>NC_060121.1:754418057-755043057 GCF_021461395.2 Schistocerca americana | reverse complement strand
ATTCTACCAATGAACCAGAGACGACCATCCGCCTTCCCCACAACTGCCATTACATGCTTGTCCCACTTCATATCGCTCTGCAATGTTACGTCGAAATATTTAATCGACGTGACTGTGTCAAGCGCTACACTACTAATGGAGTATTCAGACATTACAGGATTCTTTTTCCTATTCATCTGCATTAATTTACAATTTATCTATATTTAGAGTTAGCTGCCATTCTTTACACAAATCACATATCCTATCCAAGTCATCTTGTATTCCCCTACAGTCACTCAACGACGACACCTTCCCGTACACCACAACATCACCAGCAAACAACCGCACATTGCTATCCACCCTATCCAAAAGATCATATATGTAGATAGAAAACAACAGCGGACCTACCACACTTTCCTGGGGCACTCCAGATGATACCCTCACCTACGATGAACACTCACCATCGTGGACAATGTACAGGGTTCTATTACTTAAGAAGTCTTCGAGCCACTCACATACTTGGGAACCGATCCCATATGCTCGTACCTTAGTTAGGAGTCTGCAGTGGGGCACCGAGTCAGACGCTTTCCGGAAGTCAAGGAATATGGCATCCGTCAAATGATGGCGTCATCAGCAAACAATGTAAGACGGATGCTAGGATTGTCTCCTGCATCGTTTATCCAGATTAGGAACTGCAGAGGGCCTATAACACTTCCTTGAGTAACGCCAGGTATAATATTTTTTTACTCGATGAGTTACCGTCAACTACTGTGAATTGTGACCTATACGACAGGATATAAAATGTAGACTGGCAGTGGCAAGGAAAGCGTTTCGGAAGAAGAGAAATTTATTAATATCGAGTATAGATTTAAGAGTCAGGAAGTCGTTTCTGAAAGTATTAGTATGGAGTGTAGCCATGTATCGAAGTGTAACATGGACGATAAATAGTTTGGACAGGAAGAGAATAGAAGCTTTCGAAATGTGGCGCTACAGAAGAATGCTGAAGATTAGATGGGTAGATCACACAACTAATGAGGAGGTACTGAACAGAATTGGGAAGAAGAGAAATTTGTGGCACAACTTGACTAGAAGAAGGGGTCGATTGGTAGGAGATGTGCAAGGGATCACCACTTTAGTACTGGAGGGCAGGGTAAAAATCGTAGAGGGAGACCAAGAGATGAATGCACCAACCAGATTCGAGAGGATGTAGTTTGCAGCAGGTACTGGCAGATGAAGAAGCTTGCACAGGATAGAGTAGCATGGAGAGCTGCATCAAACTTGTCTCTAGACTGAAGACCACAACAACAACAACGACAGGTACAGTGGATTCCAGTCGAACAACTGAGACGATACTTCAGAGGCATGCAATTTGTTTAGAAGTCGCTTGTGAGGAACTGTGTCGAAAGGGTTCTGGAGATCTAGAAATATGTGATCGGTGTGAGTTTCTCTGTCGATTACATTGATTACTTCATGTGAATAAAAAGATTGTTGTCTTTTACAAGAAAGAATTTTTGAGAGTCCGTGTTGGCTGTTTGCCAATAAATCGTTTCCTTCGAGGTAATTCGTGAAGTTGGAACACAGGTTCCGTCTACATGGATGAGGAGCGCGGTGCCTCCCGTGGTGGGACCGCAGAGCCAGCCTGGGAAGAGCGGCGGGTGTCTGTGGTGCGCTGAGTCGCGGCCGTTCACCCCCCGAGCTGTTCCCGCGGCCCCATTGAGCGGAGCCGGTGCCCGCGGCGCTACCTGGCCGCCACCCGCGCGCACACAGGGAAAAAAAGCAAAAGCGCTGCACCCGCCCCCGCCGCCGCCAGTGAAACCGTCGCCACCCCGCCCGGGTGCATTCACTTTTTAAAAGGGCGCCCCCTGCTTCGCCGCAAAAAAATCTGCGGAGATGCGCCGCGCGTCCGCGGGCGCCTTCCTGCCGCCTCCTTCCTCTGCAAATCACAGACAAAGCTCTGCAAACCCGGACCATCTGCGCCAGAAAACTTGAGAATGCTTCCCCAAAATACTGGAGAGCGGACGAGAGGCTGGACTAGGGTATTGGGTTACATCCGGCCAGGTGCTCAATCGCCGGCCTGTTGACCACTGGCCTGTTGCGTTCGCGACCAGCTGGAGTTTCCGAGGAAGTACACTGAGCGCCATACATCCGTCCTGAAACCCTGGGTCGCAGGGGGTACTTTTTATTGTTTCCCTAGGTTATTTTTCAGCTTCTACCATAATTTAAAAAAATTGCTGACTCTTCTTAAATGCGAACTTTTTAAGTTACGCTTTTCCATCACTTTTATGCAATTATATTCTAATACGCCGTATTTGCTTGATTCACTATATGTACCAAGAACGAAGTTACCCGATTTGTTTGTTTTTCAACGAGGACTGTCCAACGTGTCAGCAAAGAATTGCGTTCCACTCACAGCCATGTAACATAGCCTAAGAACGGCGTTCTAAAAAAGTACTACCCGACAGGAACGCCGGCCGGTGTGGCCGAGCGGTTCTAGGCACTTCTGGCTGGAACCGCGGGACCGCTACGGTCGCAGGTTCGAATCCTGACTCGGGCATGGATGTGTGTGATGTCCATGGGTTAGTTAAGTTTAAGTAGTTCTATGCTCTAGTGGACTGATGACCTCAGATGTTAAGTCCCATAGTGCTCCGAGCCATTTGGACCATTTGAGCCGACAGGAACTGGAGATGTAAGTCAAGCGGTGTCAATAGCTCGCGAAGGGCCACGGAAATTATATTTATGCCGAAAATTTACTTTTTCATAAGCTTTTGACCGAATTTGCCCTGAGTTCCTTGTTTAATAAAACATTGTTTCAGTATTCTGTTGCAGTTGCAACTAGATTAGGGTGTTAGTGACGTGATATTGTATAAACTCCGCTCTGTTTCTACAAAAAGAAGCAAATTTTAACATGATAACCAGAGAAAAGTAAGTGATACTCCAAATTCGCCCCTGATGAATGAGAGGTTTTCAGATGACAGCACGTTTTAGTTGCTAGAAGTACAGTAAAAGGGGGGGGGGTGGACCAAGGATCACATCGAATAACTTACACAACTGTATCGTGAAGTACCTTGTATGCAAAAACTGGCAGACGAACATTACACAAACAACAATGTAAAAAAAAAAAAGTAGGACGCACAAAGAGACGGGTGAAAAATTTCTAGTAAAGTACTCCAATTGTAAACCAAAGTGGCCGGCCGCGGTGGCCGAGCGGTTCTGGGCGCTTCATTCCGGAACCGCGCGACTGCTACGGTCGCAGGTTCGAATACTGCCTCGGGCATGGATGTGTGTGATGTCCTTAGGTTAGTTAGGTTTATGTAGACTGAAGCGCCTAGAACCGCTCGGCCACATCGGCCGGGACTACAGTAAATAAAACGCCTATAAAACGCTGCACATGGCAACGTACTTGCCGTGAGACACAGTTGCAACATCTGAAATCCATCGCCCTTGACCTCTGCTCTGTCGGGTAAATGCGGCAGTCCTGGGTACGTGGATAAATCACAAAATCCGCCGATGTGCCCCCGCACGCGAACGGACCCGGTCTGCGGGCAGTTCGGACAGCTAGGTGCTACGGACTGCACGTTGGTGAAAAACGAAGGGCCGGAGTTCGGCGCTCCACACCTGTAGAGATACCCACGGAACTGACCCACGGTTCTGGCCCGTCGCGTAAATCCGCTCGTGTTTGGCCAGCTAATGATCATAGGTTTCAAGGCGGACAGGAATTACTGACGTTAGTGAATGCATGTCGGTTTCCACTAATTTCCGAGCGAAAAATGCGAAGGGAAATAATGCGATGAACATTTGGAGTTTGGCACCTCACGAAAGGCCACTGCTTAGCGAACCAAAGTGCGCAGGAACTGGAGAGCAGCTGACGGTAAAAGTATAATGTGGTCCAACTATTCACGACTTTTCTTCCTTTCAAATGATACAGGATGCCGAGCGAACTGATGTGACGTTTGACCCGGCAGTATGCAGCGCAAGTCACAGGTAGTTCAGTGGTTTTTCTTTTATTTCGACATTCTCGGTGGGTAAATGTTGCCTTTCTTCTACATCTGCTGTAGATACTCCAGTCTTCCAAGATGACGACAGCCGTACGCATAGGCCTGCAGGCGTGGATTTCTGCCGCGTGGAGTGTCCGCGTGGTTAGAGGTGCCATGTCACGAATTGCGCGGCCCGTACCGCCGGGGTTTCGAGTCCTCCCTCGGGTATGGGCGTGTGTGTCGTTCTCAGCGTAAGTCAGTTTAAGTAGTGTGTAAGTCTAGGGACCGATGACCCCAGCAGTTTGGCCCCTTAGGAATTCACACACACGTGAACTTTATTTTTGCGTGTGTTTGTCGTTTGACGAAGGCTCAGGCACTACATTGTGGCTCGACTGGACAGGTAAATCATTCTATCTTAATCCCACATTTAGTGGAAATTTGGAAGAGCTGATTGAAATTCCCGCAATTTGATAGCTTTACGCAGGGGCAGCCACTATCCCCCTCCCGACCCCCTTCCCAAAAAACACATTTCTCAGCTAATTTTGGGAGAATAAATCAGCATGAAAATTAAAGTCTCGAAAATGCCGAGGATTTCTACGCACTGAACTGTACATGTACCACAAGATACTTCTGAGTTGCGTCTGGGAGGCCCTGTCCACGTGGATGGACTTATCACCTGGCCATTCATGCCCCTATCACGCCATAGCGGAGATGTGAGCCAACGGTTCTCGAATTGCAGTCGCTATTTGCATATATATGTAAAAATACTTCACTAGTGATCTGAAAGGAATGAGAGACAACGAAAGGAATCCGAAGAACAAAATAAATAGATGTTTGCTTCACAATTCCTACTGAGTAACCAAGTCTGTCTTAGTTCGCCTCGGTAGCTACGCCGTCAGCGAGGCGGATTGCCAAGCGAAGGGGCCCGGGTTCGATTTCTGGAGATCTTCCCCGCTCGGGGACTCGGTCTTGTAATGTCCATACGTTCGTATCTTCATAATTGATATTCCACCATTGAGAAGGCTAAATTGCTTGTCCCGAATGTCAATAAATGAAAAAAGTCTGTCTTCAATTAACGCAATTACCTAATTTTGTAAAGTAAGTCTACATCAGAAATTCTGGAAGTTATACATACTGTATCTATGTAAGAATGTTGGGTTCTTTTATACTAGCAGGACCGAATATGCAGCAAGTTGTCATTCAAGATTGTTGCATGAAACTTAGGAAGTAGCAGATAGTGAGATTATTTTACCATTCAATAAGTTTTCTAGTTTCTGTTCTTGTTTAATATTTCCTGGTACATCCTCTTCATCTGTATTTTGCGCTTGTTTTTCAGTCTTTAATTTTTTTGTATGGAATAATTCTATCTAATTTCTTTCCACAACTTTAGCGTGTTTTTCGTTCAACTAACTTGGAATTGAATAACTGTTATCTGCAATATAACTTGAACTAGGCATTTCAAATGGTTCAAATGGCCCTGAGCACTATGGGACTTAACATCTCAGGTCATCAGTCCCCTAGGACTTAGAACTACTTAAACCTAACTAACCTAAGGACATCATACACATCCATGCCCGAGGCAGGATTCGAGCCTGCGACCGTAGCGGTCGCTCGGTTCCAGACTGAAGCGCCTAGAACCGCTCGGCCACCAGCGGACGGGCGAACTAGGCATCTCATTTTGTTTCTAGCAGTGATAGTGAATACTTATGAATATTATTTGCAGCTGTTAAGTCATTGTGTACGCAAGTTTTTAACAGATATTTGACAACTAAGTGGAAACGCAACGTTGCCCTGAAAACGGCGACTTCAACACGGGGACGCTACACAAGCGCCAGCGGTCGGTCTCTTTATTTTTTCATTCGTGCATATTAATCAGGCAAACGCACGCAGCCCCAGGCTGACCGTAACCGCTATCAGGAAGAAATCCGACACAGTTCTTAAGTCCACAGGTGGAACCAACTGGAAGTTGCGTAAGCCAAAAGGGTAGGGAGGAGTCTCCATTAAGAGAAGAAGGGGAAAAATAGTAGACTGACTTCAAGAACGTAGGTGTAAGCGACTGAAAGAACAGCATTCCCCTAGTTTAAACTATCTCCATAGCTGCTGTGTTCACAGCGTGATACTACGTGAAATACTGATGACGGTTAGTACAGACTTCGATTTGACCTAGTGTAAATTATGAAGTCAAAGTTGTGAGAGACTGTAATTATTATACATTTTCTTCTCAAATTTTTGACGAAGTTTCTCAAATGTTATATTCCTCTGAATCATAATTTCTTAGATGTTTCGCTATATCAATGTACTAAGTATCGATGTAAACAAATTGCAATGAGTATATAAAAACATTTTATATATATCTATATTGTTGCCGTGTGTGGCACGTTACAAGTGTTGTGACGGAAAAAAAAAAATGCGGTGTGTGTTTGTGGGGAGAGGAGGGGGGAGGAGGGAGAGAATCCAACCATCAATGAATGGCTTCACTTGCATGTGGCATACCTGAAGAAATTTGTTGACTATCCTGCTCTCAGAATTGAGGTCATTATCTGGAGAAGAATGGCTGTTAGACGGATTAGCGTTATGTCTGCTGGGGGTTAATTTTTGCACTCTGTGTTTATGTTACGCGACGTTTGAAGACTCCATCATTTTTTGGGCTTAGTTGTGACGTGACGGAATACCGCACCGCCAGGACTCGGACGCCGTTGAGGTCGTTGCGCTGCTGGCCGCTCCTTATTTACGTCCGCCCGCAGAGCTAGAGCCTTGGGAAGGCCGTGCGGCTCCATTTGCATCGCTGATGAGTTGCACGACTCACCCCGCGCCGCAGATTCGCCACGCTTGTGGCTGTTGCCGTCCCGTTAGCCACTTCGCGATGCGGGCCGTTTATTGCCGCGGCGACCAGTTTACCTCGCAATCTGTTTACGTCTCAGCAGCAAATACCCAGTGACGTCAACAGAAGTGTCCGCGTTCGACTGCTGACACACAAACTACGACTCCTCTTCTCACTAAACGTGGGAGACAAAGAAATGGTACAATGAAGTCTTCTTGGGTTATCAGCCGAGCCAAGGCATCGTTCTGCGGCAACGATTCAGTAAGTTTCCTGCTCGCCATCTTCAGGCGAAGTGTCGGATTCATGTGCAGCTCATATCTTTATAGACGCTGGAGCCGGCCTTTGTGCCCGGGCGGTTCTAGGCGCTTCAGTCCGGAACCGCGCTGCTGCTCTATGCCGTCTATGAAGATACGAACTGGACATGAATCCGACACTCCGGCACTCGTCGAAACGTTACCGCAAAACGACGCCTTGATTCGGCCGATAACCCGAGAAGACTTCATCATTCGAAATTCCCCGAGAAAGCCTGCGTTCCCATAAAGAAAAGATACATTGCTGTCGTCATTGTTGTTGTGGTGGTAGTTGTGGTCTTTAGTCCCAAAACTGATTTATGCAGCTGTCCATGCTAGTCCTTCCTCTGCATGCCTTTTCATATTTCCCTTAACTACTGCCACTTACACTCATTTCAACCTTTTTGCCACAGTCCTGCTTTGCTTTCTCTCTAAAATTTGTACCCCTCCCCGACTTCTCTCTTTGCCAAACTGATCTTTCTTTGCTATCTTGGAATGAGTATTATCTTTCAGTTAACTTCTGCAAGATGCTACTTTTCTCTCAAATTCGATTCAGTACCTCCTCATTGCTGATCTGATCTACCCAACTTACCTTCAAATATCCTTCTGTAGTACCACATTCCAGAATCTTCTACTCTTTCTTTCAGAACCACTTGTCGTAAAAAAAAAAAGAGATTAGTTCACTGGATTTCAAGAAATAATGTGAGTGAACCAAGGAAAGGAAGGAAAAAGACGCAGAGACGACAACGGCATGATGAAGATTTTGTCAGTGAGAATTTCGGCTGTTAATCAAGAAGCTTGCTCTTGTTTTTTAGAATGGCTTTCGAAGTAAACTGATAAACTTCAGTAAGGAGATAGAAATCAACTGGAGAGACCGGATACTAATTTTAACTTGTACTTAGGACAAGATTAAGGGTGTGACTGAGCTACGGAGAAACAAACAGACAGCTTGGTAATAGGAAGAGAAGTCAGATAAGATTGTTGTCTTTCGGCAACTCTTCAACCTGTACGGAGAACGGCTGGCGTTTTGAAAGGATGCGGAAACTTCAGGATATGAGGAGGACTCATCGACATCATCAAGTGTGCAGGTGATCTGGTAGTGCTCGCCAAAAATGAAAAACAGCTGCAACATAATGGAAAATGGCTTGGAAATCGACGTTGAGAAATCAAAAGTGATGCGGATATCAAAATGGGAGAAACCTTTGAGGATAGGTCGACAATCAAGAACTGGAGAATTCGATGCAGTTAAAGTTCTTGGCAAACTTGCTGATGAAGGGTGCCCACTGCGCAAATGAAATTTGATGAAGAATTGCCATGAACAAAGCCGCATTCAACAAGAAGAGGACTCTGGTGACTAGCAAGTTGGGCCTGGAGCTGAGGAAGAATCTGGTGAAGCGCTGTATCTGGAGGATTGCACAGTACGGAGCGGAGACATTAACGATGAGAAAAATGGAGAAAAATTACCTGCGAAGTTCCGAGATGTGTGCTGGAGAAGAATAGAAAAATTCAAGTGCACAGATCGCGTGACAAACGACGAGGTACTGAGAAGAGTGGGGGAGGACAAAACTATTCTGAATACGATTCTTCAAAGGAAGGCCAACTGGATAGGATACATATTTAGACACGATGAGCTCATACACGACGTCATCAAACTACAGAACGAACAAGAGGAAGAATTCAACATCTGGATGACACGACAGATGGAAGGAGATACAGGAGACTGAAGAAACTGAAGGCAGGGAACATTGGCATCAGAAATTCTCCGTACGAAGACACGGGTCTGTCACTAGGCAGACTACTACCTAATAATAATATGTTATCCATGTTTCATTTCCGTACAAGGTTACACTCACAAATAGCTTCAGAAATACTGCATTTGAAAGTGCTCTATAATTCGACGGAAATGTTCTTCAATGTCTGTTCCTTCGGATATCCATCGAACTATACAGATATGGTCAAAAACAAACACTTTACAAACTGTATCTCATGCCAAAGCAAGGCAAACTGACGAGAAAAACACTGTCTCATCTTTTGCGAGCACTATGGGCCGTGGACACTATGACACTTATAGAATAGATCTGGCGGCCGCCTGGTTAAGGCAACCGCTTGCGATAAGCGGGAAATCCGGGTTTGAGTCCCAGTCCGGCAAAAATTTTTGTATGTCTATAGCAAATGATACAGCCGATGTAATATCTTACTCGCAATTTGCGAATACATTTCATAATCTTTAGGAAAGACTTCCTGACATTTAAATTTGTATTCGAAGAGCACAAATTTCTTTTTATCAGAAACGCTTCCCGTGATGTTAACAGTCTACATTTCATTCCTTCCTACTTCGGCCATCGCCAGTAATTTCGTTGCCCGAAAACACATCTCCTACTTTTAGTGTCTCATTTCCTAATCTAAGTCCCCCAGAATCGCCCGATTTAACTGATTACCTTCTATTACCCTTGCTTTACTTGTATTGAAATGTATCTTACAACCACTTTTCGACATATGACACAGGATGCAGGCAGAGGTAACGGTTACCAGTGCCGGTAGGTAGGCCGATATGAAATGAAAAGAGAGGATTAAAAGAAACGCTTGGTGTATTCTTCAGTCATGGTATACACAAGGGTTTCGCCCTGGGGAAAGAGTCGGACGATTGGCAGTGTAGGAGGAATAGGGAATGGTGCAAGTAGCCATTCACTTCTATGTGAATGGTGGCCAGACCTCGTGAGTAGAAACTCACAATAATTTTTTCGTAATTTTTAAAGTCAGAACCGCCATTAGACTGTTGTTTATTTACGCTGTTACATTTACACTTGCACAATCATAATTTCGGCTTCAAAGTGCAATTATCAAGTGTTTTAAGTGTTATAATTGACTCTTAGACAATGTGTTTAATAGTGCATTTTAATACGACAGTATTCCATCCCAAGCAATTTATAACACTTGATAACTGCACTTTGAAGCCGAAATCATGATTGTGTAAGTGTAAATATAACACTGTAAATAAACCAGTCTAACGGCGGTACTGACTTTAAAGAGAAACTCACAAGCCGTCCGGTCTGGACAAAGGCTAGTTAGAAGATGTCTGCGCTGATCGAGTGCTGAAAAACAGGAGCGACAAGCAACCCAGTTCTACGCTTCTGTACCTTCTGACAGCCTCCTCGCCAGCCCGCTGTTGGCTACACCGGTGACACGGATTCGCCAGCGAATCCAGCAGAGGTCTAAAGCCGTCCCTCGTCAGTGGCTTCAGCTGGACAGAACTGACTCGATTCTAAAAGGCAGGCAATCGGCAGTAGTGGCCGAGCGGTTCTAGGCACTACAGTCTGGAACCGCGCGACCGCTACGGTCGCAGGTTCGAATCCTGGCGTGGGCATGGATGTGTGTGATGTCCTTAGGTTAGTTAGGTTTAAGTACTTCTAAGTTCTAGGGGACTGATGACCTCAGATGTTAAGTCCCATAGTGCTCAGAGCCATTTGAACCATTTTTTAAAAGCCAGGCAACCTGGGTCACATAGGCACGGCAGAAGTTTCACTGAGGGAATACTTGTAAAGACTTGGCTGGGACCTTTGGAATAGTTTGTATTTGAACTGAATCCCTAAGCAATCCATGTCTGGCAAGTCATCCTGCACATCACTCATTCTGTTAATCTTCTCTTTCAGGCGCTCTACCGTCTCTGACTAACTGAGAGTGTCATTGGCAAACGTCAACGTTTTTATTTCTTCTCCCTGAACTGTACTGTGATGATATTCTGGTTATTAGGGTATATACGAGTACTTCAACTGGCTTACACATAATTGTGCTTTATTGTTGAAGTGGGTAAGTGTAAAGTATGAAAAGGTAAGCTGAAAAATTTCTGTCTCTCGTAGGAAAAGACTTCATGTCTTACGTAAGCACTTATTTTTAGAAGTGCCCTGTTAGGTCACTGCAGTTTGTCCTTTCCTCTGGAGCAATTGCGCAGATGTGATAGGCTGCAAAATACCCTTCTGCTGCCAGCAATTATAATCACTTTATTGGACTTCAAAGTTTCTCAGTCACTCGTTTCAGTAGGTGTCGGTCTAAGTCAGTGCCAAATCTGTTGAGTAGAGTGAATGGTCAACAACGTGTACTTGAACGTAGCTCAGTTTTCAGCTGTTCTACAATCCAGGACTCTCCTTGTTGATTTTTTTCACGTTATTGGTACAGGAGACTCGCAGAATAATCAACAGTTACTGTTTTTCGCGTTTCAGGGTAATCAATAAGAAAACGTCCTTCAGTATCCTAGAAAATTCTAGCCACAATCTTTCCGACGTGAAAGTCACGTTACCGACATGGTGCAGAGCCATCGGTTTCTCGTCGCTGCTTCGGCTACTGTTTTGTTATTGGCGTAAGCTACTGTTTCATCCACACCAACAAATCGTCGTACAAAATCAGCTGAAATATTTTTAGAACTGTCCAAAACATTACTGAAATTTTAGTTTTTACATGGACATCTCGTCTCATTCTAAAAGTGCAGCTCTCACTTTGCGTCAAGTTCTATCGGAGATAATTTCTTAAGAAACATTTGCTGTACTTATTGCATCAATATGTCTACCTTCTCGGATGGCCGTGCGTGTAAACGCCCTGCTTCGGGGATGAGAAGATGCGCCGGTCGCGGGTCGAATCTGCCCTCGGATTAACGAAGTGTGTCTGTGTGCGGCGAGCCTGGATGTGGCTTCTAGGCGGTTTCCCACATCCCACCAGGTGAACACTGGACCGGTAACCAAGTCAGTTATATGACTAAAAAAATTTAGAGTACTTTCCGTCACTTCCACTTGAATGACCCTATAAGTAGAAAAGCAAGTCTAAAGAAAAATCAACACACCATCATAGGATTTGTCGAATTGGAAAAAGCTTTCGGCAATCTGAATGGTGCAAGATGTTCTAAATTCTGAGAAAAATAGAGGTAAACTACAGGCAGAGACGGGTAACATACAATATGTACAAGACCCAAGACGGAATAGTAATAGTCGACGATCATAACCAAGTGCTCGGATTAGACAGTTTGTAAGACAACAAATGGTTCAAATGGCTCTGAGCACTATGGGACTCAACTGCTGAGGTCATTAGTCCCCTAGAACTTAGAACTAGTTAAACCTAACTAACCTAAGGACATCACAAACATCCATGCCCGAGGCAGGATTCGAACCTGCGACCGTAGCGGTCTTGCGGTTCCAGACTGCAGCGCCTTTAACCGCACGGCCACTTCGGCCGGCTGTAAGACAACAGGGATGTAGTCTCTCGCCTCTACTGTTCAATCAGTACATCGAAATAGCAATGATGGAAATAAAAGAAAGTTCAAGAGTGGAATTCGCAGTGAAAGGGTATCAATGATACGCTTCGCTAACGACATTGCTATCCTGAGTGGAAGTGAAGAAGAATTAAATTATATGCTGAATGGAATGAACAGTCTAACTAGTACAGAATACGGATCGAGAGTAAATCGAAGAAAGACGAAAGCATTGAGTAGTAGTAGAAATGAGAACAGCGAGAAATTTAACATCAGGACTGATGGTCAGGAAGTAGATGAAGTTAGAGAATTCTGCTACCTAGTCAGCAAAATAACTAGTGACGGCCGGAACAAGGAGGACGTCAAAAGCACATTAGCACTGGCTAAAAGGGCGTTTCTGGTCAAGAGAAGTCTACTAGTACCAAACATAGGTCTTAATCTGGGGAAGAAGTTTATGAGAATGTACGTTTCTAGCACAGCATTGTGTGGCAGTGAAACACAGACTGTGGGAAAACCAGAACAGAAGAGAATCGAAGCATTTGAGATGTGGTGCTACAGAAGAAGAAAATTGGGTGGACTGATAAGGTAAGGAATGAGGAGGTTATGTACATAATCAGATAAGATTGGAATACGTGGAAGACACTGACAAGGAGAAGAGAGAGGATGATAGGATACCTGTTAAGTCATCGAGGAAAACTTCCATGGCACTAGAGGGAGCTGTAGAGAGCAAAAACTGTGGAGGAGGACATAGACTGGAATCCGCCAGCAGATAATTGAGGATGTAGGTTGGAAATTCGTGGCGGGCCGCATCAAACCAGTCAGAAGACTGATAACACACAAAAAAGAGAGGATCTGATCTTGCAGCGACGCGAGACAAAGGCACAAGAAAAATATTTTCGACTACCTTAAACACTTATACAATGTTCTGCATTTTGTCAATCTCCTTAACTGTGGTTGCATATACTGCACTGTGGGACGTCACATGGATGATCCTAAGCAGGGCCGTGTTCTTAGCAGGTGAAAATTATGTGCCCATTCCTTGTAGTTCTTCAGCAACCTCGGATACAATTCTGTTGGCGATTAACCATCGTAAACAAATTTAGTTTGTGATGGCATGATATGCCATTTCATTAAATGGAAAGAAAACACAGTATGTGTTCTTTAAAATGCGAAACACACAAAATAATTGCGCAGATCAACTTCATACTTCACTTGCGTTATATGCAACATGTACTAATATAAAAAAAATACATATATACGCTGATACCAAAGGCACCTATGTACCATAATAAGATGTTTTGACATTGTCCTCCCATTATGTTCAAGGCTGTGACAGGTGGGTGTCTATCTTAATGTGATCGTATTACGCAATAGATGCAAGATAAGAAAGCTGTAGTTATAAAGTCGCACCTCAGGGAGCCTGTGTATAAATATTTGACGTGTGTCGTGGTACAGTGTTTGCCGTCGCGGAAATCTATACGGGTGTCCTGGGTTCAGTTTCCGATGGTCACTCAGCCTCGGGTCCAAAGAGGAATTCCTTGAGAAAAAGAAATAGGCTAAGTAGATACATCATCTGCTGCAGCACCATTAAATTGCGAGGAGTGTACATACCGGTATTTAACATGCCTATCAGGAGGGAACTTCAATTACGATTTACGTTACTTGAAACAGTTGTGGGATCAGACGATCAGCCAAGATTCTGAAGATGAGAATTAACTCTACCGTCGGAAGCTGAGTCAGCTACCACCGGTGTCGAGAGACACGAACTTGGTGAGGTTAAGTGACTTAGTCACTGAAGGCTATCATCCACCAAAATGTCCCCTCTCTCCAGAATTGGAGAGTTCATTTGAAAAACTTCGAAAAGCTTTCAGTCTAATGCGTAATGATCGCATTATTGACAAAATATTACTATTATCAAACAAAAGGTCTGAGGAATGATATGTGATCATGTTTCCTTTTTTTTGTTTTTTTTTTTTTTTGTTTTTTTTTTTTTTTTTTTTTTTTTTTGTACATACGTTTTCAGTACCGAAGAGAATAATCCAAGAATTATGCTTCATAGGTTACGGAAAAACCATTGTTAATATCTGAGACAGTATAAGCTACTTCGAACCATTTTCGGTGTTACGGAGACTGGGCATACTACCTTAGAAGAACACGGTTCATAACCAGTTAAGAATTATTATGAAGTCATCCTCACACATTCTGTTTGAAAAGAAAGAAATGGTGGGAGGAGGGTGCTATAGTAAAATAGAAGGAAACTAAATTACAGATCAAACTAACTTCTATACACAACTATGTTTACTTGAATACGCCACACAGTGCTGCGTCACCCAGAGATACGGTTTACATTCCCATATGGAAAGGGCGCCACACAGCAAGGCTAGCCTCCAGAGAGGGACAGCATAGTTACGATCAGATAGCTTGTAAGTAGGCTGTTTAGGTTTTTATATTGGTAACGCCACGTAGCGCTCTGCATGAAAATCACTGGCTGTGCTGTGTGCAGTCTGTGGCTAGTTTGCATTGTTGTCTGCTATTGTAGTGTTGGGCAGCGGCAGCTGGATGTGAACAGCGCGTAGCGTTGCGCAGTTGGAGGTGAGCCGCCAGCAGTGGTGGATGTGGGGAGAGAAATGGCGGAGTTTGGAAATTTGTAAGACTAGATGTCATGAACTGCTATGTATATTATGATTTTTCAACACTATTAAGGTAAATACATTGTTTGTTATCTATTAAAATCTTTCATTTGCTAACTATGCCTATCAGTAGTTAGTGCCTTCGGTAGTTTGAATCTTTTATTTAGCTGGCAGTAGTGGCGCTCGCTGTATTGCAGTAGTTCGAGTAACGAAGATTTTTGTGAGGTAAGTGATTTGTGAAAGGTATAGGTTAATGTTAGTCAGGGCCATTCTTTTGTAGGGATTATTGAAAGTCAGATTGCGTTGCGCTAAAAATATTGTGTGTCAGTTTAAGCACAGTCGAGTACAATTGTTCAAAGGGGACGTTTCATATGTCGACCCTTAGCCGAGGATACCTCACTGGAGTCTTCTGATTTTTTCTTGTAGTTTGTGTAATTAGTGTAGCTATTGTTTATTGCTAGCGCGTAATTATAGAGAGAATTTCCTTTGTAGTTGCAGTCTTTCATTGTTGTACAGTAAAACAGGTGTGGCACGCATGTAGATTTGCACCAAGTATTTCGCAGCTGCAATTAACTAGATATTATTTTCAGTGCTATGTTAATGTGTTCTCTTATTTTTGCTCTTCAAATTGTGTTTTTCTGTGTTGTCGTGTGAAATATTGTGACAATAATGGCGTGTGAAAAACGTAATACTAGGCTCCAAAGTAAACTGAGAAATGACAGTGAAGACGAAAGCAGTGTGATAGCGCCACCATGTAATGAATTAACTAATATGCAAAGTAGTAATTTGGTAACTGTGCATAGGGAAATGGAGCAGGCGCCAAATAATGGTGTAGACAGTGAAACAGGTAGTGAACAGGGAAGCATTATCGATCGATCGGTCGGCAACAGCTCGCCTCAAGAATCGGGAATGACAGAACACAATATTGCAAATACTGTAGACTCAGGTTTTGGGTTCTCACCGTTTTCTCAAATGAGTCAAGACACATTTTCCGCTTGTCAAAATGTGAATGTTGCCGGTGCACATTCACTGCGGAAAAGCACTGAGGAACATGTTTCAGACACCAGTGCATTGTTATTACAATTAATGCAACAAATGGGACAAAAGCTTCAAAAGTTAGACACAGTGGAACAAAATCTTCGGAAATTAGACACCACACTTCAACAAACAAGTGAAGATTTAACTACAGAGTCACATAACATTGAATCGAAATGTCAAAAAGTCTGTAATGACGTAAAAACACAAATTTGTGAGCATTTTCAACCCATTTTTTCGCGGCATGAAAATGCATTACAGAATCACGAAGCAGCCATAAAAGAACTGCAAACTATTGTTCATGAAAATCATGAGACCTTGCAAGCTAAAATTGACTCAGTTGCATCTACCGATTTGGTTACGCAACTTGCAAAAACTCAGGAAAACTTAAAGGACACAGTAGATACTCTGAAAAGTGGTTCAGAAAGACACATGGAGGAAATTAGTTCATTATCAGAGAAAGTAGTTGAACTTTCAGATCAGCTAAATAATTTATCTACGAAGGTAGATGATAATCTGAATGACACAAAACCGGTAGTCTTTAATGAAACAGAAGAGTGCGAACAAATTAGGAAATTCAAACAAAATCAGAATCAAGTTAATACGCAACACCAAAGAGAAATCCGGGAAGTACAAGATCAGCTGACTCAGGTAATACAAGAATTACGTATTTCAGAGGCCACTCGCGCTACAATACGGGAAGAAGGACATAGAAATACGGAACAGCCACAAAATAATAACTCAGGGCACTTCGGAAATTATGAAAGAAATTGGCAAGGTACACCGAATTTTGAGATGGAACCGCCGAAACTACGTAACAATGACCGACATGCGACTCGCCGACATGATGATTTTGACTATAAGCTGTTCATTACTACACGTAAATTCAAAACATGTAAGAATTCTGGCAACGACATTCATCCACAAGCATAGCTCCATCAATTCTCTCATTGTTTTCCTCCCAACTGGTCATTAGAGCACAGATTAGAATTTATGTGTGGCTACTTAGAGAATGAACCAGCTGTAAGAATGCGATCGGTCATTCACGATTGTCACAGTGAAGGAGAATTTCATCATGCCTTCCTCTCAGCGTATTGGTCTCAAGCTACACAAGACCGAGTAAAACATAGGATCATAATGATGAAACATTTCGAACAATCTGAATTCTCCAGTCTTGTGACATATTTTGAAGACATGTTGCACAAGAATCAGTACCTGTCAAACCCATACAGCCCCTCAGAACTCATCCGCATTTGCTTAATCAAACTGCCTGAACATTTACAACATATTATTTTAGCAGGACGTTGCAAAGACGACATTGAAACTTTTCAGGGACTGTTACAAGAACTGGAAATTGACACTGACAATCGCGGAACGCGAAAACAGGAGCACAACAATTACAGGTCACATCTGTGACAATTCCGCGATGACAGAAATAATACACAACAAGGCTATTCTTACAACGCAAATCGTGAACAAAACAGACACCACCCATATGACAACCACTGGCAGAGTAATAGTTACAGAAAAAGATCGCATTTCCGTAGTAATGAATATGACAGAGACAATCATAGAAACAGACAATATGGCAACCAGAACTATTAGCATCACGGGAGACAGAATAACTTAAGACGCAACGGTCCACCGTGCAGTGATAATTAAGGAGAAATTCTCCACCACTTAACTGACAAGAAAGAAACTACAGGAACTACCGACATGACGACAGACGGTATAATCGTAACGACAGGCTTGAATTGCATCAGAACTGGCGAGATTCAAACAGAGCAGGGCACTCTCGACAAGGTGAATTTGTAGAAGTTAGGTCTCCTAACCCCAGTAACGACATGCGCCAACAAAGAAACAGACAATGACTCGCACCACAGGCAGCCACGTGCGCCCGCTGGCTCAGGGAAAAATGACATAGACGCTAACCTTGAGGAAAATTCCAGTATTCTTTACCGACGTATACCACATGATAATTGCGTTAAAGCTGAATCTCTGCGTACTAGGAAGAGCAAAGGGTTACACCACATTTCACATTTAAAACCATTTATTGAGAGATAATCTGCTTTTTAACTTAGTCTTTGCTATAAAATTTTTCACTTCACGTTACTAGTACTCTTTTTCAATCTTAGAAACTGTTAACATGCAACTAAGTTTTAAAGTTAACTATCCAGTCAAGAACCAAGATTACTTATTTAAACAGAAATTATGAATGTATTGTTATTGTGAACAGACGACTCAGTGTTATTGTGTGTGTACATTCTTGCTTGTTAGTTGCACGATTAAGTAACGACTATAAGGCTTACATACTTAGAACATATACTGGTACTGTTAATGAGATTTTAATGCAACATTTTGGTTTACTTGAAAATGCATTCTGGATTTAAAGTACTTTCTGTGAGATACTAGATGAAACAGTGGTTAGTTTATGTGACAGCTACATGATTTTATCACGATGCTACTAATGAGTGACAATATACAACGATGCTTTTGCAGTGTTTCTGTTTTATTTCTGCACAGTTTTTCTGTATTCTTCTGGAAAGTAAAACATGTTTTAGTAGTAACTTTTGTGGTATAGCTACAATGAGACAGCCTTTTTCGTAGCATGACAATACGTTACAGCACAGTACTTTCTTTATCATGGCAATAAGCGTAATAACTACAATATCTATATGCAAAGCATTTCACTCTTGTTTATCATGAGGTGAGTACATTGGCTTCTGCAGAACTTAGCTTTCGGAGGAAAATAACTACGACACTTCCACAGAGATTATCTTACAGCAAGACGCACATTTAGCACTACAGGACATGTATTTGAGTGATTAATTTTGTACTTAAATCATTTATTTTTAAAGATATTTGAAGTACAATGATACAAAGGTTTTCCATGATACATTTCATTCCATTGCTGTAATCTGTAACACCTGAGGGTATAATTACATTAATCCTCAGGGGGTACACGTTTACTTTGTGTACCATGTGTTTGGCAAGCACAAGGAGCCCTAGCTAATATGGTATTTGCTTATACAACTTTACACATCGGTACCATATTTCTCCAACACAGAATTACACAGCTACCTGATTATTTAACAGAGAAACAAACATTTTTTTTACTACATCAGTGACAAATGTTTACGCAATTACGCAGTTGGATAAATTCACACTTATGAAACTATTTTGTATGTACTTTGTGAACTCTTCTTATTTTTCGGAACCATTGTGATACTATGAGAGCTGTGAATGATGTATTTGGTATGGGATCATGATTTTTAAAGTACGTTTGAGGCAGATGACACTTTTGTCATGAGCAGAGAATTTTTTTTGGGTTTTGAAATTATTGGGGGAAGCTACGACGATTTTGAGAGTTGACTGAGGTGTTATGATGTTATTATTACGATGACTATGTGTATTATGCTGTTGCGGTATGTTTATGATCAATAAGCTGATGCTATATGAGTTATTTGATTATGCCACGTATCTGTTATGATGAAATATTGAAGAAGTGTCGACGAATAAGGTAAGGAATAATGAGTAGTGGTTAGGGACTCTGGTTTGTGAAAAAGGTTGTTGGAAACAAAGAAGCGTACTTTAAGAGTTATGAAATGTGTGTAAATGCGTGAATGTATTACAATGCTGACGAAAATTTTTTGGACACTGTTATATTTATAGGATTTTGTTTCTACACATTTGTAACGCAAGTTCTCGACCTGTGAAATTTTTTATATGAGACTGTCACTGTAGCAGAAACTGCTGTTGTAAATATTTCGGTAAGAAAGTTAAGTGACCATCTTCACGTAATGTGTCGTGGGCACCCAGCTGCATGACAATTGCCTGGAAAAAAGCCATTAGTGTGTGTCTTTCAGAGGCACAGGTGAAGAAAAAAGGAGGCCATTATCCTCGCTATTGACATTTCTTTGTAAATATTTCGGTAAGAAAGTTAAGTGACCACCTTCACGTAATGTGTCATGGGCACCCAGCTGCATGACAATCGCCTGGAAAAAAGCCATTAGTGTGTGTCTTTCAGAGGCACAGGTGAAGAAAAAAGGAGGCCATTATCCTCGCTATTGACATTTCTTTGTAGAAAGCATCACAAATACGACACGCTCAAACTTGGAAATATATGATTACACTGTGGAGCTCTTAATTTATGACATTTACTAAAATGCCTAATGACACGATGAGAAACATTTTACATCTATTGTCTTTCTAGTTGAGAGATTTTTTCTACCTTTGGAGACGACATTTGCCTAGTGAATAACGTTTCATATGTTGCTTTATATATGTATTTGCTCATTTCGTTTAATATCTTGTTTCTAGCTGTACTGCAGCATTGGTTAAAATAAAATTAAATAGATGTACTAATATAAATATTTTATGCCTACAGATCCAGTAAATAATTTTATGATCCATTAAAAAAACGGAGGAGCATAAAAAGACATTTCCCTTCGCAGGAATTACATACGGAATTTTCTTTTCAACTACTTGGTAATTTTTTTTGGTAGAATAACTTCTTGTGGTGCACCACTTTAATTACATAGACATTAAGATGTGAATATACATTTCCCTTGTCTGCATTGTTGTCTTTAGTGTACTTTTTTTTTTGCTTGAGCTATATCATGTTTAGATATAAGTTACTGCATTTGGTGCTACTGTTTGCCAGGCATAGTGCTACTAAATTTCACTTTACATTACTCTGTTAAGCCAGGTTTACTACTGATTTATTTTTCTTGTTGCTGCACATTGGCTCATATTAGTTGTAATTTTGCATTTTATCTGTTAATTTAGATTTACTGCTGCTTGCTTTGCACTCTGCATATTTTTGTCATTGCTATTTGTGTTAATTGTTTTGTGCTGCTACATTGCCTCGTCCCTTAGTTTAGCATATGAGCTCAGTAGATTTAAATTAGCTTAAGATGGGGTAGGCTATATGAGAGAACGAGTTGTGATGAATTGGAAGAAATGCCTTGAGAAGCTATAAGAAAATGGTTTGGCCAAAAAAGTATTTTGAAAGAGGATATGAGCAAAAAAGTAGGGTTTATGGACAACAGGTTTACGTAGGATTTTCTTGGAAATAAATGATGAGGTAAGATAATGGAAAATAAATAATGAGGTAAGACATATGTGAACATATAAATACAGAGAGCATGCTTGGATAGAATTTTTTTGGTGGAAACAAATGTTGAAATAAGAGGAAAGATATATGGAATGAAGTTTTGGGGTGGACTACAGTACCAAATGTCACACTGAAAACAAACCCTGTCCTGTATTTTTGTGTTATTACACTATGTGAATTTGTATTTTTCCTGTCTTAATGTGTTTAGCTAATAAGAGTTACGTTGTAGAATTTTTCTGATAATATGTTATTTTCTTTGTAAAGATGTTTAGACATTATTTATTCTGTTCTGTTTTAATGCTCATGTGTGAAGTTGATGTTTCAAAAGTTATTCTGATCTTTTATGTATGTATTCCTGTAACACTGATGTATATGTTATTTCGATTCTTTTGTAAAGCCTGTCCTACAAATGTTATCTGTATTGTTATGTTCTTTAATGATGTATTTTGTACCTTTGTAATTGTATTCTTATGTTATAAAATTGTAATTGACACCAGTTCATCATATTATTAACTTGTAAGTTCCATTTCACTGCACACGTTTCTGTTGGTCATAATATATGGACAATATGTGAGAAGTAGGGACTGTTAGTGTTTGCACATGTGTTAATAATTCAGCAAGGGACTGGATAACAGCATTGCTGGTTCTAAGGACAATTCCAAAAACTTTGTGAGTGCACAAGTGGTGGTTATGGACTTGCTATATTATCCACAACACTCTTCAATGGTGATTGTGCACCTGCACAGTCACAACAGATGGCTGCTGGCCATTTCTACAAGGACTACAGTGGGTCTACACCTTTGCTGACTCACCAGTACCATTATTTCTACAAGGACTGCAGTGGGTCTGCACATCTGGTGGCCAACCAATACGTAATCTCTACCAGGACTACAGTGGTCTACTCTGAGATGACCTACCTACCAATATTCTTCAAAACATCGAATGACTCTGTTGTGGGTTTGCTCTGTTGTGGCCCATTACCTGTCTGCATGTCAAGAGTCAGCACTGTCTTTTCGTTGGAAGGACAACACTACTTCTTCAAGACTGCATGGAAATCCACTACTTCCGTGTGCATTTTCTTGTACTGCTCAGACTTTGAGAAAAACACTGCTATTTTACTGTGATGAACGATCAGGACTGTCTTTATGGACTGTGAGAAAATTTTAGCTTTTGACGAACATTGTATCAATAAGTGTGTGCCTTTGATTTCTTTGTTATTGTAATTATGAAAAATTTTATCAAATCATTATTGGCCACTGCCCAAAACAATTTGTAAAATTTTTTGTGGGGAGCATGGGGGCTATGTAAGTAGGCTGTTTAGGTTTTTATATTGGTAACGCCACGTAGCGCTCTGCATGAAAATCACTGGCTGTGCTGTGTGCAGTCTGTGGCTAGTTTGCATTGTTGTCTGCCATTGTAGTGTTGGGCAGCGGCAGCTGGATGTGAACAGCGCGTAGCGTTGCGCAGTTGGAGGTGAGCCGCCAGCAGTGGTGGATGTGGGGAGAGAAATGGCGGAGTTTGGAAATTTGTAAGACTGGATGTCATGAACTGCTATGTATATTATGATTTTTCAACACTATTAAGGTAAATACATTGTTTGTTATCTATTAAAATCTTTCATTTGCTAACTATGCCTATCAGTAGTTAGTGCCTTCGGTAGTTTGAATCTTTTATTTAGCTGGCAGTAGTGGCGCTCGCTGTATTGCAGTAGTTCGAGTAACGAAGATTTTTGTGAGGTAAGTGATTTGTGAAAGGTATAGGTTAATGTTAGTCAGGGCCATTCTTTTGTAGGGATTATTGAAAGTCAGATTGCGTTGCGCTAAAAATATTGTGTGTCAGTTTAAGCACAGTCGAGTACAATTGTTCAAAGGATGCACACAACACGAACTATGTTATGCTTCCACCTTACGTAACACAAATATTCACAACAACAAAAGTGTTGCATCATCCCGATATGTGGTGCAGGTGTGTTACCGGACCTTGTTTGTAAAGAAACACACGGTTATTAGTCGATCACAGTTTATTGCGGTGGGAGCGGTGGCTCTTTGGTCGGCTTTTCATCAGTTTTTATCGTGATATTTCACGAGCTCACGGTGGATCAGTTGATAGTATATGCACAGCTTCTTGAAATCATTCACAACGCGGTGCGTTTTTCTTAGTTTACCTTAATACCACCGCGTGTTTCTGAAAACGACCACGGGAGGGCAAATGCAATAACATCGCTGTCAGCTATTACCACGAGCGCCATGAGTATTTGGTGAATACAATACACAGTAACTCGTCAGCTCAATAGTGCGGGCTTTCAAATAAAAATGCGATCTGATGATGTGGTGCCCCTCATCTACTTACCCGCAGACTCTGTTTTCGTTGTCTAGGGGCTGGGATACGTAGTTGCCACATTGCAAGCCAAATACTGCTGAGTCTACAGTATACAATATTAATGTACAAATGAATCGAATGGTCGGAGGTTCAAAATGGTTCAAAATGGCTCTGAGCACTATGGGACTTAGCATCTGTGGTCGTCAGTCCCCTAGAACTTAGAACCACTTAAACCTAACTAACCTAAGGACATCACACACATCCATGCCCGAGGCAGGATTCGAACCTGCGACCGTAGCAGTTGCGCGGCTCCGGACTGAGCGCCTAGAACCGCGAGACCACCGCGGCCGGCAATGGTCAAAGGTTCCTATCGCTTGGCAATTGCGAATTTTGATTGTTATATAGAAATTTATAAATGAAAGATTGCAATTAAATAAATACTGCGGGTACTATTTTAACGACTTTAAACGTTGGGTACGATAACAGAAGTACTTTTAAGAATGCCCTTTATTACTGTAAAACACTTATTGGTGTCGATGGTCCAGCAATTAAATAAAATATAAATTGAATAACAGGGAAACAATAGATTCCTACTTAACGTAATTAGTTATCAACAACAACACAGCTCGCGAGATATTCACTTCTAAACGCATGAAGAAGCCATGGAATTCTCACAAGTGCACAAGTCGGCACTACGAAATATTTCTATCTTCCCCGAGCACGCGCAAAATGCTCCACTGTCCAAGTCTTTCCCGCGAGTGTACGCCGCTGCTCCACATCCAGCCTTTCCTGCGACCGTGTTCCGTCGCGCTGTACTGTCCAGGACTCTCTCCTGTCCTCTCCCGTACTGTCCAGAACTGCCCTGTCCTGTGCGACTGTCGCTCGCGCCACACTGTTCCAAACTGCCTTGTGTCCTCTCCGGAATCGAGGCTCCTCCCCAACCTCCATGCAGTCTCTCCACGTGTCCTTTTTGGAAACGACCACAGTGATAGGCTAGAGCGCTTCCGCCCTGTCTCCAAGCCAACGCACACTCACAAACATAATAAAACACATTCGAAATACTGGATTTACATTTAAATAAGTTGAAATTAAATAAATATTCCTACTGCTGGACCATAAACACGCTCTCACACACATTATTAAATACATAACAAATTAAGTAAACATATATCAAAGGAATAGAACAGAAGTAATCCAGTAGCCTAATGTCTCTGTGCTTTCTAAAACACAGTAAATTATTGACTAATTTCTTCACGAATAGTATATATCGGATATAAACCAAGACACAGATGAATAAATATATTTATAAGCATGTTGCTACCGTTTTTCGTGTACCTGTGGAGTACTTATGGCCTGATGCGATTGACAGTAACCGCCTACTTTGACCTCCAATAACTCCTGTACTATTCAAGTTACATGTCTGTAATTCATACCAATTTATGTTTACACTAATAGCTTTCTAAAGACATGTCGATCGACAAACTCGGATTAACCGTTTAGATTTTGGTAATTCGTTGCTGGCTGTTATTTGCATAATTTACAGTCAGGTACTAAACTTTAAACTAATAAATATATTGAACAACTGATTCCACCATCAGAATCGTCGTGCAGATAATGGTAATGTCCATCTTTCTTTTTGAGGTATCATGATTCATCTGGTTACTATTAATTTCTATACTAACTGTGAAATGTCTGCCGTTAAGGTTTCTCAAGGTCCACCATCTTTGGCACTCCCGCCATGTCTCCTTCATCGACACAGTGTCACCATGGAATTCCCAGCCACGCAGCTGGACCACGTGGTCCGGCCGTTGTGCGGCATCACGCGGTTGCTAACGAGCCGAGGCTTGCCGAACGGCCCAAGCGGTGGCCGCCAACACCTCTGAACTTAGAATATTTTCAGAGCGCCACAACTCACCCATTAGCTCACAACAGGCATGGAGAGGCACTCTCAATGTAGACTAACCTGCGACCTGACTCATGGAACTGAAAGCTACAGTTAAGTATTTGACAGTATAAAGTTGGTAACCCTTAAATCGCTAATCTAAGACTGAAAATATTCGCAATACAAAAGACGGTGTGAGAAAACTTTCTCAAGAGAAAACAGGTAAAGAAAAACAACTGAACTACTGGTATCGATAAGTCAGATGTGCACTGGAAGGTAGGCCGGCCGGGGTGGCCGAGCGGTTCTAGGCGCTACAGTCTGGAACCGTGCGACCGCTACGGTCGCAGGTTCGAATCCTGTCTCGGGCATGGATGTGTGTGATGTCCTTAGGTTAGTTAGGTTTAAGTAGTTCTAAGTTCTAGCGGACTGATGACCTTAGAAGTTAAGTCCCATAGTGCTCAGAGCCGTTTGAACCATTTGCACTGGAAGGAGGATAGATGACGCACGCGCCTGTAGACGTGAATCACGAGTAACAAACTGGTAGTTGCCGGTCGCAAGTGGCTTCTACACAGTTAGAATGAAACAATTGTGTAATCCAACTACAATTAGACATATTCGATGTTTTGGTGGAGAAGAATAACAAATAGTTCGGCATCAAAATGCCGAATCAACCACCTTCAGCCGCCTAAATTTCCAGTTGTTATTTTATTTGAGCAACGAGTTTCAGCACAACATTACGCCGTCCTTCAGGCCCCAGGCCACAGGCCCCAGGCCCTTTGAGAAGGTAAGTGCTTATCGAAGTGATGGCTGTGTCAAAAATCCACGGGTACCAGACACTGAATGCTGGCACCTTTTTTGACTCGACGAATTTAGAATTCTTCCTACATGCCGGTCAGGGGATGTGCAAGATGGCGTATTATAACGCTGAAACTGGATGCTCAAATAAAATAACAACTGGAAATTTAGACGGCTAAAGGTTTTTTGATTCAGCATTTTATACTGAACAGCCGAGGTCCTACAACCATCTGTAGAAAGATCGACTTACAGAGAACTGTTCGGCAGGACTGTCTCTTCCTGCAAGCTACATTTCTGTCTATGCCACTGTTCGTCACGACTGATAATAATACTCGGGTAATGCAGCACTGCCCTAAACATATAATAAAAATGGTTCAAATGGCTCTGAGCACTATGGGACTTAACTTCTGAGGTCATCAGTCCCCTAGAACTTAGAAGTACTTAAACCTAACTAACCTAAGGACATCACACACACCCATGCCTGAGGCGGGATTAGAACCTGCGACCGTACCGGTCGCGCGGTTCCACACTGTAGCGCCTAGAAATGCTCGTCCACCACGGCCGGCAAACATATAACAAGTCACATCACGAAAGACGATTTTAGGGACCTCATGCCATTTCACCATTTCGAAAGAATTTTGTCCATCTGCCTTCTACTTTAAAACGTAAAAACACACTACTCACATTGACATTAATAAAATTTATGATCTCGATCTCCTAAAATTCGAGTATAACAGCCTCCTAATTCATGTATCTCATTTTTCAAAAGTTAACGCAATATCTGAATTAATTTCGAACTTCAACAAGCTATCAAAACGTAAGTACAGCTAGTCATAACGTAGTCTGCCATGTAAAATTATATCTCAACAACTGTTTGTTATATAATATGTAATAATTATCGGAATTAAAACTGTTAGCAAGCTGCCATAGTATCTATATCATTAATTTTTGTGTTTACTGTTCCCATAGTTTTCACATTCACAGAACTCAACAACAACGGTTTACCTAATACTGTGACGATGAAATCTTTATTTAATGTTCAAATTAGTTACAATAAATGCTCATTTAGTGTATACTACATTCACTGCAACATCTATGACTTAAGAGTTCTCTGTTACAACGTCTATGTACACATTGTAACTTTTCTGCCAGAGTGAGTCTTTGGCACAGTTTTGCCTTTGTGATCCACCATTTTTGCATTTAAATATCCGTTTGGCCGAAATAGTTAGATATGAGTATGGTGATCTACACTATTTGTGTTTTAAAAGCTCATAAACCGTGAAATCGTGCCAGGCATTCGGCGAAATATACACTACCTCCAAAGCAATCAAAAGTACAACAAAAGACGCACGTTTTACGATGTAAGTAACAAAAAACTAATTCAGTTGTTATCTTTACATTATTATAATTGACTGTTAGGTCAATTTTCAATAAAATAGTTCCGTTCCTTCATACGATTTTTTACTGTAGGGTACCACTACCCAAAGTACTTTCGCCACAAACAGCGAAATCACATGTACATTTGTGACTGGTTTGATGTAGCCCGCAACGGATTCTTCTCTTGCACGTGCTGCCTAGATAGCAAAAAATGGTTCAAATGCCTCTAAGCACTATGCGACTTAACATCTGAGGTCATCAGTCCCCTAGACTTAGGACTACTTAAACCTAACTAACCTAAGGACATCACACACATCCATGCCCGAGGCAGCATTCCAACCTGCGACCATAGCAGCTGCGTGGTTCCGGACTGAAGCGCCTAGAACCGCTCGGCCACAACGGGCGGCCCTAGATAGCAGAATTCCTGAACTTCACCAACTTCATTTCTTACTGTTCTCATTTCTGCTTCTTCTCATAACTTTCGTATTTCTTCGGTTTATTCTCAATCAGTATTGTGTACCCATTATACTGTTTATTCCATTGAAGAGATAATCTTATCATCTTATCATTTGTATCCTTTCAGCTTCTATTTTTGAGCATCATTCTGCACTTTTAAATGTGAACAGTCACCTGAGAATGAAGCTGTAGATTCGACGCTGGCAACGGCGCTATTGATCCTTGATAAACAATAAGAATTAATCCGTATGACTTCGAATCTACTGCATAAATTTACTTATCTCAGAGTCATATTCATCGTCACAGAGTGCTTCCATTGCAGGTCTTTTATGCTCCACATTTTCTTCCATTACCAAACTGACAGTTCCTCGACGCCTGAGGAGGTGCTCCATCAACAGATCCCTTCTTTTCAGGTAAGCTGCGCCATAAGTTCCTTTTTTCCCAGTTAGATTCAATACTACCTAATTAGTCTTTCGATCTACCTAGCTAATATTCAACATTCTTCTGCATCACCAAGTTTCAAAAGTTTCTCTCTTATTGTATGAATTGCCTTGGATCCTTCGTAAAAGGCTACGCTCCAAACAACTACCTTTGGAAAAGACTTCCTAACACTTGAATATGTATAAGATTTTAACAAATTCTTCTTTTCGAGAAATACTTTTCTTGTTATTGGCAGTCTGCATTTTATATTTTCCCTGCTTCGGACATCATCAATTTTTTCCCCAAATAACAAATCTTATCTACTACTTTTAGTATCTCATTTCCTAATTAATTTCCTTTTCTTCGACTAGATTCCACTGAACTTGTTTTACCTTTATTGATGGTCATCTTATGATCTCTTTTAGAGACATAATCCATTCCGCTCAACTGATCATCCAAGTCCTTAACGTCTACGACATAAATACAGTGTCGTCGGCAAACAGCACTTCCTTTCCAAATTTTTCCTTTGTTTATTCCACAGCTTTGTCAATGTTCAGATTGAGTAACACTGGCCACAGGTTACAACTCTGTCTTAACACCCTTCTCAATTATGGCTTCACTTTCATGTCCTTCGACTCTTGTAACTGTTGTCTAGTTTCTGTACAAGTTGTAAGTAACTTTTGACTCCCTGTATTTTGTCCCTGCTACCTTCAGAATTTCGAATAATGTAGTCCAGTCCAAACTGTCAAAAGTTTACTCTAATTCTACAAACGCTATAACCGTTTTCTAGCCGTTTTTCAACCTATTCACTAATACAAGGGGTCGATTTTACCTGGGGTGTTACTATATTTCATCGGAACCCTAGCAGATCTTCCTTAAGGTCACCCTGTACTGGTTTTAAAAAATTCGTAAGGTATCGTAATTGAAATGTTTGGTATCGAACTGAAGCACTAGTTTAAACGAATAACTCCTGTCTTATTAAAAACTACGTACTGAGACCACAACCTATGGAACTGTTTCACTGTCTTCCTCATATGGTGGACAAGATTTACGGGATAAAATTTGACAGGCGATCTGTAGAATGTGCAGTACTGACCGTCATAAAACTGATAATGAAGACGAGGAGAAGCAGTCAACCTTGTTGAAGATACACTTGAACTTCGCTATCACTAAACATGTCTTGGACTTTGGGTGTAGCAAAATATCCGCTACCAGTCACAATAAAGGTTAGTTATTTGTCACACGACCGGTTTCGGGTTTGCACCCATCCTCAGGTGTTAATACATTCATGTTCATGTTTATATGTTGGAGATCATTGTATAAACACAAAAAAATTATTTGCTGGTGACTACACAGATAAAAGCGGGTCAACTGTAAGTGGTAAGGCAGTATTTGACGAAAATATATCTGTACTTACATAAAGATGAAGCACCATTATTAAAGTTACGCTGTGGTGATAGTTTTGTCACTTAGTTACTATCACCACAACGCAACTGTAATAATGGTGCTTCATCTTTACATAAGTACAGATATATTTTCGTCAAATGCTGCCTTACCACTTACAGTTGTCCAACTTGTATCTGTGTAGTCACCAGCAAATAATTTTTTTGTATTTATACAGTGATCTCCAACATTATAAACATGTACATGAATGTATTAACACCTGAGGATGGGCGCAAGCCCGAAACCGGTCGTGTGACAAATAAATAACCTTTATTGTGACTGGTAGCGGATATTTTTCTACATCCTATAAAAGAACAGTCACCGAGTTCGACAGCATCCACTATGGACAAAATTCATTTAATGTCTTGGACTTGGTGAATTTGCATATACTAATCAAGACGAATTTTCGTCTCGCCTTCAGAGGCATTACGTTGTAAACGACGTCTTGTCCCTCGCGTCTGTAGAAATACTACAGTCTCTTTCTCAGTAGCCATTTCACTGTATTAGAGATCGAATGTTAACCGCAGTGAGAATACGACATATCCTTCAAATGTGACGTGCTCGAGCCTCGGTCAGGCAGAAACTATATGAGCTATACACAAGTACTAAAATCGACGGTAAAGTCGAGTGTGTGTCAGGATATTTTTGACCAAAATGTGAATAAGTACGTCCCTGGGAATCCATACACCACACGCACAAACATTTCCTGCAATATTTTTATTATACACTCAGAGTCAGTCATTCATAGTACCTTATTTACATTATTTGCCCCTAAACAACATCACTAAAGGGGTTTTGCATAAATTCGCATCGTTTGAGACTCACGCGGGTGCACTTTGGAGGCTTTAAGAAGTAATTTATCTTCTCCGGCGCGGACCGTCAGCTCATGTAACATGGAGACTCGATGACCTTTCTGTTTATAAACGGCGTCGAGGTTTAACGTTCTGCTAACAGCGACAAATTGCCTTTCACAAGGTAAACGGAAGACTATTAGTGAAAAGCGAAAGTTCAACTGAACTATAAATAGAATATATGAGCTCACCGCACAAAAATTAGTCACTTTCGTTCCAGCATCTTCGAACTCCAGTAATGACCTTAATAACGGCTGAAACGCACTGTTTTTATTAGATGAGTTCTGAGAATGGGGGCTTTCGATGCGTCAGTACTGCTGCTACAAGATGTAGGGAGCGCGCGTGAAAACCGCCTCCGTCTTGCGGTGTGCTGTTTTAGGCAGTGCTGCGGGTTTCCAATCCTAATAAATTTCTGGGACGCTGCAGCCCATTTATGATGTACTAGCACCGCCTGTGATCGAAATTCGACCGAGTAAGTGGATCTGCTTGATCTCTGATAGAAAATGTCACGTACGAGTATGTTAAAGCAATCACTTCGCGTAAAACTGTGAATGAAATTTTAGCCTCAGGACTGTCGTGACTCATACCAAATGCTGCATTGTAGCTACGATTATTCTTGACTGTACCCTCAGATACGAAATGATTTGTATTACAAAATTTTCGCTGCAACTTCATCTATCCGCAGTTGTTGTTGTTGTTGTGGTCTTCAGTCCTGAGACTGGTTTGATGCAGCTCTCCATGCTACTCTATCCTGTGCAAGATTCTTCATCTCCCAGTACCTACTGCAATCTACATCCTTCTGAATCTGTTTAGTGTATTCATCTCTTGGTCTCCCTCTACGATTTTTACCCTCCACGCTGCCCTCCAATACTAAATTGGTGATCCCTTGATGCCTCAGAACATGTCCTACCAACCGATCCCGTCTTCTGGTCAAGTTGTGCCACGAACTTCTCTTCTCCCCAATCCTATTCAATACTTCCTCATTAGTTATGTGATCTACCCATCTAATCTTCAGTATTCTTCTGTAGCACCACATTTCGAATGCTTCTATTCTCTTCTTGTCCAAACTATTTATCGTCCATGTTTCACTTCCATACATGGCTACACTCCATACAAATACTTTCAGAAATGACTTCCTGACACTTAAATCTATACTCGATGTTAACAAATTTCTCTTCTTCAGAAACGCTTTCCTTGCCATTGTCAGTCTACATTTTATATCCTCTCTACTTCGACCATCATCAGTTATTTTGCTCCCCAAATAGCAAAACTCCTTTACTACTTTAAGTGTCTCATTTCCTAATCTAATTCCCTCAGCATCACCCGACTTAATTCGACTACATTCCATTATCCTCGTTTTGCTTTTGTTGATGTTCATCCTATATCCTCCTTTCAAGACACTGTCCATTCCATTCAACTGCTCTGCCCCCTGCCAGTTAGATTTCTCAAAATTATATGGAATTAAGTTTAGTGCTTATTTTAATGTATCTTTCAAAAAAAACAGTAGAATTATCATTATCAATGTCCGCATTATTCCTATTACTTTGTCTACGCAAAAATTGTGTCTCTCTGGCTCTTAGTCTTTCTGTTCGATCTGTTTACATTCTTCTTCAAGGCATAGTCTAAAATACATATAGTTTATGAATAATATTGGATGTCATAGCTATTCAATATGAAGAAATTAAATATTAGGAACTTGTTTCAAATTTTCTAGTAGCGGCGGTGAATGACGACAAATTTACTGACGCAGAAAAGGAATCGAAATATCGACGCCTGATCAGTATGCAGAGCAGAAATTGTTAGCATTTCGATTTTCGATGTTCATATGTTGGAGATATGATAGAAAAGTATCACCAGAGTTACGAATATTAGAATATCTACTACTTTTTATCACTCTTAAGGGGAGGTTTACTATCTTTCGGTTCAAAAAATTGATTTTTTAAAAATTGCATTTTTGGGTCCATAAAAGTGATCAGAATCGACCCCTGAAACGGTTTTTCCGAATACGGTACGGAAATGTTTGTTATTCGCGGTTGAACAAAAAAATGCGCCTGCGTGAAATCAGCCTTTTTCACGCACCAGTTTTTCGGGAATTTCGACTTTGTAGCCGCGAAAAATTGTTCTATGTGCTTGCCTATGACTAAAACTGATAAAGTGATCAAGGAGCTTGCGACATACTACGGCTTGGCTATCCGACGGCATTCCAATTCGGTGGAGCAGATGAAGAAGGCAATTTGGGCAACCTATTTCCACAAGTGTTCGACAGATGACCACCCGCGGTTAAGGCGCTCAGTCCGGAACCGCGCGACTGCTACGGTCGCAGGTTCGAATCCTGCCTCGGGCATGGATGTGTGTGATGTCCTTAGGTTAGTTAGGTTTAAGTACTTCTCAGTTCTAGGGGACTGATGACCACAGATGTTAAGTCCCATAGTGCTCAGAGCCATTTGAACCATTTGAACCATTTGATGACCACCCACAACACCAAAATTGTCCGGCTGGGGAAGCTAGTTGATGCAAGTGGCGCATTGCAGAGGCTACCGGACATCTGGACGAATATCAACACGACCAGCCCCTCTCCAAAGAAGTTCAAAAAGTGATTCATCCGATCTACGAGGACCTTTCGGAGGATGAGTTATTGTACCGGTGCTTGGGAGGAAACACACAAAATTCAAATGAAAGTTTGAACGCGTGTGTTTGGAAGTCAGCCCCCAAGCATTTGCATTCTGGTGCGAAGACTGCGGGGATTGCGACTTTGCTGGCAGTGAGCATCTTCAACGAAGGGTATTCACAATTTGGAAGACCATGACAACAATGGACGTCACCCTGGGACTCTGTTGGACGCAGTTCGCCAAGCATTCGGACGTCCACCGAATTCAAGCGGCCGAAAACCGCTCGTCACCGGACGTACGAGCGGCTCTGGAGCAGCGCAGGATGGCCCAGATCGAGAAGAACGCCCTCTATGAGGAAGAGGAAGGACTAGTTTATGGACACGGAATAGCAGATTGAACGTAAGTTGCACAATACTGCATTTATATGTAGTCAAAACTTCAAACGCGTTTTTCTCGAAATGACGTTTTTTTTTTTTGTCGCGCGATATGGTAACTTCAGATCTACTGAACCGATTGGCATGAGTCTTTGTTTCCGACGAAGCTAACTAAATTTAGGAGCTGTACCACTTTTATTCCTATCCATCAGCTACAAATATTTTTGCTTGGCTTACGAAGTCAAAAGATCGACGAAAAAAACCCTATTTTTTTCAAATGGCCACCATTTTGTTTCTTTTGGTCCATATAACTTAAGCAAGGTACAACTCTTAAAGAATATTATATATTTCGCTAACGTCAATTTTGATCTCAGACGAACCGGCTGACCTGTGGCACCACTCGTGAAGGTCTACATCGAAATTTTGTTTCGTTCCGACGGCACTTCCGCCTTTTCTCTTCGACATTTCCGCCCGAAAAAATTCCGGTTTGGAGAAGAAAGATCAATAAACATTTTGACCGAATTTAACATTGATATCTATAACAAATCCCGAGAAAAAAATTCTCAAAGAACATGCTTTTTTCAGACCAAAGATAGTAAACCTCCCCCTTAACGGGTAAGCACATACAAGATTCTTTCTTTGTGCACATCTACGGCAAAGTACCTTTCGAATTATATAAGTTACATTGGCCTCCTTGTATAATTAATACTGAAATCCAGCGCTTCAATTTCCATACTCAAGTATTAATATTATGATAATTGTTCCTGATGCCAAACGCCACGGTATCAGTCTGACGGACACAGGAAATTTCGTCTTGTGAGTTAGGTCCGATAATGTTAGGATGCAAATTAAAATGGTGATATTAAGTCAAGGTCTGATGATTGTCTTGCTGCCCAACAGAGTCGTTTCACATCAAGATATAATAATGCTCAATTATAATCTGAATGGCCTTGATCTTTTCGACGACTTCGTCTGTTCGATGCTACATTATTCAACCATGTAATTCCGCTACAAGCACTATCACGCACCAACTGTGCATTTCTGCTTGCTACGATTGCGGCACGTTGATAGAATAATAAAAGAGTAATTTAGTCAAAATTGGGCACCATAAATCATCAATTATCGACACATAGACGCTCGACACATAGACACACACACACACACACACACACACACACACACACACACTCACACTCACACACTCCAATGGGCTACGTAATCGCTGCAAAGTAATTGCAGCTTTCCATTCCATTTGATGATTAATATGATGACACCCCCGTACTCCGATAACAAGTATTCTTCCGAGATCAAATAATTAATAAAAATTTCATGTCCAATTAAATTTCCAAGCAATCTAGTCATTAATTTATCCCCCAAGGATACAATAAAAATCGTGCAACTTCATAACAAACTTTATCAAAATTCAATGTGTAATCAATCAGTATTATTTTATCCTTTCATACCTGCAAATGTTTTGTGGTAATAGTATCAGCTTCTGTTGTAAGAGTTTTTATTTAAGAAACACGACAGAGTTCAGTCTCATATAAGACCACTTTCAAGTAACGTGAAATAAATGTTTATTTAGGTGAACAATGTTAAGTGCTCCTCTGTCTGAATATATATTTGACGTTACTTGAACATAGCTTGAGTTCAGAACCAGTTGCGCATTTTAATTTTTAGATAATAATCTTTACACCTGAAACGATTATTACTGTAAACATAGAATCACCAACGTGCTTCTATCAACGTCACTCAATCCATTACCCAGGAATATACCGCATGTTCGTCTATATGAGGGACGCAACACAGCATAACACACATTCATTCATCATGGTCCAGTATTAATGGAACAACAATGTTTTAATAAAAGGCAGCTGCTAATTAACAGCATATAATGTTCTAGCAAGAAAAAAACTTTTTCAACATGTGATGCCGTTTTACGCGAAGGATCTTTTTTTAACAACGGTATCGGTTAATCAGGATGTGGCGTTATCATCTGTAGACACACTTAAGACTCTAAAAATATGCATTCTGAATTGATTACTAGACCAAATCTCTGAATGCCGGACGGCGGTCAAACAACGTGTAAGGATTTGCGCTGAGTATACCTGCAAAACAGTGCACTTGTCGACAGTAAGCTCCGTATGTCGTGTTTGGAAACAAACTTGATCCATTCACTCGCGATAATTATTATTGAACACATTAATATCCACTTTAGTCTTCGCCCTTTACGGCTGCTCGATTCTGTCTCTGGCTTGTTTCTTCCGCAGTGTTAACTTTACTTTAACAGTGCTCTAAACGGCAGTATCGAGGAGCTTGCTGATGAATAGTTAGTGCTTTTTTTCCATCATATCCAGGCAACTTTGTGACAGAAATGCCCAGAGAGAGATTCTGAATGTGCACGCGATGCACCACTGGAACGTTACAAAAAAAATTGCCTGCAACAAAAAATCATTGAAGTATAGATTGCAGATAAGAAAGAGAGAGGACGAAGAACATTTTGAAAGCTGGATGATACTAAATATGGACGAAGCTACCAGCACATGACGGAGGATGCGCAGGATATAGAGTAGTAGAGAGCGTCCAGTAGATTTCTATAGTAAAACAGTTATACAGAGGAATAAGTTCGTTCGGTAACGGAACGAAAGGAATCGCGGTCAACGGTCGCCGTCTCGAAGTGTACTGGCGTTGAGCTACAAATTGAAAAATGGGTCGGAGTCTTCGCTCTTCGCGATCATCTTTTGACAGTGATTCTGTCGTGAACATATCAGGCGTAAAAAAATATGTATACAAAATTTCATAGTTGTTACAGGAAATAAAAGGTGCACCGTTTCCCCGCTTGGGATACAAGAAAATTTTGACGCTGACGATGTTCAGAACTAGTGTTCGAACTGCCGCGTGATGAATATTGATAGATGTTGTTGAAAATGTCAGTTATAGAGTGTCTGTCGTCGGTGTTTCTTACTAAAAACGCTGTTTTCTATCATTTCATCGGTCCTAGGAAGTGAAAATAATGTTTTTTCAGCTGTATACTCTCAGACCTTTCCTTTAGTCCGGCCGGCCGGGGTGGCCAAGCGGTTCTAGGCGCTTCAGTCTGGAACCGCGCGTCCGCTACGGTCGCAGGTTCGAATTCTGCCTCGGGCATGGATGTATGTGATGTCCTTAGGTTAGTTAGGTTTAAGTAGTTCTAAGTTCTAGGGGATTGATGACCTCAGAAGTTAAGTCCCATAATGCTCAGAGCCATTTTCCTTTAGTCCAGGTAGGTGAGTAATCACATTTGAAGAAGGGGATCGTTAATATTTTGAACGTAAAGGCTTGTAGATCCATAACTAATTCAAAATTTCTATATTCTGTTCCTTCTTCTTCACTCTCATACCTCTCACCCACATCATCACAGTCGAAAACATCTTCTTCTATGTCACTGTTCATAAGCCTTCCGTCGTCAGATTCTGAGACAGAATCCCCAAGTTCAAGGTCACCGTCCTCTTGGTCTGAAGGATACTCCTGGCGATGTAACTCAGCTAGAACTGCCTCGGGTTTGAGTAACAGTTCTTTCCAAGGATTTTCGCATCAAAACTGTGAAAAAGATTCATGGTAAAGTTAGTGACATTACTGGTACTATTGGATCGGATACGACTGGAAACACACATAGGAAGTCAAGGTCACTTACTCGGTAACTACAGTCACTCCAATAGCCATCGCTCTACTGGCTAGTAGGGTTCCTGACCGGCTCGACTTTCTGCACTGGGCGAGTAGTACAGTGTAGAGGAAAATTGAATCGTTGGGTCGGATCCGACGCACACCGTGCCCTCTGCGGGTTAAAATACGGGTCTCTATAAAATGTGGAAAGTAGAAAAATAACATTGAGAGAGTTGCATTGTCGTTTCCGTCGATGAATGCAAGAAAATATCATGATTAATAGTTAGGAAAAACCGCGCCGCATTTATTTATCTTACCTGTTCGAACTCGACAAATACGTTCATCTTGTGATGTCCTGCAACATAAAATTAAAAATGAAGAAGAAAATAAAAGTAGCGAAAAATGTGTATTTACTGACACATCCTGTACCAGCAGTGGCTTTTGACTATCGTGAAACAATTTTTATAACACTCATAAAATGTTTTGCAGTACGTGCGATTACTGAGAAAAACTGCGGCAAATTTACGAGTTTTTATCTTTCCCTGTCGAGCCCAAACATTGCGTTCATCTTGTAATGGCTTCCAAACTGTAGTCAGAATTATTTATTTGGAGTTTCAGAGTAAATATTTGCACATATGAAACTTATACTTGTCACTTTTTTAAGTGAGAAGCAAACGTTTGAGCGATCTATATTTGCTGTATTTTTCCGGTAAGTAGCTGAAAGCATCTTGTTTCAGAAAATATAAAAAAGGTCTGTCATACATTAAAAGACATTATTTAAAAAAGAACCATTGGGTTTTTCTGTTTCTAGACACCTTACTTATATCGAATTGCTTATAATTGTCGTAGATATTGCTTCTATTGTACACAGTTATTAGCATACATAATATAAAACAAGTTTCCACCTGCTCTTTGTTGGGGATAATCTCGAGGAAAGCAAGGACACACTTCGATAATCTTCCCAACACAAATGTTTAAAGGCGATATTAGAATACTTAATTACGGACATAACAGACATATCATGTGGAATGAACTAATAATTACTGTTTGAATAGTGAAGAAAGCTATCCTAGTAGCATAAATACAAAATAAATTTTACATATTTTTACAGCTAGTGTCCAGCATTATTTAGAGTTCACAACGAAATCGGCGAGTTGTTGAAAACTGAAGACGAGCTTTAAACAAAGTTCACACTGAAACGGCATATGCAATAAAAATCTTTTTATCAGTCCGTTACCATCCAAGCAAACCCAGTCTCAAGTTGCATAATATAGGTTTAAGTTGTACGAAATATTTTTAAAAGCGGTAATACGCAACACTGGCAAAGTCAGCCCAAAACTTCTTCACCCTCGCTGTCTGATTCAGACGAATCAGAATCGTGAAGATTAATTATGAAAGCCAACATCACCGACTCCCTATCGAATTCCTTTTCAAAATCTTCTTCCTGCAGTGTTTCTGAAACTCTGTCGCAGTTTGTCCATACAGAGAAAGTTTCGTTGTTCACTGCTTCATGTGTGAGTTTTTCAACGTCAGCAATCCGGTAGGTGGTGTTTCGTTCTGCGACATGGGCTCCAACTAGCGCCCACGGCAGCGCAACAGAATTGTAGTGTCAGTGATACCGTGGTGCCGGCCGCGGTGGCCGTGCGGTTCTAGGCGCTGCAGTCCGGAACCGCGGGACTGCTACGGTCCCAGATTCGAATCCTGCCTCGGGCATGGATGTGTGTGATGTCCTTATGTTAGTTAGGTTTAAGTAGTTCTAAGTTCTAGGGGACTGATGACCTAAGATGTTATATCCCATAGTGCTCAGAGCCATTTTGATACTGTGGTAACCTGGCTACCTAACCTAAGGACATCGCACACATCCATGCACGACGCAGGATTCGAACCTGCGACCGTAGCGGTCGCGCGGTTCCAGACTGTAGCGCCTAGAACCGCTCGGCCACTCTGGCAAGCCTTCAGCAGACACATTGGCTTCACTCGCGATCCATTGAACAGTTCTCAACCCGATACAGCATGCCTCAGCTGTTCGTTCTTGGCACTCGGCATACCGGGAGACGCTTTGTGATCAGACGTGGATGCCACTTACGAGTCCCGTCTAAAGAACTGATGCACGCGAAACATTATTTCTCTCGCCTGGCCGGCCGGTGTGGCCGAGCGGTTCTAGGCGCTTCAGCCTGGAACCGCGCGACCGCTACGGTCGCAGGTTCGAATCCTGCCTCGGGCATGGTTGTGTGTGATGTCCTCAGGTTAGTTAGGTTTAAGTAGTTCTAAGTTCTAGGGGACTGATGACCTCAGAAGTTAAGTTCCATAGTGCTCACAGCCATTTGAACCATTTCTCTCGCCTGCTTGTGTATCACTGGGTGAGATCTGCTTTTGCTTCTCATATTGATCAGACTGCATCGAAATAACTTTCGAAAGAGCACCACACAGAATGCTAAAACCAATCGTAAACCCGCTCTGCACGCTACGAAATGAACTCGAGTGCACGCTACGGCTGACTGACTCCTATTGGTGGGCACGCACGTGACGTATCCGTTCTTCTGCGCATCCAGAAATCACACGCTAAATTACTTGGCATGCACTCTAGTGACTGAGGAAACTCTGACGGCACAACGGTATGTTACGGACATGCTGCCTCCTCGTGAGTTACCTCTCATGGAGCACTATCGTGGTGCCGTTTTTAACAGGATAATAATTGTCCACACAAGGCAGGTGTCTTAGTGAGTTGTCTGTGTGATGTCGCAGTAGATACACGACAGCAAGATCCCCATATCTGTTGCCGACAGAACATCTGTGGGACCAAGTCGGACGTGAACTCCAGCCAAGCGCCACTACGACGGCCTTATGACACCCTTCTCCACCGAATGAGTGCATACATCCAGCCAAAGGGACCGCAAAGTCATACTAGCAAGGGGGCTCATATTGCCAAGTTCTTTGTAAAGTTGACCCTATATCGTAATCGCTGAAGTAACGTAACGCATCCTCTCAACCCGTGAAATTGCATTTCGTTTTCCCTCCCCTTATGAACTGCTGAACTATTTTATTGGGTTGTTTATACATTCCTTCCAGCTCTCAGCCTATCCTTCTTTGCTTAGTACTGGCTTGTCATCTGACATCTTAACACTCATAATTTTTTTTCTCTTTTCCCTAAATATACTACTGGCCATTAAAATTGCTACACCACGAAGATGACGTGCTACAGACACGAAATGTAACAGACAGGAAGAACATGCTGTTATATGTAAATGATAAGCTTTTCAGAGCATTCACACAATGTTGGCGCCAGTGGCGACACCTACAACGTGCTGACATGAGCAAAGTTTCCAACCGATTTCTCATACACAAACAGCAATTGACCGGCGTTGTCTGGTGAAACGTTGTTGTGATGCCTCGTGTAAGGAGGAGAAATGCGTACTATCACGTTTCCGACTTTGATAAAGGTCGGATTGTAGCCTATCGTGATTGCGGTTTATCGTATCGCGACATTGCTGTTCACGTTGGTGGAGATCCTTAGCAGAATATGGAATCGGTGGGTTCAGGAGGGTAATACGGAACGCCGTGCTCGATCCCAACGGCCTCGTATCACTAGCAGTCGAGATGACAGGCATCTTATCTGCATGGCTGTAACGGATCGTGCAGACACGTCTCGATCCCTGAGTCAACAGACGGGGACGTTTGCAAGACAACAACCATCTGCACGAACAGTTCGGCGACGTTTGCAGCAGCATGGGCTATCAGCTCGGAGACCGTGGCTGCGGTTACCCTTGACGCTGCATCACAGACAGGAGCGCCCGCGATGGTGTACTCAACGACGAACCCGGTTGCACGAAGGGCAAAACGTCGTTTATTCGGATGAATCCAGTTTCTGTTTACAGCATCATGATGGTCGCATCCGTGTTTGGCGACATCGCGGTGAACGCACATTGGAAGCGTGTATTCGTCATCGCGATACTGGCGTATCACCCGGCGTGATGGTATGAGGTGCCATTGGTTACACGTCTCGGTCACCTCTTGTTCACATTGACGGCATTTTGAACAGTGGACGTTACATTTCAGATGTGTTACGACCCGTGGCTCCACCCTTCATCCGATCCCTGCGAAACCCTACATTTCAGCAGGATAACGCACGACCGCATGTTGCAGGCCCTGTACGGGCCTTTCTGGATACAGGAAATGTTCCACTGCTGCCCTGGCCAGCACATTCTCCAGATCTCTCCCCAATTGAAAACGTCTGGTCAATGGTGGCCGAGCAACTGGCTCGTCACAATACGCCAGTCACTATTCTTGATGAACTGTGGTATCGTGTTGTAGCTGCATGGGCAGCTGTACCTGTACACGCCATCCAAACTCTGTTTGACTCAATGCCCAGGCGTATCAGGCCGTTATTACGGCCAGAGATGGTTGTTCTGGGTACTGATTTCTCAGGATCTATGCACCCAAATTGCGTGAAAAAGTAATCACATGTCAGTTCTAGTATAATATATTTGTCCAATGAATACCCGTTTATCATCTCCATTTCTTCTTGGTGTGGCAATTTTAATAGCCAGTAGTGTATGCCTTTAGGAGGCATCTGTGTTTCCAATAATCATGGATCCGTTCTAAAGCGTTGCATTTGTCCTATAGCTGTTCCTGTAGTGTCAGACTTTCCGACAGTCTCATTTCTTAGATTCCTGTAGCCTCTTTTGCCTTCTTCGTGTTAAATCTGAATGGTTCCAGCGGCGCGACGCGTGGGAGCAGTGTACAGGTAGCGCGCGCTCCCTGCTGGATCCTCCGGCAGCTGTAAACAAAAGTGCGCAGCTGGCCCTACCTGCGCCGCGCCTCCGCCTACCTGCTAACGCTAACCCTTCCCAGCAGCCCTCCACCCCCGCGTGTTTTTTGTCGGCGAGTCGTCGACCCCTGGTGGCGGGAAGTGAGGGTGTGCGTCGCCTGCTTCCCTCCACAACTCAACCCGCCGTGACTCGTGCACGGTCCATCACGTGTGGTATTGTAGCCGGCCACATTATACTGCGCTGCACGGATAGGAACAGATGTGTGTACTCCATTACTTCATTTCCGATGTGCTGTTCCGGAAATACTCCAAAGACCACTGTAGGACACATGACAAACGAACTTCATACCGTTATTTCTGTCATTCTTTCCTATCCTCCTCCCACACTGAGCGCGAGAAAAATTACTCGCTACTACCAGCCCTGGTCTACTATGAGTGCTACTTTCTATTTAATTATTAACCTTATCTTCTTTATTTTACTGCATATATCGGAACGCTTTACCATATAACCCACTATGGGTCACAATTTTTTAAAAATAATTGTAAGCCCACTAAAGCCGTCACGCAATGAGCGCAAATTATTAAAGAAACATATAGAAATTCCTAACCTAAAAAACAAGCTACAATGAAAAAGTAAATAAAATAAAAACAAAACAATATGGGGTATTTTGAAACAGCTTCTACAAGAATATTGTTTAATTATATTCCCGTGATTACGTTCCGTCAAACTGCGAGGGTTGTGGAAAGGCTTTAGGTCTCCTCACACTTCGGAATAGTGTTCTTCTGCAGTGTTTGTGGCTGTTGTACCTCTAGAGCTGATATCAACAAGTACCGTCGGTATTTTCCAACATTACAGCGAATTACTGCACGGTGTCTAAAGTTTATTCTTGATCACAAACAACTTGTTGCTTAAGCCTAAAGTCGGACAGTGTACTACTGTAGTGAACACTGTGACCTAAACGATATTTAAGATCATTCACGGCTATCGTCACTGTCACCGTTCTACATCTACATCTACATTTACATCTACATGGTTACTCTGCAATTTACAGTCCGCAGCTTGTGGTCGTGCGGTAGCGTTCTCGCTTCCCGCGCCCGGGTTCCCGGGTTCGATTCCCGGCGGGGTCAGGGATTTTCTCTGCCTCGTGATGACTGGGTGTTGTGTGATGTTCTTAGGTTAGTTAGGTTTAAGTAGTTCTAAGTTCTAGGGGACTGATGACCATAGATGTTAAGTCCCATAGTGCTCAGAGCCATTTGAACCATTTTTTGCAATTCACACTTAAGAGCCTGGCAGAGGGTTCATCGAACCATTTTCAAACTACTCCTCTACCATTAAACTCTCGAATGGCGCGTGGGAAAAAGGAACACCTAAGTATTTCCGTTCGAGCTCTGATTTCTCTTATTTTATTATGATGATTATTTCTCCCTACGTAGGTGGGTGTCAACAAAATATTTTCGCATTCGGAAGAGAAAGTTGGTGTTTGAAATTCCGTAAATAGATCTCGCCGCAAAGAAAACCGCCTTTGTTTCAGTGACTGCCACCCCAACTCGCGTATCATATCAGTGACACTCTCACCCCTATTGCGCGATAACACGAAACGAGCTGCCCTTCTTTGCGCTTTTTCCATGTCCTCCGCCAATCCTACCTCGTATGGATCCCACACTGCCCAGCAATATTCTAGCAGAGGACAGACAAGTGTAATGTAGGCTGTCTCTTTAGTGGGTTTGTCGCATCTTCTTAGTGTTCTGCCAACAAAGCGCAGTCTTTGTTTCGCCTTCCCCACAATATTATCTATGTGGTCTCTCCAATTTAAGTTGCTCGTAATTGTAATTCCTAGGTATTTAGTTGAATTGACAGCCCTCAGATTTGTGCGATTTATCGTATATCCAAAATTTATCGGATTTCCTTTAGTACCCATTTGGATGACCTCGCACTTTCCTTTGTTTAGTGCCAATTGCCACTTTTCGCACCATAGAGAAAGTCTCTCTAGATCATTTTGTGATTGGAATTGATCGTCTGATGATTTTAGTAGACGGTAAATTACAGCATAATCTGCAAAGAATCTAAGGGGGCTGTTCAAATTATAACCTAGATCATTTATATAAATCAGGAAAAGCAGAGGGCCTATGACACCACCTTGCGGAACGCCAAGTACCACTTCTGTTCTACTCGATGATTTACGTCTATCACTACGAACTATGACCTCTCTGAGAGGAAATCACGAATCCAGTCACACAACTGAGACGACACTCCATATGCACGCAATTTGATTAATAGTCGCTTGTGAGGAACGGTATTAAAAGCCTTTTGGAATCTAGGAATATGGAATCGATTTGAGATCCCTTGTCGACAGCACTCATTACGTCATGGGAATAAAGAGCTAGCTGTGTTGCACAAGAACGAATCGGCATTCCCTGCAGCTGTGGTCGTGGTAGACGACGGTGCCGATGTAGAAGTTGCTATTCGATGTCGACCTTCGCTGCAACGAGAGTTAGCTGATCCACCCTCTATGAGTCACAAACATTTAAAAAAAAAGTGCCAATCTCTCCGACTCATAGATAAAAACTTAGTATAAAAGTGTTGAGATCACACCAGTTTCACATCTAAACTCCACAAGGCACCTTTCCTGTTCCATTCGCAAATACAGCGAGGAAAAACCAACTGTCTGTATGCCTCCGTATGAGCCCTAAGTTATGTTATCTTCGTGGTCCTTGCGAAAAATTTACGTTGGCGATAACAGAATAGTTCTGCAGTCAGCTTCAAATGCCTATTCTGTAAATTTCCTCAGTAGTGTTTCGCAGAAGGAATATCATCTTCTCTCCAGGGATCTGAGTTCACGAATCATCTCAGTAATACTTCCGTGTTGATCGAATCTATCGGTAACAAATTTAGCAGCGTGCCTCTGAATTGCTTCGATGTCTTCCACCAGTCCAAGCAGTACTCAAGAATAGACTGTACTAGCGTTCTGTACCCGGTCTTCTGTACAAATGAGCCACATTTTCCTAAAGTTCACTCAATAAACTACTGTCGTCCGTATGTGCGCGTTCCTTTTCATATCACTTTGCAAGGTAACATGACTGTGTCAAGAAGTACACTACTAATGCAGCGTTCGAACATTATGGGATTGTTGTCCCTAACATCTGCTTCAGGTTACATATTTCTTCATTTATAGCAATCTGCCATTCATCACACCAACTACTTGTTGTTGTTGTGGTCTTCAGTCCGGAGACTGGTTTGATGCAGCTCTCCATGCTACTCTATCCTGAGCAAGCTTCTTCATCTCCCAGTACCTACTGCAACCTACATCCTTCTGAATCTGTTTAGTGTATTCATCTCTTGGTCTCCCTCTACGATTTTTACCCTCCACGCTGCCCTCCAATACTAAACTGGTGATCCCTTGATGACTCAGAACATGTCCTACTAACCGATCACTTCTTCTAGTCAAGTTTTGCCACAAGTTCCTCTTCTCCCCGATTCTATTCAGTACCTCCTCGTTAGTTATGTGATCTACCCATCTAATCTTCAGCATTCTTCTGTAGCACCAAATTTCGAAAGCTTCTATTCTCTTCTTGTCCAAACTATTTACCGTCCACGTTTCACTTCCATACATGGCTACACTCCATACAAATACTTTCAAAAAAGACTTCCTGACATTTAAATCTATACTCGATGTTAACAAATTTCTCTTCTTCAGAAACGCTTTTCTTGACATTGCTGGTCTACATTTTATGTGCTCTCAACTTCGACCATCATCAGTTATTTTGCTCCCCAAATAGCAAAACTCATTTACTACTTTAAGCCTCTCATTTCCTAATCTAATCCCCGCAGCATCCCCCGATTTAATTCGACTACATTCCATCACCCTCGTTTTGCTTCTGTTAATGTTCATCTTCTTTCAAGACACTGTCCATTCCGTTCAGCTGTTCTTCCAGGTCCTTTGCTGTCTCTGACACAATTACAATGTCATCGGCGAACCTCAAAGTTTTTATTTCTTCTCCATGGATTTTGATACCTTCCGAATTTTTCTTTTGTTTCCTTTACTGCTTGCTCAATATACAGATTGAATAACATCGAGGATAGGATACAACCCTGTCACACTCCCTTCCCAACCCCTGCTTCCCTTTCATGCCCCTCGACTCTTATAACTGCCATCTGGTTTCTGTACAAATTGTAAATAGCCTTTCGCTCCCTGTATTTTACCCCTGCCACCTTAAGAATTTGAAAAAGAGTATTCCAATCAACACCGTCAAAAGCTTTCTCTAAGTCTACAAATGCTAGAAACGTAGGTTTGCCTTTCCTTAATCTTTCTTCTAAGATAAGTTGTAGGGTCAGTATTGCCTCACGTGTTCCAACATTTCTACGGAATCCAAACTGATCTTCCCCGAGGTCGGCTTCTACCAGTTTTTCCATTCGTCTGTAAAGACTTCGCGTTAGTATTTTGCAGCCGTGACTTATGAAACTGTTAGTCAGGTAATTTTTACACCTGTCAACACCTGCTTTCTTTAGAATTGGAATTTTTATATTCTTCTTGAAGTCTGAGGGTATTTCGCCTGACTCATGCATCTTGCTCACCAGATGGTAGAGCTTTGTCAGGGCTGGCTCTCCCAAGGCTATTGGTAGTTCTAATGGAATGTTGTCTACTCCTGGGGCCTTGTTTCGACTCAGGTCTTTCAGTGCTCTGTCAAACTCTTCACGCAGTATCATATGTCCCATTTCATCTTCATCTACCTCCTCTTCCATTTCCATAATATTGTCCTCAAGAACATCGCCCCTGTATAGACGCTCTATATACTCCTTCCACCTTTCTGCTTTCCCTTCTTTGCTTAGAACTGGGTTTGCATCTGAGCTCTTGATAGTCATGTAAGTGGTTCTCTTTTCCCCAGAGGTCTCTTTAATTTCCCTGTAGGCAGTATCTATCTTATCCCTTGTGAGATAAGCCTCTACATCCTTACATTTGTCCTCTAGCCACCCCTGCTTAGCACACAGTTTTCCCGGAGGTCAAGTTCCGCCGACACCGAATTCAAACCGTTCGCAGATCACGCATGAGAGTTAACGCAGGTAGCTAAGAAAGCTAGTGACTTTGTAAAGAATTAGTGAAAGTACGAATCGTTACAATATACAAATTACTGAAAGGCTGTGAACTACGAGCGTAACGGCACTGTCGAAGTTATTTAGGAATATAAACTACAACAAAATTGTACAAACATTTATCCTATCAGGCATGGGACAGAAGTGGCCGAAAAGTGTAAGTGTCTACAAGAGATAATTGAAGAATGTAATTTAGAGAAATCTTGCAACGTTGAAAGGAAAGAGCATATGTAATAACAAAATATACAGACAATCAAAAGTGCCAGCCCTGAAACACAAAAAAGCACTAATTATATCACAATAAGAAAAAACTAATGAAAAATCAACAGACGTTCATGGGATTTGTCGATCTGGGAAAAGCGTTCGACAATGTAAAACGGTACAAGATGTTCGAAAGTCTAGAAAAATTGGGTAAGCTGTATGGAGAGACGGGTAACATACGATCTCTAAAAGAGCCAAGAGGGAATAATTATAGAGGACGACCAAGGTCGAAGTGCTCGGATTAAAAAGGGTGTAAGATAGGGATGTAGTCTTTCACCCATACTGTTCAATCTGTACGTCGAAGAAACAATAATGGAAAGAAGAGAAAGGTTCAGGAGTGGAATTAAAATTCAAGGTGAAAGGATATGAGTGATACGGTTAGATGATAACATTGCTATCCTGAGTGAGTGTGAAGAAGAATTACATGATCTGCTGAATGGAATGGACTGTCTAATGAGCACAGATTACGGGTTGAGAGTAAATCGAAGAAAGACGAAAGTAATGAGAAGAAATAGAAATGAGAACAACGGGAAAATTATCGGGATTGACGATCACGAAGTGCATGAAGTTAAGTAATTTTACTGCCAAGGCAGCAAAATAACCAATGGCGGACGGAGCAAGGACGACATCAAAAGCAGACTAACGCTGGCAAAAAGGGCATTCCTGGCCAAGAGAAGTCTACTAGTATCAAACATGGGCCTTAATTTGAGGAAGAAAATTCTGAGAATGTGCGCTTGGAGCACAGCATTGTATGGTACTGAAACATGGACAATGGGAAAACCGGAACAATAGAGAGTTGAAGCATTTGAGAAGTTACAGACGAATGTTGAAAATTAGGTGGACTGATAAGGTAAGGAAAGAGGAGGTTCTACGCAGAACCGGAGAGGAAAGGAACATGTGGAAAACACTGAAAACGAGGAGGGGCAGGATGACAGAATCTGTTAAGACATCAGGGAATGGCTTTCATGGTATAAGAGGGAACTGTAGAGGACAAAGCTAGAGGGAGACAGACGTTGGACGACATCCAGCAAACACACGCATCAAAAAAATATTTTGCATCACCGCAATTCCCAGAACTCCTGAAGATAGACGTTGACTGTGGACATTGTAACACAGGCACAGTCCCTTTGATTGTTCAGAGATGTCACTAAACCAGCCCAAAGATGTAAACAACCACGCATGAGCAGCGCCTATTAAACGGAGGGGATCCGACAGCCGATCAGTTCCAGCCATTCCACCAGGAAGGAGGTACACGGCTCGTGTTGTCTGTAGTTCAGCCAGGAAGGAGGTACACGGCTTGTGTTGTCTGTAGTTCAACCACGCCTAGACGGTCAATACCACGGTTTGATCGCGTCCGCATTGTTACTTTGTGCCAGGAAGGGTTCTCAACAAGGAAAGTGTCCAGGCGCCTAGGAGTGAACAAAAGTGATGTTGTTCTGCCATGGAGGAGATACAGCTCGACAGGAACCGTCGATGACATGCCTCGCTAAGGGCGCCCAAGGGGAACTACTGCAGTGGATGGCCGCTATCTACGGATTATGGCTCGGAGGTACCCCGACAGCAATGCCACTATGTTGACTAATGCTTTTCGTGCAGCCACAGGACGTCGTGTTACGACTCAAACTGTACACAATAGGCTGCATGATGCGCAACTTCACTCCCGCGGTCCATGGTGAGGTCCATATATGCAACCACGACACCATGCAGTGCGGTACAGATGGGGCCAACAACACGCCGAATGGAGCGCTCAGGATTGGCATCACGTACTCTTCACCGATAAGTGTCGCATATGCATTCAACCAGACAATCGTCGGAGACGTGTTTGGAGGTAACCCGGTCAGCCTGAACGCCCGCAGGTTCCCTGCTGTTGTGGGGTGGCATTATGTGGGGCCGACGTACGCCGCTGGTGGTCGTGGAAGGCGTCGTAACGGCTGTACGGTACGTGAATGGCATCCTCCGACTGATAGTGCAACCATATCGAACATGCCTGGGATAGACTGAAAACGGCTGTTTACGGACAACGTGACTCACCAACGACTCTGAGGGATCTACGCCGAATCGCCATTGAGCAGTGGGACAGTCTGGACCAACAGTGGCTTGATGAACTTGTGGATAGTATGTCACGACGAATACAGGCATGCATCAATGCAAGAGGACGTGCTACCGGGTATTAGAGGTACCGGTGTGTACATCAATCTAGACCACCACCTCTGAAGTTCTCGCTGTATGGCGGTACAACATGCAATGTGTGGTTTTCATGAACAATAAAAAGGGGGAAATGATGTTTATGTTGATCTCTATTCCAATTTTCTGTACGGGTTCCGGAATTCTCGGAACCGAGGTGATGCAAAATTTTTTTGATGTGTGTAATTGAGGACATAGTTGCAAGTGCTACTCAGAGATGAAGAGGTCGGCACAGGAGAGGAATTCGTGGCGGGCTGCATCAAACCAGTGAGAAGACTGATGACAAAAACAAAAAAGACGCTAGTGAAATCGAAGAGTCCCCTATACATGTGAACGCTCAACATCAAACTATAAATAAGGCAAATCAGAAATATCAGATCGGGGTTGAGAAATCTAGAAGATATATTTTGTCCACTAAGACCAAAAAAAAAAAAAAAGCGGAGATATGTTTTTTTTTTTTTAAAATCACTTCTGAAGAGGGGATAAGAAAAGTCCGACAAAACAGATTTTAGAAAAGAAATTACGATGAAGGTGGATCCTAAAACAAAATATATAGGAATATTCAACCTAAAATAAGAAGGAATAGCGTAAAGAAGCTCTTTACTAAATAAAGTGTCCAAATTATCAGGATTACAAGACAAACAGTAAGGGGAAAGGAGCTTTTTTTGCTATATCGCTACGGGCGAATGCCGAGATTCATCTTTCAAGAAGTTCCTGGTCAGTTTCCTTTCCCATCTTTGCTCTACCTGTCTCCACCGAGCATGTCGTCGATGGGACGTTAAACGTTAATCTACCTTGTTTATAACTGTAACATTAGCAAAGACAACAGGGAAATAATTGCAAATTGTTTTCTTTCTCTACAGAAACTATTTGCGGCCGTAAGGAAGGGCATAACAACGAAAATCTTTGATATTGTAGCCAAGATAGTAAAATGGATAATAAGAGATGATCAATTTTGCGTTACGCTCATATAGCTAGACTTGTTCAGCACAATCTAAGTAATTAATTTTTCGGTTTTATTTAACTCGGCGCACTTTTTTGTGACATTTTTCCATTCCTTAAGTGTGGTTCTGGAATACCGGTAGAATGCACATCTTTGGCTGCTCTAATCTCTTCATCGGACGGTAAATGATTTTCAGACATAAAACTCTTTAAATGTGGGAATAACAGGATCAAAGCCCAGCAACCACAGAAGATGTTCGAACAATTCTTGCTTGCAGAAAGCAATTTTCCCCAGTGTCAGAGACGTTTCTGGGCTGGTGGACTGTCTTGAGGAAAGAATTCATTCTTTCAGAATACAGGTCCCTTCACGCATATTTTTTTGTCTAGCATTTCCATTCGATAATTATTATTTTATCTCTTGCAAGGTATCCAATAAGAGGAACCGCTGGAAAGAAAAGAGAACGCAAAGAAACTTTCAAAATTTGCGTCAATTTCCGTAGACGATGAAATGCCTGAAATCATAAATTTTATCACCGCTGGATACTCCAGTTTGTTTGTTGGAACACACACACACACACACACACACACACACACACACGCACACAATGTGGATATCCTTATATGAACAAGATGATCCCGCATATCTAACACGTGAAATATTGCGCAACGTGTAGTAACAAAACAAAAAGAAAATCAGCGCTATTTATTGTTAACAAATCGAGCGTATTTCAGATAGCTGTGGTTCTAAAGAAAGCGAAGCTCCTGAGAATAATGGTGTCAGAGACGTTTCTGGGCTGGTGGACTGTCTTGAGGAAAGAATTCATTCTTTTAGAATACAGGTCCCTTCAAGCATATTTTTTTGTCTAGCATTTCCATTCGATAATTATTATTTTATCTCTTGCAAGGTATCCAATAAGAGGAACCGCTGGAAAGAAAAGAGAACGCAAAGAAACTTTCAAAATTTGCGTCAATTTCCGTAGACGATGAAATGCCTGAAATCATAAATTTTATCACCGCTGGATACTCCAGTTTGTTTGTTGGAACACACACACACACACACACACACACACACGCACACAATGTGGATATCCTTATTTGAACAAGATGATCCCGCATATCTAACACGTGAAATATTGCGCAACGTGTAGTAACAAAACAAAAAGAAAAGCAGCGCTATTTATTGTTAACAAATCGAGCGTATTTCAGATAGCTGTGGTTCTAAAGAAAGCGAAGCTCCTGAGAATAATGGTTCAAATGGCTCTGAGGACTATGGGACGTAACTTCTGAGCTCATCAGTCCCCTAGAACTTAGAACTACTTAAACCTAGCTAACTTATGGAGATCACACACATCCATGCCCGAGACAGGATTCGAACCTGCGACCGTAGCGGTCGCACGGCTCCACACTGAAGCGCCTAGAATCGCTCGGTCACTCCGGCCGGCTGATAATAATGCCCTATGGTGAGTAAAATCTCAATTAGCATCAGAAGGACTCACAAATCTAATACTAGCGAAACAGTTTAAATGTAATTTTATAATTGTACGCTATTGGTCAATTCCGCGTGAAAACAATAAGTGCACTAGTTCAAGTCAGATCAACGAGGGGGATCAACCATATACAAAGAAGGGCTGTACGAATAGTCACAGTCTTGTTTGACTTGAGACAGAGTGCAGGCGAAGTGTTGCAAAATCGTAACTGGCAGTCGAAGAAAGATGGCGTACATCTCGCGAGAACTTGCTTCGAATAGTTTAACAACTTTACTATTTCAGGGCACAAATAAGCAATACTCTTTAGCCCCCTAAGTATTTGTCCCATAGAGATACTGGAGATGAAGTTACACCCATAACAGCTCTCACACAGTTGTATAAGGGGTCAGTCTTGCTTTAAAAAATGCCTCTTACTCGCACTTCACAGTGATTCGATTAGTACAGTTTTTGAAGTTGCGTTTGATAACAATTGTAACATCTGCAATGACTGTAGCCAAACATCAAGAACAAGTGCACAGGACAAGGTGTCTCAGCAAAATGTGGCGCCCTTGCATGGCACATTTGTGGAACGCTAACAAGCACAGGGAGGTACTTGTTTGTAACTATCATACAAATGAAAGAAACAAAACGTCGATCGCGTTTACTGTTCAAGTGCAAGTGATGTTAGCAGGTAGACGGCGAGTGGGCTTGCAGTGAACGTTAAGCATTTCCTCGGAAGAAGCCCGTAGCTTTGTGTCTCCTTCCGGCCCATTCGTCGCCTCCCTGGGCGGACAGTCGACAGCCTGCTCGCAGAGCGGCGGCTGCGCCTCCCGCCCACGCAGAACCCTCCCTCACAGCCAGCAGCCAACTGCCACCCGACTCTTCCCTTTATTTCTTTTACTGCTGTAAGAGTCGTTGACCCGAGAGGGGGCGCTTATGCTAATGACAACACATTTCTTGTCCACGCCGCACACCAGGGAAAAAACCGAAACGTCCTCTTTTTTCCCTACGGGTCAAAGACCGCTGTTCGGACGTGTTGTCTATTGTAAAAATCTTTTCAATGTGAACAACTCGTTCACCTTGTGCATCTGAAAAGCACAGCCTTTCTTCAAGTTCGCCGTAGGTGAATCTCATTGTAACTCGCTACATACACTTGCGTGCAAAATTTGAAGTTAACAATACTCTTTTGTTTACATATAAAGAAATGAACATACTATGTTTCTTAGAATTCAGATCCGTTCCCTCTCTCGTTTGTGTTCAATGTGATTCAGGTGTTACAGTATAAAGTACCTTTGTTTCCGCCATTATACGAATTTACATATCACTTAAAAGATGATTTTTACAAAGAGAAAAACAGCAACCAGCGGCTGTCAGTAATGGTACTTATTTGCACAAATAGCTCTCTTACCGCTTTAGAAACGTCAGGTTCATCTTTAGATGGCTGTTCGCGTTTAGATTGTCTTTGTTGTTGCTTACGTCAGTTGTGAGCAGTTTCTAAAAAAAAAAAAAATGCTCAAATGTGTGTGAAATCTTATGGGACTTGACTGCCAAGGTCATCAGTCCCTAAGCTTACACACTACTTAACCTAAATTATCCTAAGGACAAACAGACACACCTATGCCCGAGGGAGGACTCGAACCTCCGCCGCGACCAGCCGCACGTCCATGATTGCAGTGCCTGAGACCGCTCGGCTAATCCCGCGCGGCAGCAGTTTCTCCTCATGGGCGAAAGTCCGTTTGGTGTCAGGTGGTTGTGCGTTACAAAAAAAAAAAAAAAAAAAAAAAAAAAAAAAAAAAAAAAAAAAAAAGGACGATGTGAGAAAAGACCGAACTTACACTAAATATTGTCGACTACCCGTTTCAGAGTAAAAAATACTCTTTGTGAATGGGAAGAATTATCCGAGAATAGAATACTATACGTCTTAAGCGAAAGAAAATAAGTGAAGTAGACTAATTTTCGTGTTGGACTATCACTTATTTCAGACGCAGTCCTAAAAGTAAATGTAGCAGCAATACGTTTTTGAACGAGATCGTGAAGATGGGCTTTCCACGACAACCTACTATCTCTATGAACACCTAGGAATTTCAGCTGTTGAGACTCACTAATCGTATCCCCGTTCTATGTAATCAAAGTGTCAATTTATGTTGAATTGTGTCTTAGAAACTATAAAAACTGAGTCTTACTGTGCTTGATATCAGCTTATCATCTCTTGAACTGCACTATTTCATACGTTACCTACGTTGCAAACAACATCCTTCACTTCCAAGATAGTGGCATCACCAACAGAATCATCTGTCGTATTAGAAAATATACCGTTTAAATATATAAGAAACAGGAGCAGTCCCACCACTGACTCCTGGGGCGCATCTTACTTAACCGTGCCCCAGTCGGACTCACTCCATAGCCACTCTCTGTAGTGTGGAGAATCACTTTTTGCTGTCTGTTCTTAAAGTAAGAGAGGAATAAATTGTGAAACACTCCATTTATATCATCAGATTATCCTTCTAAGATGTTTTACGTGGCCCGCCACGAATTCCCCTCCTGTGCCAACCTCTTCATCTCAGAGTAGCACTTACACCTGCGTTCTCAGTTATTTGTTGCATAGATTCCAATCTCTATGTTCCGCTACAGTTTTTACCCTCTACAGTTGTGTCAGGTACCATGGAAGTTATTCCTTGATGTGTCACATGTTCTCTCATCCTATCTGTTCAACCTAGTTTTCAGCGTACTTCTTTAGCACCACATCTCAAGCACTTCGATTCCCATTTTTCTCCAGATTTTCAAAAGTCCGTGATTCACTTCCATATAGTGCGGCACGCCAAGGCTACATTCTCAAAAATTCCTTTCTCGAATTAACAGCGAAGTTTGATACTTCTTTTGGCCAAGAATATTTGCCTCTGATATTATGCTTTTTTTTGTCCTCCTTGCTTTGTTCATCATACGTTATTTTACTTTCAAGTTAGCAGAATTTCTCCACATCGTAAATTTCGTGATCCCCATTTCTTCTACTCCTCACAACTTTTGTCTTTCTTCGGTTTACTCTCAATCCAGAGTGTATGATTATTAGACTGTTCACTCTGTATAGCAGCTCTCGTAATCTTTTCTCACTTTCACTTAGGACAGAAATGTCACCTGCGAATCTTATCATTGGTATCCTTTCATCCTGAATTTTAATCCTACTTTTGATTTATTTTATTTCCGTCATAGTTTCTACGACATAATAGCTTCAGCACTATATCTCTGCTTCCAACCCTTTCTAATCCGAGCGCTTCGCTGTTTGCCTTCAGTTCTTATTTTTTCCTCTTGGTTCTTGTGCATGCTGTATCTAACCCATCTTTCCCTACAAGTTGCATTTATTTTCCTGAAAATTTCAAATATATTGCGACATTTTACATTGTCGAACGCTTTTCCTAGATTCAGAAATCCTATGATCAGTGGATGATTTTCCTTAAGCCTTGCTTCCAAGAGCAAGAGAAATGCCAAAACTGGCTCTCTGGTTCTAGTACCATTCCGAAAGCCAAACTGCTCGTCATCTAACAGACCGTCAGTTTCCTTTCACATTCTTTTCTACATTATTTTAATCAGCATCTCGGATGTATGAGCCATCAATGCGATTGTGCGATTGTGCGATAGTTCTCGCGTTTGTCTACCCTTGCTATCTTCAGGACTGTGTCGATAATGGTTTTCCGAAAGTCTAATGGTATGTCTCCATACTCGTAGGTTCTAAACACCAACTTGAATAGTCGCTTAGTTGTCACTTTCCGCAATGATGTCTGAATTTCTGTAGAATGTTATCTAAGCCTTCTGCCTTATTTGTCCGTAAGGCTCCCAAGCTCTGTTAAACTCTGGATCTAATACTGGAACCCCTATGTCTTCCATATCGGCTACTTTTCTTCTTGCAATCATGTCATCAAACAGTTTCTACCTCTCGTATACGCCTTCAGTGTGCTCTTTCCATTTATGAGGTTTCGCCTTAGCGTTTAACTGTGGATTTCCTCTTGCACTCTTAACGCTGACGCTTTTGAAGTCAACCAAAGAAAGTCTTGACTTTTCTAAATGACGAATCTGTCCTTCCAACGACCATTTCTTCTTTAATTTCTACACATTCTTCCCGCAACCATTTCGCCCTGGCTTCCCCACTCTAATGCTGTATTCCTGTCTTCTCCTGGATATTTTTGATTTTTCTTCTTTAGTAGATCAACTGAAATATTTTTTTCGCTGCCCAATGTTTCTTTGCAGTTATTTTACTTGTATCTATGTTTGACTGTCAAACAACTGTAATTGGACTTTATAGAGATGCTCATTCTTCATCAGCTGAGCCCCCTTTTGTGATATTCATTATTGCAGTATCTACAACCTTAGAGAACTCCAACCTTACCTCATCATATTTCTCTACAACGCTAGAAAGAGCTTCGATCGCTGACATTTAACTTCGTCTAAATCTCACTCCACTTCCATTTGTTTAAAATTTAAACCATGATATGCAAGAAGTTGTCAAGAAGAAACAGCTTTTTTGTATTCACAGCAGCTCATACACAACTATAGAGTAAAAATATGTCATCTCGGAAATGTCCCAAAGGCTAGCATTGACTTGATCTCTCGGTTATCATTCCGCAAGAGATGCTAAACAGCAGCACTGCGGGAGAGCCTGTGCGGAGTTGGGAAGGTATGGAGACGAACCGGGGACTGGTTGAAGCTAGTGATGCATGCTTGTTAAATTGCGAAGATGTCCCAAGTGACGTTACATCAAATAAAAAATTAATTAGTTCTTAATTCCGCAAACAATAATCTCCCATAGATCTGAAAGGTATCACAATTCCATTTGAAAAATCGGTGCAGATCTTGGATGGGTGAAACGTATACTTGCTATCATTCGTCCTGCCGAGCCTCCGCTCTTGAGATGCAGCGTGAGTAGTGAGACTCACACTTAGATGAAACCAACCCTGAATTAAAATGCGTATTACATCTGCAACATTTGTCATGGTGACTGTCTCAGTGCTAACTCTTGCCCAGTTGTAATGGTTGACGCCAGACATGTTATGTGACTACTTCATCAAGGCATCAGTGCACTTGCACATTACTTTGCCTGCGAGATCAAGTACCTGTCATCTCATCATAATCTCAACGTCTCAATTATCTAGTATCATAGTTGTGCCTATCCACGAAACACAAATATTCCCGACTCATCTGTTGTTGCAGATCACCTCTGGACAATGTACCCTAAACTCCGCGCACAATTCGGTGCCCTGTTGCGTTTAAGAAAACAGCACTTACTTTTGTCTGTCTCACAGCTTTTCCCAAAAAGTTAACATGTGAGACCAGTTTTTCCCTGTCTAAAAGTAAGGCAAATGCTCTGATATTATCTAAGTTATGCTTCTTCCTGTTTTCTTTTGAGCCGGCCGAAGTGGCCGTGCGGTTAAAGGCGCTGCAGTCTGGAACCGCAAGACCGCTACGGTCGCAGGTTCGAATCCTGCCTCGGGCATGGATGTTTGTGATGTTCTTAGGTTAGTTAGGTTTAACTAGTTCTAAGTTCTAGGGGACTAATGACCTCGGCAGTTGAGTCCCATAGTGCTCAGAGCCATTTGAACCATTTTTTTTTCTTTTGAGAGCACAGCTGAGCCTTTGACATACCCCGGGGGATCACTCCCTATGGGCTCACATGCATTTAATGAAAGAGTGTCAAGCAGTGGGTAACTAGGAGGACAGGGGTGACCGTAGCAAGTATGAGACATGGTTGCTGTACCTCACAAAAGATAACAGTTTGTTCATCTAACTATGAAATGAAGCAGTGAAACAGTGGTTCCTTGTTTATCGCAAAGTTCTCTGATGACACACATGAATAATAATTTACTACAGGTCAGTTCGATTATAAGCAAAGAAGAGAAGAAAACTATCAATTGTTATGGAGACAACCTCATGAATTCATGGACAATGAATGTCGGCAGGGGACTGTTTAAACTGGTGGAGGCTCTGTAATGGTGTGGGGCGTGTGCAGTTTGAGTGATCCGGGACCCCTGATACGTCTAGATACGACTCTGATAGATGACACGTATGTAAGCATCCTGTCGGATCACCTGCATCCGAGTCCGCCCCGGGCAGCTGAGTGGCCGGCACGGTATCTCATCGTGTTTGGTCAGAGGAATGCTCGCCCTCTGTAATAAAAAATAAAAAAAAGCAGAGTAATCAACGATCAACTTGAATGGATTTATTTAGCTTATGGCATATAACACATCATATAGAAAAGACATAAAAATCATAAGACACAGAAATAAAGAGTAGTCACAGTGTGTAACATATAGTTGTAGATATAAAAGTGTTTAAAAATAGTATATATAACAAACAAAAGTTCACAAACAAACATCCAGATTTGTGACATAGTCTATTGCACTTTCAGTCGCGGTCAGAAACTCATTGGGGTCTCCTGCAAAACGTCTCAGAGGGCAATCTTCCACGATGTGACGAATCGTCTGCCGGTCGGCACCGCAGTCACATCTCGGGGTGGTGATTTTACCCCACCTGTGGAGGCTGTCTGCACATCTGCCGTTATTTGTCCGAATTCGATTCAGGGTCGTCCAAGTTTTCCTTGGCAAATTGAATCCTGGTGGTTGGACATTGATGCATGGCATATTCTGCAGGTTTTGGGGCACAGATTCTCTCCACCGCATTTTCCAGAGGTTGCCATAATCCGGGTTGAGAGGATGCGTATTTTTTGCCTTTTTTAAAGAGGGGTGTCTTGAGCGCAATCTGTTCATCTCCAGGGCAGGAACATCCTTATGGATTGGCAGCTTCTCGTTGTTCAGCACTTTTCCATACTCGCGTAAGAGAGCGTTCTCTCTGCGCAGGTCCGGTGGGGGAATGTTGCTCAGTATAGGTAGCCAGTGTAAAGGCGTTGGCTTTATTGTTCCTGATATCATCCTCATTGTGTAGTTTAGTTGAGCATCGATCAAGCCTGTGTGTTTACTGTTTAGCCATACCGGTGCGGCATATTCTGCTGTTGTGTAGACAAGTCCAAGAGCCTAAGATCTCAGTACAGCCGCGGGAGAGCCCCACGTGGTCCCACATAGCTTCTGTATGATATTATTTCGAGTTTTAAGTTTTGCGGCTGTATTACGTAGGTGTTCCTTGAATGTTAGGGTTCTGTCAAAGGTGACGCCTAGATATCTGGGGTAATTATTATGGTTTAGCTGCCTGTTTTCGAAATGAACGTTGAGCTTTCTTTTTGCTTGGGCATTGTCGAAGTGAAAGCATGTCACCTCCGTTTTTGTCGCGTTTGGCCGTAATCTCCACCTTCGGAAGTAATCTCCCAGCTTTGTTAGATCCGCAGTTAATGTGTTTTCCGTTGCCTCCATTGATCTGCCTCTTGCAGCTATTGCCGAGTCGTCGGCATATCTGAATTTTTGAGAAGTGGTTTCAGGTAAGTCAGATATGTAGACGTTAAACATCAATGGCGCCAGAACGGAGCCTTGTGGTAAACCATTGTTGAGCTTCATTTGGTCACTTTTTAAGTCGCCCATTATGACTCTGAAACTTCTATCTGTGAGCATGTTATCAATGAGGTTGGCCAGCTTATTACATGGTATGACCCGCAGCAACTTAAATATCAGGCCTTGTCGCCAAACGGTATCATAAGCGGCTGATAGGTCAATAAAGGCTACTGATGTTTTGAGTTTTTTCTGAAAGCTCGCCTCTATATGAGTTGCTAGGGAGAGGATCTGGTCGGTGCAACTGCGGTTGGGTCGAAAACCTGCCTGTTCAATCGGTACCACTTCAAGAATTTTTCCACTTATTCTATTGTAGATGATACGTTCCAACAGCTTATAGACACAGTTCAGCAGAGCGATAGGGCGGTAGTTTTGGGGCATGTCATTAGGTTTGCCTGGCTTTAGTATCGCTATAATCTTTGCTCGTTTAAGCTGGTGTGGGATATTACCCAATTCTAAAATATCTGTTAAGAAGTTTGCGAGCCATGTTCTAGTATATTTTCCACAGTGAAGTAGGAATTCCGGGTGGATGCCATCGAAGCCGGGAGCCTTGCCACTTTTGATTTTTGACAAGGCTACTGCAACTTCTTCCGCTGTGATAGGCTGGGAAAATTCGGAGGTAGGCGATGCCCTTTGTTTTAAGGATCTTAATTCACGTTTGACGGTCGTGGTGTGTGTTCTGTCCCTTGGTGCTCTTGAGGTTCTAACTATGTGTGCGGCCACATTGTTAGGGGTTATCAGGTGGGTGTCTTTTATTTTACGTTTACTGCCTCCCAGGGTACGGAGTAGGGTCCATGCTTGCCTACTGGATTTAGTGAAATCTAGATTCTCCACGGTGTCCATCCATTTTTCCCGTCGAGCTGCGTCTAAGCTGTGCAACAGTTCGTCCGCGATTTCTTGGTTGTTGGTTTCGGTAAATTCCTGGTACAGGTCTTCGCATCTCTCATTCCAGCCAGGGATGTACTCTTTCCGGTAGCCTCTGGGTACATTATTCTTAGCCGTGGCGATGACTGCTCCCACAAATCTGTCATAGTTGTCCCTAGTCGGGGGTATCCAACCTAGACACTTGTCAAGGTTTTCTGCAAAGGTGGCCCAGTCTGCCTTCTGGAAATTCCATCGTGGGCGAGGAAAGGATTTTATGATTGGGATGTTAATTCCGACTTTTAAGATAACAGGGCGATGCTGGCTATGTGGGAAATCAGACAGGACTTCACGAGTTGCGGCTAGCAGTTGGTTGTTTTTGTTTTTAGTGACAAAACATAAATCAGGGTTATAATCTCGCCTCCATGCTGCTGATCGAAATGTTCCGCGGTCCTTGGCGTCGAAAATCGGGTGGGTGTTAGTCTCCTTACTCCAGCTCATCAGGGATTCACCGTTCTGGTCGTTTCGTGCGTACTTCCAGTTCTCATGGTGACTATTAAAGTCTCCTACGTAGATAGCAGGGTGGGGATATTCTTGGAGTACTTCTGGAGGCCATGGACAGCCGGGAGGCTTATAGATGTTAACCATAGTGGTCTCGCCAATTTTGACAGCAACTTCATGTATGTTGTTGTCTGTAGATATCTTACACAGGGAAGCATTTTCTATCTTATTTCGTATGTAGGTTGCCACGCCGTAATTGCGGAGATAGGTGGCTCCCAGTATCTCGAATCCAGGGATTTTTCCTCTAGTGGCCAGCTGATCTATGTTTTCCGCATGAGTCTCTTGTATCGCGACTACGTCGATTTTGTTCTGAGTGAGAACTCTCTGGAGAAATTCACATTTGCTCCTACTTATGCCTTCAATGTTTAGGTGGCAGACTCGCAGGCACGGTCCGAGTGCTCAAGTCAATTCTTCATCGTTCATTTGGTCGGTATCATTCATGATGTGTTTACCGGGAGATCCAGCACAGGATTATCTGGTTGCCTTTAGTGCTAGTTCATTTAGCGTTACCCAGGGTGCACGCGTAGTATTCTACTACGGACGCGAACTAGCCTTACACTTGAATGGATGTCTTGTGACGTCCGCCCAGACCAAACGCAACGGAAAAAAGTGGTCTTCGCGACAGAATGTCAATTCTAAGGGCCCGGGTTCGATTCCCGGCTGGGTCGGAGATTTTCTTCGCTCAGGGACTGAGTGTTGTGTTGTCCTAATCATCATCATTTCATCCCCATCGACACGCAAGTCGCCGAAGTGGCGTCAAATCTAAAGACTTGCACCCGGGGAACGGTCTACCCCACGGGAGGCCCTAGTCACACGACATTTACATTTACCTGCATCCAACACCCCACAGGTCCAGAATTGCTACAGAGTGGCTCCAGGAACTCTCTTCTCAGTTTAGATACTTCCGCTGGTCACAAAGCTCCCCACACATGAACATAATTGAGATTATCTGGGATGCCTTGCTACGTGCTGTTCAGAAGAGATCTTCGTCCCCCTCGTGTTCTTGCGGATTTATGGACAGCCCTGCAGGATTCATGGTGTCAGTTCCTTCCAGCACTACTTCAGACATTAGTCGAGTCCATGTCACGTCGTGCTGCGGTACTTCCGCGTGTTCGCTGGACCCCTACCCGATATTTGGGAGGTGTACCAGTTTCTTTGGCTCTTCAGTGTATTTGTTTGCAAGTCAATATGTTCCTCACAATGTAAAAGTTTTGCCAACATTAACCAAATTTTACACATCTGGGCTGGCAGTTCTTAAGCAATTAGAAGTTTCTCCCCCACTCATCACTAAGTCTGATGTTTTAGCCAGTATACACTTCTCGAAAACTGGTATCCTGACATCCACTACTCTGCTATTTGTTTAGGTTAGCCAATGAGGATGTCTCTTGCAACTTTTTAGGCCAGGAGTCATCCATATCACACAAAATGGAGACAGAGTGTGGTTCAAAAATGTTCACATGTGTGTGAAAACTTATGGGACTTAACTGTTAAGGTCATCAGTCCCTAAGCTTACACATTACTTAATCTAAATTATCCTAAGGACAAACACACACACCCATGCCCGAGGGAGGACTCAAACATCCGCCGGGACCAGCCGCACAGTCCATGACCGCAGCGTTTTAAACCGCTCGGCTAATCGCGCGCGGCCACAGAACGTTGTCCCAGTACATTACAAAGAGTACAGAATTCCTGTTCACAAAGCACGCCAACCAGTTATCAAGGCGTAGTGTGCTATCACTGACTGCCCCTGACATAGCATTCCCAGAAGGTGTGTTCTCACTGAACACAAAGTTCCTTTGAAGTATGTATGGCTCAGGTTCCCCCCGCTTGCGAAAACTCTGACTCGCTCCCAAGTGCAGGTATGCAGCACACCATGTTGACTGTTCCTGTGAATGCAGCCCTGCAACCGCGCCGCAGAGAGTGCAAAACATCAAGCCGTTACCAGCCCTGACAACAGCGGGTTTGGCGCCCAGTAACTGCATCTAGTGATCTCTGTGGATCGCACTTTCATATGAAAAGGGTGGCCTGCAGGGCTCGTGCCTAACGTTAGGTCAGTGCCCTGGCCCGTCTGGCTTGGTTCATCGTGTACTCAACTGACCTAAAGAGAAAATTATGTGCAAAACCTCCACCACTAAAGAGAAGAAATTAATATAGGGGAAAACTGGTTATTCCTGGCAATCACTGATGAAGTTCGTCAACTATTGTACTAAGTGATGGAATAAAGTTTGTGTAGTAATGATTATAAATACAATTACGATTAGTACGTAAGATGTAACAGTTCGGTAATAAGCTGCTGTGTTTCAGTTTCTTAATCATTCATGCCATGCCATGTTCCTTCCATCTTGTGTTCCATCACGTTCGTTTTTCTCTTGCTCCCTGACCCATTCTCTCATGTCAATTGCTGCCAATATCCTCACATTAAATCTACTTGCCTTTAATTTGGAGTGCTGAATGTGAGAATGTTAGATGATGACGTGTTTATTCCTGTGCCCTGTGTACCAGACAAATAAGAGCACTTGCCCGCAGAGGCAAAGGTCCCGAATCTGAGCGTCGTTCAGGCACACAATATTAATCTGCCAGAAAGTTTCCTATCAGCGCACATTCTTGATGCAGAGTGAAAATTTCATTCTGAAAGAAATTATCAGCAAAAACGGTTAAAGCCCAGTATGTAACCTCACTGGCACACCCAGCAAAAAGTTCATCACATTTCAGATCCCTTTATATGTAACTACACTCCTGGAAATGGAAAAAAGAACACATTGACACCGGTGTGTGAGACCCACCATACTTGCTCCGGACACTGCGAGAGGGCTGTACAAGCAATGATCACACGCATGGCACAGCGGACACACCAGGAACCGCGGTGTTGGCCGTCGAATGGCGCTAGCTGCGCAGCATTTGTGCACCGCCGCCGTCAGTGTCAGCCAGTTTGCCGTGGCATACGGAGCTCCATCGCAGTCTTTAACACTGGTAGCATGCCGCGACAGCGTGGACGTGAACCGTATGTGCAGTTGACGGACTTTGAGCGAGGGCGTATAGTCGGCATGCGGGAGGCCGGGTGGACGTACCGCCGAATTGCTCAACACGTGGGGCGTGAGGTCTCCACAGTACATCGATGTTGTCGCCAGTGGTCGGCGGAAGGTGCACGTGCCCGTCGACCTGGGACCGGACCGCAGCGACGCACGGATGCACGCCAAGACCGTAGGATCCTACGCAGTGCCGTAGGGGACCGCACCGCCACTTCCCAGCAAATTAGGGACACTGTTGCTCCTGTGGTATCGGCGAGGACCATTCGCAACCGTCTCCATGAAGCTGGGCTACGGTCCCGCACACCGTTAGGCCGTCTTCCGCTCACGCCCCAACATCGTGCAGCCCGCCTCCAGTGGTGTCGCGACATTCGTGAATGGAGGGACGAATGGAGACGTGTCGTCTTCAGCGATGAGAGTCGCTTCTGCCTTGGTGCCAATGATGGTCGTATGCGTGTTTGGCGCCGTGCAGGTGAGCGCCACAATCAGGACTGCATACGACCGAGGCACACAGGGCCAACACCCGGCATCATGGTGTGGGGAGCGATCTCCTACACTGGCCGTACACCACTGCTGATCGTCCAGGGGACACTGAATAGTGCACGGTACATCCAAACCGTCATCGAACCCATCGTTCTACCATTCCTAGACCGGCAAGGGAACTTGCTGTTCCAACAGGACAATGCACGTCCGCATGTATCCCGTGCCACCCAACGTGCTCTAGAAGGTGTAAGTCAACTACCCTGGCCAGCAAGATCTCCGGATGTGTCCCCCATTGAGCATGTTTGGGACTGGATGAAGCGTCGTCTCACGCGGTGTGCACGTCCAGCACGAACGCTGGTCCAACTGAGGCGCCAGGTGGAAATGGCATGGCAAGCCGTTCCACAGGACTACATCCATCATCTCTACGATCGTCTCCATGGGAGAATAGCAGCCTGCATTGCTGCGAAAGGTGGATATACACTGTACTAGTGCCGACATTGTGCATGCTCTGTTGCCTGTGTCTATGTGCCTGTGGTTCTGTCAGTGTGATCATGTGATGTATCTGACCCCAGGAATGTGTCAATAAAGATTCCCCTTCCTGGGACAATGAATTCACGGTGTTCTTATTTCAATTTCCAGGAGTGTATAATGCACCTGATGATCGCAACATTGTGCTGAAATACGTTTACTAATAAATATTAGTAAGAAATGACTGAAGTTATGGAAATTCATAAAAGACCTAGAGTACCGAAGCTTGGCACACAAAAAAAGAGCCGGCCAGCGTGGCCGTGCGGTTCTAGGCGCTACAGTCTGGAACCGAGCGACCGGTACGGTCGCAGGTTCGAATCCTACCTCGGGCATGGATGTGTGTGATGTCCTTAGGTTAGTTAGGTTTAATTAGTTCTAAGTTCTAGGCGACTGATGACCTTAGAAGTTAAGTCGCATAGTGCTCAGAGCCATTTGAACCATTTTGAACAAAAAAAGATGCTACATAGTGCGGATAAATAGGCGAAAAGATCCATTATTCTATGTTTACACGATTGATAAAAAAATAATGGTAGCAGTATCACACTGAGCGATTTAAAGCGGAACTACTAGATAAAACTAGTGGTAGTAAAGGCAGATGCCAGACTGACGTTCATTGGAAGAATCCTAAGGAAGTTAAATCCATTCATAGAGGAGGCAGCTCACAAAACCCTTGTTCAGCTAATACCTGAATATTGAATCTAGATGATTTTAGGATCTGGCAGCGAACCCGAGGAGATTTCCAAGACTTATTACGCCGGGAAAGCCAATGAAGTCACTCAGTACCCGAATATTGAACAGAGAAGATAGGGGAAATAGAGAAGATTCAAAGAAGATGAGGGTGTTTCGTCACAGTTTAGTTTGTGCGGGAACTGCATGTAAATGTTCATCCAGTTCCAGTGATGGATGCTACAAGAGAAACTTTGTACATTACGGTGTGGCTTAGTGTTAAAATTTCGAGAGTGTACGCTTCTAGGAGAGACCAATATTCTTCGCAACGCTACCTCAGGAAAAAAACCGTGAGGATACAATTACAAATGTTCGATTTCGCTCGCAGATTTACCAGCAATTGTTTTCCCTGTGCAGCATTAGCGACTGGAACTGGAAAAGGGGGAGGTGACAGTAGTACATGAAGTACGCATCACCTGACACATAAGGTGGCTTGTGGGGCATAGCTGTAGATTACTGCCACTGTTACAGACAATAGAAATAATGTGTAAATGTGTACGTGCGATGTAGCGCAGTACACTGACAAATCTATAAACACCATAAGGTGGCTTGTGGAGTATAGCTGTAGTTTACTGAGCGTGCTACAGATAATAGAAATAACGTGTATAGTGTGCATATGGGATACAGCGCAATACATTGACAAATCTACACACAGCATAAGGTAGCTTGTGGAGTATAACTGTAGATTACTGACAGTGCTGCAGAAAATAGAAATAATGTGTGCGTTCGATGTAGAGCAGTACATTGACAAATCTACACACTCCACAAGATCGGCTTGTGGAGTATAGTTGTAGATTACTGCCAGTGCTATAGACAGTAGAAATAATGTGTATAATGCGTAAGTGCGCTGGAGCACAGTACTTTGACAAATACACACACAACAAAAGGTGGCTTGTGGAATATAGTTGTAGATAACCGCCATTGCCACAGACAGTAGAAACATTATACAGGTTGTTACAAAAAGGTACGGCCAAACTTTCAGGAAACATTCCTCACACACAAAGAAAGAAAATATGTTATGTGGACATGTGTCCGGAAACGCATACTTTCCATGTTAGAGCTCATTTTATTACTTATCTTCAAATCGCATTAATCATGGAAATGAAACACACAGCAACAGAACGTACCAGCGTGACTTCAAACACTTTGTTACAGGAAATGTTCAAAATGTCCTCCGTTAGCGAGGATACATGCATCCACCCTCCGTCGCATCGAATCCCTGATGCGCTGATGCAGCCCTGGAGAATGGCGTATTGTACCACAGCCGTCTAAAATACGAGCACGAAGAGTCTCTACATTTGGTACCGGGGTTACGTAGACAAGAGCTTTCAAATGCCCCCATAAGTGAAAGTCAAGAGGGTTGAGGTAAGGAGAGCGTGGAGGCCATGGAATTGGTCCGCCTCTACCAATCCATCGGTCACCGAATCTGTTGTTGAGAAGCGTACGAACACTTCGACTGAAATGTGCAGGAGCTCCATCGTGCATGAACCACGTGTTGTGTCGTACTTGTAAAGGCACATGTTCTAGCAGCACAGGTAGAGTATCCCGTATGAAATCATGATGACGTGCTCCATTGAGCGCAGGTGGCGAAACTAAAATGAGCTCTAACATGGAAATTAAGCGTTTCCGGACACATGTCCACATAACATCTTTTCCTTATTTGTGTGTGAGGAATGTTTCCTGAAAATTTGGCCGTACCTTTCTGTAACACCCTGTATATTATGTGTACGTGCCTTTGACAAATCTAACGACCAGTGGCGGATTAGTGCACCACAGACGGACTGTCCTTGTCTGACAGACGCTCGTCACACTGGTGTGATGTGTGCTTGTCACGGGGCGGGCGTTGCCTCTGAGTGTGGGGCTGGGCCACGAGCAGTGAGCACGTCACGGTTCTGCGTGTGAAGCCCGGCCCGAGCCGGCGCAGGGCCAAGGCCGTTCCCACTTACGCAAGACACGCCGCTTAATTGGCTCGTAGGCCTCTCCCACGCCGATTTCTCACCTTCCTTCCGCCGCTGATGATCTGTTGGTCCGTTGCTCTCGGAAAACCCAGAAGGAACGATGGTCTCCACTAAATTCTCTAAGCTTAACACAAAATTTGTTCGAATTGCTTCACTGAAGATTGCTGTGTTCAGCCAGCTCAGTTCTCTATGAACAACTTATTCTTCTGGATTTCTTTGTAGGCAGTGCAACAAGTTTGAGCTGAGAAATACGAGGGGGTCCAGAAAGTAAGTTCCGATCGGTCGCGAAATGACAACGACTATGAAAATCCGATAAAACTTTGCACAGATGTGTTGGGCAGTGTCTCTAGTATGACCCTAGATAGCATCACGTCGCTCTTCTCATTTCTGAGCTCACAGTGAGCGCGTAAAGATGTCTAGAAAATAGTGTCTCCCGTCAAGTACAAGGGTCTGGTGAGAAAATTCGCCTGAAGTTATGCAGCCAACATTACATATTTGTCGTGCGGTTTCGTCTTCAAGACAATTCTCAGCTGCAATCTGCAAGGGCAATGAAGATGCTCCTGCATCGTTTTCAATTGGAAATGTTTGATTACCCACAATACTACCCGTAATTGTCTCCCTCTGAGTTTCATCTCTGCTCACATGAACCTCTGGATATGAAGACAATATTTTGGCACAGACAACGAGCTGTAGGGCAGCGTAGAGAACTGGCGGAAAGCACTGGCGGCTGCCTTCTATGATGAGGGTATTGGATAGTTGGTACAACGCTACGACAAACTAAGTTCGAACGGCGACTAAGAAGAGAAGTAGCTGGTAGGTGTACCTAACTGTTACAAATAAAACATTTCTGATTTTCAGTGTGCTTTCCATTTTGCGATCAATCGGAACTTACTTTCTGGACAGCCTTCGCAAACAGGACCTTGGCTGCGACAATGCGCTTGTAGGGTGCAAATCCTTACTGACCATCATATTTTAGATTCTCCATAAATCTCGAGCGAAATTTCATAAATAAACAGACTGGCAACACTGCGGAATAAATGACGTGTCTATATTGTTGGTTATGTAAGCTGTAGCGCAAGTCTTGCATAACAAGTCGATGTTATATTTTCATCAATATCATATTTTATAATACTGGAAGTTAGAAATTGCGTCTGCACTTGATCTCGGGTATTGTGAGCGTTAAGCATCACAGATCATACATTAAATCGAAACTATACTTTGAAAATAGAAATGAAATCCACAGAGCCTCAAGTGAAGTTAGTGATGCGTTCACAGAGGACCACAGTACAGTTTCTCGTGGGACAAATACACTGGCAAAATTAGCGAATATCCACAATTGGAGGAGGAAACGAAACTTCATAGGTTGAGACAGTATATAATGTTATTTCAGCGATTACAAAATCGACGAATGAAATTTACAAAGAACTTAGCAGTATGAGCCGCTCCTCAGTATGAAGTTAAACCCCTCTGGCCTGGATCCATGCCTCTGATTCCGTTAACGTGTAATAGAGCCGTTGTATCCTTCCCCGACGCAAGCTTGCCCGCAAGTTTGGTAATTGGTCCTTGATGTTGCAGCGCCTGGAATTAGTAAAGTGCGTTATCTCTCGACACGTCTGTAGCGACAGAGGACAGAAACTGGGAATGTACTGCCTGTCACTGTTTCCCTATCAGCCACGAACTTACAATCACCTGGTGTACTTCTGTCCCCCAGACCATAGAGACATCAATTTTCTTCAGATTCTGCAGATGTTTCGTCACCAAATTCATGAAACAATTAAAGAGAAAAGGGGACAGTAGATGTGCTACAAATTACTTCATTTGAAAATTATTTTATTGGAAACCAACTTCGATTATATTGAAAAATAAATTCTGACTGATTCGGCAAGTTGCCATCTTTCCATAGCACAAGTATTAAAATAATTGATACATCAAGACACAATGGACACTAAAAATGAATGCGTGGAGTCCATAGAGAGAGAGAGAGAGAGAGAGAGAGAGAGAATTGCTGAACTGTGTTGAATTCACAAAAATTATATGGCCATATTATATGGCCATGAGTCCCGAAAAACGACCTCAAGGATAGGTCAATATCAGTGGAATCGCGATGTCGGATGCTCGCGGTGCAAATGGCGAGGTTGCATGTGTACTGTATCTCATGGGTTGGTCATGAACATCAAGTTTGTTAATGCCATGTATTGACAATTATTGTATGAATAGCTGCCGATGTATGCCAAAGAGTAAAAAAATGCATTAAATTGCAGTGTATGCCTTGATGAATATTCCATGGGCATTCGAGATTCTGTGTCTGAACTTGCTGTTCTGGTTGACTTCTTCTGTTCTTGGACTCGAAGAGGAAACAACGATTGTCTGAGTTCATCTTACTGTAAGAGACTATGTAAGTTGTAAACGAAACCAAAACTACAGTTGTTTATGACTTCAAACTTGTGTATGGTACATAATTATTTGTAAACCTAAACATTACTTGTCCTGAGTAGACGTGGCCTTAACAGAACACTGACCATTGTTAGGCGCCGTACTAGAAAACAATTAGGAATTTTCTTTCAGCTCATCTTCGAGACGCGCCGCCCGTTAGGATAGAATACTTCTCTTCAGGTTCCACGAGCTACACGGCGGCTACGAATTATTCAATACATTTCACTTTCAGATTTTTCAAGGTTGCAAGATAACATCCCAGGCAGAAAGGCCTGATCACAGGACTCTAGTTCTAGTATAAGATTTCATCTGCATAAGATTATGGTTGTTATATTGATATTAGAGACGAAACCACGACCTGGAGTTACGGGTTTTATTACTTTATATTGAACTATCCTACGAAATTTTATCTGGCGTTTTAAGCACACGAGTTTTAACTATGCTTTTGGTATACATTGAGGAATATCTGTGATAATTCAAGAGAGAGACAATTAATTACTTATAATCCCGTAACCACCCTGAGTACAGAGCTAGTTTGCTGATTGCTGATCAGTGTCGGACTAATAGTAATGTTGGGTTATAAATCATTGAGAGACAGAGTGCATAATTACCTAACAGAACTGTAAGCATAGTATTATTAGAGTTATTTCTCTTTTGTTTTGACGTCACTTTATTAAAAGCTATCAAAGCATATTCACAGCTTCAAGTCACAGTGCTTAGGGAGTTAGCTCTCATTCACATTACAAAACTAATTTCAAAGACAATATACATTCATGCTCATAAATTAAGGATAATGCTGATACACGGTGCAACAACGGTCTGGTGGGAGGTTTGCGGGTTTAAATCACCTCGGAGTATGACCATGCGGTGCATCTGACCTGCGGTCGTCGCACGGTGGCACTGGCAGCGGTCCACATACGTAGAGGTGTGTTGGTGCATGTCAGAGTATGGTGCAGCGAGTAAGTGTGCAGACGTTTTCAGATGTGCTAATGGTGACTGTGAGTAGAAAATGGCTCAAAAAACACATATTGATGACGTTATGAGGGGTAGAATACTAGGGCGACTGAAGGCTGGTCAAACACAGCAGGTCGTAGCACGGGGCCTCCGTGTGCCACAATGTGTGATCTCACGATTATGGCAACGATTCCAGCAGACAGGAAACGTGCCCAGGCGCTACAATACGGGACGTCCACAGTGTACAACACCACAAGAAGACCGATATCCCACCACCAGTGCCCGCAGATGGCCACGGAGTACTGCAGGTAGCCTTGCTCGGCACCTTACCGCAATCACTGGAACAGTTGTCTCCAGACACACAGTCTACAGACGACTGAACAGACATGGTTTGTTCGCCCGGAGACCTGCAAGGTGCATTCCACTGAGCCCTGATCACAGGTGAGCTCGTAAAGCCTGGTGTCAAGAACACAGTACATAGTCATTGGAACAGTGGTCGCAGATTATGTTCACGGACGATTCCAGGTATAGTCTGAACACTGATTCTCGCCGGGTTTTCATCTGGCGTGAACCAGGAACCAGGTACCAACCCCTTAATGCCCTTGAAAGCGACCTGTATGGAGGTCGTGGTTTGACGGTGTAGGGTGGGATTACAATTGGTGCACGTACACCCCTGCATGCCTTTGACAGAGGAACTGTAACACGTCAGGTGTACTGGGACGTCATTTTGCACCAGCATGTTCACCTTTTCAGGGGTGCAGTGGGTCCCACCTTCCTCCTGGTGCATTGCACGGCCCCACCGAGCTGCCATCGTGGAGGAGTACCTTGAAACAGAAGATATCAGGCGAATGGAGTGGCCTGCCTGTTCTCCAGGTCTAAACCCTATCGAGCACGTCTGGTGTGCTCTCGATCGACGTATCGCTGCACGTCTTCAAATCCCTAGGACACTTCAGGAGCTCCGACAGGCACTGGTGCAAGAATGGGAGGCTATACCCCAGCAGCTGTTCGACCACCTGATCCAGAGTGTGAAAACCCGTTGTGTGGCCTGTGTACGTGTGCATGGTGATCATATCCCATACTGATGTCGGGATACATGCGCAGGAAACAGTGGCGTTTAGTAGCACATGTGTTTCGGGACGTTTTCTCAACTTATCGGCAATACCGTTTACTTATAGATCCGTGTCATGTGTGTTCCCTATGTGCCTATGCTATTAGCGCCAGTTTTGTGTAGTGCCACGTTTTGTGGGACCACATTCTGCAGTTATCCTTAATTTATGAGCATGAGTGTGTAATTAATTGGTAATTCGGACATCTGGCTTCTCTGGCAAAGAAAGAATTACTACTATTAATATTTTTATTATTTTTCTATTATTTTTATTAATTACCTATATATACTATCTGTGATATGAAGACATCCAGGATTTGCAACTGGAAGGGCCCAGAGAGTGTAATCTCCATACTTTTGTAAGCTCAGCCACAACTCTGTAGTGTGCATCCATGGGCACAATAAGGTTCGCTTATCGAACATGAGAGGGGGTGAAGATGGAAATGCTTCTGCAGCTTCAGGCCGGTATGGTGGCAACCCCACTTGGTACACAAGCTGGGAGACCTGTCATGGCGCCATTTCTCTGAATACGGTAGTAGTTAATGCCTCTTCATGTCGGTGTGACTCCAAATCAAATTCGACCGAAACTGACTCGAACTTCACGGATCTTTGACATCTTACACCATTTCTAAATTAATTAAATCGTCGATGAGAAAACTACATCGCTTCCGCAAATTGATGGTTCTTCATGCTGACATGCCCGTTGGCTGGAGAAAATTAATCTCATTACATAAAATGATTGATTTAGTTTAATGACTTTTTAACTGAATGGCAGTCAGGTCAGTGATTACTATCTGCAAAGTCGGAATTATGTAAGCAATTCGAATATGTGACTGAAACGAGAAATTTTTTTTTCAGCTACCTTCCTTTGTGATGGCAGCTGGATGAACAGACGTTGTTCCTTCCCCATTTATTGTCAAAGAGAGACGCTAACAACCGCTTATCTGCTCTTTCTGGCAGAAACACTCTCCTAGCCCTCTTGACTGATTTATTAAGTTTCGTGACCATACTTGCTATGATGACATCATGATCACCAATCCCCGTATCTATACTGATGCCAACGATAAGGTCCAAGGCGTGTGGGCTGCCGAACTAGCTGCTCATGAAGGTTTTCGGAAAACGTGTACTTCACAAAACTGTCTGTCTGTACCCCCTACAGTGAATCTATGTACGTCCCAGTCTATAATCGGTAGGCGGAAGTCACCACCAACTAGTACGGCATGCTGTGAGTATATACGCACAGCTGACCATTGACATTCCTTGAAAGACTCTAGAACTGTCCCAGTGGCGTCTGGTGGTCCGGAAAAACATCCGACAGTTAATTTAGTTTCACCTTGACCTGTTACGCGCGATCAGATAACTTCACAATCACACTCAATTTGAACCTCAGCAAAGATAATGTTTTTGTCGACTGCAATGAACATTTACCCTTCTACGGCATCTAATCTGTCTTACCGATAAACGTTCCAAGATTCACTAAATATCTCAGAGCTTTTTACTTCGGGTTTTAGCAAGCTCTTAAATCCAAGAGTAATTCGGGGTTCAGAACTTTCCTGGAAGGCAGAAAATTCGAGAAATTTGTTACGAATACTTCGACAATTTACTGATAAAATTTTTACAGTCGAACTATCTTTACTCTGAATGTGATCTGATTTTCCTATGTGCATATCGACTGGCGAGTGTTCATGAGAGTACCTCAACTACTGCCTAGCCCAAAAAACTCCCATGTGCAGCCAGCAAGTACTCTGCTACCCGAGTAGCTTCTTCCTTTGTGTAGAGGGGCCTTACAAATCCTCACTCGATGACGCAGGTCCAGAAATTTGCAGCCAAGACCGTCACAGAGACAACAAAGCCTTCGGTTGAGACCCTACACTCGGCTCCAAACAAAAGACCCAGATCAACTCTGGGAACGATGCTGCAAATTGCGAATTCTGCTTGCACCCTGTGTGCAAAGCCAGCAGTCTTCACCATCTCTGCCAGCCGCATTTAAGAACTGAAGATGACCTCAGAACCCATCTGACAGACGTTGTTGGGACTAACATGAGCCACAGCCCGCAGACGACTGCACCCTGTTCGCTCGATAGCCGCAGGCAAGGTCGCCTCCACATCGCTACAGAAATACCGAATGCACATTGACTTTCAATTCTGGACACTGTCTTCCTAAGGAGCTCCATAGCGTGCCTAACATTGGAGCTCCCAATAACTGCCAAACCCCTGCCTAAGTGTTCCTGCTCAGACACTGGTAAAGAACAGGCTACCTGTTCACCCATGACCCAGTCCAAGTGTCAGCTGATTACATAATAACTCAATGCCGTTGCTACCATACAGCGTGCTCACTCTGTACGCCCATCTGCTTGTGGATGAAATGCACTGGTACACAATCCCTTGACTGTTAACAATCTACATAATTGCTTCATCAGTTGAGACGTAAATTTAGTACCTTGTTATGTGATTATCGTCTGTGGCACCACGAATTTTAACAACCAGTTTTGACCAAAGTTAGCACCGCTGTACTTGTTTTTTTTATCCAGTATGCTACCAGTACCAATTCGCCACATATTGTTCGCCATTAAACGTCAGTTGAAGGGTCCTAAGGCATCAGTCCTGATCACTGGAAACGGTTTGTCTGATTTAGGTAACCTCTGACACTGGATTTTTTGATAACTCAAGACCACATATTGTGCACACAGAATACAATTCTTAACTTACTGCTCCACATATTGTCATTGCATTCTCCACCAAAACCTTCCTGCAACTTCTAATACTTCCCATTTCCTCTGATACCAGAATGGGTGGTAGCAGTCGCCAAATAGCTGAAGACATTCAACGCTAATTGCGTTCTGTCTCTCAGTTGTCTTGTAATGCTGGTGCATGTAAGTCACTTAGAATTCCTGGACTAATACTGCTGAGACCTATCAGTCTTTGGGGGTTTTTGGGATGTTTCACTCTCTTTTCCATCGCCGTGACGCGATGTCAACCACAATGCATGTCAACAGCAGCCACAGGACCGCAAACCTCCGCCCACACGTCAGGGCTGTTAGTGATTCCAGACTCGCAAAATTTGTCCTACCCTTCTCAAAAGGACAGGTCGCTCAAATGTCGTGGGGTAAATACCAGGGTGTTGAACAATATGCTTCCTCTCATTCCCCCTGCAAACCAAAACGTTCTGAGATGTGTTTTAGAAATATTCAGGAATGGCTGACACAGTGAGCAATAACAAAATACCTGTCTGCTGACCACCACAGTCCAAACGTGTATGGGTCTGCAGGCCTAGGTTTCCCTCAGAATACAGCCCTATCGAAGCATTCCTATTGGCTCCCACCAAATTAGTGGGCACATCCTTTGACAACCCAAATGGGAATCTGTTCTTTTCGATGAACACTATTGAGAACAGACATTTGAAGCTGATCGCAGAAGGATTCTACTGCCGCCAATGTACATTTTGTATAAGGACCATGAAGATAATAGAAAACAGGGCTCATAGTGAGACATATAGGCAGTCTCTTTCCCTCTCTCTGTGTTTGCGAGTGGAGTAGTAGTGGTACAGGGTATGCTCTGCCACACACCGTATAATGGCTTGTGAAATAAGCATATAGATGTAATTGTAAACTTAGTCTACCTATTAAGATGTCAGTCCATCCATTTATAGGCACACAACACTCATGGAAGAATGTTTTCTCTTATTTATCGAGACAACAAAAGATGGAACTTCTGCTGCTGTTTGCCTCTCTGTAGAAACCTTCGTATTAGCCTCTAATTTTCTCACAGTGGTCACTTCACGAGATGTATGTGAGAGGTTGTGTTGTAATATGTTTGACCACAATACTTGGAAGAAGCGGTGTAGAGCTCAGCTCTCAACGCCCCTTTCATCAGAGCATTTGCAAGGGATGTGCCCTGCCAAGTTACAGACCCCTGCTAATTTTCCAAATCCCATCACGTTCTGACAGCACTGTTCCATTAGTTAGAAGGCCGAGAGGTAGAGGGATGTCACAACGAGAAAGATAACGCACTAACGTACGGGAGGAAATTCATAACCAAGCAGAGCATGTTCAAAACGTTCACATGTGTGTGAATTCCTAAGGGACCAAACTACATAAGTCATCGGTCCCTAGACTTACAAACTACTTAAACTAAGTTAAACTAACTTATGATAAGAACAACACACACACCCATGCCCGAGGGAGGACTCGAACCTCCGGCGGGAGCGGCCGTGCAGTCCGTGACATGACGCCTCAAACCGCGCGGCAGAGTTTAGATGGACTGCACAAAGAAATTCAGAAGCATAACACCTACATTTCATTGATATCGAATGACTGACTATAAATATCCCTCCTGTACATCACGCAATCTTCTTTATCATATTCCTATGAATACCACGCTAGGAATACGACAGTGTAATGGTGTCTGAGTCAGTGCTGACAGCACTGTCCCTCTCTCCCTATCTCCTCATTATTTTTGTAACATCGAGTGGAGTAAAACTATGAACTATAACAACTTTTCTGCCGGCCGGTGTGGCCGTGCGGTTCTAGGCGCTGCAGTCTGGAACCGCGTGACCGCTACGGTCGCAGGTTCGAATCCTGCCTCGGGCATGGATGTGTGTGATGTCCTTAGGTTAGTTAGGTGTAAGTAGTTCTCAGTTCTAGGGGACTGATGACCTGAGAAGTTAAGTCCCATAGTGCTCAGAGCCATTTGAACCAAATACTGTCCGCAAGTTGACATCGACCATATGTGGTGATCACAATAAAAATACATGTTTCATTCCACTGGAGCAGGCAAGCAGTGATAGAGGTCGATTTAAATGACCTGCTTAAAAGTTCTGTCGCCTGTAGTGAAGGAAGACCATATAGTCTGTCAAACACAAGGACAGTGTTGTTTCATAAGTAGTTTGATACATTGTTTTTTGCTGTAACACATCGAAGCCGTGTATGACTACAGCCGTGTACACATCCATACATTTTGCTTTTCTACCATGACTTGGACCTCTGTGTCAGGTGCTAAACCAACATTAATACGCTTCAATCGATTGTCTTTCACAGCAAGCCAGATATGGCAAGGTGTAAACTATGCTGCTCTCCCAACACGCGGTGTGGTTGAAATAAAAGACAGAGGTGGTGTTTCTTATTGACAAAAATGTGGAAGACATCGCAACATGCGGAAACTGAAAGAGTTTGCAACATTGTGAAGCGCTTCTAAACAGCCGTCTGAAGATAATATCCTCTACATTTGATTTCATCCTTCACAGTGATGGGGTAGCAGATGTCTCAGTGTTTCGTTTTAAAGAGAACAACAGCATTGATTCCTCATATTGCAGTCATGTACGCAATCACTCTTTCGGTGCTGGCCATCCCCGGAAGATGTCGCTCCACCAAGATTCTCTCCATCTCAAACAAGTGGTGTCAGTCAGTCATTATGTGGTAATCAACAGCATACCAGTTTACGGATGTGATGGAAAGAAAACCGTCGATATGGGGCAATGTACCGCAATAAGCACCACAGATGATAGTGAAATCAATTTTAGCAATTTTACCAGCTTTTCCGTAATTTCAACGCCAACCAATGGCATGACAGTATGCTTCCCAATTTCTGTATCGTTGCTAAACCACCTCTCCACTACTTTTCGAGTACCTTATACTAGATTGCGGATTTAGATGGAGAAACCCGTGACATCATCAGACAGTAGTGGTAGTTAATTGATCAATTAATTATTTTGCATAATTAATTTGATATCGAAAGCGTGTCAGAAACCCCCTTATTCCACTGCTCACTTGACTCAGCGGTGGTTTAACCCACGACGATGGTGCAGATTCTGGTGGCCAGGAGCTGTGCACCACTAACTGCCCTTTACCTGTCGGCCGAGTACTGCGACAGGAATCCAACAGGATACTTTATAGCCGAGCGTCAGCGATACAGCGCATTATAGCATCTTCTGAAACTTTTAAACATGGCTGCTTCGTTGCGTGACCGTTTCTAAACTAAAATTGAAACAAATGAGCCCTCGGTCAATATTATTTTTAGTCTTATTGACCAGGTTTCAACACTTCTAAGAGTGCCTTCATCAGAATTATGGGCCATTTTAATTGTTTTAATTCTGATGAAGGCACTCTTAGAAGTGTTGAAACCTGGTCAATAAGACTAAAAATAATAGTGACCGAGGGCTCATTTGTTTCAATTTTAATCTAGCATCTTCATTTACAGTTGTAGAAAGAAGTAAAATAAATTTTGAAAAACAAAACTGAACTTCAAAATACACTCCTGGAAATTGAAATAAGAACACCGTGAATTCATTGTCCCAGGAAGGGGAAACTTTATTGACACATTCCTGGGGTCAGATACATCACATGATCACACTGACAGAACCACAGGCACATAGACACAGGCAACAGAGCATGCACAATGTCGGCACTAGTACAGTGTATATCCACCTTTCGCAGCAATGCAGGCTGCTATTCTCCCATGGAGACGATCGTAGAGATGCTGGATGTAGTCCTGTGGAACGGCTTGCCATGCCATTTCCACCTGGCGCCTCAGTTGGACCAGCGTTCGTGCTGGACGTGCAGACCGCGTGAGACGACGCTTCATCCAGTCCCAAACATGCTCAATGGGGACAGATCCGGAGATCTTGCTGGCCAGGGTAGTTGACTTACACCTTCTAGAGCACGTTGGGTGGCACGGGATGCATGCGGACGTGCATTGCCCTGTTGGAACAGCAAGTTCCCTTGCCGGTCTAGGAATGGTAGAACGATGGGTTCGATGACGGTTTGGATGTACCGTGCACTATTCAGTGTCCCCTGGACGATCAGCAGTGGTGTACGGCCAGTATAGGAGATCGCTCCCCACACCATGATGCCGGGTGTTGGCCCTGTGTGCCTCGGTCGTATGCAGTCCTGATTGTGGCGCTCACCTGCACGGCGCCAAACACGCATACGACCATCATTGGCACCAAGGCAGAAGCGACTCTCATCGCTGAAGACGACACGTCTCCATTCGTCCCTCCATTCACGCCTGTCGCGACACCACTGGAGGCGGGCTGCACGATGTTGGGGCGTGAGCGGAAGCCGGCCTAACGGTGTGCGGGACCGTAGCCCAGCTTCATGGAGACGGTTGCGAATGGTCCTCGCCGATACCCCAGGAGCAACAGTGTCCCTAATTTGCTGGGAAGTGGCGGTGCGGTCCCCTACGGCACTGCGTAGGATCCTACGGTCTTGGCGTGCATCCGTGCGTCGCTGCGGTCCGGTCCCAGGTCGACGGGCACGTGCATCTTCCGCCGACCACTGGCGACAACATCGATGTACTGTGGAGACCTCACGTCCCACGTGTTGAGCAATTCGGCGGTACGTCCACCCGGCCTCCCGCATGCCCACTATACGCCCGCGCTCAAAGTCCGTCAACTGCACATACGGTTCACGTCCACGCTGTCGCGGCATGCTACCAGTGTTAAAGACTGCGATGGAGCTCCGTATGCCATGGCAAACTGGCTGACACTGACGGCGGCGGTGCACAAATGCTGCGCAGCTAGCGCCATTCGACTGCCAACACCGCGGTTCCTGGTGTGTCCGCTGTGCCGTGCGTGTGATCATTGCTTGTACAGCCCTCTCGCAGTGTCCGGAGCAAGTATGGTGGGTCTGACACACCGGTGTCAATGTGTTCGTTTTTCCATTTCCAGGAGTGTAGAATGCACATGCATTCTTCATTCTTATATTTTTATAAACTACAAATGGTTATCTTTTTGAATCACGCCGATACTTGACACCCCTTTCCTGATAATAGTCTGACATTAATATCAGAGATCCATCCAAGTATTACAAAAGAATGCTTTTAAAATTACCATTTTGTAAAAATAAATTAACAATGCTTGAGATGTTTAGATCAAATGCCGTCAGTCATTTGTGTGTGACTTCTTTGAACAAAAATTATGCTGAATACATTTCACTTGTTCGCTGAATAATTTCGCGTCTTCCATTCATATTTAATTGTGGTCTGCGTACATGGTTCACCATTTATATAACTATAAGTGCATCACAGTTCGCAATCACTGTCAGAATTATCATTTGTTTCTACTATACGTATCAAGTAAGTCATGAAGCAGCTACTTTTACTGGGTAGGAATTCCGCGCAACCACTTTGTTATATCTCTTGCCTTTGGTTCTGTCTGTAATGCATTACTGTGAAAGGCATTCTGCAGCTCATATTTAAGAAGTTCGTTGATTGAGTGTAACAGTCAGAATGATGTTGGCTGTTATTTAAGCAGTGGCAATGTTACCTGTGCTTTCGCACCAAATACGATGTTAGGTTCATTTTTGATTCTTCTCCCAGGGGATCAGTGACGATTGGTTGAGGGTTCATCTACTTTTTTGCTGAGATATATTTTCCAAACCTTAAGTTTTCCGTGTGGCAGAAAATTTTTAATTCCTGTATAAACTACTAGGACTTGTAGAGGGGAGTGACACGTAATATTTTGAATCCATACCCATGTCCGGAAACGTACAATTTCCGTGCTACGACGGTTTCAATTCAAATGTTTAACCCATCCACTTCTGCTTGAGGAATTGAATTAGGCGTGACGCAGTGCAATTATTAGGTAACAATTCGAAAGGAAACGTAACGAAATATCCAGTTAAGCATGTTTGCTTATATTAACACTTAAACATTATGTGTTTACATCATTCCAAAACAAAAAAGAACCCAGCATACTGTACGACCAGAACAGTACTGACGCATTACAGAGGTTCAATGTGGCGCCCACCAACGTTGTTGCAGACGTATCTACGAAGTATGTTCTGGTACACCGCTTCCATCTCACCTGGTGTCTCTTATTAGTGCAGCGGCCCTCAGCAGACGCGTGTTACACACGTGATTCGAAACCGTCCCAAAACGGAAACAGTTAGTTTCCGGACATGGGTTCCTGTTCAAAATATTGTGTACTCCCGGAAGTTTGCAACGAGAATTTCCCAACAACCTGCATATATCACAAAAGTGGTTTCATACATTTCACTATTTCATGAATTGACGTGGGATTTGGCAGCATCAGCTCAAGTAACTTTCACTACTAGGGGGAAGAAAGAGATGGAAACTAATTTAAACATCAACAAATGGGTGTTAGTCGACCACATTATTATTGCACCTGGAAGTGGGGGCACTTCGGTCGGCTCATGTCTATACGATTGAAGGCCATTAGAATCTGATATGCTGCTCTAACGACCAGCCAACTCCCTTGTAAAACTACGATTTCCTATTCGACAGTCGGGAAAATGAATATGCTTTTTGTTTTCTGTAATATAACCCTGTGTTTCCGATTGCGGCCATGGGAAGCCAAGTGCAATAATATAGTGGTTGGGTAGTATCTTAACGAACAGCCCTCTGAAGATGAATCTGTTGGTTCGAAACCGGTGACGGTGTTGTTTTTGTTGACATTGTTAATTGTAGCTGGTTGCTGTTTTCTTCTTTGCATGAATCAATCTCTTGTACACAGCCCCAAAATGTCAGTTTTCGACGAAGTAGCCTTAAGGTTCAACTAGAAGCATTTGAAACATCTCACTAAGGAAAGATACAGAAGTGAAAAAATAAAATGCGAAATAATAATATGAGATCATGTAATGAATATGCCGAGAAATGGCTTAAAACAAGAAAGAATGCAGACACAAGATTTCTCTCTATTACTTGTTATTTCTGAGCAATTTTTACTCACTATTAGAGTTAATTATGGTGCTTTAGAACGTATCTTGTCTCACTGAGGACGGCATAAATTCGTTCAGAAACGTTTTCCACGTTGGAACCAAAGAGTGCCGTGATTTTCTACTCGAACTTCTCTTCAAGCTTTCTGCTACCGTGAAACCTGCACTAATCCCCTTGTGGTTGACGCAATCGTCGGTGACGCCGGCGTGTCAGCACTACCACACGATTTGTAAGGCGCGCATTCCTTTGTGTGGCTATCTTGGGCACGTGGCCGTGCATTACGGCTCGGCGCTTGGCGGCGCCCGCTCTTCCCGCGACGGCTGTACGGGGTGTCGGGGTCACCGACCCTGGCGCAATACATGCACCACACACGACGCAGCCGGGCTGCTATTACACGGCCCGCCACGTACGCTGTCACCAGGCACAAGCGCTCGCACAATACATTACTCACGGTAATGCGCAGCCACAGAGCCATTCCCAGCAAGATGTGTCTGCGGAACTAAACGGTTACGACAGTTGAAACACCCGTCACCTCGTCTGTGCACGCAAGAAGTAATGTGCCACTGTTAACGTGACACTGGCGTTCTTTTACCTGAAAAGCTGTTCAGGTATAACGCTCATGTTCAGTAACTGCTACTGTACAAAGAAACCGTATTCATTTTCACTTGCTGTTGCTTATGGCCAGATTAGGGTCCTCCAGTTACATCTGATAGCAAATGAGAATGAATAATCGATTTATATAGTAATAACTCCCTAAGAAAACAAGAAGACAAAGGAGAAAGAAATAGAGAGAGTGCGAGGGAGCAAGGCCGCAAATTTTGGAGCACATGGATTCCGTGAGGATAACGCTATTCATCTAAGCTAGTCAATATTGTATAGTTGGAAAGAGTAGCTTCTTTCTAGGCTGAAGCTTTTCGACCAACCTGTAACGGTTGGTCGAAAAGTTTCAGCCTAGAAAGATGTGAATAACAAACTCTTGTGGTAAAACGAGGAACTGACATTGATATAGAATATAAGGAATTTTTAAAAATATTATTGATGTGAGGTACATTTAAGGAACGTGTTAGAGATTGTGATTACAGAGTAGTCGATGGAGGAATCCGTATGGTGATCGCAACGTTGGATTGTACACTATCAGTAATCTCTGTAGGATGGGGTAGTATACATATAATCTGGTGTGCTAGTACGTACGAATTTAGAGCGAGATGAGGATGCCACATGTTGTCAATATTTGAGCGTTTCAGAATTTCACAGAACTCGAAGAAGGACAATACTACGGTATTTTCCTTTTGGTTTGCCTGAAGAAAATGTTATAAGATATGAAGCAACACATTGACTTTTTAGACGCAGATACCGCATTTTTAACACTTTAAATGTTCGCCCTGTATTACTGGAAGATTTCTAGCTAGGGAACTGAAAGGAGACTTTGTGTAATGAGCTTGTATTTGTGAAATAGGTGATACGATTTCAAGGCGTCTACCGGTCATCACTCGACTATCCTGGATTTTGTTCAAAATTTCTGCCTGTTTGATAAACAATCAAAAGAGGAAATAACACATTCATATTTCACACATTGTAATACTTTGTGATTAGGAGCCTATTAAGAGAAGGGTCACAAAATGTCGTGTCTACACCTCAAAAATTTTGGCAACGTTTCAGTGAATAGACGTGGTAAAGCTTGCAAAGTGGACAACTTGCATTGTGCACATTCTATGCTTTCTTCGTCACTTGTTTCATTAGTTTTGCTCTAACTAGCATTGAAAGTCGACAAATTTTCAAGCGACAGAATTTCAGAAAGTTATGTGACTTGATGTCTTCACGTAGTTGGTTTAGGAAGTCCCACTTTCGTGCTGCTATTTTCTAGTAATTTGTTGGCAGCACATGGAAGTTTGAGACATACGTGGAGCTGAAGACGGCAAAAAGAAATTACGCAAAATATGGGACTTAAACCTTGTATCTCAAAAAGAACGCCAGTTTCATACTTACAGCAACCACCGTTTACAAGAGCATTATTTTCTCTACAAAATATCAAATTTATACGATTCCTTTTTTTCCCTGAAGGGTTACAGCTTGAAACTAATCTACATTAGTATCTAAACCAGAACTATTATAAAACAAATGAGCGCTATCTACTCGTCACCACATTTTCATATTGTATGCCATTGCACTCATTATTTGGGCACTGCACGAAATAAAATTAATGAATACATTAATGGGCGCTGGTGACCACAAACCAAACATCACCGTCAGCTAATTTGGTAACAACAGTAAACAAGCAATGCGTGACGTCCATTGGTGATATAAGTTCAGAAGCAGGAGAAGTTATACAGAGACTATTCAGTCCCACGACAGGCGGGATAACCCGACGGGCAGCGTGGCCGGTGTGGACTCGCCATCTATGGCTGTGCTGATGAGAACTACAACGAACTAAGAACTAACCTTAGAGAGCTAGTAACAGTGCACTGTTTTCAAAGGGTGGCACACATTTCATTATATTAACATTTAAGAGCCAAAGATAAAAAAATAAAAACAAGCATCTACCCAATAAGCGAATATGGTGATTAGCGAAAAGGCACTTAAACAACTGCGTAGCACTCTTGATTATAGAAATGAGAAAACCAATAAGGCTTACGTGCCCACAAAATTAACTGGCAAACAGTTACGTCTACTAATTGTGCTGCAGGAACAGTCACTACACGCTATTTTGAAATGGAAGAAAATTCAACCTCGCTGACACTAACATGTTTCACGGTAAGGCATTAGCCATAAGTAACGAATCGGGCAGCTTTTATTAATGTAAAGCCCACTATTTCGAATAGGTAAGCAACCGAATCTCAGGTGTAAAACCGTTCACCAGGCTACCTGTAACAGCTGTCGTGGAAAAGTGCATTCTTATTTTAGCAGAGTTTACCATCGAAAACTTCAGGGCGGGTCAAATAACAACCGCACCAAATTTTTTACGAATATTTAAGTAAAACGATTACATTGAAAAGGTACTCTGATTAAATTAGATTAATCCCACTACAATGTCCTGCAAATGCTTAATTAAAATGAATACAGTGAATTGGGACTCTAAGTTAGACTTCACTGTATTTGAAAGGAATAACAACTCATAGTTCACCATCAACATGGTCCACGGTAAACCACTCTAAATGTGACCAATTTAAACAGGCAATTCTGATTAACGTAACTCTACCAGCTGTGTAACAGAGACCATGCAACTTCCAACGTTTCACAAACAGTTGTGACTAACATCTGCAATGAAACAGAGTTACTTCCGTTACGGTAAGCTTCAGTTCTCTCGGAGCGGCCACCAATAAACAATAAACACAGCAGACCTTGCGGGAAGGAGAAACTATTCGCAGCACTATGCCTTAAACAAACAAGGTGCAAAAGTCACAAAAGGAGTTTCAGCAAAATATTTGATGAATCGGTAGCGAAGTGGCACGCAAAGTCTCCACACGCACGGCACAGACAAGTTTCCAGAGTCCCATATCCACCACAGCCAACCCAAAACACCGTTTTCGCGGGATGAGGTCTGTGTTCCACAAAAGCTGTTTACTGTCGGCTCCAGACAGTGGAGATAAACCGGCCTCACGCCCCGCAAGTGCTCCTTCCAAATCGGCCCCCTAATTCTGTCAGTCTTCGTGTCTGTTAAAGCTCCTTGCGCGCAAAAACCACCAAAGAACGTGCCCCGCTACAGCAATCCAGCTATCGATTCATTGAGGCGAGTCGGCACGGCTCTGGTGTGTCTGCTCGCCGCATTCAGATCTGTCTCTGAAGGGACCTCCAGACGTACGTACCTCCTATTTGTTCTGTACAAGTACCGCATGTTATGACTCTTGCGTTTCGTTTTGGAAATTTTTAGTCTTGCATTCCTTTGAAGTAACATAGTTCACACCCATCTGTTTGTTGTTTTCATTTCTGTGAGAGATCTGTACGGTATCTCGTCTGCTCTCACTATTCACCACATTTACTTGCGACGGTAATATGGTCTTACCACATATGTCCCATTCTGTAACCTGTGTATAGTATGACAGTTGCCAAGACAACAGAAGGAGAATCGACTCGTCAATGACCGGACAAAATTCATAATTTGGTGAAAAAAGAAATCAGGGCACGAGGGAGATGTGAACACAGATCGCCCACTTTGTAGTCCAACACAGTGGCGACAAAACCACGACGCCGTGCTTTTGGCAATTCGCTCGATGTTGCTACATCTTTGGCTTGGACCTTTCACTGTCTCTCTTTTCACATTTCAGTACATCTTCTTCCTGTTTTCATGCTTGATCCGTGTTCAGTGTTTGACGAACAATCCACTGGGCTATTTTATCACAAAATCTGGGACGGGGGGGGGGGGGGGCGGGGGGTGCGACGGGGCGTTTCCTTCTAAGCTTGAAAATGACGGGAACGGTGCAAAAATTCCTTTCACGTGGTTTAAAGATGCGCACATCACAATTTATTAGGTCGGTACTGTGTCTGAATGGTCTTTTACTATTAATGGGTGTCGCACACCCGTTAAGGTAAGCTTCATTTCTCTTGGAGCGACCACCAATAAACAATAAACACAGCAGACCAATACGCTGTATTGGACCGACAGAAATTCTACAGACGTGGTACAAATTTTCTTACGTTGCAACGGAAACGAAGGAGGTGAATTTGTTGACATCCATGCTGAATAGGGACGTTTCACAGCTCAAGTGGACACCTGAGGGCTTCGCGCAACTTGTCCCTGGAAATCTCCCAAGACTGTCAATCATGTCCTGAGGAAAGCCTTTGTGCCGCAACTGGGCAGTAAACGCGTGTTGTCCTGGAATTCGCTTCCTTACGTGGGAACCTTCTTCTGACTGTCTGTACTGCCCACTTTTATTTATGAAATAAATATAACTGAAATGATACACAATCGTGAATATGATATGTATCACTCTAGTGAAGTTTCCTATGAAATGTCGTGTGACGACGGCCTCCCGTCGGGTAGGCCGTTCGCCTGGTGCAAGTCTTTCGATTTGACGCCACTTCGGCGACTTGCTCGTCGATGGGGATGAAATTATGATGATAAGGACAACACAACACCCAGTCCCTGAGCGGAGAAAATCTCCGACCCAGCCGGGAATCTAACCCGGGCCCTTTGGATTGACATTCCGTGGCGCTGACCACTCAGCTACCGGGGGCGGACAGTTGCCTATGAAAATGACTATTTCGGTGCATCACATTCTAAATTTACACTTTATATGAAGGTTGTAGTAAATATCTGCATAAAACCAGTACGTCTTGAAAAAAAGTAAACATGTGGACTATTCAGGCATTTTTTAACTTTATTAAACCGTTTTACATTACAAAAGTAATCCACCGTGAAAAAATGAATTTAGTTTTATTTTTGTAGGTGAGTTTTCGTATCGTTGCTTTGAAACTCTTATGGATTTAGCAATGATAGAAGACCTTAGAAAGTGCTTCATGTTGCCAACTGCTAATCTGTAATTCTACTAAAAGGTAAAAAAAAATTCTTGGAAAGTTCTCTTCTGAACAAAATGAACTCTTACTGTGTCGTCCTGGCTTAGGTTCCCCGACGAATGCACAATTTATCAAAGCCACTTTACTGACAAAATTTGAATCTCTGCAGTGGTAATGCTGTAATCCGTCGAGCTGAAAACATACTAACGAACAATAAATCGTAAACCATTACCGATCCTGAAAGCCGCCGTCTGACTGACGTCACAGAAAACGTATCGAGATAAACAGGTGAAACAGGAAAACAACGTATGACAGCAAGAGGGCTGTAGAACTTCTATACATATGGACTCTCAAGGTATCGGATCATACCCAGGCTCAACATCCAGGGACTCTCCGTTTTGTATCACTCGCAGTAAAAACCTGCCCCGCTTCTGTTGCCTCAGCGTAGTTTTCTTGTGAGTTGTTGAAATATAAAAGTGGGCTTTAAATGTTAAGTGCAATGCAGAAAGAATTTCATTCCTTCGACTTCGCTATTTCTAGAAGCAGTTGTTTTCCTATGAAGAAGCATATGACAGAAATATGTGTAAGAGCAGTAGATAAAAACCCTGGGAAAAAAGGACATCAGATCATTTTAAGAGAGGCGGTGAATACTAGCCGATTCTAGTGAATCAAGACCTAAGAAATGTAGGGCTTACGATGTTGATTAACGTGGAAATAACTAACACAAAGAAAATTAAGGTAAGAACTACTAGGAAAAGCGTCCATGATGAGCAGTTATTAAAGAGGAAATGGGGAACCGTAGTGTAGGTAATGTTGAGAGTTTGAGCGAGTCTGCAGGTCAGGTATGAACTTCGCGTGTGGTATCTAAGATGAGGCAGACGATATGCGAATGATGACTTAATATTACGCCGCACGTGGATGAACTCTTGGGAATGGTGCGAAAGTTCAGCTGTGGCAGACTGAACAACCGTGAAATGATCTTCCCACGCTGCCAGCAACGTCGAATGTTCCACTTGCTGAAGGAAATACCGTACGGCAAAGAGACGGCACACCTGTGTCTCTGGGGGAAACGACCGAGCTAAGTGCAGTCACATTCATCACGTAGGCATTATTTGCGTGGTCTCTCGAGAGCATTCCCTGAGAGCATCTTTATTTTCAGCAGTTACCTCCCCTGGATTGCTATCGAGTATAGTCGTTGTCACAGGCGCGTGCTAGTGCGGTAGCGCTAGATCCAGAGACAGATGGTTGAAGTACAGAATGTGGGAGACATTTTTCTTCACCGCGATGCCGCTAATAAGGGAACGAGTATTTGCGGCAGGCCATTCGTGACCGCAATATTGCCCGCCGATGCCAGTACCTTAAACTGTGCACGTCTTCCCAGTGTGTTGTCGACTAATACCAAGTGACACCGTTCATTGTATTTCTTCCTTCGAGTGCGGAAGTTCTGCTCGATTCGTATTCAGAAAAAAATGGTTCAAATGGCTTCTGAGGTCATCAGTCCCCTAGAACTTAGAACTACTTAAACCTAACTAACCTAAGGACATCACACACATCCATGCCCGAGGCAGGATTCGAACCTGCGACCGTAGCGATTGAGCAGTTCCAGACTGTAGCGCCTAGAACCGCTCGGCCACTCCGGCCAGCTCGCATTCAGGAGAATGTGATTTTAGATACCAGTGCGGAAATCAAGACTAAAGTTTTTCGTTGTTTCCATAAGCCACCCCAGTGACTGGCTAGTTCCCACTTCGATCATTTGTCTCCAAAGATTCTAGTGTGCCGTCTTTAATGCTCTCGAGGCCGACGAAAATTTATAATGTAACTTTATTTATTTTTAGTTCGATTGCTAGAGAAGAGTCGTCTAGGTGCCGGTATCAGAATTCAACTCGTCTCGGTGATCAAAAACACAGAGCCAACGTAACAACGTGCATGGACTCAATGGACTCATTAGAGTCCTCTGCACTGAGTAGATATGTTAAAGAATTCGTTTTCCTGGATCAAGTTATTCTGTTGAAGCAAATATTTTATTTCAATAGAAATTAAATCAGCACATAATTTTTGTGATGGTTGTAGATCATTTGTTTTGTGAGTGTACCAGAAGACATGAATTGTAACTTTGGAACAGTAACATTGGCAGCTGGCATTATAACCCGAAAAGTAGATCGCGTAAAATGAAATAAAAAATGTGACGCACAAAACAGAGACAGAGAGAGGGAGACAGGAAGAGAGAGAGATGTTTAGGTTCTGTAAACTATGAATGACACTAGCAATATTTCTACCTCATTTCTTGCATTGCTGTTGAAACAGTTATTCTGATGTTTTCGCATTGTCCATTCGGGGAACTATGAACGAAGATAAGTAAAAGTTTGCAACGAACAGCAGCCTATCAGTGTCGCCACAATTGACTCCCTGGTGGTCACAATGGGAACAGCAGTTTCGTTATACGAAAATTTTTGAGCCATCGGGGGGCATATTGGAGTGAACAGGAGAAGGATTCATTTCACTTGTTGACATAGTTATGTTCTCTTCGAGGTGCTCTTGTCCAGTCTTTCGGAAATAACACAACAAGGCATTACCCTGTGTGACTATTGTTGCAATATCTTCTGTACGTGAACAAAGAACACACTGTTCACACACCACATTTAGGGAAACAGAATATGCACGGTAAGATAACATGGGAGCGAAAGGTAGCATGGGGAAAAACTTATAAGGAATCATCAAGACGTGGCCAAAGGACACTGGAAGGTCTCTTACCTTCGAAGATGTGTCGTATATGACGCAGCAATTCTGTGGCTATGTACGTCATATGGTGCGAGTGTACATGCGCTATCTGGACAGTCTGTTACAGACTCATATGTGGTGAACATAGCAGCATATAGTGAGTTAACCGACTCTGAAAATTACATGGCAGTCAGCGCAAGGCACGTGGGCCTTAGGACACCAGAGATTATACGAGTAGCGGGGTTTCTGAGGTTGATAGTGTCTGTGGCGAATCTACAATATACTCCTGGGGAGACAATGCCTCCACAGGAGTAAACCGCCGCGCAGAACCATCACAAGTGTTTGACAAAGAGGAAGTGTAGGGGTAAGGGGGGCGAATACAGCAAGCAGGTAAAGATTAGTGTAGGTGGTAGTAGGAGATGAAGAGGCTTGCCCAGGTAAGACTAGCGTTGAGAGCTGCTCAATCGTCTTCGGACTGTGGACCACAACAACAACACGTCTAAAGTGAAAGTTTCTGTGTTGTTGTAAATAAATCGATACATTTACTTGGTTGACACAGATGCAGGATTTTTCCTCTCTTTCATTGTTCGTCAAGTGTTACTGTAGGATGTCTAACTCCGGAACAGAAAGGAGAATGCTTACTTACATACTAGGCTGGCCACCCGCAGTAGGCCTTTGGCGTCGCCAATCAGCCCACTCCATCTTCCTCGGTCCATGTATTCTTCTCCATCTAGCCCACATCCTCTCTGACCCCGTCACTCCACCTCATCCGTGGTCTTTCTCTCAGCCTGTTGCCTCTGATGTCTTCTTCCACCGCCTGCCTGGTAACTGGATCTCTCGACACATTGCGTGCCCATACCACTTCAGTCTCCACTCTCTGTTGTCCAGCGATTTGTACCATTCCTGTAAATCACTGTTTCTCGTTTTTCTCCAGTCGTATTCATCTTTACGAACTTTCAACATGTTGGAATTACTGTAGGTCAGCAATATCCGTTGACCAGTACCATAAAAAACCAGGCAAAGTTGCAAATTTCACCTTGTTTATGTACTCTATGACTACAGAAAGAGATTTTCACTCTGCAGCGGAGTGTGCGCTGATATGAAACTTCCTGGCAGATTAAAACTGTGTGCCGGACCGAGACTCGAACTCGGGACCTTTGCCTTTCTAAGGCAAGTGCTCTACCAACTTTTTTTTCTTTATTAAAACAATCATATAACCATATAAGCACAAAAACAAAATAATGACGTACTGGAACTGTTTCAGCACGAATTGTATCCTACAATAGACTGAAGAGCACATTTCAATATAGTGCCATTTGTAAGCCTACAAAACAGAACAAAAATATTAAACTGACAGTAGCATCTTCAGTCAAGACAGAGACATGGAACCAAAACGCAAAAGATATTAAAGAGAATTACAAAATATGTATATACATAAGTGACTGTCTTAACTAGAATTGCGTTTCTGTCAATTAATTCACAACTGTCCAAACTCTTCACAGAAAGTCATTGGGAGCATTCAAACGAATAATAAAGACATGCACAGGCAACATAAATTAAGGAAAACGTCAAATCAAGTTAATAACACCATTGAGAAGTCGGGAGCAGTCCTACCAACTGAGCTACCCAGGCACGACTCACGCCGCGTCCTCACAGCTTTACTTCTGCCAGTACCTCGTCTCCTACCCGCAGGAGAGCTTCTGTAAAGTCTGGAACGTAGGAGACGAGGTACTGGCAGACGTAAAGCTGTGAGGACGGGGCGTGCGTCGTGCTTGGGTAGCTCAGTTGGTAGAACACTTGCCCGCGAAAGCCAAAGGTCCCGAGTTCGAGTCTCGGCCCGGCAAACAGTTTTAATCTGCCAGGAAGTTTCATATCAGCGCACACTCCGCTGCAGAGTGAAAATCTCATTCTGGAAACATCCCCCAGGCTGTGGCTAAGCCGTGTCTCCGCAATATCCTTCCTTTCAGGAGTGCTAGTTCTGCAAGGTTCGCAGGAGAGCTTCTGTAAAGTTTGGAAAGTAGGAGACGAGGTACTGGCAGAAGTAAAGCTGTGAGGAGGGGGCCTGAGTCGTGCTTGGGTAGCTCAAATGGTAGAGCACTTGCCCGCGAAAGCCAAAAATCCCGAGTTCGAGTCTCGGTTCGGTACACAGTTTTAATCTGCCAGGAAGTTTCATACTCTATGACTAGTTTCGGGCGGGGATCCATGCGCTGTAACTGTTCGTTCGCACTTCATAATAAATATATACTATTCACATGGTTTTTGCATTTTTGGAATACCATTTTGACTATCTGTTACAATGATTTGGAAATGGATCCCGACCCCTAGTCATGCAGTGAATAAAAATAGTGAAATTTGCAACTTCGGCTGGTTTCTCGTTGTACTGTCTCCGTCCTTCACTGGTCCAAAACTCTGTCTCGGAACAGCTTTCACAAATTCAGGAGTTTCCCTTCTATATTTTGTTTCATTGCCCAGGTCTCTGCTCCGTATAGGACGACAGACTGAATTACTGTCCTTTAGATCCTAATCTTCGTGGATATCGATAGAAGCCAGGAATTCAGCAGCTTTCCGAGTGCAAATCTTGAGCGGCGCAGAGTGGCCGCGCGGTTTGAGGCACCATGTCATGAATTGCGCGGCCCCTCCCGCCGGAGGTTCGAGACCTCCCTCGGGCATGGGTGTATGTGCTGTTCTTAGTCTCCATGCCGCACCCCATCTTTCCATTTACTTTCCCTATATGTTATCTCTTTTATACAAGTTTTTGATAGTTCTCAGGGTCATTGGATCACGTAAGCCCCACCACCATGACAAGGTAGGATACGGGTGGAGAAAGGAGAATATTTAATACGAAATTAGATTTGTGAAGTGAGTGATTCTGTGTCAAAATGTTGACAACGACTCATGTTTCACAGGGGCCACTCGTATATCTGCAGAGGTGAAAAGATTTTCTCAACATAGAAACCAAACTCGATGGAAGGCTACTTCCTAAACAGGATGAACGTATGTAGACTACTGAAATTATTTTCGGTACTTTCTTGGTAATAAATGTTGAGCTGTTTTCAGAAATCATTATGTATCCCTTGTCTATGCAGCCACTACCTGTAGGAGCAATACGACACACACTGTGGCTTTAGTAGCCATTTCGGTAAGCGAATGGTTAGTAGGTTCGTATCCGTATCTGAGAGTCTGGTGTGGAAGTGATGCTCGTCAACACTGTATATCTGAAATGGCGTTCCACCCCTTCGTAACAGTAATGCATTTCGTCATTTATGTCAGTGACGTCTTTCTGCCTAGCCTAGTTTCAAGGTCCTCCGTTAGCAGATAGGAAAGTAGCTTTCACTGTGAATGGCCTTGAGGGTTCGCCTTGTAACCTCGCTTCGCCAGCGACAGGCGGCGGCAGCGCCGGCTCATGTGTTTGGCGACCCTGGCGGGTTGCGGCAATGAGAGGGTCAGCGCTCGGCTATCGCGAACACGCGTCCACAACAAAGCAAAGGACACTGGCTTTTATGCAGTCTTATCGTATTGGCCGACGCTGTCATGCGGGACACGTCATCACACCTGTTAAGTTTCGTCTTATCTTGCAAGGAGGATTCCGCCTGTTCATGAAAAACAACAGTCCATAGATATCATTGCCTAGACGTGTTTCAGCACTTCTGTGGCACTGTCAATGACTTTTCGTAACACTTTTCTTTACACGGCTCTGTGAATAAAGCAAAAGGAAAGCTGCTAGAGAGAAGCCGAGGCCTTTAATCAAACGATGGGAAGGACAAGATGTAAATGCCGTGTCAAACAAAACTATTGGATAATGTCTTCAGGGGAACACGAGAAGATACAAAGAAAATTTGGCAAGGGAAACGACTGCAAATAATAAGAGTACTAAGAAAACAAAACAGATTGATAGAAATCATATTTCGTCAGGTAACATGAAGAAAAAATGGATTACAAAATTTATTTAGATGGCTGTATGGTTCAAGAAATGCATTAGGAACCTTATAGGGTTGCCAGCTGTCCGGTTTTAGACAGGACGGTGCGGTTATTAAATAAAAATGTGGTGTCCGGTCTAACGTCCCGACCGGACGTCAAAAGTCCAGTTTTTGGGCCTCCTTAAATTAGGCTAAATTCGTATTTAATTTTCTAAAATTTGTTTTTACAGAAGCCAAATGGCAGACAGCATTATTGGAGAATATCAAGGAGGATTTCGTTACGTATTTTATTACACCACAATGTCCATTGTCGTTCCATTGTCGTCCATTGTCGTCGAGTCATTTGAAGACCACTCCAATGAAAACGGAGTCGGAAAGGTAGACCAATAATTGCTTGTATTTTGAGAGGTGCATGTCGCTTCCAAGAGGATAATAAATCAGAGATACACTATCAGTTTATGTCAATTTGATCTACTATCGACCAAATCTTCGTCCTAAGCCAGATCGTAGAAGAAAAGTGGGAGTTTGGCCAAGAACTACACATTCTGTTTGTCGACTTCAGAAGAGCATATGACTGCATTCATCGGGAAAGTATGCTGAGGCGTCTGGAAAAGTTCGTTTTTCCCAAGAAATTGTTAAGCCTCACGAAGGCCTGCCTGGTGGATACTACAGCAAAGGTAAAAATTTGAAATAAGATGACTGAAGCATTCAAAATAAGAGCTGAGCTACGGCATGACGATGGACTATCATCTGTTCTTCAGTCTCTCACTAGATAAGGTAATGCGAGAGATGTCATCTAATGAACTCTGAGGAGTTCAGGCCGGAGATGTGAACATCAAGTACCTCGGATATGCCGACGATGTAGTGTTACTATCTGAGTCGCAAGAAGAATTAGGGGAAATGGCTGACATTCTGGAAACAACAGCGAGGAAAATTGGACTTCAAATCAATCACGACAAGACGGAATACATGGCTCTACACCGTAGACATAATGAAACTCAAGAACGACTTCCACCCTTACAGACAACTGAAGGTTCTTATTGTCAAGTCAGAGAGTTCAAATATCTGAGAGCAGTATTCAGAGATGAACCATCCAGTAAAATGTAAATACTGGCAAGACTACAGGCAGGTAATAGCTGTGACCACGGCCTTAATGCTCTCCTCAAAACCAGAAGTTTGTCAAGACATTTCAGAATAAACATCAACAAAACACTTGTACCGCCAGTAGTACTTTATGGACGTGCCACCTGGAGCACAACCAAGCAAGATCTGAACAGAATGATGATATTTGAAAGGAAAGTCCTTCGGAAGATTTTTGGACCAATTTACGATGATGAGAGTGAAACATGGAGGATTCGTCACAATACAGAGTTGTATGATATTTACAAAGAGCTGAACATAGTGGCTATAATGAAGACACCACGACTACAGTGGGCAGAGCATGTAGCTGAAATGCAAGACAATCGATGGCCGAAAACTGTACTCAGCACCAAGCCAAACGACAGAGGCCCGCAGGAAGACCTAGAGCTTGATGGAGTGACTGCATATCCAAAGACTTTCAGAGAGTGGGACCGCTGGAAGGATGGCAGAAAGGAGCTGAAGACAGGCTGAAGTGGAGACAATCTCCCAAAGCAGCGCGCGGTCCATTGGACTTGATCGCGTAGAGAGAGAGAGAGATAGAGAGAGAGAGAAGGCAAATAATGATAATGGAGTTAGTTAAACTTTTCAGTTTGATTATTCTTTAGTTTCAGCATTTTATTCCAGATTGTGTCACAAACTGGGAGCATTGCGGATTCGTCGCAACGAATATCAATGCATTTTGATACAAGTTCGCGCGTTCATTTGTTCGACAAGCCGTGTCAGTGAGGTCAAAGAACCTTCGTATTTTTGTTACACCGCTGTGTCCATTGTCGTCGAATCATTTGAAGACCGCTCCAATAATAACGGACTAGGAAAGATAGACCAATAATAGCGTGTATTTTGACAGGTGCATGTCGCTCCCACGAGGACAATAAATCAGAGTTACACTATCAGTTTACGTCTATTTGTTCTACTACACAGTTATATTATATAGCCACAAAAGACAACAAAGAAAACAAACCGCGACAATATCGCATTTTCATTTTATTATCGGTGCATGCAATAAAGACGTACTGATTTTAAAAGGAATACCGCTGTCGAACAAATGTATACTCATTGTTGCGCGCAGCTGATTGATGTAGCGAAGTATTTAGTCGTGGCTTTATTAGGTGAGCCGCGCACGGCAGGCGTTTTTTTAAAACTGAAGTGCTTAAGAACGGCATCGTAGTGATTGAGTGATACGTGTACGTATATAACATCGTATTGTAGGGGCTTCTCAAATGCAGCAGACTAAAAAATAGCGCCGTGAGTGTCATTTCAATGACAAATGGCTACAAGAAACAGACTTTTCGGCGTGGCTTTCGAAACAAGGTGAATATACCGGATATTTAGAAACATGCCGTATAAGTTTTACAGTAAAATTCTACTCAGTGAGAGCGGTAAAGCATCATGACTGTACCAAGACTCATACTGATAAAGGACTGGATCCTTACAAACAGTGGCGGCTCGTAGGGATACATTCTGGGTGTTCACAAATTTTTAAATTCAGATATATATCGGAACGCGAAATTAATAGCATCTGCTGTATAACAACTACGCTTATCAACATATTTATACATCTTCAGCCGCTGTCAATAGTAGTAGTAATAGTAGCAGTAATAATAATAATAATAACAAAAATAATTATTATTATTATAAAATTCATAACTTGTCTGAAAAAATGAAGAACTGTTTTTGTTGACTTTTCTTGTTCTATACATAATTAAGTACAGTTTATGGCGAGAACGAAATAATGCTTTAGCTTTCGTTGCTTCCCGTTTCACATTTTTGTGCAAGTGGGAATTTTCGTGCTTTTTTTAATTTTTGGGACAAATACACAAGACCCCTACCTACACCTACATCTACGTGATTACTCTGCTATTCACAATAAAGTACCTGGCAGAGGGTTCAATGAACCACCTTCAAGCTGTCTCTCTACCGTTCCACTGTCGAACTGCACGCGGGAAAAACGAGCACTTAAATTTTTCTGTGCGAGCCCCGATTTCTCTTATTTTATCGTGATGATAATTTCTCCCTATGTAGGTGGGTGCCAACAGAATGTTTTCGCAATCGGACGAGAAAACTGGTGATTGAAATTTCATGAGAAGATCCCGTCGCAACCAAAAACGCCTTTGTTTTAATGATTGCCACTCCAATTCACGTATCATGTCTGTGACACTATCTCCCCTATTTCGCGATAATACAAAACGAGCTGCCCTTCTTTGTACTTTCTCGATGTCATCCGTCAGTTCCCACCGCACAGCAATACTCCAGAATAGGGCGGACAAGCGTGGTGTAAGCAGTCTCTTTAGTAGACCTGTTGCACCTTCTAAGTATTCTGCCAATGAATCGCAGTCTTTGGTTTGCTCTACCCACAGTATTATCTATGTGATCGTTATAGTTTAGGTTATTTGTAATTATAATCCCTAAGTATTTAGCTGAATTTACAGCCTTCAGATTTGCGTGACTTATCGCGTAAACGAAATTTAGCTGATTTCAGGGTCAATTGCCACTTTTCGCACCATACAGATATCTTATCTAAATCATTTTGCAAGTCGTTTTGATCATCTGATGACTTTACAAGACGGTAAATGACAGCATCATCTGCAAACAATCTACGACGGCTACTCAGATTGTCTCCTATGTCGTTAATATTGATCAGGAACAATAGAAGGCTATAACACTTCGTTGGGGTACGCCGGATGTTACTTCTGTTTTACTCGATGACTTTCCGTCTTTTACTACTAACTGTGACCTTTCTGACAAGAAATCACGAATCCAGTCGCACAACTGAGGCGATACTCCACAGGAAACGCAGTTTGGTTAGAAGACGCTTGTGAGGAACGGTGTCGAAAGCCTTCTGGAAATCTAAAAATATGGAATCAATTTGACATCCCCTGTCGATAGTGCTTATTACTTCATGAGTATAAAGAGCTAGTTGTGTTTCACAAGAACGATATTTTCTGAATCCGTGCTGACTATGTGTCAATAAACCGTTTTCTTCGAGGTACTTCATAATGTTCGAATACCGTATATGTTCCAAAACCCTACTGCAAATCGACGTTAGTGATATAGGCCTGTAATTCAGCGGATTACTCCTACTTCCCTTTTTGGGTATTGGTTTGACTTGGGCAATTTTTCAGTCTTCAGGTACGGATCTTTCTGTGAGCGAGTGGTTGTATGTAATTGCTAAATATGGAGCTATTTTATCGGCATACTCTGATGTAAACCTGACTGGTATACAATCTGGACCGGAGGCCATGCCTTTTTGAAGTGATTTAAGCTGCTTTGTTACATCGAGGATATCTACTTCTATGTTTCTCAACCTGGCAGTTGTTCTTGATTAGAATTCAGGAATATTTACTTCTCTTCTTTGGTGAAGGAGTTTCGGAAAACCGTGTTTAATAACTCTGCTTTGGTGGCACTGTCATCAGTGACTTCACCGTTGTTATCGCGCAGATTTCGAGACAGAATTTCGTTTTGGAAATAATTAAAAGCATCTCGCATTGCAATACGCGCTGTATTTCGAACTTCTGTAAAACTTTACCAATCTTGGGGATTTTGCGTTCTTTTAAATTTGGCATGCTTTTTTCGTTGCTTCTGCAACAACGATCTGACCCGTTTTGTATATCATGGAGGATCAGTACTATCACTTATTAATTTGTGTGGTATAGATCTCTCAATTGCTATCGATACTATCTCTTTGAAAACATTCCACAACTTTTCTACACTTACATGATCAGATCGGAAGGAGCGAATTTTTATCAGCTTTTTAAAATAGATATACTTTGCGTTTCTTTTTGATCGTTGTAGGTGTTACGGTATTCAGCCTAGCAGCAACTGCCTCTAATTCATGTATTGGTTAACGAATTGCCTTCTGGGCTCAGAATCAGGCATTCTTACGTTGAACCTACACAACAAATTAAGCTTATTATATACTTATTTGTTAAATGTTCGCTTGTAGTCAAAGTAAACACCTGGCTCCAAACACAAATATTAAATTCAAGTAGCACTGTCTACCAAGAAGGGCACTTGACTAGAATAGAAATAAGGCGGAAAAATTGGAAATTTGTGGTAAATTCTAAGGGACCAAACTACTGTGGTGATCGGTCCCTAGGCTTACATCCTACTTAATCTACTTTAAACTAACTTACGCTATGGACAACACACACACCCATACCCGAGGGAGGACTCGAACCTCCGACGGGGGCAGCCGCGCGAACGGTGACATGGCGCCTTCAGGCCGCACGGCTACCCCGCGCGGCAGAAATAAGGCGCTGAGAATCATAACAGCCAAAAGTATACCATCTTCGACCCCTCCCCCCCACCCAAATATTTAAATGAATACCAAAGAAATCAGTGAGACAGCTTTTCTTGAATGTTGAGATATTGTACAATGTGGGCCTACAGTACAGATAAACCTGACACACGATAGGATCATCAGATGAATACTACAGTATCACAATCGATGATGATGTGCTTTATTGTTTTCGTCCACTCAAATGTATTACTGTATGATAAAACCCAAAACTTAATGTGCTATATCTCTTTCAGAACCCCACAAAATAGGATTTTCTATTAGTGTAGCTATAACACATACTGACGAACGATCTAATTTTATTACATACGAAGTAAAATGGCATATCTGTCGGAAGCGCATCGCCTAGCTGGATTTCTTGTTGATTTTTGAACATGCAAAGAAGTCTGCTGTACTGTGCTACCACCTAACTGATGTGAACTTGTAGTTGAGTGCTAAGGACTGGCAGTGCATACCGTGAATCGTGCACATTGTTTATCAAATCCGTATATATTTGGCGCGTAAGGCGATTACGTCACTCCAGTTGCGCATGCGCAGAAGGTCCTTAATGTGGGCAGAGGTGAAGGTGTGCTCGCAACCATGATATCAAGTTTCACCGAGTCTAGAGGAGCAATGTAGCATGGCGCGGTAGACTTAGTGCTGTGTATTTCAGACTGATGCATCTACATTAGGTTTAACACCATTCAGTGGAAAATGACGAATAAACGTGTAAGGTGTCAAAAGTTAGGATGTTCACGTGTTCTCCTGCTCGTACACAACAGCCGCCACTGGTTAAGAGATCCTACTGTTCAAAGCTATTTCGTGCCAGTAGGAACTAGTCAGGAAGAGGAAGTGTCAGCAACGGAACTAATATCAATATATCATGGAGTGAAACATTATCACAGTTACCTTTCACAAGACTGTGGAAATGCTCTCCTATCTCACCTTTTGTTTCAAGATTCAGAACTATCATCAACTGTGGACTGACTAAAACTGAAGCTATAGCAGACAATGCGTTCTTTTCGCGTTCCCTTCAACAAATTCTCAAAAAAAAGTTGGTACAAATCCATCCTCGATTGAATGTGATGCTTCAAATAAAGGAAATACGAAATTATTTCCAGTTGCTACTCGGTACATCGACCAAGAAATGGGATCGACTTCAGCTGTTAAGATTCTTACGAAGACACTGCCGAACCATCAGCTTCTGTAGCTTAAAGAGAGAGTCATTAAGACTGGTCTTTCAGGATCGGAACTAGTTGCTTATGGTGGTGACAACTATTCCGTCAATTACGGGAAAAACCGATCTGTTTTCATGGAGTTGGAAAAAAATGTTTGAAGCACTACATCTTACTGTATGATATTGTCACAAGCATATGCTGCACAATACTGCGAAATATGAGCTACAAGTACTGCCATACGATTTTGAATCGTTAGTGATTAAGGTATTTAATGAGTTTTCTTCAAGCGCGAAGAAGGTGAGTGAGCTGAACTGTTTTGAGTTCCTGCAGTGAGAGTACTCCACTTTACTCCGACATGTTCCTACACGCTTTTTGACTATTTTTTCTGTTGGCGATAGATTGCTCCAGAACTTGCCACTGTTAAAGTCCTATTTTCCAAGCCAAAGTGAAGACAATAGTGCCTAACTTATTTGGACTTTCGTAGCCCATGAAAACGACATTTATTTTGTCCCCAATGTTATGCATTTATTTAATACAACTAAAAAACACGTGGAAAGTGATTATATACAGATAATTTAAGTAAATTCTGTATTCTTGAAGTTGCGTAGAGAAGTCATCAATAGACAAAGAAATAAGTTCTGCGGACTCCACGTATTACAAGAGCTTAAAAAAAAATACCCACCATATTAACAAGCAGAATTTGTGAGAGAAGCTCAGCAAGTCTATATTAAGATTCTGGAATATCTAGAAAAATGGTTTGAATTCAGTGAACATTGAATTTCGATCTTCGCTCTCAGTTAAATCTTGAAGAGCCCCGTAAAATGGAGAACGTAATGAACCTTACAGATTATTTCAACATAAATATAAACGGTGACGAACTACTTTCTGAAATATGTGTACTGAATGACGTCTTGCCATTCATTAAGGACTGACCAGACTCAAACACTTCGAACAAATGGGTGACATTTTTAAGAGGTGCAAAGCACATAATTTGCTGTAAGTTATTCCACATGTGCTACCAGTGCCACCGTCCCAAGCGTTCGTAGAGCCTATTATCAGTGTGATGATAAATAACTGGAGCAATGAAAGTACCAGACTGAAAGTGGAAATGATGAAAGCTGAACTATTTGTGAACATTATCTGCTGTATGAAATGTTCTGAATTTGCTAAACCACACGTTCGTCTGGCTCTCAACAGATACCCCACCGTTGTGGTTGCACCCAAGGTACGGCTATCTGTATCACCGAGGCATGCGAGCAATCCTAAGTCCATGGTTCAAGGAGAGTACTTACCATTTACGACATATAGTTGTGGATGAATTTCCCTTGCCATCTCTCCGCCAATGACAGGCTTCTTGCTTGCTGCAAGGAACGTTCGCTCCTCCCCTGCCTTGGTTCTCGACGCAAAAGCTAGATTAGTGTGTAAAACTTAGGGATGAAAGTACCTTTCGCATGATGTGTCACTGCCAAGCAATACAGCTCGATGAAACTTGGACCATACACAGAAAGAACTGCTACGGCATAGTACAAAGGGCAACTGAAAGAAATGCACACTGAGACGAACGGAAATGACACTTTCATTCAAGGACAGTAATTACACCGAAGTCACCGCGAATTACACTCATGCTCATAAATTAAGGATAATTGCAGAATGTGGTGCAACCCAACGTGTCACTACACAAAACTGGCGCTAATAGCATAGGCACATAGGGAACACACACGACACATATCTGTAAGTCCACGGTATTGGTGATAAGTTGAGAAAATCGTCCCGAAACATATGTACTACAAAATGCCACTGTTTTCTGCACATGTGTCCTGACATCAGTATGGGGTATGATCACCATGCACACGTACACAGGCCACACAACGGGTTGGCATACTCTGGATCAGGTGGTCGAGCAGCTGCTGGGGTATAGCCTCCCATTTTTGCACCAGTGCCTGTAGGAGCTCCTGAAGTGTCCTAGGGGTTTGAAGACGTGCAGCGATACGTCGACCGAGAGCATCCCAGACGTGCTCGATGAGGTTTAGGTCTGGAGAACAGGCAGGCCACTCCATTCACCTGATATCTTCTGTTTCAAGGTACTCCTCCACAATGGCAGCTCGGTGGGGCCGTGCATCATCATGCATCAGGAGGAAGGTGGGACTCACTGCATCTCTGAAAAGGCTGACATACTGGTGCAAAATGACGTCCCGATACACCTGATCTGTTACAGTTCCTCTGTAAAAGACTTGCAAGGGTGTACGTGCACCAATCCTAATCCCACCCCACACCATCAAACCACGACCTCCATACAGGTCCCTTTCAAGGACATTAAGGGGTTCGCATCTCGTTCCTGGTTCACGCCAGATGAAAACCGGGCGAGAATCACTGTTCAGAATATACCTGGACTCGTCCGTGAACATAATCTGCGACCACTGTTCCAATGACTATGTACTGTGTTCTTGACGCCAGGCTTTACGAGCTCACCTGTGATCAGGGCTCAGTGGAATGCACCTTGCAGGTCTCCGGGCGAATAAACTATGTCTGTTCAGTCATCTGTAGACTGTGTGTCTGGAGACAACTGTTCCAGTGACTGTGGTAAGGTGCCGAACAAGGCTACCTGCAGTACTCCGTGGCCGTCTGCGGGCACTGGTGGTGGGATATCGATCTTCTTGTGGTGTTGTATTGAGGACGTCCCGTACTGTAGCGCCTGAACACGCACCTCTGCGTATGTGGACTGCTGCCAGCGCCACCGTGCGACGGCCACAAGTCAAACGCACCGCATGGTCAAACCCCGAGGTGATTTAAACCCGCAAACCGCCGACCAGAGCGTTGTTTCACCATGTATCAGCATTATCCTTAATTTATGAGCATGAGTGTATTATGGCCCTCTGGACGCTAGAAAAGGCAGGACGTGGCTCTTAATAGGGTCTGTGATCACAACGGACGTAAACGCATTCTCAGCAGGGTGCTTCCTTGCTGGCACAAGGTCGTCAAGGAGTTCTTGCTGAATGGTAGGTGGTCCCGAAGCATTCCACATTTGCTCAGTCATGTTCGACAATGCTCCTGGGTACATTTAGTATTCCACCACTAGCCATATGAGGGTGCTATCAGCGTTGTCGAACATGATTGTTTTGGTGGTCTGTGTGTTAGGCTGTGGTGAGTCATAATATTGCATGGGCCTATTGAATTGCAAATCTTTGCACATGGTACAGTCACTGGTCAACGAGAGTGTGACACTATACTGATTCGCCTTATATGTCTGTTCAGAGGAGCGTTCGGTCCTGACTCCATTTTTATGGATGACATATGTGACTGCATGGAATATCGCACATGAACTCTTGAACGAGAGGATATTCGACGAATGCCCATTCCTGCACAAATTCCATCTAGCCCGTGTGGGACGCGTTTGTGAGACTTATTGAGACTTATTGCAGCACGTCAACATGCACCAGCGTCCATGCAGCAGTTTGTCAACCACGCTGGTGGACGAGTGGAAGGGCCTATCGCAAGAAATTACCAACCTTGTGGCCAGCATGAGAGTTCGTTGCAGAGCGTGCGTTCTCGTCCTTGGTGATCACACACCGTATTAAGAACAATGTCCCGCTGTTTGTAATGTCTAGTAGACCATCACAAATCATAGTTACTTTAATGTAATTATTGTCCTTGAACATACGTGTTATTTCTGTTCGTCTCATCGCATATCTTTTTCACTTACTTTTGTGTTATACTTAGCTGTTGTTTTCAAGTTCCATAGAGCTATGTTATAAAAACTTTGAGGTTTGCCGATGAAATTGCCGTTTTGGCAGAGACAGTAAAGGACTTGGAAGAGTAGTTGAACGGAATGAACAGTATCTTGAAAGGAGGATATAAGATGAACATCATCAAAAGCAAAACGAGGATGATGGAATGTAGTCGAATTAAATCAGGTGATGCTGAGGGAATTAGATTAGGAAATGAGACACTGAAAGTAGTAAATGAGTTTTCCTATTTGGGAAGCAAAATAATCGATGACGGTCGAAGTAGGGAGGATATAAAATGCAGACTGGCAATGGCAAGAAAAGCGTTTCTGAAGAAGAGAAATTTTTTAACGTTGAGTACTGATTTAAGTATCAGGAAGTCGTTTCTGAAAGTATTTGTAGGGAGTTTAGCCATGTACGGAAGTGAAACATGAACGATAAATTGTTTAGACAAGAAGAGAATAGAAGTTTTTGAAATTTGGTGCGACAGAAGAATGCTGAAGATTAGATGGGTAGATCACCTAACTAATGAGGTACTGAACGGAAATGGGGAGAAGACCAAACGAGGGGATCACCAATTTAGTACTGGAGGGAAGCGTGTGGGGTAAAAATCGTAGACGGAGACCAAGAGATGAATACAGTAAGCAGATTCAGAGGGATGTAGGTTACTTAGTTACTCGGAGATGAAGAGGCTTACACAGGATAGAGTGGAATGGAGAACTGCATCAAACAGGTTTTCGGACTTAAGGCCACAACAACATGTTACTTGACAACGACACATCGTGTGAATGTTATTCTTGTCCTTATGTTTTGCACACTATTGTGTTAAGGCGTCCATCTTCGGACCCTTCGCTCTGTATTGCCCAAACTTAGTAAATTTTGCGAAAAATCTTATGCTAGCGTAGTATCCTAACGGTTAAACGCGCCCGCCGGAGTACTGGAGATACCCTCCCACATGCGCTACTGAAATCAGTTGTGGCAGCCCTTAACACATCCTGGACAGTATACACTGTGGCATTCATCCTATTTTCGATGGTCCAGATCGTATTTAACAGTACAAAGCAGATATCTTACCTACTCCGGTTGAAGAAAAAAAAAAATGGTTCAAATGTCTCTGAGCAGTATAGGACTTAACTTCTGAGGTCATCAGTCCCCTAGAACTTAGAACTACTTAAACCTAACTAACTTAAGGACATCACACACATCCATACCCGATGCAGGATTCGAACCTGCGACCGTAGCGGTTGAGCGGTTCCAGACTGTAGCGCCTAGAAGCGCTCGGCCACATCGGCCGGCACTACGGTTGAGGTGAAAGGCATTGGATGCTATGTCACCATATGAATGTATCGATTTTTTTCTGGACGGGTTTCGTGTAACCCTTGTAATGTTTTCTTTTTTGGTCTTGATCTCTTTCACGATAATTGGTGTCTCTGGCCGCAGCCTTCGCATCATTTGTCGATCTGAGTACTCATTCCTTGTGATAACTACTCGTAGGCATCAGAGTACCTAGATTAGGATCTTTTTGTCTCGTGGTATAATAACTTTCTAAACCAAAGCGCTCATCATGGCATTCCTTTTTGCCAGATGGTCTCTCTCTCTCTCTCTCTCTCTCTCTCTCTCTCTCTCCCTCACTCACGCGCACACACACACACACACACACACACACACACACACACACACACACACACGCAAACAAAGAACACAAGTTCACATACAGAATATCCCAAAATAATGTATACACTCTTTGAAGCTTAACCTCTAATTAAAAAGGTAGAAGTATTCTTTGTGTATATAGCAATTCAGAAGGCAGTGAAAAATGTAGCGACGCTTCCATTTCTTGTAGCACTGGAAATAAACACACCGTTATTGTTTGAAGAAGGAAAGTGAGCGCTAAAGTGTTAGTGGAAAACAGGGAATGCGAGTGAGATTAGATGGCATTGGAGAATTGCACCCGGAACATCGCCGCCTTGAAGGTTGACAATTACAAGAACCCGAAACAAGTTTTAAATGGATGAAACGGTGCATGGTGTGAAGAAGGGACGAAGTGGAAAGAAGACTTTCAAAAGGCAACGAAAGTGTTGATGCAGCGATTCAGACCTACAAAAAATTCCCGAAAAAGCCTTTTAATCAGTGCTCTCCTGAGACTGGGACCAGAAAAAGCAATGGTCACCGAATTTTGCGGTCTCAGAGCTGGATAGCCGTCGGCACACGGGCGTGCATCCGAATGTTGAGCGTTGAGCATGCCGGGTTTCTGACCTTAAAGCGTGGAACAGACCGTTGGGAAGTCTTTTCGAACGTGCAGAACAATAGCTAGCACGTCAGATACTCTGGACGATCGGTTGAATGATGGCCAATGAGATGGCAGTGCGCCACATGCGCGCCATGTCCCTCCGGTGCAGAGTTTTGACAGGCCATAGTGGCTTCCAGTTGAAGCCCGTATGTACAGTCGTGGACAAAACGAGCGAGACCCCTCGCCTTTTCGTTATTCTGATCCGCACAGCTTTAAAGTCTGCTACGCAGCATAACAGGCAAGGCGACGAAGTGCTACCAGCATAGTATGCACAGGTGTGAAATTGAAAAACTATCCGAACTTTGGCAGACTGTTGTCAATCATGTCTAAGTCTATATTAATGCTGATTGGTGTGTTAAACACAACACGTAAATATAAGATATAAATGAAAGAAGAAACGCTAATAAGTATGAACTGTACTAATAAAAATGAATTTCAGCTTATCGATATAACATAACTTTTTTAGTAAGACAAAGTACCCCAGATCGTTACGAATTAGCAAAATATTATGCGCATTCGGCTGCGAAACGGTCTGTGTCACCGTTCAGATCAGTCATACTGGATTACCGTTGCTGACCTACCATGAAAGTGTGCAAATTTAGCAATGTGTGAAGATTCATAACGAAATTCAGTTAAAAACCATTCAGTGCCACACTTAAGTCAATTCAATTATTTACATAAGCGGAAAAAGTAGGAAGTAACAAGTATGAAATTCTACAAGAGTTTCATATTGACATCCACAGGGCGCAAGTACAGAATAAAGGTAGCAAAAAAACGAATTGGGGGTTCGAGAATTTCTTGAAATTGCTGTATTGATAGTCTATCTGCCTCCATCGAGATCAGAACCGAAAACAAACTGGACCTCCCTTGCAGTAGTAAACACCTTTCACTACGCTAGCAGACAACCCAGGCAAACAGCCCTCTATTATTACCCCAGACATGAATAAGCGGGCAATTTCGCAATGAAAATGGCAAAATGATCTGCAGTTTCTGTTGCATAGAGCTTTCCGGACTCAAAAAAATGAATTTTCTACCTTTACGTCATCGCTTATGTGACAGTCATTCAGGATGTTTATCGAAATACCAAATACTGTTATTAGCGAGTAAATTTAGTAGGATAATTCTACACCGCCCCAGGAAATAAACGGCGACATAGCGACATAGACTCACCACAGTCAGGAAACGTTCATTATCCCAAGTGTTTCTTAAGCTATGGGAATGCTCGCACTTATAAAACGCGCTGGCGTTAATACTAGGATCTGAATTGCCACGTGTATAGGCAAATGGATTTTATTTGCTTTCCTGTAAACGTGATTTGGATCGAAAGGGTAGCTAAGATTAATATGCTGATGTATCGACTTCAACTGGAACATTTCGAATAAAGAGCAGGGGGAATTATTTATGCGGCCCTCATCTTCAGTAACTGTCGTTGCTGTTTTCGTTGTTAGGATTTCGTCACCTAAATCGGTAAAAATGGAACCCTACTAGTCTCACTTATTGACCGTCTGTCTACCCAACCCTTAAAACCCGTTTACCTCGAGTACGGTTAGACATAATAAGCGGAAATGTATCGCACTTCCTGCGGTATACGGTCCCTTGGTGGTGTAAAAAAGTGAGCTTATATGTGAACGCAATCTAAAAATATGGCTGTTTATGTAAAGAAAATTTACACAATGGTAATCCAGTATGACTGGTCTGAACGTTGACACAGACGGTTTAGCGGCCGAATGCGCATAATATTTTGCTAATTCGTAACGATCTGGGGTACTTTGTCTTACTGAAACAGTTATGTTATATCGATAAGCTGAAATTCATTTTTATTAGTACAGTTCATACTAATTAGCGTTTCTTCTTTCATTTATATCTTATATTTACATGTTGTGTTTAACACACTAATCAGCATCAATATAGACTTAGACATGATTGACAACAGTCTGCCAAAGTTCGGATAGTTTTTCAATTTCACGCCTGGGCATACTATGCTGGTAGCACTTCGTCGCCTTGCCTGTTATGCTGCGTAGCGGACTTTAAGTTGTGCGGATCAGCATAACAAAAAGGCGAGGGATCTCGCTCGTTTTGTCCACGACTGTACTTATGCCGTTCTGACCCCCAGAAAACTGGGGAGCTCTCGAGAAACCTCCGTTAGTTGTGTGACTGGTTGTAATAAAATGACAAGAAACGCCATATTCGTGTTAAAAGAATTATTGTAACTTGAGTATTGTGAGCGTAGGTCATTTTGAAATCAACAGCATGTTGGCGATCCCTTAAAAACGGGTTATTCTTGGTTCAATTTCTTAAAATTAAATTTCAATTACTGATACAGCTACAACTACTTGATATCTATTTATTACTGCTGTGCAGTTGTCGGGACAGTAGCTCAGTGTGTTCGGTCAGAGGGTTAGCTGAAAAAAAAAATTGAATGGAACAACGATGAAGTTGAACGGGTGTTATGGGGCGTCCTCCCGGAAGAAATGCAACGAACAAAATCAGATAGAAAAACGAGTAGCGTCACAGTTCCATAGCTAAATTTTGAAGTGTTGGTGGTTCGCATCCCACTACACCCAAAATTTTCTTCTAACCTTCAGTTTAATAGGTTCTGGTGCTTTCATGTTAGTTTAATATAAGTATGTACTATAATATTCCATTTTATGTAAACATAAGGGCGCTGCTCTTTTTGAAGGATGAGTTTGTTCGATTGGCTTAATCTACAAAGCACATTGTTCTACTTACAGTAAGAGATTTTGCATTTTTTTAAAGTTTTGTAATTCCCATGTAGAGATTCTGCAACTGAGTAGGAACAGTGATAAAGTACGAATGACCTCACGGTTTTGCTAAAAAGTGAGAATGATGAAATAATTTTTTTCTAATGTGGAGAGGTACTGCGAATTAGCGTCGCGCTATTTGTAATGAAACTTTTATAAGCCGATGCCCTTACTGACTAGACATAGTACCTCCTTTTTTACCTTCTAATATTTTGAAGGATATTGAGGTTTTTATTTATGAATACCACAGACAGAACAACCTGACTTGCATGTGGACAAGGGAGAAAAAATACGTTTTAATACAGCTAATAGAGGAAGTCTACGGCTGTACATTTCGTAAACAATGTGATCTACGAGCCAGATACAGCCGACAACTAACTCTGCAGCGCGTTGCGATCGTGCCTACCACTGTGGAACCCACGTGGCGTATGCACAAGTCGCATCGTTTCTGAACGTTCAGTAGCACGCTGAACACGGCACGCTCAACCTCGACGTTCGACAGCACGGTCCGTGTGCCGACGGCTTTACAGTCCGAGACTTTTTCATGCTCTGACCGAGGATAATCCCGGCAGGCGAACTGAATTTCGTGAGTGACCAGCATGTATGAAGAGGAAGACCTTTTATATGGTCTAATTGTTTGTGAGGATGAAATGACTTTAAACTTAATGGAACAGTTAGCCGTCTTAATTTCGTATACTTGGCTAACAAAAACCCATACATAACTGAAGACATATTAACCTTCTAGGAATATCAATCTGATGTGGTCTGTTGTCTAGAGAGTTAAACGTGCCATGATGCTCTGAAGAACCTACTATGGGTGACTATCATCTAGAAATATTGCACATGATAGCTCCAGGTGAGGCGTAGGAGGCGGTTAAGTGGGAGATGTGTCTCAGAGCTGGATAGTGACAGATGGTGACGCGAAACTGGATGTGCACGTAGTTTACGTATCAGCCGATAGAGGACAATATTGGATAGAGGACTGATTTAGTTTCGATTGTGCCCACTAGAGTGCACTAAAGTAATAGAATGTTTATCATATACTGTTCTAGTATTTTCATCAAGTGTTATTATGTCATTTTGTGTAGGCAAAATGTTATAAATGTGTATTAGGAGTATGAATGATGCCTGATTATGGTTTAAGGTTAATAAGAAGATAATTGTTTAACGAGTTATGTAGTGGGATTTAGTGTGGGAACATTTCGAAGAAGAGTGGATGTGAACAAAAGGGGATTTTTGTCGAATAGATTTGTAAAGTAAGTTTATGGTAAAGGGAAAATTATTTCTGGTATAAATAACAATAGTAAATAACTTCATGCATAAACAAAACTTCAGCATATTATTTTAATTTCGTCGATAAAAAGTGCAGTCGTTAGGTTTACTATTTTGCGATTGGTTATCGATGAAAAGCGCGGACTGACGCGGGAGAATGTTGTTTCGCTATTGGCTGTTGAGTAAACTGACCAATGGTAAAGCAATATTCTTCGCGCGCCTTTCTCTGCTGGTAGAGAAGACTTAGAGTATTCTAGGGAAGAGTCGGAGCCTAGCCATGAAACAGTTCGGACGTGTGTAGTAGTAGTTCCGATGGAAATGATAAGTTGCCGGATCTAGCAGTGTTTCAATACATCAAAAGTGTTGTAAAGTAACGGCAGAATTATTCCGATGGGTGTGTAGAAATTTCGGAATTTTTAAGTGAATTGTGTGACGAGAAAAGACAAACTTTGCGTGGTGTATTGAGCAAGTCGGTGGCTATAAACTGTGACTGTGTTAGTTACCGACAGACTTAATATTTGGCGAGCATTGTCAATCAAAAGCAATCCGTATTATTGTAGCTATTACGTTTTCGGGAAATGCAACACCATAAACTTGCTAACGTGAGTGAAAGGGATTGTGAATGGCTGTGTTGAGACTAGCACGGACTTGGCAGTGATACTTGTTCACCTAAGTTTCAGAATATATTAATTAAGGACAAAAGTTTCCAACCTTTCATTTTCTGTGAAAACTTTCTCCGGAAACGTAGATTTAGTGACTTTAATTGCAGCCTGGTTCGCCTCGAAGTACAGTAGGTTTCCCTCTGCTTCCCTACTGATGATATGCTGAGACAATGTTCACAGGTAGGTGCAGGTTCCGTCGTGAAGGGACGGAAGGAACCGCGCCGCCGCACAGGTCTTAACTACATTTTTGAGAATGAAGATTAAACTTTGATGGGTGGGGCGCCACCTCAAACTGATGTGAGGAATTTCTCATTCGCACAATGCCTTCGAGATGGATAAGATGAAGACGAAATTCTGTGCAGAATACAGCTCCATCACGCCTCCCCCCCCCAACCCCATCCCCTCAGTGGGCCCATGGCTATTTCGTGAGTTCAGTTCGTGCATGACGTACACAGGGACCCACACTATTGCAGCCCATTCTTCCGTTACTGTGCCCCTTCCTCCCCATCCTCACTCTTTCCCTGCTGCCTCCTCTTTCTCCTCCTTCCGTGTTCTTGTTTATGTTGACCATGCTATCCAGTTGGATGGGACTTAACTTCTGAGGTCATCAGTCCCCTAGAACTTAGAACTACTTAAACCTAACTAACCTAAGGACATCACACACATCCATGTCCGAGGCAGGATTCGAACCTACGATCGTAGTGGTCGCGCGGTTCCAGACTGTAGCGCCTAGAACCACTCGGCCACCCCGGCTGGCTCTCTTTCATCCTTTTTGGCATTTGGTGCCCCCTTACGGTTTGAGTTCCACTTCTAAGCCTCCTGTCTTCAGTGTGTGGCATGGATTCCTCTGCCCCCTTCCTTCCCCTCTTCTTTCCCTGCCATAGCTCCCCTTTTGTCCTGCTAGGTCACCAGCATCTGTAGCAAGGCTGTGTGGTGGGGCTGTTATGTAGCCATAAAGCTGAGCCCCCTGACAACACAGTCATAACACTATTGATGCCTGAGTTATTCCCACCCCATGTTGCCAAGGAGTTGTTGCTTGTCATCCTGGAGCATGCCACAATGCCAAATGGCCATTGCTGTGACTGTGTAGCCCCCATGTAATCACCTCCTCCCAATGTAGATTTCTTCTACTTTGTTAAATCCTTCCCCCTCCCTTTCTTATACAGCCCTGTCCACCTCCCCTGCTGTTCCCACGCCCTCCTTTCCACGTGTGCTCCCTGTCCCCTGTCAAAGAAGGATCCCCCTCCTTTGGCTCCCACCAGTGATGGGGCTCTTCCCGCAGGACCTCTCCCTCTGGCGTCTCCCCACCTACTCCCATAACTTGGCTACAGAACGCACTGTCTGTGTGCCCCAAAGTCGCCCGCAATCTTTTGTGGAAGCTTGCTCTCCCTCTGTGCCCTGCCCTCCTAAGCCTCCGAAAGAGAAGAAAAAGATACAGAAGTCCCAGGACAAGGCCCACCCCCCTCCCCAGTGTCCTTTGAGGTGCAATCTCCCCCTTCGCAACATGAGTCTGACTTCTTATTTATGGATGTCATGCCATCCTTATCGGTGACGATCATTGACCTGGTACATGAACTCCCCTCGACTTTTTTATGTCTAACCTTGACTTTCGCCACACGACAATCCAGTGAAATGCAGTGGATGTTAGTAATCACCTACTGGAAATACAACAACTTGTTTCCCCTTATTCTGCGTTCTGTCTTGTTCTTCAAGAAACGCACTTCTGTGATGACCATCCTCCAACGTTTTGTGGTGTTCTGTCAGAACCAGGCTAGTCCCTAGATAGCGTCTGGAGGGATCTATGTTTTGGTTTGCACCGATGTCAACAGTGACTGGATCCCCCTTTGTACAAACCTGGAAGCAATAGTGGTGTGAGAGCGAACGATCCCAGCAATCACCATATGCAATGTCTACCTCTCTCCAGGTAGGCCATTTCCTTATGTTGACCTGCCTACTTCAATACAGCACTCCCGCCCTCGTACCTCCTCCTCAAGGACTTCAATGCACGGCACCCCCTTGGGGGAGTGCCACTTCGGCGAGTAGGGGTTTTCTCATTGACCAACTGATTACAGACTTTGATTTGTGTCTTCTCAATGACGGTTCACCTACCCACTTCAGTGCCATTCATGACACCTTTTCTGCTATCAATCTCATGATCTCATCCCATGCTCTCGTGGCTTCTCTACATTGGTCACCCAATGAAGATCTTAGTGACCACTTTCTAGTGATTGTACCGTTTCCCTGGCGCTGCTAGGCAGACAGGCCCCCACGTTGATCATTCCGCAGAACCAGTTGGCCTTTCTATGGGTCTGCTAAGCACTTTGACACCTCTTTCTCGGACTGAATTGATGCGATCGTGCAAGACGTCTCTGCCACACTTTTTCATGCCACTGGCACTGCTATCCCCCTATTCACAGGTTTCCCTCGTCGTTGACTGATCCCTTGGTGGACCAAGGACGTAGCAGTTGCTACTCAGGACCACCGATGGGCGCTGCAACGGTTTAACTGACACCCTTCGCAGACCAATCTTATCGTATTTAAGCGTCTCCGTGCTAACGCTCGCTGCCCTATTAAGCAGAGTAAAAAAGAATGCTGGGAGAGCTATGTTTCCTCCCTGGAGATGTCTGCCACTTCGATGCAGGTTTGGTCCAAGCTTCATAGCCTTCTAGGCCGCCAGCGACAATCAGCAGTCCAGGGTCTTATCCTACAGAGTGCTCTTTGTTCTGATACATCAATCATTGTTGAACATCTCGTGGCCCACTTTGTGACAGCATCAGTGTCCTCTTTCTATCTTGCTATCTTTCTCTGGCAGAATCCATCAGTTGAAGAAGCCACACTCTGTTTCATCTCCCACCAAGCTGATTCCTATAATGAACCCTTCACTGAATGGGAATTCTTGCAGGCTCTTACCTCTTCACAAGACATGGCCCCATGCCCGAATTCCATCCACAACCGGATGATCCAACACATGCTCATTACACGGAGGCAACATCTACTTTGGGTCTTAAACTACATTAGGCTCACAGGTGCCTTCCCTTCACAGTGGCGAGACAGTTTTGTTATACCCATCCTTAAGCCTGGGAAGAAGCCAACGTCTCTCAATAGCTACCACTCAATAAGCCTGACCAACATACTTTGTGCTTTGTACTAGAGGATGGTTAGCTTGCGATTATGTTGGGTACTCGAATCTCGGGGCCTTTTCTCTCCATACCAGTGTGGCTTTTGGGTAGGACGATCTCAAACTGACCATTTACTCAGATTGAAAACAGCAGTCCAACAGTATTTTACTAACCGCCAGCCCCTTGTCGCAGTCTTCTTTTACCTACATAAAGCAAACGACGATGCTGGCGTCATCACATTCTAGTTACCCTCCATGACTGGGGCTTTCGTGGCCCCCTTCTGATTTTTATCTGCGAGTTTTTATCTCACATGCTCTTCTGGGTTCGAGTTGGTACTTCACTCAGTACTTCTCGGATCCAGGAGAACAGTATCCCAGAAGGTTCTGTGTTAAGTGTCACACTCTTCCTCATTGCCACCAATGGACTTGTAACCTCTGTTGGGCCTCTGTTTACCCTGGGGTTGTATGTCGACGATTTTTTGCGTCTGGCGCAGCTCCCACTCAGCGGCATCTGCTGAACGCCAGCTCCAAGGCGCCATCTGATGTGCATCAGCGAAGGTTCTCTCTTATGACTTCGAGTTTTCTCCTCCAAGCCGCAGGTTATGCATTTTTGCCGTTGACCCACAGTACATCCCGATCCAGCGCCTAGATGTTGTAGCACAGTCCCATTTATTTGGCCTTATTTTTGATAAATAGATGATGTGGCTGTCCCATATTCGCCACCTGAAGATTACCTACCTGTGAAATTTAATGTTCTCTGTCTCCTGGGCCACACATCTTGGGGGTGCAGATTGTGCTACTCTTCTCCATCTTTACCATTCGCTGATTTTCCACAGAGTAGATTATGGTTGTCAGGTTTATGACTCGGTGGCTACTTTCACTTTGAATCTACTTGACCCTGTTCATCATTATGGGGTGCGTCTGCTGTTGGTACCTTTCGCACTAGTCCCGTCGACAATCTCTTCACAATGAAGAATTCACCCTTTACAAATACAACAGCCAATTCGTAGTTGGCAATTGCTATTCGACAATTTCCTGACCGTCCTGTGTACTGCGTCCTCCCTCCTGATAGCTCCTCACAGGTGGGATTGCCGGCTTGCGCGCGTCTCACTACCCTCTGTCGGGATCTCCATCTCCACTCACTAGAATGTGCTACATGTATGTCCTCCCAAAACCTCCGTTGGATGGCTCCTCGATCACGGAATAGGACCGACCTATTCCAGGGTTCTAAGGTCTCTGTCGCCGCTATGATATACCAGCGTCTTGTCTATTCCATCATTGAGGAGTTCCAGGATGCTACCATCTTCTACACTGATGGTTCTATACTGAAGCGCCAAAGAAACTTGTGTAGGCATGCATATTCATATACAGAGATATGTAAACGGGCAGAATACGGCGCTGCGGTTGCCAGCGCTTATATAAGACAACAATTGTCTAGCACAGTTGTTAGATCGGTTACTGCTGCTACAATGGCAGGTTATCAAGATTTAAGTTAGATAATGGTTGGCGCACAAGCGATGGGACACAGCATCTCCGAGGTAGCGAGGAAGTGCGGATTTTTCCGTACAACCACTCATAAGTGCAGCGTGAATAACATGAATCCAATAAAACATCAAATCTCCGACATCGCTGCTGCCGGAAAAAGATCCCGTGCGAACGGGACTAAAGACGACTGAAGAGAATCGTTCAGCGTGACAGAAGTGAAACCCTTCTGCAAACTGGTGCAGATTTCAGTGCTGGGCCATCAACAAATGTCAGTGTGCGAACCATCCCATGAAAAATCATCGATAAGGACTTTCGGAGCCATTCCCCAAACGTTACTGATCTGGGATGCCTTGCAACATGCTATTCAGAAGAGATCTCCAAACCCTCATATTCTTACGGATTTATGGACAGCCCTGCAGGATTCAAGGTGTCAGTTCCCTCCAGCACTAAGTCAGACACTGGTCGAGTCCATGCCACATCGTGTTGCGGCACTTCTCGGTGCTCACGGGGGCCGTATACGATATTAGGCAAGTGTACCATTTTCTTTGGCTCTTCAGTGTAAGAAAATTGATAAGACAGGATACACTTTCACGCCTCCTACTGGCATGGAGCATCATTTATTGCAGGGATCACCTAGTGTGTTCACAGCACAGCTGCTAGCCTTCAACAGGGCCCTCTATTTTGTTACTGAGGCCTCCCTCCACAGTGTTTTAACATGTACCGGCTCAACGAACAGCCCGCAGACTATAGAACGATGATAATCTCTTCACTCTTTGGTCACTGCCGTCCAGATCTTCTTTCTGCCTTTGGCCGTGCCACTCGCTCACTTGTCTTTCTCTGGGTCCCAAGTCATTTGGGCATGGAACTGGCTGACCGTTTCGCTAGAGAGGCAGATAATTAGCCCCCCCCCCCACTCCCTTTCATGATTCTAGTTGCACATATGCAGATCCACATCAAATCTCTCTTTACCCAATATTAGAATGACATCTGGTCGCCTAATGGTTTCAGTAATAGGCTTCGGACAACTGACTACTGCAGTTTGGCGCTCTTCCTTCCACTCCTCTCCGAAGGAGTCCACTGTCTTTTGCCTCTATGCATTGGTTATACGAGGCTCACACATTTTTTCTCTTGCGTAACAAGCCACCCTCACAATGTGGCTGTGGAGCCAGACTGACGGTATCCCATATGTTCGTGGAATGTCCCCTTCTTTTGGCCCTTCGTACTAAGTATAGCCTTCAAATTTCCTTGTCTTTAATATGAGCAGACGATTCAAGGATGGTTAGACTGGTCCTCAGTTTCCTATGTATAAGTGGTTTTTATTTTCAAATATAAGGTTTTGCTTTATTCCTGGGGCAGGGGCAGGGGCAGGGGGGTTGTGTTTGGAGTCTCTCTTCGTGTTTTCCAGGTCTGGGACACATGACGCCTACCCCAAGCAAAGACCGCTCTTTTCTCCCTCTGTTTATACAGTTTTTAGATTTGATCTACCCTTTTATGCCTTCTACTGTGTGTATTTTAACTTCCTGGCTTTATAGTTTGTCCCCTCTGACTGGATCCGTTCCTTTTAGCGGACCCTTTTTCTCTTGCGAAAGTACCTATGGAATCGCGGGACTGTTGATCTCGCTTTTTAGTCCCATAACCTCTCCTCAGTCAATCAATCAATCAACAGCTCCATCACCGGATCTAACCCTTTCAGACTTCAGTCTTTTGCGTTCAGTCAAGAACACCACGTACACTGCAAAATTACAATCACTGGATGATCTAAGAGAGCAAATTGAGGATTCCTGGTATGCCATTCCGTTAGAAATAAGCAGTTTGTATGTCGCTCTGTTGTTAGTCGTTTTCGTCGATGCATTGCGGTGGAAGGTGGTCGTTTTGTGCACATACCACCTTAAGTTCCACCTTAATACATGAGACACTAACCAATTTTCATCTCTATTTACTTTAAATAAAGCGATATTCACCTTAAAAGAGTGTCCGCTTTATTTTGAGGCATTCTGTATTTGCCTTTATCGCAATTCACGCAAATTGAGAACTGCAGGCGACCTTTAACGAGAATCTGTTTTGCGATTTAACATGCCCGTTACGAGCAAAGACTGCAAGATGGTAATGTGATTCATCAGCTCTTAAGAGGTCACGATCTGCAAAAAGGCGCATACGTGGATTGTAACATCAATGTGTGGATCACGAACGCGAACGTACCTTTGAAAGTCGTGACCAGCGCGTTTTGTACAGAAAATTTGTTCCTGCTCTTACAAACGGATTATGACATACATGAAATCGTAACTTTGCTCTATTTCGGTTACTAAAATAATGTACGGCGCTAGTATGATACACTTCCCTTCAAAATATAGAAGACCATTGTGGGACGTGTTAGAAGACCACTGTATAACCATGGAAGCTGTAATTTACAGCCGCGCGGGATTAGCCGAGCGGTCTGGGGCACTGCAGTCATAGACTGTGCAGTTGATCCCGGCGGAGGTTCGAGTTCTCCCTCGGCCGTGGGTGTGTGTGTTTGTCCTTAGGATAATTTAGGTTAAGTAGTGTGTAAGCTTAGGGACTGATGACCTTAGCAGTTAAGTCCCACAAGATTTCTCACACATTTGAACATTTTGTAATTTGCTTATCATTGTCTCAGTCTCAGTTTTCTGGATACTGGCGCAAATCTTCCGCGTCCACTCCACTTCAACGGAAGAATGAAAATAAGGAATTACCACAAAAAGTTGTATTTGTGCAACTTGCTCAAATATTCTTTTCGAGATGGAATGAGACAATGACGCGACTATCCAGCTATTCGTGCTACCATTTTGCGTCTGAAACGTAATTTAGACCGTCCAAAACATAAAAGCGAAGAGCAATTGGGTAAGGAGAATTTGTTAAATTGCGTCATGAACAAATACTGTTATTTATCTTTTCGATATGAGTAGCTAAGGACCATGTGCTAATTTAAATTCCGTGTCATTTGCGAATTTCTTCAATAATTTTTTCACGACATCTCACCTTCCTTTTAGTAGACTATGTCACGTTTGTTCTCTTACCGCTTCTATCTTGGAATCCTTCAAGTTCTATCGCTTTTAATCTGCAATCTCTAAATTATGAAAACGGGAAAATGATATTTCTAGATGAGTGTCTCAAAGATGTGCGGTTAAAATTTAACTCATTTGCTGTGGTTAGATATTTAGATAATTGCGGCACACAGCGCAAAAACAGCTAAAAAAGCCGTTACTGCTGTTTTCCTCGTAATTACTGTAACTTTGGACATCTGGATCATCGGTAAAGAGTAATAATATAAAAAGAAATGTCATAATTCCCCGAGAGTATCATCCTAAGAACATACAGCGAAAATTTCAAAGATCAGCCATGAATATAAATTATAGAATTGGCCACCTCCACAGTTGGAACTTATCGTACCCAAAAATCACGATTTTTCGTGGATTTTTCAGGAACCGCCCATGAACAGATGGCGCTTTCTTAAGCCGCTAAGGGCCACGCTAGACTAAACCTATCACAAAACAACCAACTGATTTGCTCCATGGGATAATGGGAGCGTGTAATGTTTAAATTTTAGTCCTATATTGTTGTGGACTCTCGTATCTCTGTGATGAATAGAACCCGAGATATGGCCCCCTGAAAAACAGCGTTTTCGCGCTCGTGTTGGTACCGTGCACTGTCGTGCACGGACTGAGATCCGAAACTCAGTTGGTCAAAAATGGTCGCGGAGATACAATTACATGTTCCTTCTGCCAGAAACAGGGTATGTCTTTGGTAGTTCTTGGTTTCTGATCGTAGATATGTACGCCAAGGCATCCTGAAAAAACTTGTATAAAACTTCCACTATTACTATTGCAAAAAATCTGTTGATTGTTTCGGTTCATACTTCATACATTTGGTGACATCTGTGGTGTGCTGATATTCACGTACTAATTTTACACGCGTAAGCCTCGTACTGAATGTTCCAAATTATGAAGTATTTCTGTAAGACATATAATACCGCCCAGTACTGTGCGCCTTATTTATCGGCTGGTTTGAAATAGTGACAGCAGTAATTTCTTTCACCATATCGATGTGTTTAAAAAAAGTGAATATTTCATGTACTCTGATGGAAAAAAATGGCAACACCAAAACATAATTAAGTAGAGTAATGAAATTTGGACAATACATTTGACTAGATAACATATTTAAGCTATTAACATTGCAAGATAAAAGGTTAGTGTAAGCGCGAGTTTGGCGTTGCAAATGTGAAATGGTTGTACCTTAATAATCGGTGTAATCGCCAGAACGTTGAATGCAAACGTGCACGCATTGTGTTGTATAGGTGCCGGATGTCCGTTTGTGGGATGGAGTTCCGTGACTGTTGCACTTAGTCGGTCAATACAGACGGTTAATGCTGTTTGTGGATGACGCTGAAATTGTCGTCCAATGATGTCCCATACGTGCTCGGTTGGAGACAGATCTGGTGACTGAGAAGGCCAAGGCAATATGTCGACACTCTGTAGGCATGTTGGGGCTAGAATAGCAGTATGTGGACGAGCGTTAGCCTGTTGGAAAACACCTCATGGAATATCAGCGCACGCTCCGCTGCAGAGCGAAAATTTCACCGCATGGAATGCTGTTGATGAATGGCAACGCAACTGGTCGAATCACCAGAATGGCGTACAATTTTTCAGTCAAGGTATGTGGGATAATCACGAGAGTGCTCCTACCGTCATACGAAATCGCTGCCCAGACCGTAACTCCAGGTGTAGGTCCAGTGTGTGTAGCACAGAGGGAGGTTGTTTGCAGGTCCTCGGCTGACCTTCTCCTAACCAACACGCCGCCATCACTGGCACCAAGGCAGAACCAACTTTCATCATAAAACACAACAGACCTCCACGCTGCCCTCTAATGAGCTGTCGCTTGACACCACTGACTTCGCAAATGCGGTGATTTCGTGTGAGTGGAGTGCATAGTACTGGGCACCTGGGTTGCAGCTGTCCTTGAAGTAACCAGTTTGTAACAGTTCGTTGTGCCACTGCGGTGCCAACTGCTGATCAAATTGCTGCTGCAGATGCAGTACGATTCGCCAGAGACATACTCCGAAAACGATGGTCTTCCCTTTCGGTAGTGCCACGTGGCCGTTCGGAGCCCGGTCTTATTGTGACCCAACATTCTCGTGACCACAGCTGTTAGTAATCATGTACAATGGCTACATCCCTGCCAAGTCTCTCTGCAATATCACAGCTTCTCGTAGTACTATAACACGATCTCTTTCAAACTCAGTGAGGTGTTGATAATGGCGTCTTTGTCTCCTTTAAGCCATTCTTGACTAACATCAACTCACCATTTCCAGTCTCAAAGGTAACTAACTAACGCTCACGTCCGTTACAGCGTGTATTTAAAGGGGGGCTTTGATGAAATTGACCAAAAATGTCAATTTTCGATTTTTTATTTGTTAGTACAAGTCATGGACAATAAGTTCCCAAATTTTCAATGCTGAAATCGCATCCGAAGTGCCTGAATCGCATCCGAAGTGCCTGAGAATTAATTAAAAGCTTCACGCGCCTCCCCCCTTCCCCCCCCCCCTGGCACACCCACGTTTTGAAGCAGCACTTCAATACCAGCTCAGTGAACAACGATTCTGTGTATTACTTTCAACCAAACTTGTGCGGGATACAAAAAAATGGTTCAAATGGCTCTGAGCACTATGGGACTTACATCTATGGTCATCAGCCCCCTACAACTTGGAACTACTTAAACCTAACTAACCTAAGGACATCACACAACACCCAGTCATCACGAGGAAGAGATTCCCCGCCGGGAATCGAACCCGGGAATCCGGGCGCGGAAAGCGAGAACGCTACCGCACGACCACGAGCTGCGGACTGCCGGATACATCTAGAAGGCAGTGATACATACTCTTTGGTTTCATAGATCATCTTTGGCCGATCCTGCACTTCTCAAAAAGTGTGTTCGTGGCAAAATCCAAAATCCAAATGAGTCTCTAAATTCACTCATATGGAAACGATGCCCTAAGAACACATTCGCATCTGCTACAGTTGTCAGAATTGTAACTTATGATGCAGTTATTGTATTTAATTACGGGAACGTCGGGAGGATGAAGGTATATTAATAAGAATGGGCTTCAAGATAGGAAATTTTACTCAAGACATCCTGAGAAAAATAGATTTACAGCGCGACTCTGCAGCAGAAAAGTCAGTTGAAGACTTGGTAAAGGAAACAAGACAGACAACAAGAAACCAGAAGAGAAGCCTTGAAGGGAAAGACGATCCAGAGTACAAATGTGGTGCCTCCTGAAGAAGTGACATAAGGAAAAAAGTTAGGTAGAACTTTAAACTGCGTTTCCTGAAAAGTTTGTTTTTTAAAGCTTATGTACCTTTTCCTCAGATTCTATGAATGCTAGAATTATGAAATTTTGTACACATATTTCTGTAAAGCCAATAAACGTTTTCTCAAAAGAAAATTTTGAAATTCTGATTGCAAGCTGAGATATGAGGCAAAGTGCTTGGAATTTTGCATGAATTTAAAATTGTACTTGTGAAATTACAATTTAAAGATTGTGAAAATTCTCCTATTTGACCTATTTCAAAAACCTCATGAGAGAAGCTTACAACATATAAAGAGATGCAACAGAGAAATTTTCGTAGAAATCTCTTGAATACTTTCTGAGAAAAAGGAACATATATTATTTTTTGAAAATAAAACTTCAAATTTCATTAAAAAAAGTTGAATATATATAATCAAAGGATTTTGTATGTAAATGTGTTACTTTCACGTAAAGCATGGTACAAAATATCATTGCCATATCTCCAAAACTGTGGGTTTGGTGCATTTTTGAAATAGTGTGTGTTTTTCATCAACGTCCCCCCTTAAACTGTATTTGATTTGCATCCTCACAGCGGCATTACTAGAGCTACTCTTACGTGACTGGCCCGAAATATAAAAAGACATCATCTTGCAGATGTAGGAACACGCCTACCAACTTTCGTTCATGTCGCACAACTTCTTGGTTTTGCGATCTTTTTCCCGCCAGTATGGTTGCTACGCAACACTTGGGGCCGTTGTCCTTTGTTCATTGGTCAGTCAATTCTCACAGTCGTTCTTTTAGAACTGCGAGCTTCATTCCAAATATGGATGAAAAAGAGTGGGAGGTAGCGCTAAGGATCTGCAGAAACAATGGACTCGCCTGGCGTGGCGGCTGGTACCCACAAAAAGCGGTTCCCTTGACTTACGCTAGGAGAGATCAACCGATTACACGGCGGAAGAGCGCTATAAACACTCCCACCAGGGTTCTGGCTCGAGAACGCCAGCATGAACAGAAATACTGACAAGAAACGATCCCAGGCAGCTCGCAAGTAACAGGAAAATTTTCCGTTTGATAGCAGATTTTCTCTGTGAGGAAGCGAGTATTGCGGACGAACGAACTACAGGATTCCCGTCCTGTGCCAACCTTTTCGTCTCAGAGTAGCCTATGCAACCTACGTCCTCAATTATTTACTGGATATACCCCAATATCTGTCTTCCTTTATAGTTTTTATCCTTTACGGTTTTCTTTAATATACCGAGGCAACTATTCCCTGATATCTTAACAGATGTCCTATCATCCTGTCCCTTCTTGTCAGTGTTTTCCATATAATCCTTTTCTCGCCAAATCCGCAAAGGACCTCTTCATTTCTTGCCTTATCAGTCCACCTAATTTTCAATATTCTTCTATAGCACATCATCTCAAATACTTCTATTCTCTTTTGCCCCGGCTTTCTCATAGCCCATGTCTCACTGCCATACGATTCTGTGCTCCAAACGCACATTCTCAACAATTTATTCCCCTAATTAAGACGTATGTTTAACACTAGGAGAGTTGTCCTGGTCAGAATGCCCTTTTTGCCAGTGGTAGTCTGCTTTTTATGCCCTCCTTGCTCCTTCCACCATCAATTTTTTTGCTGCCTGGGTAGCAGACTTCCTTAACTTCATCTGCTTCGTGATCACCAATTACGATGTTAAGTTTTTCGCTGCTACTTCTCATTCCTTACGTCTTTCTTCTATTCACTCTGAATTCATTTAAGTCCTTAAACTGCTCATTCCATTCAACAGGCCCTGTAATTATTCTTTACTTTCTCTGAGGATAGCAATGTCATCAGCGATTTAGCATTGGTACCTTTTCATCTCGAATTTTAATCCCACACTTAAATCTTTCTTTTATTTCCGTGATTGCTTCTTCGACATATAGATTGGACAACAGAGGCGAAAGACTACATCCCCTCCTTGCTCCTTCCACCAGCAATTTTTTTTGCTGCATAGGTAGCAGACTTCCTTAACTTCATCTGCTTCGTGATCACCAATTACGATGTTAAGTTTTTCGCTGCTACTTCTCATTCCTTACGTCTTTCTGCTATTCACTCTGAATTCATTTAAGTCCTTAAACTGCTCATTCTATTCAACAGGCCCTGCAATTATTCTTTACTTTCTCTGAGGATAGCAGTGTCATCAGCGATTTAGCATTGGTACCTTTTCATCTCGAATTTTAATCCCACACTTGAATCTTTCTTTTATTTCCGTGATTGCTTCTTCGACATATAGATTGGACAACAGAGGCGAAAGACTACATCCCCTGTCTTACATCTTTCTTAATCGGTGGATTTTATTCTTGGTCTTCCACTCTTATTGTTCCTTCTTGGTTCTTGTAAATATTGTATATTACCCGTCTTTCCCTATAGTCTATCCCTGTTCTTCAAAGGATTTAAATCATCATACACCATTTAAAATTGTCGGACACTTTTTCCAGATCGTCAAATGCTATCTTATCTTAAGAGAGTATTTGTTGACCTCATGAATGATAATGCAAATTCTGGACGTTAGCCGATTTTGAGTCTGATCAGGCCGTTCTTTCCACTACGACAATTTCAAATATAAGTTTTTATGAAACCAGGACAGTTATAATTTTTTTTAAAGTCGTAGATCTTTCTTACAAGAATTTTGAGGCATATGAGTCTGTGTCATGCTATGTCAACGACACATTTATTCAACAGACCGTTTGTTGTGATAGTGGAAGGAGTGGTCTCTTCTATTATGGTTTCCTAAAAATTGAAACAGGTAATCGCCAAAAACTTGTATTGTCGGTAATGACTCCTAATTAATAAAGGAGAAAATATATATAAAAACGAGCACAGGGGCAATATGGGCACCCATTCCCAAAGAGCTACAGGAGGTGCTGTAGACTGTTGGCCAGGACTGTAGAGGGTAACACTTGCTGACAGAGGGTACTAATGAGCTGCTGGAACTTACGTTTAAGTTGTGCCGATTATTGCGCCAACTGGTATTTGTTTTACATTGCAAACCTTTAGTGGACATGTAAAAAACTTTCTTTGTGTATCCTCATGGTTAGTTTAAAGTAATTTCGCAGTTATATCCGAAAAAAAAACAGAATCCTAAACTAGTTTTAGACGCATGTTACCATGCGAAACCTCAGGTGTGTAGAATGTAATACTCTGAATCACACAATTCACTGTGAGACACATACATCCATGAAAACCAAGCTGAATTACTGTATGCAAACAGGTTAACTAACACAATGAAATGTTAGATCCCTAACCATAGATCCTGTATGGGAGAACCGCATGATATCAAAATAAAAAGGTATAAGATGGTAATAAAAACAAGATTGGGATGAGCACATTAATTTATTCATGTGTGGTGTCTTCAGTCCAGAGGATGGTTTGGTGTAGCCCTTCATGCTATTCTGTCCTGTCCAAGCTTCTTCATCTCCCAGTACCTAGTGCAACCTACATCCTTCTGAATATGCTTAGTGTATTCATCTCTTGGTTTCCCTCTACCATTTTTACCCTCCACGCTGCCCTCAATACTAAATTGGTGATCCCCTGATGAATCAGAACATGTCCTACCAACCGATCCCTTCTTCTGGTCAAGTTGTGTCACAAATTTCTTAATCCCATACAAATACTTTCAGAAACGACTTTCTGACACTTAAATCTATATTCAATGTTAACAAATTTCTCTTCTTCAGAAACGATTTCCTCTCTATTGCCACTCTACATTTTATGTCCTCTCTACTTCGACCGGCATCAGTACCTTTGCTCCCCAAACAGCAAAACTCAGTTACTACTTTAAGTGTATCATTTTGTAATCTAATTCCCTCAGCATCACCCGATTTAGTTCAACTACATTCGATTATCCGCGTTTTGCTTTTGTTGATGTTCATCTTATAACCTCCTTTCAAGAGACTGTCCATTCCGTTCAATTGCTCTTCCAGATCCTTTGCTTTCTCTTATAGAATTACAATGTCTTTGGCAAAGCTCGAAGTTTTTATTTCTTCTCCATGCATTTTAATTCCTACTCCGAATTTTTCTTTTGTTTCCTTTACTGCTTGCTCAGTATACAGATTGAATAACATCGGGGATAGGCAAGAGCCCTGTCTCACTCCCTTCCCAACCCCTGCTTCCCCTCCATGCCCCTCAACCCTTGTAATTGTCGTATGGTTTCTGTACAAATTGCAAATAGCCTTTTGCTCCCTGTATTTGAAGTAAACTCGTTAAGTACTTTCCGATATACATATTAAAATATATACCCTATATCCGCCAAAATGTTCATTATGGGACCGTGTAGAAATTTGAAGTAAACCGACCAAGAACTTTTAGAGATTTTTGTTAACAACCTTGCCCCTTTATGTGTCAAATAAATATACAAGCATCAAAAAGTTTTGCATCACCCTCGTTCCCAGATCTCCTGAAGATAGACGGTGACTGTGGATATTGTATCACGGACACAGTCACTTCGACTGTTCAGAGATGTCACTAAAGCTGCCAAAAGACGTAAACAATCATGCATGAGCAGCGCCTATTAGACGGAAAGAGTTCGACAGCCGATCAGTTCCAGCCATTGCAGCAGGAAGAAGGTACACGGCTCGTGTTGTCTGTAGTTCAACCATGCCTAGACTGTCAGTACCGCGATTCGATCGCGTCCGCATTGTTACTTTGTGCCAGGAAGGGCTCTCAACAAGGGAAGTGTCCAGGCGTCTCGGAGTAAACCAAAGCGATGTTGTTCGGATATAGAGGAGATACAGACAGACAGGAACTGTCGATGACATGCCTCGCTCAGGCCCCCCAAGGGCTACTACTGCAGTAGATGATTGCTAACTATCGATGTGGCTCGGAGGAACCCTGACAGCAACGCCACCATGTTGAATAATGCTTTTCGTGCAGCCACAGGACGTCGTGTTACGACTGAAACTGTGCGGAATAGGATGCGTGGTGCGCAACTTCATTCCCGACGTCCATGGTGAGGTCCACCTTTGCAACGACACCATGCAGCGCGGTACAGATGGGGCCCCAACAATATGCCGAATGGACCGTTCAGGATTGGCATCATGTTCTCTTCACCGGTGAGTGTCGCTGAACCGTGAATTTACTTTCAAAATCTTTTCGTAAAGAATTTACTTTATTTACTAGCGATTCATCAAGAACATTAACACATTTAATCACACTATGTGAGCGTGGAAGTAGTTGCCAGGGAGTAACTGATGAAAATGAAATTACCTTTAAGAAATGGAACTATATTCATAAGAGCCTTTTCAAAAACAGATTTAAAATTTATAAGCGGAAAAGCACCCTCGAAATATCAAGTTACAATTTTATTTAGAGAGAGAAAGAACAATATTGACGGTATGAGCCTTCGGGCTGAGATGCTTGCCGCTCCCTTTCAACACGGCCGTAGTCACGACCGCTCACAACAACCTCTGAAAGACTACACTGGTGCAAATCTGCAACACACCAGATTACTTTAAAATAAAAATTTTAACAACTCACACAAACACATTAACTATGCACCCTGTAAGAGGGATGGAAATGGTACAAAAACTCATACTAAGAAATTATTTGCCACTGAAGTACAATTTCTTTTTTAAACCGACTCTTACGGTGGAAGGGTGGCAACTTTATAAAAATGACTATTTAAATAAAACCCATGAAATTCAGACTTACATAAAATGTACAACATTCTCTACATTACACATATACCGCCACGCAAGATGATAGGCCAGATAAAAACATATTTCAGGAATTCGGCCTTTACACCTTAATTCCATAAATTCGTTAACACCGAATCCGACAAACATGACAGAGGCAGATTGACAGGGGGATTACTGAACAACCCGAACCGCAGATTGCTGTAACCCTCCTCAACTCCACAAGGGAAAACGGACCACCAAATTCACAAATAACCACCTTCCCGCGGGTGGGCAAACGGAGAAGAATGCTGGGAGGACCTCAAAACAAAGCGGCTGGTACCTCACCAAGAAAACAAGTAGAATTTAACAAGTAAATAAAACAACATATCTCCAATCACGTAACTTCTAATAAACTGTGATTTCTGACGAAGGCCTGGCGCAGCACCCCCAACGCTCTCCCGAACCGTCCGCTGCCAGCCGCTTCAACGGACACAGGAAGGCGCGCCGATCTCCCGTCGCACGGAGTTGCAGCTCACCCCGGCCAGCCCGATGTCGTGGTTCCGCTCCTGTTGCTGCCGTGTCGGCCGCGAAGCCACTACCCCTTTCTATACGGCGCGGCCCGTTGGACTCACGTGGGGACCTCACATGCGCCGACGCTCAAGGCGGACAGGTCATCTCGCCTCAGTGTGCGACCGACCAACCGACCGATCCAACCGCCAATGACCGTTGCCCGAACAACTCGAGCAGACTGGCGGCCTAACGCGCAGACTCAGATGCAGGAACTCAGCCCCGACCGGGCGTCCACTAGCTGAGTTCTGTTACTGGCGGGGCGGCAAGACTCTCATTTTCTGGCTTAAAGTTTGATCCAAACGACAGACATACTCGCACTCCGACGACAGACAGACACTGACTGCCGCACAAATGCGAACGAGAGACAGACCAACAACTGGTGACGCGAGACTGACCTAGCCTCACTCTGACTGACCAACTGACTAGACTCGCCCCCTAGCGAGTTTTTTTTCCTTTATTGTTATTTTAAACACCTGTACATCATGCGGGCTGGCAGCAGCATCCTACACTGCTCTTCAGCCTCAATATTGACAATGAAAAATATGAAGAAGACACATAGACTGAACAAAATGGTGGGCAAAAACAGTAGACACAGAATACAAAAAACACGAAGCCGTTCACACTCGACGAGAAACACACGAAAAACTGTCGGCACGGCGCACAAACACTGACGACTTCGACGGCACAGGTGAACGTTGGAGCGTGACGGCGAACACTAAACACAAACACGATGGCACACACACGAGAAACTGATGGCGATGATCTCTGGCGCGCGAATGTCCACTTAGCGTGTGCGAGTCCGGGGACCTGCCATGAGGGGAAGAAGGTGGTGGGGGAGGGAGAGGAGAGAGCAAAGATGCCAAGGGCAGAGGGGTTGGGGGGGAGGAATGAAGGTAAGTGGGTAGGCGAAGCCGGGGGAGGAGGGGGGAGAAAAGGGAGGAGGGAGGGAAGGGGGAGAGAAGGGAGAGAGAGGGTGCCCATAGGAACAAACACAGGAAGAGGGAGGGAGGATCAAAGTTGGTAGGAGGGGTAGATGGAGGGGAGGAGGGCATCATCAGAGAGGGGGAGCTGGTGGAAGCCACCTTGGGAGAGGGTATGGAGAGTGGAGAGATGGAGAGCAGGTGGGACGTGGAAATACAGGCGCGGCAGCGGACAGAGCGGGAGAGGATGGGAGAGACCAGTGGGTGAGGAGGATCGAGTTTACGGGAGGTGTAGAGGATCCGTGTCCGTTCGAGGAAAAAGAGGAGGTAGGGGAAGGGAATAAGGTCGTACAGGATCCGCGTGGGGGAGGGGAGACGGATGCGATAGGCTAGGCGAAGAGCATGGCGTTCTAGGATCTGAAGGGATTTTTAAAAGTTAGGGGGAGCGGAGATCCAGGCAGGGTGGGCGTAGCAAAGGATAGGGCGAATGAGGGATTTATGGGTATGGAGGATGGTGGAAGGGTCCAGACCCCATGTACGGCCGGAAAGGAGCTTGAGGAGGCAGAGTCGGGAGCGTGCCTTGACTTGGATCGTCCGGAGGTGGGGGGTCCAGGAGAGGCGACGGTCGAGGGTGACACCAAGGTACTTAAGGGTGGGGGTAAGGGCGATAGGACGGCCCCTAGCGAGCTCATAGTGCCCGTTAAATGCACGCGAACAGGCAACCTTTCCGCTTTCCCACCGGAGGGAGACACCAAAGCTGCGATTGCCACAGCGGCGCCGCCGCCAGAAACGGAAGGCGACTGCTATACACTACGCGCTGTGGCGCGCTCTTCAAAGCAGCAAATGTTTACCACGGCTCAGTCGCATATGCCTACAACCATACAATCGTCAGAGACGTGTTTGGAGGTAACTCGGTCAGGCTGAACGCCTTAGACACACTGTGCAGCGAGTGCAGCAAGGTGGAGGTTCCCAGCTATTTTGGGGTGGCATTATGTGGGGCCGACGTACGCCACTGGTGGTCATGGAAGGCGTCGTAACGGCTGTACGATACGTGAATGCCGTCCTCCGACCAATAGTGCAACAATATCGGCAACATATTGGCGAAGCATTCGTCTTCATGGACGACAATTCGCGCCCCCACCGTGCACATCTTGTGAATGACTTCTTTCAGTATAACGACACCGCTCGACTAGGGTGGCCAGCATGTTCTCCAGACATGAACTCTATCGAACATAATCGTCTTTGAGGAATGGGACAATCTGGATCAACAGTGCCTTGATGAACTTGTGTATAGAATACAGGCATGCATCAATGCAAGAGGACGTGTTACTGGGTATTAGAGGTGCCAGTGTGTACAGCAGTCCGGACTACCATCTCTGAAGGTCTCGTTTTGTGGTGGTACGACATGTAATGTGTGTTTTTCATGAGCAATAAAAAGGTTGGAATTGGTGTTTATGTTAATCTCTTTTCCAATTTTCTGTACAGGCTCCAGAACTCTCGGTACCGGGACGATGCAAAACTCTTTTTTGATGTGTGTATGTGTCAAGTCAGATTACTAAGTCTTATGTATACAGAGATCTTCCTCTGGTGTTGAAGGTAAAGTGTCAATAATTTAATGAAGATCGTAATAACAGATTTGTATGAATACAAATGAAAAAAGAAACAAACAAACGGACACTCTTCGTCAAATATATGTATGTTGATTTCGAAGATTTGTGTGACTTTTTTGGGTAGGGTCCGCATTTGCACCCCTTTTGGTTCTATTTTGCAAGCTTTTTATGGATCTTCTTTTTAGAACAAATAATTGATGTTAATCATTATTTTGTTTCTGGCCATAAACTTGTTACATTTGTTAGTAAAGGCAAAAAGCTTTGAATTTTCCCTAAATAAAGTACGTTTAAGTCAAAAACAATAGGGAATGCCTATATTTACACCTGTTCCTCTATTCTGTTAAAGTAAGGCTTCATTAAGAGTTCTCTTAGACACGACACCTATTTTACAAAAATTAAGTAAATGTTCTGTTTACAGCCTCGGTAAGATATCATTAGTCAGTGGAATTCGTCAGATATTCAAAAAGATTTAATTGCAAACGAGCATATTAATTTGTTCGTGGGTAGTATCCAACCAGAACTGAAATATGCTAACGAAATATTCGAACACATATTTAATTACTTCGGCAGGGATACTTGTCAAACCGAATCGATAGTAGAGTTGAATAGGATAGAGAGAAGTGCGCTGTGATTTACTACGGGATAATTTAATCAGTGTGAGATCATTAACAGCAACAAGCAGCTCATACTAGTTGATGGAGCAAGGATACCTGCGCTGTGCACCGTATAACGACTCAATAGTCCCTCGCACCCTCCTTTCCTCATAAATAAATAGCGCGCAGTGACTACGGCTGTAAAATTAGACTCGATCACACTATCGACTTCTCAAAAATCTGTCTACCGTGGAAGGGAAAGAAAGACGGAAGAATAATCATCTTCTGGATGTTGTAGTGCTTCCCTTTCCCATGCTTGCTAAGAAACGACTGGAGAGGAATTCCGCCTTATGTAAGACGCCATTTTATAGTTTTGTCTTTACGCAGACATGTTTCAGCAGTTTATTTGCTACCTTCAGTGGATTATTTGTGTCTTTTTCTTTCTTACATGACGTTATTAAATATGTATGCTGGTAGCTTTAAATATATCATGCATTCTACAGCTAGTCGTGGTTTTTGGTGTTACGTTTTTCCCTTGCTTGTGTCCCATTAACAAACGCAAATTCCACTGAAGATAGTACATAAAGTGCTGGGTCATGTCTGGGTAAATGCAAAACTATAAAACGATGTCTTGCATAAGGCGGATTCCTCTCCAGTGTGCTACTATAAACAGTTGAAGATATACCGCTTCAGTTGTGGAACACACAAATAGAGGTAGAAACTTGGTGCAAATTTTAATTTACGGATCTAAACTGAAAATTCTCCTTGCCACCAGATGTTCGTTGCTGGTTCATACGGTTTCTGGTACGGGTCACCCTGATGTAGCGAATCGCTCGTTCACGAACCTGGATATATTGTAGATATAGTTTCTACCACAATTACGAGAGCATGCGGAAAGTTTCATTTTGCAGTGGGACGGAGCACTGACGTCCTGACTTCTGCAAGTAGGAGCATTTGTTTACAAAGGACCGTTGGGATCTCGCATCGAACATCGGCCTGTCGCCTCTTCGTACGTTATGTGAACGTTAACTGTCACATAAAGGCCTTTGAGAGATATGCATCCATTTTGAATATCTTTTAAATATTGAAACAGTGCCGATACGGCCACCACAGAAATGCGCAGTAGTTACAGGTTTTGTGGTGACTCATTTGTTTGATGACCCGTTTCCGAAATAATCATCATTAGATAATCTGAGAAAGTTACAAAACCTCAAAGAGCACAGCGGAGACATATTGATAACTGAAAAATTTGTTACATAATTATTTCACATACTGGCACAAAGGTTATGGAAAAGTACACACAAAAATATGAAAAGGCCGTACATCCGAGTAACATGAAGTCATGTTGCATAAGACACATGCCAAGATGACACCGGCTAGGTAAGGCGACGTGTGTGCATAAAATGACAAACTAGGCATTAGGTGGCGTCAGTTGTGTGGCTTAAGCCGCACAGATTGACGTTTAAGTTACAGATAACAGAAAATAGGTATGCATAGAAAAATAGGGCTTTAATAAAAGATACAAAATTTTCAAAAAACAAAGACAAGAGAATATAATTAACATTATAACCAATGTATAAGCGACTGGGAGTAGGAGAAGAGGGGAGGGACGATGGAGGGTACCATTAAGGGAGAGAGAGGAGGCGGGGAGCGACCAACAGGTTACGGGAGATTAATTTAATTTACTAGTGGTAAAACGGCAACATCTGCATAAAATACCTAACAAAATTAGATATGAGATAACAATAGCCTCGTAGGGTCTCGTACATAAAGAGGCGCTTATATAACAGATACGTAACAGAACATAGTACGGCTAAATGTAGCCAGGAGGGGGAGGAGGGAGTCCGATTTGACTTCATAGGCGTCTATATTTACGCGTGGTGTAAGCCTGTTAATGTTACACAGGTTTCTATTCCATAAGAAAGCTTCATTACCTTATTTTTTTTAATAATGTTTTCACTGGATTTTGATGATTCACCCCTCCCTCTCTCCGTTTAACCCCACCCCTCCCAACAACTTTGTGTGCACGGCAACACTGAATGCAGTAGCTGCAGACATGATCCCAAAACTGTGGGCTAGTTGGTTTATCGTCTGGATGTCTGCTGTGTATATTATATAGGGTACATACAACAATTGCGAAACGTAAATGAAAGCTTTGATACTAAACGTAATTGTAAAAAGTACCCCAAGTTTTCTGCAAATAAAAAAAAATTGGTGTTCTATAAGTAAGTTAAAATTTACGTCAAGTTTCTGTCTTTGTTCACGAAGAGGAAAACAGATGAATGTTATTAAAACCACCCGTTTATGCAGCAGAACATCTTTGGAGTTAGGAAGAAAAGGAGAGAGATACAAGCAGACGGAAGTTTTAAAAAGATCTTCCGATGGATGAGATGGTAAGAGCACAGGTTGGTTCAAATGGCTCTGAGCACTATGGGACTCAACTGCTGAGGTCATTAGTCCCCCAGAACTTAGAACTAGTTAAACCTACCTAACCTAAGGACAGCACACACATCCATGCCCGAGGCAGGATTCGAACCTGCGACCGTAGCGGTCTCGCGGTTCCAGACTGCAGCGCCAGAACCGCGCGGCCACTTCGGCCGGCAAGAGCACAGGTACGGTAACCAAATTGTTGTCGGTGATCCGATTTGGCACAAAGTTTTAACGCCATGACATTTTAGTTGCTTTACTACTAATGCTGAGCGTTTCAAAACAGAAAGCGGCCGAATAGCATTTCCGCGATAGTCTCCTGCATTTGGCAGACCTCGTAACGCTATCGGTAACTCGGACATGGCGAGCTGACGTGAAGCGGCGCCGTCTCCTTTCACTCGTGACTGGTGCCTGCCGGGCCTTCACGGATGGATCGCGTCAGACGTCCTCGGACGCCCATCAGAATCAACAAAGAGGCTTCGCAAAAACCATAATTGAAGTGATCGTGCCTCGTAATTACTTGTGATTAGCGAAACGCGAATACGAATTACAGGGCCGGGCTAACTTTCTGTGTAAGACGTGAGCTGCTTGTACAAAGATAGCGACTTGCCAGGATTTCCTAACTCAAAATGCGTTTGTTACCTTTATTTCCGTTTAAAAAAAGTCAGTAGCTCGTTTAATTCTAGTTGACTCCAAAGAAAACAAATTTTTTTGGGTCACGAGAGTCTGGAAAGTTGAAAATAAAACATGTTTTACATAATGAAGGTCACCACATCCAGCACTGCCTTACATCTGCATAGAAAGCTGTGGACCCCAATGCTTCGAATTCCACTCTCTGCTGATATTTAAGGTGGTGGGATTTTCCTACCCTTCTACTGTCAAGACAACTTGTTTGAGAAACTACAGTTCAGTGCCAGTTCCGAACCAGAACGAGACATACCGTGAACCATCCGACTAAATGCTTCGCACCAGTTGATAGTCATGTTAAATTTCACGAAAAAATACCAACGCTCATTGAGAACTGAATTTAAACTTTTGATTACTTCTTCTCGCCCGCATCAATCCAAGTAAATTTCTTTGCACATGAATTATCTGGGTGAAGGACATGAATAAATATTACTTACATGTACTGCAAGCAGACACACTGTTAAGATATTCTAATTACATTCGTTAACTGGCAGTGCATTTCGAGCGCTCATGTTTATCTTCGGGCATTAAATGCAGTAATGTTACTCAACTTATGGTGATGATACAAACTTTCAGGGCAACCCTGATGCGGAAACGATTTAGTCGAAGTTACGAGCCAAACGTGCTATGGGATAGCTGCGCCAATGGCATATGAGAACCTACGACGTAGTAAAATGATTTGTTCTGTACGTAGTCGCTAAAGCTGTAGCATAGACAAAGGCGACCTACATATACGCGTGAATCGCACTGAAAGGTGGGGGTGTCTATGAGTGGATGGTTGTAATCAAAATGACATGGACGTGGTTTGGGCATTTAGCCAGGCGAACGCATGAATGGACGTTTACTCCTGGATTTAAAGAAACAAGAAAAAACCGACGGAGAGGTGAGCACATGACGCTAGAAAACATGCAGCACCAACATGGACGCGTATATCTCAAGACAGTAACACATGGTAAAGCTAGGGTCACCCATTGTCCAGCAGTAAGTGTCACACGGCTGACGGCGATGTTGTTGTTGTTGTTGCTGCTGCTGCTGCTACTGCTGCTGATGACGACGACGACAACAACAACGACGACGAAAACGTTGCTTTGAATGATAAGTTCCTTTAGTGACTTTGCCTGCCTAGAGAAAAACACCATTTCAAACATATAACTCTATGAGGGTCCTAGGGAATTAAATCGGGTCCTAGGGAATTAAATCAAAGACGGTGAAGAAACAGTCAAAGTTAATATAGATACATTTTCTCTAATGGCCATTTTTTGCAAATTAGTACGTGGCGGTGCTCAGGTAACAATTAATTTTCGCTTGTCCTTATGCGATATATATTTCACTTTACATTTGTTATTAATGCTCAAAAATGGTTCAAATGGCTCTGAGCACTATGGGACTCAACTGCTGAGGTCATTAGTCCCCTAGAACTTAGAACTAGTTAAACCTAACTAACCTAAGGACATCACAAACATCCATGCCCGAGGCAGGATTCGAACCTGCGACCGTAGCGGTCTTGCGGTTCGAGACTGCAGCGCCTTTAACCGCACGGCCACTTCAGCCGGCTATTAATGCTCCTTGCAGAGAAAAAGTTATTAGTGGCAGTAGAACACATTCCAACACTGAACTAAATATCAAATTAGAAGAAAATACGGGATGATTGTTGTGGCTGGGTTTAACGAATAGGGTTTCTTTGTTGTTGTCCGGTTTCTATGGGATGATCTTAAGTCATAGTTATTTAGTAAATGAAAGTATCAACATAAGTAATGAAAAAAGTTGTGAGCTCAGACAACTAAGAAAATGCAGATGGATTAGTTAAAAAAAGTCAGCATTTATCATTTCTTAAAAGCCTTCACGAAGACTGTTATCCATTCTAAATTAAAAGTGAATAACAAACTACAGAAGTTTTAGTCGTATTTTAAAGAATCTAATGTTTAGACTAGCGTTAGAAAATATAGAAACAATAATTTCCGGATGCCCCTTTCGTTTTGGGACTGAATGCACGAGCATTTTTGTGCTTATCTTAACGTAACACGCCGACAGTATTGCTAGTCAGTTATTGTATTATAAGTCACTTATCTTGTCATTCGGTAAAAGTGTGTGCTTAAATATATTCTTTCAGATATCATGTTACCCAATAAAGAAACAAAATACGCAAAATAAACTTCCACCTAACGAAAAACTTGTACCTCATTTTACATATAAAATCGTGCAGCTTAGGAAACGGTTTGACACTTACTGATGTTGTCACGTATTTTTCGTAGTTCTGTAGCTTTGATACATACATCTATGTAGCAGCTCTATTGCTGCTACTTGGATTTTCATTCACCATCCGAAAAATCTGGTTGTATTACAACACAGTCACTGATTGCTGTTCCATACTTCTCACAGTGAGGCGTGCATTTTATTTTCCCTCAAAGGTCTTGACGGTTGATATGATTTTGTGTGTGAATTTTGCCAAAGTGATTTACATGTTCACGCATTTACTGTAGAGAGAAATGTACATTTCATGTAAAGGCAAATCGCCATATGTCGCGAATTATGTGCGTTATTATTACTATTTCAGCTCTGCCAATGAGAGTATCTTCTGATATTTATCGCTTGATGCCAACAAGAAATAAGTTGGACGTGTACTGTTTATTACAAGTTCATTGTCCGGGCTTATGATCAAAAGAACAACGGCGAAAATGTGCGTTTGTTGATTTGAGGCAAACCAATTAGCTTATTTTTAATTGCTTTAAGTATGTCAGCAATACAGTAACAGCTGTAATACACTAAGTTTGTTTGACCATTTACTGATGTTTGCATGTCATAGAAAGATATAAATATTAATTTATGGAGAAAGTACCATTGTTGTTGTTGTTGTTGTGGTCTTCAGTCCTGAGGCTGGTTTGATACAGCTCTCCATGCTACTCTATCCTGTGGAAGCTTCTTCATCTCCCAGTACTTACTGCAGCCTACGTCCTTCTGAATCTACTTAGCGTATTCATCTCTTGGTCTCCCTCTATGATTTTTACCCTCCACACTGCCCTCCAATGCTAAATTTGTGATCCCGTGATGCCTCAGAACATGTCCTACCAACCGGTCCCTTCGTCTAGTCAAGTTCTGCCAGAAACTCCTCTTCTCCCCAATTCTATTCAATACCTCCTCATTAGTTATGTGATCTACCCATCTAATCTTCATCATTCTTCTGTAGCACCACATTTCGAAAGCTTCTATTTTCTTCTTGTCCAAACTATTTATCATCCATGTTTCACTTCCATACATGGCTACACTCCATACAAATACTTTCAGAAACGACTTCCTGACACTTAAATCTATACTCGATGTAAACAAATTTATCTTCTTCAGAAACGCTTTTTTTGCCACAGCCAGTCTACATTTTACATCCTCTCTAATTCGACCATCATCAGTTATTTTGCTCCCCAAATAGCAAAACTCCTTTACTACTTTAAGCGTCTCATTTCCTAATCTAATTCCCTCAGCATCACCCGACTTACTTCGACTACATTCCATTATCCTCGTATTGCTTTTGTTGATGTTCATCTTATATCCTCCTTTCAAGACACTGTCATTCCATTCAATTGCTCTTCCAAGTCCTTTGCTGTCTCTGACAGAATTACAATGTCATCGGCGAACCTCAAAGCTTTTATTTCTTCTCCATGTTTTTTAATACCTACTCCGAATTTTTCTTTTGTTTCCTTTACTGCTTGCTCAATATACAGATTGAATAACATCGGGCATAACAAATATTAAATATAGGCCGTAAGTAGTAGGGAATTGATGATTCGAGCACAGGCTTAATTGTCGGCAGATATCTGTGGATTTCACCTATGCAACACTCAGTGATGTCATGCAACTTTGCCGTATTTCTCCCCCTAAAACTTCCTCCATCTTTTCACAACACAGTCCAAGATTGTGGACTTACATCAATTGCCCAATGTACGAAATGGCAGGAAAATATAAAATTATTGGAAAATTCAATAGTCCAAAAGTCCTTAGTTCAAATGTGTGTGAAATGTGATGGGACTTAACTGCCAAGGTCATCAGTTCCTAAGCTTACACAACTTAACCTAAATTATCCTAAGGACAAACACACACACCCATGCCCGAGGGAGGACTCGAACCTCTACCGGGACCAGCAGCACAGTCCATGACCGCAGCGCCTTAGACTGCTCGGCTAATCCCGCGCGGCAAAAAGCCCTTAGTATGAACTGGTCCAGGGTGTTCCCCAATTCTCTGATATCACAGGCCACTAAGTATATAATCAAAAAGGGCGGACATAGTCCTACTGGGTTTTTCCCCTGATGTCAGGAACCAAAACGTCCACTTGCCAAATTCTGTGAGTGTGCAACCACTCGTAACTCTTAAGGAAAACAATTTAAGACCACGTTTATTGGATATTTTTGTCTTGTTTTGACTCATACACTACCTCTCAAAATATGGAATACTTTCGCTGAAGACCCTGTATAAAATTGTCAGCAAGACTTCACAATTATCATATTAAGCATTAGACATTCTAGACTTTCCATGCATTACAGTCCCCACGTTGTTGATATATGCTTTCTAATAACATCAAACCAACTTTCATTACGTTCAAATGGCTCTGAGCACTATGGGACTTAACATCTGAGGTCATCAGTCCCTTAGAACTTAGAATTACTTAAACCTAACTAAGGACATCAAGACATCAGGATTCGAACCTGCGATCATAGCTGCAGCGCGATCTGGACTGAAGCGCCTAGAACCGCTCGGCCACAGCGGCCGGCGGCACACTTTTCATTTTCGCCTTTAGCAGGGGAAAGGAAGGTTAGAATTTAACATCCCATCGACATCGCGGTCATTAAAGATGCAGCAGAAGCTCAGATTGTTTCAAGAATGAGGAAGGAAGTCGGCCGTGTCCTGCCAAGGAACCATTCCACTATTTGCCTGGCACGGTTTAGGAGAATCACAGAAAACCTAAATTTGGATGGTCGGACGAGGATTTGAACGGTCATCCTCCCGAATGCGAGTCGAGTATGCTCCATCTCGCTCGACTTTCGGCCTTAGTCAGCGCTGTAGTTGAAGATTAATATATTTTCTTTCTTCATTTTGAAATGGTAGAATTTGCTTTATGTGTGCTGCAGTCTTTCCTAAAATTACAAATTGCTCTGGAAAAATAAGGTTTTTCCAAATGTGAAAAACTGTTCAAGGTACAACACGGTCAAGTACCTAGAGCAAATATTCCAATTCAATTTACTACTGTTGCAATCGACAAAATTTTATCAAAACTGTATTCAACAGTCTATCTGTCTTAGCGTTGCCAGATACTCCGTTTTTTCCGGATGTATCCTTTTTTTGGCTAATTTTCGTACTCGGTTTTTTTCTTTCCCTGGAGTCCCTAGTAATCCGTTCTTTTAAGTTCATGTTCATATAAGTACTTTCCTGAATTTCAGAAGAGCCTTTAGCGGTAGGGGACCATAACGTGGTTGTTTGTATGGATATATGTATAATAAATGTTACGATATGAGTTGGTAACAGTTACAATCAGTCACTTCCTGAGAATAAATGCCTAGCGGCTAGCGTCCGACTAGAGTCTGTGCGCTTAGATCAGGCGTTATTCCCTCACTCTGCTTGAGACTGTTCTAAATCGATCTCAGTGAACACTAAGATGCAAATCTACAACACAGTGATATGCCCAGCAGTAATGTACGGTTCAGATACATGGAGCATGCCAAGCGAGAAAGGGACAAACTGTTAATATTTGAATGAAGAGTGATGAGGAAGATATGGGGGCCAGTTTTAGATAACGGAGAATGGATGAGGAGGAAAAACAAGGAAATCTACCTTCTGATGCGACAACCAACTATCCTCTTTTTTTTTTTTTTTTTTTTTTTTTTTTTTCATCAGTCTACTGACTGGTTTGATGCGGCCCGCCACGAATTCCTTTCCTGTGCTAACCTCTTCATTTCAGAGTAGCATTTGCAACCTACGTCCTCAATTATTTGCTTGTCGTATTCCAATCTCTGTCTTCCTCTACAGTTTTTGCCCTCTACATCTCCCTCTAGTACCATGGAAGTCATTCCCTCATGTCTTAGCAGATGTCCTATCATCCTGTCCCTTCTCCTTATCAGTGTTTTCCACATATTCCTTTCCTCTCCGATTCTGCGTAGAACCTCCTCATTCCTTATCAGTCCACCTAATTTTCAACATTCGTCTGTAGCACCACATCTCAAATGCTTCGATTCTCTTCTGTTCCGGTTTTCCCACAGTCCATGTTTCACTACCATACAATGCTGTACTCCAGACGTACATCCTCAGAAATTTCTTCCTCAAATTAAGGCCGGTATTTGATATTAGTAGACTTCTCTTGGCCAGAAATGCCTTTTTTGCCATAGCGAGTCTGCTTTTGATGTCCTCCTTGCTCCGTCCGTCATTGGTTATTTTACTGCCTAGGTAGCAGAATTCCTTAACTTCATTCACTTCGTGACCATCAATCCTGATGTTAAGTTTCTCGCTGTTCTCATTTCTACTACGTCTCATTACCTTCGTCTTTCTCCGATTTACTCTCAAACCATACTGGGTACTCATTAGACTGTTCATTCCGTTCAGCGGATCATTTAATTCTTCTTCACTTTCACTGAGGATAGCAATGTCATCAGCGAATCGTATCATTGATATCCTTTCATCTTGTATATTAATTCCACTGAACCTTTCTTTTATTTCCATCATTGTTTCCTCGATGTACAGATTGAAGAGTAGGGGCGAAAGGCTACAGCCTTGTCTTACACCCTTCTTAATACGAGCACTTCGTTCTTGATCATCCACTCTTATTATTCCCTCTTGGTTGTTGTACATATTGTATATGACCCGTCTCTCCCTATAGCTTACCCCTACTTTTTTCAGAATCTCGAACAGCTTGCACCATTTTATATTGTCGAACGCTTTTTCCAGGTCGACAAATCCTATGAAAGTGTGTTGATTTTTCTTTAGCCTTGCTTCCATTATTAGCCTCTCTCGTCCCTTTACTTTTCCTAAAGCCAAACTGATCGTCACCTAGCGCATTCTCAATTTACTTTTTCATTCTTCTGTATATTATTCTTGTAAGCAGTTTCGATGCAAGAGCTGTTAAGCTGATTGTGCGATAATTCTCGCACTTGTCAGCTCTTGCTGCCTTCGGAAATGTATGGATGATGCTTTTCCGAAAGTCAGATGGTATATCGCCAGACTCATATATTCTACACACCAACGTGAATAGTCGTTTTGTTGCCACTTCCCCCAATGATTTTAGAAATTCTGATGGAATGTTATCTATCCCTTCTGCCTTATTTGACCGTAAGTCCTCCAAAGCTCTTTTAAATTCCGATTCTAATACTGGATCCACTATCTCTTCTAAATCGACTCCTGTTTCTTCTTCTATCACATCAGACAAATCTTCACCCTCATAGAGGCTTTCAATGTATTCTTTCCACCTGTCTGCTCTCTCCTCTGCATTTAACAGTGGAATTCCCGTTGCACTCTTAATGTTACCACCGTTGCTTTTAATGTCACCAAAGGTTGTTTTGACTTTCCTGTATGCTGAGTCTGTCCTTCCGACAATCATATCTTTTTCGATGTCTTCACATTTTTCCTGCACCCATTTCGTCTTAGCTTCCCTGCGCTTCCTATTTATTTCATGCCTCAGCGACTTGTATTTCTGTATTCTTGATTTTCCCGGAACATGTTTGTACTTCCTCCTTTCATCAATCAACTGAAGTATTTCTTCTGTTACCCATGGTTTCTTCGCAGCTACCAACTTTGTACCTATGTTTTCCTTCCCAACTTCTGTGATGGCCCTTTTTAGAGATGTCCATTCCTCTTCAACTGTACTGCCTACTGCGCTATTCCTTATTGCTGTATCTGTAGCGTTAGAGAACTTCAAACGTATCTCGTCATTCCTTAGTACTTCCGTATCCCACTTCTTTGCGTATTGATTCTTCCTGACTAATGTCTTGAACTTCAGCCTACTCTTCATCACTACTATATTGTGATCTGAATCTATATCTGCTCCTGGGCACGCCTTACAATCCAGTATCTGATTTCGGAATCTCTGTCTGACCATGATGTAATCTAATTGAAATCTTCCCGTATCTCCCGGCCTTTTCCAAGTATACCAACTCCTCTTGTGATTCTTGAACAGGGTATTCGCTATTACTAGCTGAAACTTGTTACAGAACTCAATTAGTCTTTCTCCTCTTTCATTCCTCGTCCCAAGCCCATATTCTCCTGTAACCTTTTCTTCTACTCCTTCCCCTACAACTGCATTCCAGTCGCTCATGACTATTAGATTTTCGTCCCCCTTTACATACTGCATTACCCTTTCAATATCCTCATACACTTTCTCTATCTGTTCATCTTCAGCTTGCGACGTCGGCATGTATACCTGAACTATCGTTGTCGGTGTTGGTCTGCTGTCGATTCTGATTAGAACAACCCGGTCACTGGACTGTTCACAGTAACACACCCTCTGCCCTACCTTCCTATTCATAACGAATCCTACACCTGTTATACCTTTTTCTGCTGCTGTTGATATTACCCGATACTCATATGACCAGAAATCCTTGTCTTCCTTCCACTTCACTTCACTGACCCCTACTATATCTAGATTGAGCCTTTGCATTTCCATTTTCAGATTTTCTAGTTTCCCTACCACGTTCAAGCTTCTGACATTCCACGCCCCGACTCGTAGAACGTTATCCTTTCGTTGATTATTCGATCTTTTTCTCATGGTAACCTCCCCCTTGGCAGTCCGCTCCCGGAGATCCGAATGGGGGACTATTCCGGAATCTTTTACCAATGGAGAGATCATCATGACACTTCTTCAATTACAGGCCAGATGTCCTGTGGATACACGTTACGTGTCTTTAATGCAGTGGTTTCCATTGCCTTCTGCATCCTCATGTCGTTGATCGTTGCTGATTCTCCCGCCTTTAGGGGCAATTTCCCACCCCTAGGACAAGAGAGTGCCCTGAACCTCTATCCACTCCTCCGCCCTCTTTGACAAGGCCGTTGGCGGAATGAGGCTGACTTCTTATGCCGGAAGTCTTCGGCCGCCAATGCTGGTTATTTATCAAAATTTAGGCAGTGGCGGGGATAGAACCCGGGACCGAAGACGTTTTGTTTATGAGTCAAAGACGCTACCCCTTTTTTTTTAATCTCATTTTGTTCGTTATTGTTCGTTTCAATTGTTCGTGGCGGACGTCACCTGACGCCCGTTGAAGTTCGTTGTTCATCGATTAACTCAGTTTTTTTATTACAGAGGGCAGCTAACCCTCTGACCGAACACGCTGAGCTACCGTGCCGGCTTACCTCTAGACCACGGGTACTTATCGGTACAATTTGGTGAGCTTCGTGACTACAACTTACTGTTTTCAGCTGCTGACATCCCTAGTGAGCTAACATTTATTGTATTACATAAGGTTTTATTTAGTCACTTACCTTACTACACAAAGATGAACATAAATGATCCTACAATCCACTTTCGGAAAACATTGTTACGTCCACGCGTCATTTCTACCGGCTATGTGGAGTAGGCATTGGAAGCAAAGTGTAAGAGTAACAGAGAGAGAGAGAGAGAGAGAGAAAGAGAGTGATTCATTCTTCTTTACATTCTCGTCGCCTCGCAGGGACAGTCACTATTCTTTCTTTTCCGCAATTCATGGTGTGTTGCGTAGCCAGTTATGATTATGAAGCGTTGTTGTCAGTATTACCAGTTTCTGTTCACCTGTAGACAGAGCGAGACGCATTTTCGATTCACTGCTTTTTTTTACGTAACCAACTGGTAAGTATACATTCTCGTATTTTCACTAGCAGTATTAAACGTGGCCATTTCCGTGGCAGTATAGTAAAATGGCTGTTGTAATTAGATTGAGAATGAAGTCGCAGAAGACTAACTCAAGGAAAAGATTGACATCCAAACACGCTCAAGTGTATCTGAATGTTCAGGAAATTCGTTTCCTTGGGTTAAACAGAGACCGAACGAATTTCGGGTGTTTCCTGTTTTATGCAGAAAGGATTTTAGTATTTCTCACAGCGGACAAAACGACTTTTGTTAACACGCAGAATGTAAAGGATATGCATTAAAAAAAAATGTAGTGTTGGCTCAAGGAAACGGCAGAATTATTTCATAAGTAAAAAGAATACAACGGAACATCGTAATCTCGCAAGTGAACTGGTCTTAGTGTATCATACAATGAAACACAGATACTGTTACTCCAGTTTGGAGCGCGGAAATAAGCTCTTTTCACACATCTTATAGGATTCTGCTACGGCTTCAAAGATTTCTTGTGGACGAACAAAATGCTGGTGAAGAACCTGCTGGGTCCTAGAAGTGTGAATGCCTTTTTAGACATTTTAAGAGGCTCATAAAAACCTCAAATTTTTTTCATTGGCAACAGAAGCATCAAATAAAAGCAAAGGAATTTGTTTTCTGTTCCTTTCGCTGTTCTGATCCACTGTGAGAAGTACAAAACAAACTTACGAGTTTCATTGAAAACGCCGATGAAACCACTTCTGGAGTGACTGATTTGTTAACGCGAAGTTTAGATATCCGCAAGTTGAGTGTAAATAAGGTTTCTTCAAACAGTACTGATAATACAATCATTAATTATGGCACGAATAAATCAGTTTTTCAGTCGCTTCTCAATAAGAATAATATTACAAAAGTGAGTTGCAGTGACCATATACTACATAATGCAATTAAGAATGTGAGTGATAAATTAGTTATCGATGTGGAAAGCGTAGTTAGAGAAATTTATAATCTTTTCACGATTTCTGCAAAAAGAAGAGAGGAACTGAAATTTTTTCCAGATCATGGAAGTGGAATAGATACTGAGACATGTTCCCACAAGATGGCTTTCTTTGACTATAGCTGTAAACAGGATTCTTCTGAACTGGGGTGCCGTCAAGAGCTGTTTCCAAAGTAATGACGAGTGTCCAAAATTTCTGAGGTCAATTTTTCTGAATGAAAGTCCAGAGCAAGGCATCAGGCCAGAAACATACCTCCATTTTGTGAGCAATGTTGAAAATCTGTTGGATACAGTTGACAGAACATTAGAAGCTTGTGATATGAGTGTCTCGGAGACCTTTAAACATATGTGTCTTCTAACTGAAAAGTTTGAACAGGGGTAATAAGATGATTTTTATGGCTACAACACAAAGGTAGTATTGGGTGACTTAAGTCCTTACTTACAGAAACAAATTTCAGCAGATTTCAGTGGCTTTCACTGTACTTCAGTATCCGAAATAAAGATATGATATTACCACCAGCGCTCGATATGCAGGCTTAGCTGGTTTTTCCTTGCAGAATGAAATAGAGTTTAAAGACTTTGAAACTGCTGTGGAAATTCTTAACATGAGAGACCTCCTTTGTACTGGTAGCTTGCATGAAGAATTCCCTGAATTCAAGACTAACATATTAGTAAGTGTAAACAAGAACGGTAGTGATGTATTCGAAGTGGTTACATTTATTTTCAGCTGTACCAGAAAATAAAGTGCCAAATATTTATAAGATAGTTGGATTCTCGTTCAGTGTACCAGGATCCAGTGCTTTTGTGAAAGAGTGTTCTGATTAATGAATAAGAAATGGAATGAGACAAACAGACGCACTACAGAACTGATCGAGGCAGATCTCCAAATTGTGGTGAATTTTAATCAGTCATGTAAACAATTTTTTGAATACGTAAAACAAGACCTTACGTCATTAAAAGGCGAAACAACTTCTTCAAAATATCAATGAAAGTTAGATGAATTTGTGTAAATGTTTTCGTATTTGTGAATATATTCCATTATTATAATATGTGGAAACCTTTAGAACGTAGTCTTTTTGTCGCTCAAAAACATAGAAAATACGAAAATACTCCTTTTCTTCCTCCAGAAACGGAGAAGCTCCTAAAATGATTTTTTTTCCCTGAACAATCTGGCAACGCAAACCTGTAACGTTATTACTCTGCTAGGCATCAATAATCAGTAATCGAATTCAGATTAAGAAGTAATATTATTAAAAACATTTTGAAATAGAAGCTGTTGGCAAGCAACACAAATTTCCATTTTCAAGACAGGGAAAATTGTTAAGGCATTATAGAAACTTACTTCACTTGCAGATATCACTTGTTGCATTGTAGATCTTCAATACAATGTAAAATGATGCTTGACCAACGAAGTATGGCTTAACCGTCAACACGTTAATTAACTAGTTTGAAAAATATACGGCATCTACTGACCATAAAACTATGTAACTGAAGAATTAACATGGTCTCCAATAGCTTGAACGTGAGGGACGTTCAATAATTAAAGACAAAAATTGATGTGGAGGAAAGAAGTGTATTTTTACGAAATAAGACTTTTACTGCTTCTGAACATAATCCCTACCAATATTAATACACTTATCCTACGATGAACAAGGTTTTTTCTGTTTGTTTTTTAACTCATACAAAGTAGTTTAGTCTTGTCGTTTCTGTTGTTTGAGTCTTGTTGTCGCTGAACGTTTTTGCCCATACTGCCTCCTTTAGTGGACGAAGCAAATGAATATCCAAGGAAGATGTAGGGAAGATGAGGTAGTATCTCCAAACCAATTTTTTCATTTTTTTTTTTTTTTTTGGATCCTATGGACGGCGTGAGCACGAGCAGTGTCGTGTAACAGTGTCACGTGTTTGCAGGAGACCAGCAACGTTTTCCAGCCATTATTGACTTTAGCTTGTTTATTGGCAGGTTCAACTGTAATACGTCGATCTACACGAATAATGTCGTCAGTGCTGCCTTCAAGCGAAGGAGTTGACACTTCAACTTGCCAGCTACGTCGCTACTCGTTAGACACTGAGGTTCGGCTGCTTTTGAACTAAAACGTGTAACCAAAACACCTTCAGTAGTCTAAATTTCCACTTTTATTTTATTTTTGCTTCCAGTCTCGACTTTACATTACGCGATCTTCAGGCCCCCTGACCGACGTGTGGGAAGAATCCCACCTCTTATGCAATAAAAATAGGGGCCAGCAGTCACTCGTATCCGTAGACTTTTTTTTTAACAGTGGTCCCTTCACTCATGACCTGCAGACTGTGAATTGGTATTATTTCTGAAAGCACTAACGACTTCAAGTATTTGTTCTCTAGTAGGGCAGGCAGTTATGGAACAATTCCGTCAAAAATCGGTGATACGTGATTCCTCAATCGTACCACACTTACACACCATATATTAAATACCATAAATGAGGAAGCGGGATGGAATCATGGTTGTCAGTCACAATTTATAATTAGGACAGTTTATTGACACTACTCGATTTTTAAAAAAAAAATGATAATTAGAAATTGTGGACTAGCCACTAGATAAAACTTTGCAAATACGGTTAGAGACCTAACGTATTGAGTACTCTAACAAACAGTTCCAAATTAAGAAAACAGGGTTACTGACAAACTTGAGAACTTCAAACTCCCATATAGGACTTCCCTCAAAATAAATATAATGAAAACAATTACAGGTAAAGAGTGACTTAATAATACTTGAACACTAGTGCCAAGCTAAGATGCCATTACATAACATGATCTTTAAAAAATAAATGTTCACGTGCTCAGACGTGTTAACAAAAAATTACTAGAAAAAGCTGCACAAGGAACTCAGCAGATGCTATGCAGTTTAAGGTTTAGCCAGTTGCCAGTCCCTAATATTTAAGAAAACAAGTTCATATACAAACAGGTTACATACTATATATATATATATATATATATATATATATATATATATATATATATATATATATATATATTATTATTCACGTTTGGGCCCTACTGGACCACGCGAAGTACAATCACGGGGCATTCAGTTATTTTCTTTTAGACTTTCTCTCTGCCCAAATTGTTTCCATTCTCTCGGAATGAGCTCTTTTCCTTTCATCAGACCATGTGGTTCCAGTTTTCTTTGGTTTTTCAGCTTGACCAACTACCCAGTCATGAATTTTTTGCCTAAATAATTTTCTGTCTTGAATTTCATCTAGTTTTATATCTGCCTCTTTCATGTCCTCTTTTATAGCAGCAATCCATTTTATTGTCTCAAATTTAGCTTTACTTCGATTTTCGTAGAATTCCACTACTTGTTTAGTTAGTCTGGTAGCATCCATTCTTTTAATATGCCCATAAAATTTTAATCTGCGTTTTTTCATATCCGAATATATGCTGGTGTATTGTTGAATTTCACTATTTGCTCTTAGCCTGTATGTTCCTTCTTCAGTATATTTTGGACCTAGAATTTTTCTGATTACTTTTCTTTCTCTTTTTTGGATTTCTTGAATGTCCTTTTTTCTGTTTAAAATTAGCGTTTCAGCCCCATAAAGGCACTCTGGTTTTATGACCGTGTTGTAATGTCTCAATTTAGAGTACCTCGAGAGACATTTTTTGTTGTAGATGTCTTTTGTAAGTCTAAAAGCTGTCTCCATCTTTTGACAACGAATTTCATTTCCAATTTTTTCTAGACCAGTCTCTGAGATTGTTTCACCTAAATATTTGAATTGCGAAACTCTTTTGATTTTTCCATACTTAGTTTCCAAAAGTTTGGGTGCCAGTTTGTTGCTAGTCATATGCTGTGTTTTTTCAAATGAGATTTGGAGACCTACTCTTTCTGCTGTTTCTTTAAGAATTTCTATTTGTTTCTGAGCAATTTGGATGTCCTGCGTTAGAATAACCAAGTCGTCTGCAAAGGCCAAACAGTCTATTCGAATATTTGTTCGTCCTAATTTCACTGGTTGGTCAATTTTGAACTCCAATTTTCGTTCGCGCCACTCTTGTATTACTTTTTCTAGAACGCAGTTAAATAGCAACGGAGAGAGTCCATCACCTTGCCTCACGCCCCCTTCCAAAGTTTAAGTTTAGTATTTTTCTTCCTTCTGTCAATATATATATATATATATGTATATATATATATATATATATATATATATATATATATATATGATATATATATATATATATATATATTGACAGAAGGAAGAAAAATACTAAACTTTGGAAGGGGGTATGTGACCAACTCCGGTTGTGGTCAGGTTCTTAAACACTGCCAGGCCTAGACTCGGATGACATTTCACTCCACCGCCAGGGCGATGGCACAATCAAAAGTTTCTGCCCGAATCATAAAGACATTCCAGTAACTCTGAAACGTAGAAACACTCGGCGGAACCGTTGACTCACACATGGACAACTGTATTAATAGAGTGCAGGATTTAAAGACGGCAACATAAAATCATTTCATTGCAAGGGACACAAAGCACTAGTTAAACTTCCGAGAAAATTTTCAAGTAACGGCCACCATTTAACTAGGCCAACTGAACTCTTCCACATCGTCTTAAGGTTCGACTATGAAAGTCTCACCATAATAATAAAGTTTAAAATCTCTGAGTGCGTCGGTGAACAAACACAGTTACGACGACTTACTCTATATCAGGTACCCAATACGAGGAAGCGGGTTCCACAGCTTCACCGCTTCCCTTCAAATTTTGTTCCCAGCGAAGTTACAGAACTTGCATCTCCAAGCTACCCATGTCGGCAAAACGCAGAACCAATTTCACACCACAAAGTGTAATTGTCATCACGCTTGTTCGGCAACCGTTGACACTCGTCTCCCCGCGAATGTCACGAGATCTCGAGGGTTACCCGTCGAAGATTAACAAGCAACTCGCTTCGCCCGCTAACCCGGAAGATAAGACACGCGAAAAGCAAAGATAACTTAGCTCAACCACAAACGATGTCAACGATACATGAACAAAATAACACTGACGCCAGCTCGCCACAGCTCAATCGGTTTTAGGCATTATTTTATCATTTTTTCGGGCATGCATCCGGAACATCAATATTTCTTCTTCTCAGATTTCAGCTGATAAGCAGTCATGTTCAAGCTGCGTCTGCGACTGAATTATAACCAGACGTCACAAAGGTGTTGGTGTTCTATTTTCCGTCAGAGCTCACCAGCGTGTGTGGTGAAGTATGCACTGTTTAATAACACCAATATTCATGTGACGTGTCTAGTGGCACTAAATTGTCGGCCACACTCGCTACCTGTAATAGATGAATCATTGAACGTATAGGCAGCTTTACAAGTTGTATTATAAGTTAAAATATGTATATTTTATGCGACTCCAGAAATTGTATTTTCCGCTTTTTATGCAACGGCAGACCACGGGGGAAAAGTGTGATGCCTCTGAAGACGAGCAGCGCTATAGAATACATGGCCACAAGCTGTAACGCGCCCGAGGCCGGCGTCCGACAGAGCAAAGTTCACATACTGCCAGCGTCTTCTCTGTGAGACTTCTACATATTGTTATTTGTAACTTTGTAGTAAGGAAACTGGACTGAGTTAAATGCAGTTTATCAGCTAGACTTGACATTTTAATGTACAACCCCTGTAACGACAATAAATATTTGCTGAAGATTAAGAGGTAAAGAAATAATTGTCTGCTTTTGAACCTATTGAGTTTTATGAGGAAAACAGAAATTAGCTCTATCAGAAGAATACACTTTAATTTTTAGTATACGAGGTGTGGCTAGAAAAAAACCGGACTAGTACTGGTGAAACAATAAAACGAATGCAATAAGGCTGAAAGTCGCGTGGCCTGTCACGTGACTCTCGCTCCGCCTACTGCTCGAGTTTCATCTGCCTCCTGCACTCAGTCTGCCCGTGGCGTCTGTTTTAAGTAGTTGACGTTTTGTCTGTGCGTCGGAAAATGTTGAGTGTACAGAGAGAACAGCGTGTTAACATCAAATTTTGTTTCAAACTAGGAAAATCTGCAAGTGAAACGTTTGTAATGTTACAACAAGTGTACGGCGATGATTGTTTATCGCGAACACAAGTGTTTGAGTGGTTTAAACGATTTAAAGATGGCCGCGAAGACACCAGTGATGACACTCGCACTGGCAGACCATTGTCAGCAAAAACTGATGCAAACATTGAAATAATCGGTAAACTTGTTCGACAAGATCGCCGTTTAACAATCAGAGCAGTGTCTGAGTTAACAGGAGTTGACAAGGAAAGTGTTAGGCAGATTCTTCATGAAAGTTTCAACATGAACAAAGTGTGTTCAAAAATGGTTCCAAAGTGTCTCATAATTGAACAGAAGGAACGCCGAAGAATGATTTGTTCTGACATCCTGGAAAACATTGAAAGTGATCCCACCTTCTTACAAAATGTGATTACTTGCGATGAATCGTGGTTTTTTACTTACGATCCCGAAACTAAACGCCAATCGAGGCATTGGAAAACTCCTGGTTCTCCACGACAAAAAAAAAGCACGAATGTCAAAATCGAAATTCAAGGCAATGATGATTGTTTTTTTTTTTGACATCAAAGGGATTGTGCACATTGATTGGGTACCAGAGGGACAAACAGTGAATCAGCATTACTACATTAGCGTCCTGGCTACCCTACGTGAGCGAGTACGGAGAAAACGGAACGATTTGTGGAGAAAAAAGTCATGGATCCTTCACCAAGACAACGCCCCAGCTCACAGTGCGTTGTCAGTGAAGACGTTTTTGGCAAAACACAACATTCCCATCTTAGATCATCCACCCTACTCACCTGATTTGGCCCCCTGTGACTTTTTTCTTTTCCCTAAAGTCAAGTCAGATTTGAAAGGAACTAGATTTGAGACTGTTGAAGCAGTAAAAGAAAAAGCGACGGAAGTAATGTATGGACTTACCGAAAATGATCTGCAGCATTGCTATGAACAGTGGAAAATTCGTATGGAGCGGTGTAGAGACCGAGGAGGAGAGTACATTGAAGGAGATAACATGAAATTGTAAATAATTGTAAATAAATGTTTTTTCCAGCATCAGTCCGGTTTTTTTCTAGCCGCACCTCGTACACTTGAGACTAGAGAGGATTTTTGTGATGAAAGGCAAAAGGATGGTGAATTATTTAGGCATATGACAACTTTAAGAGACAAGATTTGAATTTTAATGTTTTTCAGCCGCAAGTTGAACTGTGATGATCAGTGGGGGTTTAATGAACACTATTGACAACAGATATATTTGCAGTTATCACAGTCGTCATTCCTGCTCTAAATATCCTCTTAACGTTAACTTCTCAAGTTGTACAAATTCAAACTTCGAAATCTAAAAATGGAAATTAATATTATCTTTTTTTTTTTTGGTCACCAGTCTCCTGACTGCTTTGCTGTAGCCCGCCACGAGCTCCTCTCCTGTGCCAACCTCTTCATCTCAGAGTAGCACTGGAAACCTACGGCCTTATTTATTTGCTGGATGTGTTCCAATCTCTGTCTTCTACTACAGTTTTTACTTCCTATATTTCCCTCTAGTAACACGGAAGTTATTCCCAGACGTCTCAACAGATCTCCAATCATCCTGCTTCTTGAAACTTCCTGGCAGATTAAAACTGTATGTCGGACCGAGACTCGAACTCGGGACCTTTGCCTTTCGCGGGCAAGTGCTCTGCCATCTGAGCTACCCAAGCACGACTCACGCCCCGACCTCACAGTTCTGCCCGTACCTCGTCTCCTACCATCCAAACTTTACAGAAGCTCTCCTGCGATCCGTGCAGAACTAACACTCCTGAAAGAAAGGATATTGCGGAGAGATGGCTTAGCCACAGCCTAGGGAATGTTTCCAGAGTTTCCCGAGTTCGAGTCTCGGTCCGGTACACAGTTTTAATCTGCCAGGAAGTTTCGTATCAGCGCACACTCCGCTGCAGAGTGAAAATCTCATTCTGGATCCTGTCTCTTCTTCTTGCCAGGGCCTTCGATATATTCCTATCCTCTCCGATTCTGCGCTGAAACGTCTCATTACCTGCGTTATCAGTCCACCTAGTATTCAACATTATTCTGTAGATCCACATCTCAAAGACTTCGATTCTCTTCTTGACGGATATCCACAGTCCATGTTTCACTACAATTCAATGCTGTGCTCCAGAAGTACGTTCACACAAATTTCTTTCTCAAATTCATACTAGTAGACTTTCAATTTCATCGGCGAATCTTATTATTGATATCCTTTCACCTTGAATATTAATCCCACTTCTGAACCTTTCTTTTCTTTCCGTCATTGCTTCTTCGATGCATATATTAAAAAATAAGGACGAAACTATACATCCCTGTCCTACCCCCTTTTTAATCCAAGTACACAGTTCATGGTTTCATAATTTTATTGTCCGCTCTTGGTTCTTGTACATATTATATATTTCCCTTCTGTCTCAATAGCTTACCTCTATTTCTCTCAGAATTTCGAACATCTTGCACCAATTAACACTTTTTCCAGGTCCTTTAAATCCTATGACTGTGTCTTGATTTATCTTCAGTCTTGCTTCCATTATCAACCACAACGTCAGACTTGCCTCTCTGCTGCCTTTACCTTCCCTAAAGCCACGCTGATCGTTATCTAACACATCCTCAGTTTTCTTTTTCATTCTTTCGGATATTATACTTGTCAGCAACTTGGATGCATGAGTTCTTAGGCTGATTGTGCGATAATTGTCGCTCTTATCAGCTCTTACCAGTCTTCGGAATTGTGTGGATGATATTTTTCCGAAAGTCAGATGGTATATCGCCAGACTCATACAGTCTACAAACTACTGTGAATAGTCGTTTTATTGCCACTTCCCCTAATGATTTTAGACATTCTAATAGATCTATCCCTTCTGCCTTATTTGATTTTAAGTCTTCCAAAGCTCTTTTAAATTCTGATTTTAACACTGGATCACCTATCTCTTCTAAATCGATTTCTGTTTCTTCTTCCATCAATCAGACAAATCTTCCCTCTCGAAGAGGCGTTTAGTGTACTCTTTCCACCTATCCGCTCTCTCCTCCGCATTTAACATTGGAATTTGCGTTGCACTTTTAATGTTACCATCCTTGCTTTTAATTTCACTGAAGGTTGTTTTGACTTTACTATATGTTGAGTCAGTCCTTCCGACAATCACTTTTTCGATTTCTTCTACATCTACATGTACAAGGATACATCACAATTAAGTGCCTGGCAGAGGATTCATCGAATCACCTTCACAACAATTCTCTATTATTCCAATCTCGAACGAAGAAAGCTTGTGATTGAAATTTCGTGACAAGATAAAGCCACAACGAAAAACGCCTTTGTTTTAATGATGTCCACTCCAAATCCTGTATCATGTCAGTGCCACTATATCCTCTATTTCACCATAATACGAAACGTGCTGCCCTTCTTTGAGCTTTCTCGATGTACTCCGTTAAGCCAATCTGGTAAGGTCGCAAACCGCGCAGCAGTATTCTCAAAGAGAACGGACAAGCGTAGTGTAGGCGGTAGTAGATCTGTTACATTATCTCAGTGTCCTGCCAATAAAACGCAGCCTTTGGTTTGGCTTCCCCCCAACATTTTATATGTGTTCTTTCCAATTTAAGTTGTTCGTATGTGTAATTCCTAGGTATTTAGTTGAATTTACGGCCTTTATATTTGACTGATTTATCCTGTGATCGAAGTTTAACAAAAAAAAAAAAAAAAAAAAAAAAAAAAAAAAAAAAAGGCTCTGAGCACTATGGGGCTTAACATCTGAGGTCATCAGTCCCCTAGAACTTAGACTTAAGCCTAACTAACCTAAGGACATCACACACACCCATGCCCGAGGCAGGATTCGAACCTGCGACCGCAGCGGTCGCGCGGTTCCAGACAAGCGCCTAGAACTGCTCGGTCACACCAGCAGGCCGAAGTTTAACATATTCCTTTTAGCACTCACGTGGCTGACCTCACACTTTTCCTTATTTAGGGTCAACTGTCACTTTTCGTACCATTCAGATACATTTTCTAAATCGTTTTGCAATTTATTTGATCTCCTGATGACATTACTAGACGATAAACGACAGCATCATCTGCAAACAACCTAAGACGGCTGTTCAGATTGTCTCCTAAAGCGTTTCTGTAGATAAGGAACAGCAAAAGGTCTATAACACTACCTTGGAGAAAGTCAGAAATCTCTTCTGATTTACTCGATGACCTTCCGTCAATTGCTACGAACTGTAACGTCTCTGACAGGAAATGACGAATCCAGTCACATAACTGAGATGATATTCCATAAGCACGCAATTTCACTACAACCCGCTTGTGTAGTACAGTCTCAAAAGCCTTGTGGAAAGACAGAAACACAGAATCAGTTGGAATTCCCTTGTCAATAGCACTCAACAGTTCATGTGAGCAAAGAGCTAACTGTGTTTCACGAGAACCATGTTGTGTCGATAGACCGTTCTCACTGAGGTAATTCATAATGTTCGAACGCAATATATGTTCCAGAATCCTGCTGCATATCGACGTTAATGATATGGGCCAGTAATTTAGTGGATTAATCTACTACCTTTCTTCAGTACTGGTGTGACCTATACAACTTTTCGGTCCTTGGGTACAGATGTTACGTCGAGCGAACGGTTGTATATGATAATTAAGTATGGAGCTATTGCATAAGGATACTCTGAAAGGAAACTGATTGGTATACAGTCTGAACCGGAAGACGTACTTTTGTTAAGTGATTTAAGTTGCTTCACTAGTCTGGGGTATCTACTTCTAAGTTACTCACGTTGGCAACTGTTCTTGATTGTTGTTTCATGCAGCCATTTAGCTATAGCTTCCCTGCATTTAATATCTGTTTCATTCCTCAGCAACGTGTTCTCGTATTTCTGTGTTCGAGAATTTTTTTTTGTACTTCCCTCTTTCATCGCTCAGCTGAAATATTCCTTCTGGTATGCATAGTTTCTTCCCAGTTACCTTCTTTGTACCTGTGTTTTTCTTTCCAATTTCTCTGATTGCTCTTTTTAGAGATGTCCATTCCTCTTCAACTGAACTGTCTACTACGTTATTGCTTATTGCAGTATCTATAGCCTTAGAAAACTTCAAGCGTACCTCTTCATTCCTTAGTACTTCCGTATTCCCCTTCTTTGCGTATTGACTCTTCGTGACTAAGCTCTTAAACTTCAGCCTACTCTTCATCACAACTACATAGTGATCTTAGTCTATATCTGCTCCTGGGTACGTCATACAATCCAGTATCTGATTTCGGAATCTCTGTCTGACCACGATGTATTCTGACTGAAATCTTTTCGTATCACTCGACCTTTTCCAAGTATACCTCCGCCTCCTGTGATTCTTGAACAGAGTATTCGATATAACTAGCTGAAATTTACCGCAGAGCTCAGTCGGTCTCTCTCCTCTTCCACTGCTAGTACCAAGGCCATATTCTTCCGTAACCCTTTCTTCTACTCCTTCCCTTACAACTGCATTCCAGTCCTCCATAACTATTAGATTTTCATCTGCCCAAATTACGTATTGAGTTTACGAAATCTACTCCTGTTGTATCATTCTCTGCTGCTGTTGACATTACACTGTAGTCATGTGACCAGAGTTACTTGTCTTATTTCCCTCTTTCCCTTTCACTTACTGACCTCCCCCCCCCCCCCCCACCCTCCCCTGCCCCACGATATGTAGAGTGCGTCTTCACATTTTCCTATTCAGATTTTCTAGCTTCCCTACCATGTTCAAACTTCTGACATTCCACGCCATGACTCTTACAACGTTATCCTTCAGTTGGTCATTCAGTTTCTGTTTCTCGTGATTACCATCCACCTCCCCCTTGGCAGTCCACTTCCTGGGGGCCGAATGGGCAACTATTCCGGAATCTTTTGCCTATGGACAGATTTTCGGTTACAGGCCACATGCCCTGTGGATACACATTGTGTGTGTTTAATGCAGTGCTTTCCATTGTCTTCTGCATCCTCATGCCATTGATACTTGCTGATTCTTTCACTTTCAGGTGCAGTTTCCCAACCCAAGGGCAAGAGAGTGCACGGAATCTCTGTCCACTCCTCCGCCCACTTTGCAAGGCCGTTGGCAGAACGAAAGTGACTTACGCCGAAAGTCTTGCTGCCAGTGCTGATTACACTAGTGGCTATTAAAATTGCTACACCATGAAGATGAAGTGCTACAGACGGGAAATTTAACCGACAGGAAGAAGATGCTGTGATATGCAAATGATTAGCTTTTCAGAACATTCGCACAAGATTGGCGCCGGTGGCGACACCTACAACTTGCTGACATGAGGAAAGTTTCCAACCGATTTCTCATACACAAACAGCAGTTGACCGGCGTTGCCTGGTGAAACGTTGTTGTGATGCCTAATGTAAGGAGGAGAAATTGTAGCCTATCGCGATTGCGGTTTATCGTATCGCGATATTGCTGCTCGCGTTGGTCGAGATCTAATGACTGTTAGCAGAGTATGGAATCGGTGGCTTCAGGAGGGTAATACGTAACGCCGTGCTGGATCCCAACGGCCTCATATCACTAGCAGTCGAGATGACAGACATCTTATTCGTACGGCTGTAACGGATCGTGCTGCCACGTCTCGATCCCTGAGTCAACAGATGGGGACGTTTGCAAGACAACAACCATCTGCACGAACGGTTCGACGACGTTTGCAGCAGCATGAACTATCAGCTCGGAGACCATGTCTGCGGTTACCCTTGACGCTGCATCACAGACAGGAGCGCCTGCGGTGGTGTACTCAACGACGAACCTGGGTGCACGAATGGGAAAACGTCATTTATTCGGTTGAATCCAGGTTCTGTTTACAGCATCGTGATGGTCGCATCCACGTTTCGCGATATCACGGTGAACGCACATTGGAAGCGTGTATTCGTCATCGCCATACTGGCGTATCACCCGGCGTGATGGTATGGGGTGCCATTGGTTAAACGCCTCGGTCACCTCTCGTTCGCATTGACGGCACTTTGAACAGTGGACGTTACATTTCAAATGTGTTACGACCTGTGGCTCTACCCTTCATTCGATCCCTGTGAAACCCTACATTTCAGCAGTATAATGGACGACCGCATGTTGCAGGTCCTGTACGGGCCTTTCTGAATACAGAAAATGTGCGACCACTGCCGTGGCCAGCACATTCTCCAGATCTCTCCCCAATTGAAAACGTCTTGTCAATGGTGGCCGAGCAACTAGCTCGTCACAATACACCAGTCACTACTCTTGATGAACTGTGGTATCGCGTTGAAGCTGCATGGGCAGCTGTACTTGTACACGCCATCCAAGCTCTGTTTGACTCAATGCCCAGGCGTATCAAGGCCGTTATTACGGCTAGAGGTGGTTGTTCTGGGTACTGAATTCTCAGGATCTATGCAAACAAATTGCGTGAAAATGTAATCACATGTCAGTTCTAGTATAATATATTTGTTCAATGGATACCCGTTTATCATTTGCATTTCTTCTTGGTGTAGCAATTGAGATGGCCAGTAGCGTATTTTTAATTTAAAATCTAAGCGCTGGCGGGGTTCGGACCCGGGACCGAGGGCGTTATGGTTACTAAACAAAGGCGCTACCCCTGGCCAACGGCCTAGGGTTACACCTGAGAGCATAAAATTTTAATTTAGAGTCCTTAATGTCGGAATCCTTATGTGTTGTTCAACAAATCTGGATGAGATGAAATATAATAAGTGAAAGTTATGACACGACGACACCATAAGTGTTGTATCGTAATTAAATGTAATTGATCATGTTATGCATTGGGTCCCAGGGGAGATTCTATGTGGTGTTTAGGGTAAGTTAAATGCTTGTTAATGAGGTTATCGCTTCCTATATGCATTATGACGGAACAGGGTTGCGCACTGGTAGATTTGGCAGTATGGCGGTTCAAATCCCTGTCCTGCTATTTAGACTTAGATTTTCCGTGGTTTCCTTAAACCGCTTGAGTTTAAGTGCCAGGACTGTTCCTTTGAAAGTACATGGGTGATAACTTTTCATATTGTTTTCCCACTTCGAGCTTGTACGCCTTTGCATCCTTGTATGCATTATGAAACATTCACTGAATCTATTCTCTCTTACATCAATGAAATTTACGTTCCAGCCTCCTTTATACTCTATGGTGAAGTTGTAGACTTAATTGATATCCCGCTCCTTGCCATTTAATAAACACATATGTGTGTTAGTGATTTATTGTAGAGAGTTGCTTGTGGTTATTTCCAAAAAAGAAGCAAAAAGTTAAAGAGTAATTATGATCGAGTTTCTTCAGTGTTGTGCTGTCACTGCATGGGTTAGTACTTACGCAGGGCCATTGTCACGTGTTTTACCACACTAGGCGAAAACTGAAAAATGACGTCCTCTCCTTTTTAACCATCAATGGTCTCCGCCCTTCGCCTTCCACCACCACCAAATCCAACGGCACAACAATGCAGCTCTCCTGTTATAGTTTTAATCACTAAACTAAGATGATCAGACGTCTTCATTTTTTCCTTTAAAACTTATTGGGAATAACAAATGTCCTCAATTTCCTATCTGTGCGCCCACTTATTGAAATTTCCCGAAATAATTGAAACAGCAAGAATGTGCTGAACTGATTATACCAGTACAACCAAATTTGGTATCAATCATTTGTTACATTTAATTACAAAAAAATTGACTAATGAATGTTTGGAACTATTTTCCGGGGCGAATGCAATTTTCTTGAATTCAGAAATTACGCTATACCTATGGGAGACATGTCGAAGCATCAAACTATGTCATCTGGATAACCATGGTGTTATTTCGTTTCTGTTTTAATAGATATATTTTCATAAAGAAGAATAAATCTCATTTTTTCAGCATCCACTTTCTTGTGATGAAACTAATAAATGATGCTTTGTTTGCAGTTTACGTTGAGAGTTCTACAGCTTTTATTAGATACCCCGTTGGCATACTGGTCTAAGCGAATGGCTTCTGATCACTCATCCGTGATGGGTCCGGATTCGAATGCCGTTGAGGTATGGATGTTGTGTTTGTCTAAAGGCACTGGACTTTCCGTTCCCTTTGCCGCCATAGGAGGCCACCCAATTTTGGCTAAAGGTTGAAACTGCTCTGTATTCACGGAGTTCGGAGTTCACATGGTGCAACATTAACATACTGCTTCGAGGATGTAACACTGTTGAGCCACACAGTCTCTTTTGCAAGGATAGCTGGGAACCTTGCACTATGCGTTAGGAAACCTTGACTTACGGATTCTTCAATAGGGATAATTCGCCTTGTTAGACGGAATACTGACCAATTACTTGGGCAATTGCGGACAAATTAGGATTATATCTGTCGAGAGTCATGTGCATCCAAAAGCGATTAGTTACAACGCCGATGATGACGAACACACGCAAAGTGACTGGCCAGCCTTGAAGTTCAGTGGCTCCGACAGTGAGTTTCGCGGAACTAGCGGCAGCAGTGTCAGAAACAAATCACGCTGATTGAATAAATGAGCTGCGTCAGAAGCTGTTGATGGAACAGCTGCGGCGAGTGACGGCAGAGGTGAAGCAAGGAGCGCGAGCCGCGTGACGCTATGAGTCTGTATATCCTCAGCAGTGAGGAAGCGCCGGGCCATATGGCGTGCCGTGGGACCGCCATCTGGCTTCTGCAGGCACCTGCGGGCACGAGCCGACGCAGGTACGCAATCTGGACTCTCGCAGACACCTGCCATCTGCAGCAACTGAAGCGGAAAGGAACGCACTCCTCAGTCCAAACTCCTCTCTGAGATCTGATCAAAAGCACTAACTTCCTTCTCTACACAAGTTTCAGCCTCACGATAGGCTCAATCATATCGTCTCTCTGCTACATGTCCGTTTTTACCAACGAGCTTGTCGCAAACGATACGGCTGTTCTCACCCGGTCACCGAAGTTAAGGGGAGGTCTACTATCTTTTGGTTCAAAAAATCGATTTTTTTAAAATTGCATTTTTGGATTCATAAAAGTGTTTAGAATCCACCCTTGAAAAGGTTTTTACGAATACGGAACGGAAATGTTTGTTATTCGGGGTTGAACAAAAAAATACACCTGCCTGAAATCGTCCTTTTTTACGCACCAGTTTTTTTTTTTCGGAGAACGAGTTATTGTACCGGTGCTTGGGAGGAAACACAAAATTCAAATGAAAGTTTGAACGCGTGTGTTTGGAAGTTAGCTCCCAAGCATTTGCATTCTGGTGCAAATACTGTGGAGATTGCGACTTTCCTGGCCGTGAGCATCTTCAACGAAGGGTATTCAGCAATTCTGAAGACCATGACAACAATGGACGTCACCCTGGGACCCTATTCGACGCAGTTCGCCAAGCATTGGGACGACCACCGGATTAAAGCGGCCGAAAACCGCTTGTCACCGGCCGTACGAGCGGCTCTGGATCAGCGCAGGCTGGCCCAGATCGAGCAGAACGCCGTCTATGAGCAAGAGCAAGGACTAGTTTATGGACCCAGAACAGCAGATTGAACGTAAGTTGCATAATATTGCATTTATATGTAGTCATAACTTCAAACGCGTTTTTCTGGAAATGACGTTCTTTTATCGCGCGGGATGGTAACTTCAAATCTACTGAACCGATTGGCATGATACTTTGTTTCCGACGAAGCTAACTAAATTTTCTCGGAGTTGTACCACTTTTATTCCGATCCAGCAACTATAAATGCTTTTACTTGGCCGACGAAGTCGAAAAACCGATGAAAAAACCCTATTTTTTCCAAATGGCCACCATTTTGTTTCCTATAGTCCAAATAACTTAAGCGAGGTACAACTCCTAAAGAATCTTATATTCTTCGCTAACGACAACTCAATTTTGTTTTCAGACGAGCCAGCTGACCTGTGGCATACCGCACGTGGAGGTCTACATCGAAATTTGTTTCGTTCCGACCGCACTTCCACCTTTGCTCTTTGACATTTCCGGTCGAACAAATTCCAGTTTGTAGAGGAAATATCAATAAACATTTTGACCAAATTTGACATTGATATCTGTAACATAACCGGAAAAAAAATTCTCAAAGAACATGCTTTTTTCTGGCCAAAGATATTAAACCTCCCCTTAAGCGACCTCGGGTCCGGTTACTACTACTATTATTCTCTTCATGCATTAACTTTCTGACCGACAGAATGAACAGCGATATGCCAGTGTTTCCTGATGATGCTGTGATGTACAGGAAGGTGTCGTCGTTGAGTGACAGTCGGAGGATACAACACAACTTAGACAAAATTTCTAATTAGTGTGATAAATGGAGTCTAGCTTTAAACGTCGAAAAATGTAAGTTAATGTTGATGAATATGAAAAACAATCCCGTAACGTTCGAATACGGCATTGGTAGTGTGCTACCTGACACACTCAGGCTGATTGAATCTTTGGGCGTAACGTTTCAAAGCGATATTAAATGAAACGACATCGAAGTAATGCTAGATCTGTTACCGGTAGGTTCGACTAACACGTAAGTGTTACAGAAATGCTTCGGAAACTCTGATGGGGATCACTGGAGGGATGACGACGTTTTTTAAGAGGAACACTACTGAGAAAATTTATGGAACCGGCATTTGAAGCTGACTGCAGTACGAACCTACTGCTGCCAACATGCATTTCGCGTAAACACCGCGAACATAAGATAAGAGAAATTAAGGCTCATAGGAGTCGTACAGACTGTCGTTTTTTCTTTGCTATGCTTGGGAGTTTCAGCCATATTGGTCTATTTCTTTGTGTTTGACATTCGTGTGAATCAAGGAAGTCGAGTGATTGTCAAAAAATGGACGAAGAAGAATTTCGTGTAGTGATTAAACATTATCTTATGAAAGGAAAAACGCCTCAGGTGACTAAAGAGAAGCTTTATAAACATTATAGTGACTCTGCACCTTCGATTACAACAGTTTACAAGTGCTTTCAAAATTTGTGGAGTGGCCATATGGGCACAAGCGATGCTGAACGTTCTGGATGCCCTGTGGAGGTTACGACTCCAGAAATCATTGATAAAATCCATGCTATGGTGATGGATGGCAGAAGAGTTAAGGTGCGTGAGATTGCTAGTGCTGTCGGCATCTCGAATGAACGAGTACATAATATTTTGCATAAACATTTGCACCGCGCTGCTGCTACGGTCGCAGGTTCGAATCCTACGTCGGACATGGATGTGTATGCTGTCCTTAGATTAGTTAGGTTTAAGTAGTTCTAAGTCTAGGGGCCTGGTGATCTCAGATGTTAAGTCCCATAGTGCTCAGAACTATTTGAACCATTTGAAACATTTGGACATGAGAAAGCTATCCACAAGATAGCTCATGCTTGACCAAAAACGGAATCGTGTGAAGTGTTGCAAGGATAGTTTGCAGCTGTTCAGGAAGAATCCGCAGGACTTTAAACGTCGTTTCGTCACTGTGGATGAAACATGGATGCATTACTATACTCCTGAGACCAAACAACAATCTAAAAAAGTGTGTTACCAAGGGAGAATCTGCACCAAAAAAGGCGATGACCAGTCCTTCGGCCGGAAAGGTTATGGTGACTGTCTTTTGGGATTCGCAACGGATAATCCTCATCGACTAGCTGGAAAATGGTAAAACTATTACAGGTGCATATTATTCATCGTTGTTGGACCGTTTGAAAACCGTGCTGCAAGAAAAACGCCGGCGATTGGACCGCAAAATAGTCTTTTTCCATCACGACAGTGCACCAGCACACCTCAGTAGTTGTCGTCGCAAAATTAATGGAAATAGGATTCCAACTCGTTTCACATCCCCCCTATTCTCCAGACTTGGCTCCCTCTGACTACTATTTGTTCTCCAATTTGAAGAAATGGCTGGCGAGACAAAGATTTTATTCAAACGAGGAGGTGATTGCAGCAACTAACAGCTATTTTGCAGACTTAGATAATTCCTATTATTCGGAAGGGATCAACAAATTAGAACAGCGTTGGACGAAGTGTATACGTCTAAAAGGAGACTATGTCGAAAAATAAAAATGGTTTACCCCAAACACGTACGTACTTTTTATGTTTGCACGGACTTTTCAAACGCCCCTCGTAAATACGTCAGATAAAAGTTGTTATAGTAGATAGTTCCGTCACATCCGACTGCCATTGTCAAGAGAGGAGTGACTAGCTCTACAGGAAACAACAGTCAGTATTTGAGACATTTACAAGTTTTATGATGTTCCCTTCGTACAAAAGTGGAACACTTGGTGCCCAGTAAGCTCTTACTGTGATGCAAACGTGCTGACGATATGTGCAATACGAGGGGTAGTTGTAAAGCTTTAATTATCCCAATTGAAAAATTAAACTTACAAATTAAACTGAAAGACTTGCCTGATGACTTGATAGAAGAAGAAAGTCGAGTCGACAAGGAAGTCATAGGGTATCCAGCGATAGAATCAAAATTTAAAAGAGCTCCAGCAGACTTGTGACGAAACAAAGCAGAAGGGATAGATAAAACTGCAAAGGAACTTCTAAAATCATTGAGGGAATTGGAAACCAAACAACTATTCAGATTCGTGTATAGAGTCTATGATACTGGCGACATACCATCAGACTTACGTGAAAATACGAGGGTTGGAACTTAAATAGTGGCAACTATTTATTCACAACCGATACCAAAGAGTTACATGTTTGTAACTGTTACTGTCCTTCAAAGTAGTCACCAGCGTTGTGTAGAACCCGTTGCCAGCGATGTGCAAGGTGTGATATACCGTTATCAGAGTCTGCTCTGTTGATGGTGCGAATGGAGCGGGCTACTGCCTGTCGAATCTCTGGAACAGTTGTGAAGCGAATGCCACGAAGTGGTTCCTTCATCTTCGGAATCAAATAAAAGTCACAAGGACCTAAGTCCGGGGAGTATGGTGGATGCCACAGTACTTCTCAATTCTATCAGCCGAACAGAGCAGCCACAGCTTACGCTGTATGTGCCCGCACCTTGTCGTGCAAAATGATGGGTGGGTTGCACAGAAAGTGTCGCCGCTTATTTCGCAAAGCTGTCGCTCCAAGAACGAAGAGTAATATTGGGCATTGACCGTCTGCCGTGGAGAAATGTAATGCGTTAGGATAATACCATCACAGTCGTGCACGAGACTCACCATAACTTTAGACCGCTGCATTCACACCATCAACAGAACAGGCTCTGCTAACGGTATACTACGCAGCCTTCCACATCGCTGGCAAAACGCTGGCGACTACTTTGAAGGACAGTAACGGGTGCAAACACGTAACTCTTTTGTATTGGGTGTGAACAAATAGTTCCCACTATTTAAGTTCCAACCCTCGTATCATCAACATAATTCTGAAGATGGCAAAGGATGATAGGTGCGAAAAGTACGCTCAATCAGCTTAACATTTCATGCATCGAAGCTACTAACAAGAGTAATATACACAAGAACGGAAAAGAAAATTGAGGATCTCTTAGAGGTCGATCAGAGGCAGTTCCGATGTTCCGCTTGATAATGGAAGCAGGACTGAAGAAACATCAAGATACTCTCATACTATTTGTCGATCTAGGAAAAGCGATTGACAATGTGAAATGGTGTAGGATGTTCCCAATTCTGAGAAAAATAGGAGTATATTACAGGCAAAGACGGGTGATATACATTATGTAAAAGAACCAAATGGGAACAATAAGACTAGAAGACCAAGAATGAAGTGCTCGGATTAAAGCAAGTGTAAGGCAGGGATGGAGACTTTAGCTCCTGCTGTTCAGTCTATACATCGAAGACGCAATGACAGAAATAAATAAATGTTCAAGAGTGGGATTAAAATTCGGGGTGTAAATATGCCAGTGATAAGATTCGCTGATAACATTGATATCCTCAGTGAAAGTGAAGAAGAATTACAAAATATGCTGAATGGGATGACCAATCTAATGAACACAGAATATGGATTGAGAGTAGATCGAAGAAAGACGAGAATAATGAGAAGTAGCATAAATGAGAACAGCAAGAAACTTAACATCATAATTAGTGATCACGAAGTAGATAAAATTAAGAGATTCTGCTACACAGGCAGCAAAATAACCTATATCGGACGGAGCAAGGAGGAAATTTAAGGCAGACCAGCAGCGATAAAAGGGCGTACCTGGTCTAGAGAAGTCTACTAATAACAAACATAGGCCTTAATTTGAGGAAGAAGTTTCTGAGGATGTACTTTTGGGATAGAGCATTGCGCGGTATTGAAACACAGACGGTGGGAAAACGGAACAGAAGAGAATCGAAACACTTGGGACGTGCTGCTTCAGAAGAATGTTAAAAGTTAGGTGGACTGATAAAGAATGAGGAGGTTCTCCGCAGAATCAGTGAGGCAAGGAATACATGGAAAAACACTGACAATAAGAAGGGACAAGTTGATGTAACGTGTGTTAAGACACCAGGAATAACTTCTGTAGTATTAGAGAGTGCTATCGAGGGTAAAAACATTAGAGAAAGACAGAACATCGGATGCAGTCAGTAAATACCTGGGGACGTAGGTTGCAAGTGCTACTCCGAGATGAAAAGGTTGGCACAGAAGAGGATTTCGTAGTGGGCCACATCAAACTGATGACGCAATGGACAAAAATATTCCTATCTGTTTGCAGATAAACTTCTGGTCCTATTGATATCTCCGCGGCACCTTACGGTAGCACGCCGCTGGAAATGCCAAAACAAAATGGCCGTGCAGACTGATGAAATGGAAGGGCACAAGGCTACAACAGTACGTCCTGAAATGGTGGAAATATAGGAAAACAATGCACCATCAGTGAAATGAAACAATCGTATAGCATTGATGGGCGGGAGTTATGATAAAATGAGGTGGTCAACACAACACCCAGTTCCCAACTAGAGAAAAATCTCCGAATCGGCCGGGAATCGGGGCTCGCTGCATGCTAGTCAGACCCGCTGACCACTCAGCTAAGGAGGCGGTCGCATCGTGAGTGGTTAGGTGGCGCAGGCGCTTCCATTGCAGTCGAGTAAGTGTGAATGAGAAAGAATGAGGTGACAGACCAACTCTCTATGAAGGAGCGAAAATCGCACACAATCGAGGCGGTAGTGAGGAGAAGTAAAAATTAGTCACGCATCAGTTTTTAACATCACAACTTTCCGAACACGCCAAAGGTCACTTTCCGTTGGATCTGTGACTGTTCACATACATTCGAAAGCCCTCCTAACCGAGGCTGTTATGGAAATGTCGCAACTGTGCTGATCGATCGAGATAACTCCTTTAGTCGCCTAATCATTAAAGACGAGTGCTGGCTGTATCACTATGACCCCGATATAAGGGAGCAAAGCAAGCAGTGACAACACGTGGATTGAACACCTCTGGAAAAGGTGAAGACTCAGCCGTCATTCGGCCAGATAGTGCTGCATGTATTGCAGGAGAATACTATCGAAATCTCCTCACGAGGTTACGAAATGCTATAAAAACGAGGCTTACCGGAAAGCTGCTCAAGGATGGATATTTTTGCTCTACAATGGCATAACTCATTCTACGAATACAGCTCAGAGTCACAGGTGCTGTTTCTTTGGAATGTCAAATTATGCCGCCCCCCTCCCCCTTTTCCTCCTGGCACGACATCCAGCAGCTTCTTCCCCTGCCCTCGGTTGAAGCAGCCATTGCGTGGCAGGAATTTCCAGAATAAAGACGAAGTGATTTTCCAAGCAAAACTTTTCCTACAACCAGGGTGTCCACCAAACCATCCATCGTTAGGAAAAATGTGTAGCATTAAAGGGTAAACACGTAGAGAAAGACTAACGTCGCCACCAAGCTTCATGGCTGCAACGTTTAACTAAAACACTACTCCTCGTATAAGAAGCAAGAACTCTGTGAGTCCATCAAACACCTCAGTCCTACCACCCCAGCACCTAGATTACGATTCTCTCCCTGTATGCCTCTCAAACCATACGGGATCAAAGATCTCGTTGTTAAACACCCTATTGTCAACTTTGGCTGAGAGCAGATGTGTTTCAAGATAGCTCCTGGAAGAATATGAAACGTCTTATTATGCAGTTTAAGATATGGCTACCGATTTTGCTTTACGTATTATTTATTGTGTATGTTGTGTATACCTCTTAGATTAGTTGTGGTTTCTGTGGCGTCTTTAGGATGGAGTACAGGGTTGGCATTGTCAGGCTTATAAAATGTTTCACTTTCTATTTGTTCTCTGCCTCGTGATGACTGGGTTTTGTGTGATGTCCGTAGGTTAGTTAGGTTTAAGTAGTTCTAAGTTCTAGGGGACTGATGACCATAGATGTTAAGTCCCAGTGTGCTCAGATCCATTTGAACCATTTTTTTGAACTTTCTATTTGTGTAATTTATTCTCAGCCGTCCCTTGAAGTAAGGCTAAATTCCAAAAAAATGGTTGAAATGGCTCTGAGCATTATGGGACTTAACATCTGAGGTCATCAGTCCCCTAGAACTTATAACTACTTAAACCTAGCCAACCTAAGGACATCACGCACATCCATACCCGAGGCAGCATTCGAACATGTGACCGTAGCGATCGCGCGGTTCCACACTGAAGCGCCTAGAACCGCTCGGCCACACGGCCGGCCGGCTAAATTCCCTCCTCCTACGTAGAATTATGGCAGTCTGCTCTATCTATTCAATTACTGTTTTTTTCTTTACCAAGTTGATTGTTGTTGTTAGCAGTCCGAAGACTTGTTTGACGTAGCACTTTACGCTACTCAGTTCTGCGCGAATCTCTTCATCTCTGCGTAGCTACTTTCACGTAAGTACATCAGTCTGAGTCTCTTTATCCAAGCATTGGTCTCCCTCTGCAACTTTTACCCGTCACATTTCCTTGTGTAATCAAAATAACTATTTATTGACGCTACAAGATATGCCCTGTTATTGATGACGCAAGGTTAGCCCTGTCATCTTATCCCTACTATTATTCAAACTGTGGCATACTTTTCTTTTACCTGCAGTTCGGTTGTATACCTCTACGATGAGTGTCCAATGCATCCATCTGTTTTCTGTGTTATTCTGTAACGTCATATTTTAGAAGTTTTTTTTTTTATTGTTCGAAATGCTTATCGTCCAGGTTTCATTTACGTAGTGTTGTACTCCAGACAAATATTTTGAGAAAAGCCTTTCAGCACTTAAATGTTTACCTTTATTTCCCAGAAAAACATTTATTGCTATTGAATTATATATTCTCTTTACATCACCATCACCACCACCACTACCACCATCACCACCACCACCACCACCACCACCACCATTTGCCACCTCATATAACATTTTCACACTCACACACAGACACACACACACACACACACACACACACACACACACACACACACACACGCACAAGCGCGCGCGCGCGAATACCAAAGTATCGAATTCACGACATTGACAATGTTGAAATCACGCAGGCAACACAAATGAACACACGAAAATACAGTAGTGAATGTGAAATAAGAAAACCCACAGTAAAAAATGTGTGAAGGCAACTTGTGCAAAGTTTTAGAAAAGTAAAGCGAAATGCAAAGAACCGAATACAAGTAGAAAAAAGATGGGTGCTGAAAAACCGAAAACGTGTTGTTGATGAGAGTGGAACTTAGCTTTTTTGACTACAACCTCAGTTAGCTTCAAGAGAAAATCTGTTATTTTTAAAAAAATGTAAAATCAACAAAAAACACCGTAACTAAATTGTACAGCACATCCATAACCAAAATGGTTTAATTCCACAAGACACAAAATCTTCACTATTTATAGAGCCAGCAGTGATGATAAGAGACGTGCCCTGTGTAACACTTTCCTAAACTGCAATACGCATAAGACAGAAATAAAAACAAACTATAATTGTTAGGCAACTCTTCTGTTGGAGCTTAAGATAGTGATCAGATGCAGTTTAGAAATGGGCGCCTACCCGAGTGGCCGAGCGGTTCTAGGCGCTACAGTCTGGAACCGCGCGACCGCAACGGCCGCAGGTTCGAATCCTGCCTCGGGCATGGATGTGTGTGATGTCCTTAGGTTAGTTAGGTTTAAGTAGTTCTAATTTCTAGGGGCTGATGACCTCAGAAGTTAAGTCTTATAGTGCTCAGAGCCATTTTTTTTAGAAATGGGCAGTAAGCCCCATTTAATTTACACCTTTCAAAAGCCGGAAGGTACACTGTGTTTTTCCTTCATTACAGTTTCTCCAATACCAAATGATGTGTGACAGAACAGTTTCTAGTTTAATGTTGTTCCTAGGTCGAAAGTGCCCCAATCCTGTAGCGATACCGATGGCATCTACGTGTTGTTGGCAGCAACGGGACTGTCCTCCGGACTGTTTGCGATCACGCAGCAGCGAGAACATGGACAACAAACAAATCACACGGGAAATGGCGCACATTATCACCTCAGCACGTTATACAACAGTGGCTGCGCCCCTGAAGTACACTTTGCACCAATCACATTACGAAGCGCGTAACATATCACTGAGGATATATTTCGCTACTCTACAGTGACACCAGTCAACGATAAATTCTATCAGCGTTGATAGCTAAAGACATTCCGTCAGAGACGCAAATGACTTGGAAGATGGATTTAATATATTGGGTAGCGTCTTGCAAAGAGCTTACAAGAGAAATATCACACGGATACCGTAATGTACTCGACTTAAATCATGCGATACCGGGGAATTAGATTACGAAATGAGACAGTAGAAGCAGTTGACAAGTTTTTCTATTTGAGCAGAATATTAGCTCACCATAGCCGAAAAGAGAAGATATAAAAACAAACAGAGTGGCAATAGCAAGAAAAGGGTATCTGAAAAAGAGAAATTTGTTAATATCGGATACAAATTTGAGTGTTATGGACCCATTAACACAATAGAATACTTGGGTAATAGAATTTGCCAATGTGTTTTTCTCTCCAAATTTTGGAAAAAAAGAGAACACTACATTCAGTTCTCTACAACAAATGGAGCCATAGCAACAATTGATGTAGCACATGAATGGCAGTCAGTAAACAGGGCAGAATTCTCCAAATTTTTGGGTGTAGTTATTGGTGAAAACTTGATCTTAAAGAAGCACATTATTGAACTTCCCAAACAGTTGAGTTCAGCTATTTGCGTGCTTCGGGTAATTGGTAATCCTGGAAACAAACGTGTCAACTTCGTGATATATTTTCTATATTTCTATTCAATAATGTCTTGCGGAATAATTTTCTGGGGTAGCTCATCTCTTAGAAAAAAAAGTATTGATTGCAGGGAAGAGCGCAGTAAGAATAATATATGGTGTTCGCTCATGGACTTCATGTAGGTACCTCTTCAAGGAGCCAGGTATTTTAACTGCGCCGTCACAATAAATATATTAGCTAATGAAATTCGTCATAAAAATGTATCACAGTTTGAGAAGATCAGTGATTTCTATACCTACAACACTGGAGGGAAAAATGATCGTTATTACCCATTGTTAAAAATGTCAAACGCTCAGAAAGGCGCTCAATACGTAGCAACAAAAGTTTTTGGTCATTTACCCAATAACATAAAATGTCTGACAAAAGCTAAGCAAGTCCGTTGCACGAACAGGTTTAAATATAATAATATGTTCATTAATCTTAACTATATATATATATATATATATATATTATATATATATGTATATATATGTATATATATATATATATATATATATATATATATATATATATATATATATTAGATGACAAAGAAGTAGAAATTGGAGGAAGAAGAGTAGGGTGTTTGAGATTTGCTGATGACATGGTCCTTCTAGCCACAGGGGAAAAAGAATTACAGGATTTGGTGGACACCATTGCAACTAACGGAAAAAAATATGGAATGAAAATTAACACAAATAAAACAAAAGTATTGGCACTAGGAGGAAATAAGGAAATAAAAATTATGCTGAATGGAGAAACACTAGAACAGGTGCAAAAGTTTAAGTATCTTGGAAGCAGGATAGACACCGACTGGAAGTGCGCCACAGAAATTAAAACAAGGATAGTAATGGCAAAAGAGGCGTTTTATAAGAAAAGGAGAATCTTCTGCAGCGGTCTGGACAGAGAACTCAGAAAGAGACTCATAAAATGTCTTGTATGGAGTGTTCTTCTATATGGCGCTGAAACATGGACTATGAGGAAAAAAGAAGAGAAAGGATGGAGGCTTTTGAGATCTGGACATGGCGGAAGATGGAAAGAATAAGTTGGATGGACAGAGTAAAAAATGAAGAGGTACTGAGAAGAGTGGGAGAGAAAAGACAGTTGCTACATGTAATAAAGAGAAGAAAAAGAAATTGGATTGGGCATATATTAAAAAAGAATGACGGACTGATAAAAACAGTTTTAGAAGGTTATGTAGAAGGAAAAAGGAAGCGAGGAAGGAAGAGATTCCAGATACTGGATGGCATGATGGACGGTACAACATACAGCAGCCTTAAGAAGGAAACAATGGATCGCAGAAAATGGAGAGGCAAAGGACCTGCTAATATAGCACTCTATCCACATCGTTTCGATAAAAGAATCTCTCAAATGACTCTGACAACACTTCTGGCACCACCCATGCCCTTTTCTTGAGCACTTTGAAATTGTGCCTGTACAAGGCAAACTTTGATCGATCCCTCTTCACCTGAATGGCACTGTTCTGCTGATGTAGCATCTGCGTGAGGGTACTCGGTGTCTGAGGTATGTCGAAGGTGCAGTCTACCTACAGATGACTAGAAACCTGTGAAAGGGTTGTCTCTGTACAGGTACACTTTTAAAGTGCTGAACAAAAGTGCGTGGGTGGCATTAGCTTGTCATTAACTGGACGTCTTATAGGGAAGCTCAGCCCTTCTAGTCATTATGTGTCAGTGTTGCACCTTCACCCATTTGGTCACGCCGCAGAAGCGAGCGACACAGGAGCGCTGAAAAAGTGTAAACACAGTTTGCTGCTTCGGATCACATTCAAATTTCGTTGAATGGTTCTGAAGCGTTCCTAGTGGTTCAACCCTGTATACCAGAGCAAAAATCGAGGTCGTGCTCCATTCAAAAGGGGTCATATCATGTGGGGTTGCAGCCCAGCGATGTCGTTAGAGGAGGGCTGAATCGTCAGGAAGACATCAGCAGTGACAAAGGCTGTCAAGAGCGTCGTTGCACATCGCACTGCAAACTGCCGTTTTCTGCAGGGAAATGTGTGCAAACGAGAGGCCCAGAGAAATGTGTAGTTTCATTGATGGAATTTGTGCCATTTCCTGAGGCCTTTTCGTATCGATTCTAAGCGGTGGCTTCTTTCCCTCACCTATCCGTAAGAAAACCGCGTGTTTTAAACGCTGGACGTAACGGCTCTGATCTTCGCGCAGAAGCGTCAAAAGGAGGGGTGAACTGTATGGACGTGACAACCCTCTCATCGTGTGACACGTCCACAGTGGCGTTGGGCAGAATTGTGGTGAAATTTGGTGCCAGTGTGACATCACTAACCCACCTTACGCCCCTATGAACTTCTGGGCTACGGCCTTTTCTCGCATGTGTTGACAACTTGTTGTCATCGAGCCCGCTCTTGAATTGTTGAGTATGAAGTTTGTAGACACCTTTGAGCAAAATTTCAAGCTTCTGCGTCGTAATAGGGGAAAATAACTGGGTTTCAAAAAAGTGCTCTTTAATTCTTTTGCCCAGCGTAGAATCAATAACACGAGGAAGAACATTAGTGTCGGGGTACTACAGATATCTGGCGACGGATAAAGATCAGGACTGAAATCGGTCGTTCCCTCTTAAGAGGAACCATTCAGACAGTTACCTGAGTCGATTTAGGGAACTATGGGAACCTGCATCTGGATGGCCTGACTACTATATGAACCTCGTTTCTCTAGATATAAGTCCAGTGTGCCAACTCTCCCAGTACATGTAAAGCAATAACTGCGATCTCTCATGTATTCTCGGTGTTATTGAGTGCTGTACAGGTAAGTCATCACTTTTTTTGAAAGATACTAGTGTAATAAAGCAAATATTTACAACAAAAATGCAGGGCAGCTATTTAGGGAAACTCAGGAAGCTCTAACATTCTGCGTGGTGTATGTACAGCCAAGCAACTGATTCCATTTTATAAGCAATACGTTGACTGGGTTGGTCGTCGAAATATCGTGGATAAAAAGGAGTCTGCAGTTCGGCTGTTCATGGAAAGTACACCATTGTACAGCAGTGACTTATGAAAAATAACAGAAATCGCATGATCTGTTTGCCATCAGAGGGCGAGGGAGACGCTACGATAACTAAGCTGGACAAAAACATTTCGTAGAGTCATTTGTGGACGAATGGCGACAGAGCGTGGTTGACAGACTGGAAGCAGATAAAACTGTGACAGTGTCAGGCAGGTGATTAAATGTGTTTCAAAGGTGCTTAAACTGTCCACGTCTACAATTAATCATCTGGTTATCTAGGTTCAAGGATGGAAAATTCGCATTATGTCTATAAATGAGATAAAATCGTTGCGCGAGTGAGTCCTCGGTCACATCATTAGCCTGTCAGTTGCATGGGAAGTATCAGCATCTGTTGTGAGTGTGCACGACGATTTGTACTGCATTTTAAATAGACTTCTCTTGTTACAGGTATAAGTCATCACTTTTTTTGAAAGATACTAGTGTAATAAAGCAAATATTTACAACAAAAATGCAGGGCAGCTATTTAGGGAAACTCAGGAAGCTCTAACATTCTGCGTGGTGTCTGTTTGTTCTATATCGTGTCTCCCTACCACTTTCGCGCAACGACGCTCTGAGCGTGTTTTTTAGGGAATTGACTAGTTTGAACCTGGGACCTGTTGCTGGTAAGGAGACGCCAGACCATTCATGACATGTAGAGTTCAGAAAAGTTCAGTGAGACTAGCGATGATATAATCAAATACTTAATGATTTCAGCGTCAGCTCCACTGCACTCCCTGTAAAAGAATCTTAATACTAACTAAATTTAGTGGAAGGGGTTCAAGGCTTTCCTATTTTTAGTTAGCTGATAAAATAACAGAAAAAGCAGTTAAGTTTACCATTGGAAACTTTATTCTACACACAAAACATTGTTTATAAATTGCACTATTGATAAAAGGAAGTATTTTAATACAGGATGATAAAAACCAACTGCGTTCAACATAAATGTGAACGAATATTCCCTGAATGGATTTCCAAGTTCTACAATGGATCGAAGCATGACCTATGCCATATCACATCTATAATCTAGGTTTAAATTAAGTTTCACAAAAGAGAAAACTATCAAAATGGTCTACAGTGACCCTCAATTATCTTTAATTACTTATCTAATTTGTCGTAAATTACAGTGGCTGATGTGGCTTCTCAATAATTATATAACAGAAAAATCATCGCATTTCAGATTCTTACTTCAAGTAGCAAATGTGAGCACCATGAGATTTAATTGACGATCGACATTAGTATTACGTAAAATGGGGACGTAACAGATGAGACATCTGCAGTTCTGAGTGAAGCCTTATGCGCTCAAAAATGCGGCATCGCGTGCGTTCATTACCTTGTCGGTGTTTAGGCAGCGTCAGGGGGCGGCGGGAGGCACAGCTCCACGCACCTCGCCGTCTCGGAAGCAACTCTTTCTAACCCCAGTTTTCTACAATTTACCGAAGTTGGTTTAAGAAAAGCTATCTGGCTGTGTTTTCAACTGACCAATCAGCATCTCAATGTTAACTTTAAGCTCCGCTTACAAAACTTCTGTCTATCCAATGAGAAACGTCATACTTTTCGTGGTGGGGCAATGTTTTTAACATTTGCAACGTAACAGAGACGCGAAAAAGTCTCACGCTAAAACTTGCAGCTGGTGTGGCCCTTTTAGTGTTATCGTAAGATCTATACTGTTCTTCTGGAGGGCTCTATCTTTTAACATGGGCTGGGGGGTGGTTTTGGCGGTCGGCTGGCGACGTGGGTGTCCGTCCCTTATCGTAGGGCCTCCTAGCCTAGACGATTCTGCTCTCGGCTTCTGTTCTCGTTTCTTCCCTCGGAACTGCGTCTGTTTCACGGTGGGAAGGTATGACAGGCATTTAGGCGTACTTGTGTTAGTCTGTGGTATTCCATTTGCTCACTCGTTGATCGTATTACTTTGGTTAATTTAATGTCAGGATTTATTCGGAGCTATGTGACATATTGCCGGATTTGCTTATAATGTCAGGCTTTTCATGGAAGGTGTTGGATTTGCCTGACACCTTACAAAGCCTTTATGAAAGTTTTTCCTTTCATTATTTACTTGGTCGGATTTAGCATAAGAATAAACAGTACGATGCACACAGACATTGTCCCACCACCCACGCTTCCTACATCCCCACCGGAACACCCCTCTCCGCTCTCTCGGGATCACTCATTCAGTTTGCATGAACGTTCAGTCAGTTCTGCAGCATGTGAGTAAGCGCAGTGCAAATATGTGCAGTTTTTTGCAGTATAGGTTATGTGGAGAGAAGTATTTACTGGAAGAAACCTATGGCATGTGCATATAGCACGTATACAGGATGTTTCACAATTCCTACTACAGGATTTCAGGGGCTATCGAAGGGGCTTGGTACTCAAAGTTTTGATCAGGAACCCATGTCCGGAAATGTACCGTTCGGATGCAAATTAAGTTTCAATATCTGATCGCTTTCAAACGTCACGCTTCACGGTCCACACACAGCTGAGACAATGAGCTCTGGCTTGTGTGCTATATAGGAGCCCATAGCGTGTCGATGTTTCACGTACTTATCTTCAGTTTGTCTTCTTCGTAACGAAGGATGTCCTCTTCAAAGTAGAGAGAGCGGCGCGTCCGTCGGGCATCAAAGTGAACCCTTTTAGTTGAGAACGTACTAGTTTGTTGCAGCTGCTGTTATAGTGGGACGAAAATGGTGTATGATGGCATAACTATACCCAGGACTGACGACGGCTCACTCTTATCAGTTTGTATGTGTACCTTGGCGTGGGAGATTCGAAAGTGGTCGGATCTTCAAACTTATTTTGTATCCAAACGGTTCATAAACAGATGCGGGTTCTTTATCAAAACTTTTTCTACCAAGTCCCCTCTACAACCCCTGGAAGCCTATTATAGGAATCGGAAACACCCTGGATGAACAGGTCACAAAAGTAAATGTAAGTGAAAAAAGCGTATTGCTGTAAATAGAAATTGGTAGATAAAGCAAACTGCCAAAGAATCACTACAAATCTCACTTCAAAGTATGTATAATTAATTAATTGCATATATATGTCTTACAGACCGCTAAAGATGCCTAACGTGAATAAGCAAAACATGTCTGTTACACAAGAATAAATTTCAGCTGCAAATTATGGAAGTTTTCTTATCATTATGATAAAACATAATTGAAGTTGTTATTAGGAACTGAGGAAATGGCTACAGATATTAACAATAATATTAGCAACAATATGATGCAGTAGAGCTTTTTGTTAATAAACGTACTGATTAAGTTTCTACGATATGCGTGCCGTCACCACACATAACGTATCCACAGAAATTTGAAGGCTATACCATATTACATTGCCTGTGTTTTTACGATGTGCTCTGTAGTGTCCTTCAGAATGGATGCGTAGACCGTGCTTGGATGGCCAAGGCAGTTAAAACGACGGTTCACGTAATGTGAGAAATGAGTCCCGGTCCAGCACCAGTATTCATAGTTACAAATACATTACGCAGCTGGATTCTGATCACTTTCGAATTGCGAATTTATTCTTGCAATTTGAGGGGCCGAGCGAACACAGCTGCTGTCTTCCAGCGCCACAGCACGAGGTTGCTGCTGGCAGAAGCTACACGAGGGCCGCGCCGTCCAGAGCCAACGTGGGAGGCCGCTGTGTAGCACAGAAAGAACATCGAGTGCCTCAGACGAAAGGACGTTGAGCGCCAGAAGGCAGAGCGGAGCGGAGCGGTCAAACGTTTAAAGATACACTGGGGTAGCCGCTGGCTGGCGGACGGCTGTCTAGAGGAACATGTTGTTCGATGGAAGCAAGTACGGCACGTCCGGTGCGGTTACAGTAAAGCGGTCTTTGCTTTGAGCCTACTGGAGTGTGAGAACTGCGGTTACACTTTAGGCTGTGTGTGTGTGTGTGTGTGTGTGTGTGTGTGTGTGTGTGCCTGAACTTCTGTGACTTGCAGCCCTCTCCCGGCTCTGGCGCACGTTGTAAGTCTCCCTTTTGCACGGATGGGTCGTATTTGCAGCAAGTAGAAGCCAGAACTACAAGGCGGGTATATGCTATCGCTCTTTATGATCTGACTATTTTATTTTACACTGCTTTTAAATTTTTAGGGGACTGTTTTGAGCAGAAACTTTAAGTCGGATTGTAAATATCTGACTTGCCGCTGCGTGCGTATCTGACACGGGAACGTTCTCAGTTGTCAAGAAACGATCTTCATGGAACTTGGTGGGAGTGTAGAGGGGGCAAATTAGTGTAATACATACTCTTTTGGTTTGTATCCAGTTTTACTTTTAAGGTGTAAAACATACACCGCAAGTAATTTGACACTTCAGGCTTAGAGGGAATATCTTCGACACGATTATAAGTAAAAAATGTTTTTCATGTAAAAGTTGAAATGTAATTATTGCTCTTGAAAGCTGTATAATATACTTTTGTAATAATTTGAAATTTTCTGAAATACCGCACCATCATTAATTAATTTTGAAAAATTAAAACCTTTATTACAACATAAATTAAAGAACCTTTCAAGCCACATACATGCCCCTGTAATGAAGTTGGTTTCTCAATGTGCTATCGGAATATTTTCAACATATCTAATTAAAATATCGAAACACTCATTATTATTTTAATTATTTATTTTACTTATATTTATTTTATGTTTTAAATTGTTATTTTATGTTTTACATTAATCTTTTTTCGATTTTTAATTTACCATTTCATATATGTGTATTTGTTAACTGGAAATAATTAGTAGTTCGTTATTATGATATAAAATAATTACAATAATGATAATCTGTAAGAAAATGTTTAAAGTAGAACGTTTTTTACCCCATGCACATAAAATGAACGATATTTCTTCACATAATATACATGAAGGAGAAGCCAATATAAACCAATATTCAACAGTATTTCAGTTTGTCACAGGTGATCCTCTAAATATCCTGATCTCTATCAGGCATATAACATTTGACGAAGAGAATTGATTATGTACTTGTGACTACAGTTTGATTGTATTTTTTCTCAGTAGGAGATTGACCCCCCCATGAACCATGGACCTTGCCGTTGGTGGGGAGGCTTGCGTGCCTCAGCGATACAGATAGCCGTACCATAGGTGCAACCACAACGGAGGGGTATCTGTTGAGAGGCCAGACAAACGTGTGGTTCCTGAAGAGGGGCAGCAGCCTTTTCAGTAGTTGCAAGGGCAACAGTCTGGATGATTGACTGATCTGGCCTTGTAACAATAACCAAAACGGCCTTGCTGTGCTGGTACTGCGAACGGCTGAAAGCAAGGGGAAACTACAGCCGTAATTTTTCCCGAGGGCATGCAGCTTTACTGTATGATTACATGATGATGGCGTCCTCTTGGGTAAAATATTCCGGAGGTAAAATAGTCCCCCATTCGGATCTCCGGGCGGGGACTACTCAAGAGGATGTCGTTATCAGGAGAAAGAAAACTGGCGTTCTACGGATCGGAGCGTGGAATGTCAGATCCCTTAATCGGGCAGGTAGGTTAGAAAATTTAAAAAGGGAAATGGATAGGTTGAAGTTAGATATAGTGGGAATTAGTGAAGTTCGGTGGCAGGAGGAACAAGACTTCTGGTCAGGTGACTACAGGGTTATAAACACAAAATCAAATAGGGGTAATGCAGGAGTAGGTTTAATAATGAATAGGAAAATAGGAATGCGGGTAAGCTACTACAAACAGCATAGTGAACGCATTATTGTGGCCAAGATAGATACGAAGCCCACACCTACTACAGTAGTACAAGTTTATATGCCAACTAGCTCTGCAGATGACGAAGAAATTGAAGAAATGTATGATGAAATAAAAGAAATTATTCAGATTGTGAAGGGAGACGAAAATTTAATAGTCATGGGTGACTGGAATTCGAGTGTAGGAAAAGGGAGAGAAGGAAACATAGTAGGTGAATATGGATTGGGGGACAGGAATGAAAGAGGAAGCCGCCTGGTAGAATTTTGCACAGAGCACAACATAATCATAACTAACACTTGGTTTAAGAATCATGAAAGAAGGTTGTATACATGGAAGAACCCTGGAGATACTAAAAGGTATCAGATAGATTATATAATGGTAAGACAGAGATTTAGGAACCAGGTTTTAAATTGTAAGACATTTCCAGAGGCAGATAAGGGCTCTGACCACAATCTATTGGTTATGGCCTGTAGATTAAAACTGAAGAAACTGCAAAAAGGTGGGAATTTAAGGAGATGGGACCTGGATAAACTAAAAGAACCAGAGGTTGTACAGAGATTCAGGGAGAGCATAAGGGAGCAATTGACAGGAATGGGAGAAATAAATACAGTATAAGAAGAATGGGTAGCTTTGAGGGATGAAGTAGTGAAGGCAGCAGAGGATCAAGTAGGTAAAAAGACGAGGGCTAGTAGAAATCCTTGGGTAACAGAAGAAATATTGAATTTAATTGATGAAAGGAGAAAATATAAAAATGCAGTAAGTGAAACAGGCAAAAAGGAATACAAACGTCTCAAAAATGAGATCGACAGGAAGTGCAAAATGGCTAAGCAGGGATGGCTAGAGGACAAATGTAAGGATGTAGAGGCCTATCTCACTAGGGGTAAGATAGATACCGCCTACAGGAAAATTAAAGAGACCTTTGGAGATAAGAGAACGACTTGTACGAATATCAAGAGCTCAGATGGAAACCCAGTTCTAAGCAAACAAGGGAAAGCAGAAAGGTGGAAGGAGTATATAGAGGGTCTATACAAGGGCGATGTACTTGAGGACAATATTATGGAAATGGAAGAGGATGTAGATGAAGATGAAATGGGAGATACGATACTGCGTGAAGAGTTTGACAGAGCACTGAAAGACCTGAGTCGAAACAAGGCCCCCGGAGTAGACAATATTCCATTGGAACTACTGACGGCCGTGGGAGAGCCAGTCCTGACAAAACTCTACCATCTGGTGAGCAAGATGTATGAAACAGGCGAAATACCCTCAGACTTCAAGAAGAATATAATAATTCCAATCCCAAAGAAAGCAGGTGTTGACAGATGTGAAAATTACCGAACCATCAGCTTAATAAGTCACAGCTGCAAAATACTAACACGAATTCTTTACAGACGAATGGAAAAACTAGTAGAAGCCAACCTCGGGGAAGATCAGTTTGGATTCCGTAGAAACACTGGAACACGTGAGGCAATACTGACCTTACGACTTATCTTAGAAGAAAGATTAAGGAAAGGCAAACCTACGTTTCTAGCATTTGTAGACTTAGAGAAAGCTTTTGACAATGTTGACTGGAATACTCTCTTTCAAATTCTGAAGATGGCTGGGGTAAAATACAGGGAGCGAAAGGCTATTTACAATTTGTACAGAAACCAGATGGCAGTTATAAGAGTCGAGGGACATGAAAGGGAAGCAGTGGTTGGGAAGGGAGTAAGACAGGGTTGTAGCCTCTCCCCGATGTTGTTCAAACTGTATATTGAGCAAGCAGTAAAGGAAACGAAAGAAAAATTCGGGGTAGGTATTAAAATTCATGGAGAAGAAATCAAAACTTTGAGGTTCGCCGATGACATTGTAATTCTGTCAGAGACAGCAAAGGACTTGGAAGAGCAGTTGAATGGAATGGACAGTGTCTTGAAAGGAGGATATAAGATGAACATCAACAAAAGCAAAACAAGGATAATGGAATGTAGTCTAATTAGGTCGGGTGATGCTGAGGGAATTAGATTAGGAAATGAGACACTTAAAGTAGTAAAGGAGTTTTGCTATTTGGGGAGCAAAATAACTGATGATGGTCGAAGTAGAGAGGATATAAAATGTAGGCTGGCAATGGCAAGGAAAGCGTTTCTGAAGAAGAGAAATTTGTTAACATCCAGTATTGATTTAAGTGTCAGGAAGTCATTTCTGAAAGTATTCGTATGGAGTGTAGCCATGTATGGAAGTGAAACATGGACGATAAATAGTTTGGACAAGAAGAGAATAGAAGCTTTCGAAATGTGGTGCTACAGAAGAATGCTGAAGATTAGGTGGGTAGATCACATAACTAATGAGGAAGTATTGAATAGGATTGGGGAGAAGAGAAGTTTGTGGCACAACTTGACCAGAAGAAGGGATCGGTTGGTAGGACATGTTCTGAGGCATCAAGGGATCACCAATTTAGTATTGGAGGGCAGCGTGGAGGGTAAAAATCGTAGAGGGAGACCAAGAGATGAATACACTAAGCAGATTCAGAAGGATGTAGGTTGCAGTAGGTACTGGGAGATGAAAAAGCTTGCACAGGGTAGAGTAGCATGGAGAGCTGCATCAAACCAGTCTCAGGACTGAAGACCACAACAACAACAACAGGAGATTGACATAATCATTCAGCAGAACCAGATCTGAAAATTCTTCCAACATCGAAAGCGTATACGTTCCACGACTGTACCTGTGCCATCGAACCCTTTGGTGTAAAAAAACGTTATGTTTTCAACATTTCCTAACAGACTGCTATTGCTGCAATTATTTTCTGTCATAATAATGATTTACTTGTTATTTTAAATTCATTAAATACACATACATGAAGTGGTAAATTATTACAAAACCTGATTTCACAGTTTTGAAGAACATTAATTTCACATCAGCTTTTATATGAAAAACATTTTTTTATTTCACCGTTTCGAAGATATTCGCCCCCCCCCCCCCCCCACACACACAAGTCTAAAATGCCAAGTTACCATGAAAAGTGCATTGGACACAAACAAAACAGACATAATACAATATTTGCCCCCTATACACAACCGCCGAGTTTCATAAATATCGTTTATTGATACTTAGGAGTGTTACCTTGTGATTAACAGACTGTTCGGCAAAAAACGGTCATAGCTGTAATTCTGATTAATTCGCAACATGAAATTCCTCAGGATCTCTGTTCACTGATGATGGACTTCCTATTTGTTCTATAAGATAATTGACTTTGATTTTCTGCTATAATTTGCATGCAGTGTAATAGTGCAACTTTTTTCTGCTTCTCATGTTTTATTATTACTGCGTATTGCATATTTTGTGCACTGCAAATCTGTTTGGCTTTCTTTTTTTATAAGTAGTGTAAACTCATCATCTGACTTGAATATTTTTGATTATTACCACTTTTATTGTTTGCTGTTGCGCGATCACCGTGAGTTTAAATTACTTGGTATTGTCTCTTGCATTTGGCTTCAATTGAGGAAGCGCTATGTTGTTAATAAATTCTTGTTGTTGTTTGGCCTAACCATTTCTAGTGAAGCTATGTAAACTGAAATTTTATGTACTTAGTAAATAAATACTCATTGCTCAACCCAGTCCTTGCACTCCCACTACAACCGCCGGCCGCAGTGGCCGAGCGGTAGGAGCTTCAGTCTGGAACCCCGCGACCGCCTCGGGCATGGATGTGTGTGATGTCCTTTGGTTAGTTAGCTTTAAGTAGTTCTAGGGGACTGATGACCTCAAATGTCAAGTCCCATACCGCTCAGAGCCATGTGAATTTGAGCCACTACAACCCTTACAGGTTGCGTCTTCTTGTTAATGTATACCTTGACCCAACTCATAGCCCTAAAGGTTCTCCTTCTTGAAGGGATCTAGTGAGCACAATGAATGAATGAATGATGGAACTTCTGTTGTTCTCTGGACTCTGGCAGTAACGCGAAACAACGATTCGGCGTTCAGAATATTCCATAGGGGAAGACCGAGACTGCGCCCGTTCAGAGAAGCACAACTTACTTTTATCTATCAGATGCAATGGTGCCACCGATCCAATCAGAGATACCGTCTGTCATTGCAATAGCCGGAAATGTGATATACTTATTTGTTTGTTTAACCTGGAAAGATTAGGGCCATTAGACTTCTCTTCCAGCCAGCCAAGCAGTCATATATACATTACGTTCATTACAATAAGCATGCTATATGTAATATGTGACGTTATAAAACACACAGTAAATACTGTAATGCAGTAAGAGAAAAAAAAATACAGTTTACACTCGTCCCTGAGTACAACAATAGAGACAAGTTACAGGAAGGTAGTTGTAAGCTATGAATGCTCACAACAATGGCTTAAGGCAAGAGGTGGAAGAGGGGCAGATAGGGAAACGAGATAAATCAGAGTTAATGAAGACAAAGAGGCGGGCCTGACTGAGAAACGAAAGGAGCAAGAAGCGAAAACATAAGAATGTGAGAGCATTTACTTTTCCGTCTGACAGAGTGAAAACTGGCCGTATACGTTAATTTTTGGTTCAATATAATGTGGGTGACAGAAGGAAATGCTTCAGCTCCTTAGATGCAGCAGGGCAGTGAGTTTCGCGAAGAGTGCGGGACGCCTTCTTCGACAGGCCAACGGCAGCGACAGAGAAGGAGTTTTCTGATGTTTTTGTTTTATGGATGGACACAGACAGGATACGCGCTAAGTGAGACCTTGTGTTTCGATTACGGTGAGAGGACAGGTGCTAAATGTGTTATGCAAGGTACTGAGGTGCATGCGTACTACGGAGCCGATGAAGGAATCATAGCGTGCGGTAGTCACGTAACTTGTCTGGCCGCAGCCAACCTAAGTTGGTTGGTTGGTTTAAATAGGGGGGAAAAGAGACCAACCTAAGTGGATGTACTCGTATGAAGCACTGACGGGACCAGAGAGACGTATGTTACAGATGTAACGCACACAAGCATTTATGCTTAATTCTAACCCTATCGTCTTCTCACTACTAGTAGCGTGTTGAATTACATCGCAGTAATGGAAGTTTGTCAGGACGCGTGACTGCACAAGTTTCACGTGCTAAGGTAATCTGTTCCGAAACTTTTTAGGGGTGTAGAGACAAGTAGATGTCTTGCTGCATGTGGCGACAGTATATTCTGCCCAGCTGAGGAGCTCATTCAAACTTGCGCCTAGGATTTCCTCTGTTCCCGTAGATGGAATTGCACTACCGAAGAGAAGAAAATGGATAAACTGTTCGCGGAATTTAGTACATACTAATACTAAATTAACTAATTAATACTAAAAATATACATCTACATCTACAACCATACTCCGCAAGCCACCTGACGGTGTGTGGCGAAGGGTACCTTGAGTACCTCTATCGGTTCCCCCCCTCTATTCCAGTCTCGTATTGTTCGTGGAAAGGATTGTCGGTATGCTTCTGTGTGGGCTCTAATCTCTCTGATTTTATCCTCATGGTCTCTTCGCGAGATATACCTAGGAGGGAGCAATATACTGCTTGACTCTTCGGTGAAGGTATGTTCTCGAAACTTCAACAATAGCCCGTACCGAGCTACTGAGCGTCTCTCCTGCAGAGTCTTCCACTGGAGTTAATCTATCGTCCCCGTAACGCTTTCGCGATTGCTAAATGACCCTGTAACGAAGCGCGCTGTTCTCCGTTGGATCTTCTCTATCTCTTCTATCAACCCTATCTAGTACGAATCCCACACTGCCGAGCAGTATTCAAGCAGTGGGCGAACAAGCGTACTGTAACCTACTTCCTTTGTTTTCGGATTGCATCTCCTTAGGATTCTTCCAATGAATCTCAGTGTGGTATCTGCTTTACCAACGATAAACTTTATATGATCATTCCATTTTAAATCACTCGTAATGCGTACGCCCAGATAATTTATGGAATTAACTGCTTCCAGTTGCTGACCTGCTATATCGTAGCTAAATGATAAGGGATCTTTCTTTCTATGTATTCGCAGCACATTACACTTGCCTACATTGAGATTCAGTTGCCATTCCCTGCACCATGCGTCAATTCGCTGCAGATCCTCCTGCATTTCAGTACAACTTTTCAATGCTACAACCTCTCGATATATCACAGCATCATCCGCAAAAAGCCTCAGTGAACTTCTGATGTTATCCACAAGGTCATTCATGTATATTGTGAATAGCAGCGGTCCTACGACACTCCCCTGCGGAACACTTGAAATCACTCTTACTTCGGAAGACTTCTCTCCATTGAGAATAACATGCTGCGTTCTGTTATCTAGGAACTCTTCAATCCAATCACACAATTGGTCTGATAGTCCATATGCTCTTACTTTGTTCATTAACGACTGTGGGGAACTGTATCGAATGCCTTGCGGAAGTCAAGAAACGGCATCTACCTGGGAACCCGTGTCTATGGCCCTCTGAGTCTCGTGGACGAATCGCACGAGCTGGGTTTCACACGACCGTCTTTTTCGAAACCCATGCTGATTCCTACAGAGTAGATTTCTCGACTCCAGAAAAGTCATTATACTCGAACATAATACGTGTTCCAAAATTCTACAACTGATCGACGTTAGAGATATAGGTCTATAGTTCCGCACACCTGTTCGACGTCCCTTCTTGAAAACGGGGATGACCTGTGCTCTTTTCCAATCCTTTGGAACGCTGCGCTCTTCTAGAGACCTACGGTACACCGCTGCAAGAATGGGGGCAAGTTCCTTCGCGTACTCTGTGTAAAATCGAACTGGGATCCCATCAGGTCCAGCGGCCTTTCCTCTTTTGAGCGATTTTAATTGTTTATCTATCCCTCTGTCGTCTATTTCGATATCTACCATTTTGTCATCTGTGTGACAATCTAGAGAAGGAACTACAGTGCAGTCTTCCTCTGTGAAACAGCTTTGGAAAAAGACATTTAGTATTTCGGCCTTTAGTCTGTCATCTTCTGTTTCAGTACCATTTTGGTCACAGAGTGTCTGAACATTTTGTTTTGATCCACCTACCGCTTTGACATAAGACCAAAATTTCTTAGGATTTTCTGCCAAGTCAGTACATAGAACTTTACTTTCGAATTCATTGAACGCCTCTCGGGTAGCCCTCCTCACACTACATTTCGCTTCGCGTATTCTTTGTTTCTCTGCAAGGCTTTGGCTATGTTTATGTTTGCTGTGAAGTTCCCTTTGCTTCCGCAGCAGTTTTGTAACTCGGGTTGTTGTACCACGGTGGCTCTTTTTGATCTCTTACGATCTTGCTTGGCACATACTCATCTAACGCATATTGTACGATGGTTTTGAACTTTGTCCACTGATCCTCAACACTATCTGTACTTGAGACAAAACTTTCGTGTTGAGCCGTTAAGTACTCTGTAATCTGCTTTTTGTTACTTTTGCTAAACAGAAAAACCTTCCTACCTTTTTTAATATTTCTATTTACGGCTGAAATCATCGATGCAGTAACCGCTTTATGATCGCTGATTCCCTGATCTGCGTTAACTGTTTCAAATAGTTCGGGTCTGTTTGTCAGCAGAAGGTCTAATATTTTATCGCCACGAGTCGGTTCTCTGTTTAACTGCTCAAGGTAATTTTCAGATAAAGCACTTAAAAAAATTTCACTGGATTCTTTGTCCCTGCCACCCGTTATGAACGTTTGAGTCTCCCAGTCTATATCCGGCAAATTAAAATCTCCGCCCAGAACTATAACATGGTGGGGAAATCTACTCGAAATATTTTCCAAATTATCCTTCAGGTGCTCAGCCACAACAGCTGCTGAGCCAGGGGGCCTATAGAGACATCCAATTACCATGTCTGAGCCTGCTTTAACCTTTGACCTTAACCCAAATTATTTCACATTTCGGATCTCCGTCAATTTCCTTCGATACTATTCCACTTCTTATCGCTATAAACACGCCTCCCCCTTCACTGTCCAGCCTGTCTCTGCGGTATACATTCCAATCTGAGTTTAGGATTTCATTACTGTTTACGTCTGGTTTCAGCCAACTTTTTGTCCCTAGTACTATATCGGCATTGTGACCGTTTATTAATGAGAGCAGTTCTGGGACCTTTCTATAGACGCTCCTGCAGTTTACTATTAGCACATTAATATTGTTATTCCCTGTTGCAATTTGCCTACTCCTACCTTGCCGCGTCTCAGGAGGCGTCTTGTCGGGCCTAGGGAGGGAATTCTCTAACCTAAAAAAACCCACATGTGCACTCCACACGTACTCCGCTACCCTTGTAGCCGCTTCCTGCGTGTAGTGCACGCCTGGCCTATTCAGGGGGACCCTACATTTCTCCACCCGATAGCAGAGGTCGAGAAATTTGCACCCCAGATCTCCGCAGAATCGTCTGAGCCTGTGGTTTAAGCTTTCTACTCGGCTCCAGACCAGAGGACCGCGATCGGTTCTGGGAACGATACTACAAATAGTTAGCTCAGATTCCACCCCGGGAGCGAGGCTTTCCGCCTTCACCAATTCCGCCAACCGCCAGTACGAACTGAGGAAGACCTCTGAACCCAGACGGCAGGAGTCATTGGTGCCGACATGAGCAAATACTTGAGACTTCTTCGCGCATTTGAAGTCCTTTTATCGTTGATGTTGCCGATTACAGCGTTGATTTCTTTAGTTCCGGTACATCGGTAAAGCTGGCGACCATCGACAAGGAAATAACATTTATAGACTCACAGAAGCAACTAGATATTATCGAAGTGCAAGAAAAATGTACTGGACCCAGACTGAGCCCTATGGCACTCCTCCTTCCAAAGGATTTCTCATTCCCAGAGACAATACGTTTTTCAAGACGTACTTTCAAACCATTTCAGCGTATTACCTGAAAATTTTAGCTGTCGCATTTCTTTTGAGCAGTATGTCATAGTTGACGGTATCAAATGCTTGGCCGAAGTCCAGCAGTATCAAGATTTTGGCCTCATGATTGTCTACGAAAATGTAGTCAAGGGCTGTGGATACAGAGGGTAAGATGCTGATTGGTATGTGATCACAAGGCGATTGTGCGCTTCATTTCTTATGGTTAGGTCGGACTATACTATCAACGAGATTTGTGCACAGAAAGCGTCATGGAGGTATGTGTGTGTGTGTGTGTGAAGCGGGCAAACACTTACCTACTCCTTACAGCTCTATACAGACAGAAACTTTTGCAGCCAGTTCACCAAAATGAGCATTGCACACCAGAAAAACGGAGTTCTTAGCGATGACTTTCATTTCCGCTTGCAAAGGGGCAAGCCACTAGAGTTCTTTATCAGCCTTACTAAAACACATCAATGAAAAATAATGCCTTGGACGATTTAAGATCTAAGATTCAGAAGATGTAAACCAAAATTTACGAAAACTACAACATCCAAAACAGAACGTGTGATCAGAACAGTGTTGCAAAATTAGATGACAGACCACAGGTAGATAACATGAAAGTGTGTCCAGTTACGCTCTGTCGTCTATGGATGTAAATGTTGATTTTATGTCAACCTCAGCCATTGAAGAGCCACAAGCGAAGAGGAAACGAGGGAACTTGTTCGAGCATTCTTTATTGACATAATAGGATGTTGTCGGAACACGTGGGTAAATTCGAACAGAACAGATTTCTCGATCTCAGGAAATAGGTTATCGCACCTTCACATTTCGGTTTCGATATTCACAGATTTCAAACTTCTGTGGCAATGATGCAATGGGGATTCAGTTGGCAGAAAGAGTTCTACACATTGATGAGTGGGTACTGTACCATGCAGTGTGACCGCAACCGTGGACGACCGCCGTGTTGGCGCCTGGCTGCAACGCACTGCTCCCGTCCGGTCATGTAGGTCAAGGTTTTTCGTGGTTTTCCTACATTTCTACCTAGAAAATGACGCAGAAGATTCCCTTCGCAATCCTTGCCTATTCACGCTTTTGCCCGTTTCTTGTGACTTCGCCGTCTGTTGGACGTTAAACTGTGATGTCTCCTGTCAAGTCCAAGAAGTTTGGTTGAGGATGGGGCACTGCAATGAGTGTGCTGATGCCCGCGTTGATGATTCGACGTTCGTTGCAGCGCTTCAGACAGACACTTGCCCTGTGCGCTGACACAATCGACTAAGAATAAAATAGGCGTTAGTGGGATGACGAACAGCAAAATGTTGATTTTCGGTCTAGTCTCACTTCAGTCGGTAGCACAGTGATGGGCGCATATGTTAGGATCTACCATGGTGACAGTATCTGGAAGATGGCACTGTTGAAATGCCGTTATCGTGTCTAGTGCTATGAAAATGTAGTGAGAATTGAAAATCTGTGCCAGAATGGGATTTTATGGTCAGAGTGCCACTGGATACAAATGTTCAGTCTCGACTCCAACATACTGAGGTCTGTATGAGCAGCAACCGCTACACCTAGCTGGTCTCAGAAACCAAGACAATGCATCTCACATTGGCAACTCTGTACGCCATATTTCAGCTTCATCACATGTGACTAAACATGTACACGTCATCCTCCAACCACGACGAGTCTGCACGTTTCATGATGCATCGTACAGTGAACACGATAAATTGTCCTTCCTATCATCCAACAAGTGTCGCAGTGCGGAATATCAGATGTTAAGGACTTTCTGCACTACGAGTCAACATACAAGACTTGCGGTGATATTGCTAACGTAGTGTCCAAAAAGGTGCGGAAGGCACGTCAGCGTTTTAAATAACACGCTTCCCTTGCACTGAAACAGCAGCGTCCTGATGTACTGAACCGCGCAGCCAAGGAATCCGAGAGACAAGGTGACGCCGTTCCGTCATGCGCCGACGATCGGTACCAATTGTCGCAAGGTGCTGTATAATAGGACCGGGGAAATGCTCCTGTGGCCAAGAAATACAGGAGATGAATGTGCAGTCAAAGGCTGCCACCTAATCCGTTGTGGACGAAGATTTCAGATTACTTTACAATGTGCTCAGCAATACCCACAAAGCAGACAGTGAACATACTGACAAGTGACCTCTGACCTTAAACCTGTTAAGTGGATAGACTTTTTCCAAAGTTATAGATTATAATAGTAGCAGAGCTAGTAGTGAGGGAGACTGATACAGGGTTCGACAAATAAAAGTGGCCGGGACGAGTGGATACGGTTGGACGCATTAACGGAGGACATTTGTCTCTGGTGGACACTTGCCGCTCTATTACCTAAAAAGTCTTAGTCCCTCGCATGTCTGAGAACCTCTTCCGTGTGCTAAGACCTACGTTAACAGTCTATTGTGTAGCTTTCCAGAAATCTAGAAACATGATATCTGCCTATGGCCCTTCAGCCGTGGTTTGCTGGTATCGTCCTAGAAAAGGGCATACTGAGTATCACACGAGTGGCGCTTTTGTTGGTTTGTGGGCAGCAGCTTTTATCTCTCAAGGAAATTTATTGTATTTGAAGTTAGACTATGCTCAACATTTCTGTAGCAAACCACCATTAATGAGAGTGGCCTATAATTTTATGGGTCCTTTCATTTACCCTTCTTGAATGCGAGAGTCGCCTACGTTTCTTCCAGTAGCTTAGGACTTTAAGCAGGGGGAGGGTTGGCTCTGCGACTTAACTTCTGAGGTCATCAGCCGCCTAGAACGTAGAACTAATTAAACCTAACTAACCTAAGGACATCACACACATCCGTGCCCGAGGCGGGATTCGAACCTGCGGCCGTAGCGGTCGCTCGGTTCCGGACTGTAGCTCCCAGAACATCACGGCCACTCCGGCCAGCAGGGGGAAGGATTCGTGATAAATTCAACCTAAGTACTCACTGTAAAACCGAACTGAGATTACATATTGATTAGACGATTTATTTATTTTCAACTCATTCCGTTGCTTTTGAATGCCTGGGATGGCTGTTTCTAAGAACTTCATAAAGGAGTTTGTGCGGCGGTCAAACGATAGTGTGTCCGTACGATCCTTCTTCGTTAATGACTTGTTAAACGCGAAATTTAGAACTTGAGTTTTGCTTTTACTGTCTTTTATTGCCATACCACAGTGTTCAACAAGTGACCCACTTACCGATTTTATGTAGGACCAGAATTTTTTAGGACTGTGAGCAAGGTTTTTCGCTAACGTATGAAGGTAGAGGTTGTGTGCTTCACGGGTCGGTCTTTATATAGACGTACGAATATTTACTAGATTTTGTCAGTCGACATTTCTGCATTCTTTTTTTAAGCGAGAATGCAACAATTTCAGTTCTCTCCGTATTTTCAGAATGTTTTCATTAAATCCCATGTGTCTTTTCCGTCCTTAATCCACTAACTTGACAGATTCTTCCCCATAGCGCGATTTAACAGTCATTTTAGGCATTGTCCATAATTCCTATAGTCCAGGGCCGACCACGGCGGTCCATCATACTTCACGCATGCAACTTGTGCGGTTCGCGAGCTTGCGAAGGCCCGGCCTGTCACTCGGGATTGCTCGGTCCTTCTCGGAAGTGTCCGGAACAGCGCGACTTTTCATTTAGCATTGCGGTGCGGCATTTTTTGGTCGCTACAACTTTCTGAGTTCGGCTGAATCATGGCGTCAGTCCTGTTTACCTTCCGCAATTTGTTCTTGGTATGAAGGATGTTCGCAGGTTCAGGGTCTGTTTCGTCTGTTTGTTCAAAAAGAGGCAGTCTAGCGATCTATCGTGAGAATCCTTTAAAATGAATGGGAATGACAGAAGGGAGGGATGAGAATTCTGAATTCGCATATACGATGGGTACTGCTTATTTGCCATGAATATACGTTACAGTACCATACAGAGAGAATTTAAACATTTAGATGAGAGCGAAAGGGCAAAATATTACAACGATCGACAGACAGGATTCATTGTTCTGTAAATCAAGAAGCAATTTGTGCTAAACTTGCTGGCATGGAGATCTTAAAGAAATTGATGGTACGAATAGTAAAATTCTTGAAGTCGCACCCATTATTACTTTGTCTGTTGCAACGGTTTTCAATGGAAATGAACGATGAGTATGGAGACTTCATACCTTACTGCGAAGTACGTTGTTTAAGTCAAGGGGCATACCTGGAACGACTTTTCGATTTAAAATTGCTATTGTTGAGTTTATGAAGGAAAAAGGATCAATTAGTGCATCCGTAACGGATTGTAGACTTCGCACTTTAAGTGGACTTGACTGCATTCTGCCACGCAACGTAACTTCTTTCTGATTTTATGGGATACATTTAAAAATAAAATCACGTTGTAGAAGGGAAACATTCTGAAAAAGACAGTCCAGCTCCCTAAGCTCACTGGCTTCAAAGAAAGTGCGAGGTTTGAGGAATTCATTGTGGCCTTGCAAGAATTACAACGTCAGTTTTATAAAGTTATTGAGGGCTCTGCCAGTCTTACATTTCTTTTCGAGCTGTTGTCGATAACGTTTGCCGTTTCAGCTGAAAGTGCCCTGCGCATGTGCAGACGTAACTGAACGACCTGCATGGTAATTCCAGTTATAACAGCAAATCTTTTTACGTTAAAACTGATCGAGTTGTCTACACTGCTTTCTTCAGATAGATTTTTCAAGTCCCCATTGTGAGGTTGCAAATGTGCTTCAATATTTCGATCGACATATTTGTGTGAAAGACCTTTTTTCGAGTATGAAACTGAAAAGTCACGATTACGTGATAGCTTGAGCCCGACATTCTGTGGATTTGTCCATATCTGTCCATATGCCGACAGTTTGTACCAGATAAAAATTATATTACGTCTTCAACGTGCCAAAAATAATTAATTAATAATGAAATCTTGTTTTACTTGTGATCTATGTTTCTGAGAAATGTGAAATATAAAATTAAATCGCATGCAGTGCGAGTGCACTGCCATTTAAATGCGGCACGTTCGCTGTTTTCCCCTCTTCCCCCTCCTCGCCCTCAGACAGCCTGGCGTGGGTGTGGAGAAAATGTGAAGCGAGGCTGAATGTGTTGGCACGTAGGTCCAGATATGGCCGGTAAACCGAAATCTTGGCCAGCCCTACTGTCTTCCGTCATATCGGAACTAAACGTTGTCCATTCATTGTTGAATTAGGATGCTAATAACTGCTTCTCTTCTCTTCCTAGCATACATGAATCCCTAGGTCTGAGTCTATACTCGGTAGGTTGAAATCGTCTAGAACTAATATTGCTTAATAGGGATACTTCAGCACTACTTAGCGTAGACATTTCTTGAATTATTCTACCACTGTTATAGTGGAATCAGATACTTGATAAAGGAACTCGATGATTAATCTGAGTTCACTTAGGCTGGTTTCTCGCAACCATGTAACTTCGTAGCCTGACTCAATTTCGACATTAGTAGAAAAAATATATCGATTGCAATGAAGCTGTCTTTTCGATATACATTGCACTTCTTTTTAACCCTTTCCATCCCAGTGGGACCATTTGGACCTATCACACGTTTCAGATATTTCTGCAAAATCCACGAAAGCCCACTGGTTCCACATGGCATCATTGCATTCTAGTATGTAAACTAGGTCATTAGATGGAAGAACCAACAAGATTATGCGTATTGGTTCATACGCACCGATTAGAAAGGAAATTGTACGAATTAAAAAAAAACTGAAATCATGTTTAATGTGTTACTAGAAGAATTTAGAAGTCAAAAACAATATTTTAAATTTCCTTACAGTGCAAGACAAAATAGAGCTGGGAGGGGTTAAATTGTTCTGACATTTCCTTCCCAAGTTTTATCTAGAAATCGGTTCCGAGTATAGTCCGAGCGTGACATGTTTCCTGGAGGACGATAAATTCAAACAATTAGTTGCTAATGATTCGCATATTACTGTTAAAATCTTGATATTCGAAGTGGCTTTATTTTGTTTCCGATCTGCTTTCACCCTCTGAAGCAGGGTGCAGTAGCTTCTTGTCCAGAACTACTCCAAAGTTCTGTCGGAGCATGGACACCGGCTTTGGCAGCGGATGGAAGTGATGCGTCTCTACCCCGAACATCTATCTGCCTGAAGTCCAGGGGACTGGCCATCTCGCTACCTCGAGAGTTTGGCTCTTCACATCATTCAAGGCCAGCCTACTTTTGCCACCCATGACACTAGGTCGTCCAAGGTATACCGTTGCCTGCGTGGCATGAGCTGGAATTTGACTCTGTCTACGTGCAAGCAACGCTAATGTAAGCCCTATCTCTACAGTTACATCTGGACACATTTTATGTGCACGAGTAGGCTGATTGGTTTACCATACTGCAGTAAATTTAAGTACATCAAAATGAGCCTCCTGATACATTGATCAGAATGGGGTCAAGGACATAGCTCTTATCACGTAAAGTAGATGCTAACTTACGGATTCTCACTTACCGTGATTTGTTGTACAACAGAACTGGCTTGTTTTAAATTAACAGCAAACAGACATACAGTATACTGAGAAACAAGTTTTCAGTATCTTTCTTGTAATACACTCAGCATTTAAATGCCTTTTTCCGTTTGCCTGTGATGAGGATAATAAGCTTTGTCAAGTATCAAAAGTCAATAATTATATTAAATACATATAAATTTATTTTTGTGTTACTATTGCTATTATTGTTGTTATTATTACTATTATTATTATTGTTATTGCTGTGGCCTAATCCAATTACTTACTGTTGTCTGTTTTTACATGTCTGTTCTTACTTGTAAATTAATTTTCGAAGTTCATTTGTTGTGTACTCCGTCTGATGGCGAATAGCTGGATCCACTGACATGTCACTGGTCAACGTAACAATTTTCTAGTCAATTCCTAATCCTGTATTTTAGAACAAAAATAGCCCTTAATGTTTTAGTCGGACCAGTTACCACTCCAGAGCATAAATCCCTCGAATGTGACATGGTACTTATAATGTTTATTCACGACAGTTCTGGGTATTGCCACTCCCTGTAATTAACATGACGCCACATCACTCTGAGTCAGCCTTGCATTGAACATGAGACATTCCCACGCTTCACCTGAACAAGATCGGTGTCTTCCCTCATCCCTGCCTGAATCTCACCTCTCCCGTCGGAATAAATCGATAGCCAGCTCACAACTGGTTATGACGAATATGCCGCGTACGACATGGAGCGTCACATCACATGCACTGTGCTGAAATATCTACGTAGGCTATACACCCAGCATCCTTTGTAAATGATGATAACGTTAGAAATTAACATATTTTCGACTAAAGGTAACTGTATCAGAGATACAGCTCGGCTGGAGAAGAAGCAACTCAAAAAAATGTGTGTGAAATCTTACGGGACTTAACTGCTAAGGTCATCAGTCCCTAAGCTTACACACTTCTTAACCTAAATTATCCTAAGGACAAACAATCACACCCATGCCCGAGGGAGGACTCGAACCTCCGCCGGGACCAGCCGCACAGTGTACGACTGCAGCGGCTAATCCCGCGCGGCGAAGAAGCAAATCATTCAAAACTTTATCAGGCGAATCGTTCAGGAAATCGCCTTGTTTAGTTAGCGTCTTGATTTAATTAGTGAAGCAACAACAAACATAAATCATGATGATAAGTCTCGGGTAACCCCTCTCCTTCGTGAAGTGAGTCCTTCCCTGCCCATCAGCTGGGCGCAGGATCGCGCAGACCTGCGAAGCGGCGGGTTGCGTCGGGTCGCGACCTCCGCTGATCAGCTCCTCCACAATGGCGCCTGCGGGTGTTGCGGGTCGTCGCTTTGGCGGTCACGCCCCTCGGTCACGGCCGCGAACACAAAGCGGCGACAAACACACTCCCCTCCCAGCAACGCCCGCCACAGGTGCCTGGTGGTGCGTCTCTCTAGGACCCGTGGACCTTATAATACTGCGAATAAGTTATGTAAAACATGTCTATACTTTCCACTTACTTTTGCTGCAACTGAAAATCCGCAATGCCTCATAATTACGGAAAAACTACAATCGGTCCATGCTCTATCAAAGAAATTAAGAACTCCCTCAAAACCAAAAGCTGTCACGATGTTGACAATATCTATACTGATAACAAATCTGTAAAGCTATCGTGTATATCTGTTCGTCTGTCTGAACACGTTTCTCCGAAACTACTGGACGAATTTTCATGAGGTTTTCGCAGGTGACTTGAGTATAGCTTCGGGCTTTATTTCATCAAAATCGGATCACGGAAAAAATATCGTTATGTAAATTTATCAAGAAAATGGCTCTGAGCACTATGGGGCTTAACATTTTAGGTCATCAGTCCCCTAGACTTAGAACTACTTAAACCTAACCTAAGGACATAACACACATCTATGCCCGAGGCAGCACTCGAACCTGCGACCGTACCGGTCACGCGGTTCCAGACTGAAGCACCTAGAACCGGTCGGCCACAACGGTCGGCCCTAAAGTTTTCATATCTGTGTATTTGAACACGCTAATTCTTTTATGAGGGTTTCACAGGTAATTCGACATAGTTTGGGGCACCGTATAGGGTTTATTTCATAAAAATCGGATAACATAAAACTATATCCTAATTAAAAGTTTTATCCATCCTAATATTAGAAATGCAAAAGTAGCTTTGTCTGTTACATTTTCAAGACTAATCTGCTGAACCAATTTAGATGAGACCTGAGGAGGAACATAGGTTACTTTAGAAAGTGTGTAATGCAATATACTTGTTGATAATAAGAATACTGTGCCAACTGGAAAAAAACATTTTCTCTTTGACTTTTGATCTTTATCGTATTTCTGCAAATGCTTTTATTAGTTGATGTGTGTCTCATGATCTGATTCAGAGTAATGAATGCAATGCTTTTACATTCTTCAGTGAGTTTAATCCTCATTTACACACTGTTTTTTGCATAATATACACATTGCAGAATGTACACATTGCATAATGAGTTGCAATTTGAACCACACAATGAATAGATGCACGCTACTGTCTCTGCTGTGGGTAAGCACTGCTCAGCAGTGATGCTACGAATGCCGACTTACTTTGTGTTGGTTCAGCATGGGGAGGGACAGAGTGGGGCGCACATAACACACTATTTTACCCAAACAGCCAGACACATGAGGGTAGCTGATGTTATTGCATATACAGTACCTTACTTAGTCACCATCACGCATCATAGCAAAGCTACTGATATGCTAATACAGCTGTAGGTAAGTAAACTACTAACACAGGGTTGTGTTGGCTACCAATTAATGTTTGTCCAATATTCAACTTTTTCAGGATAGCACCTCACTATAAATTAATAGTAATTACATATTTCTTGAGTAAATTGTGGCTTGACAATAATGTGTAAATGTAAACCTTCCGTCACAAAGAAAGGCTCTATTGATGAAACATTTTGACTGACAACGTAATTTACGGCATCTGCACTATACAATACGGAACTTTTTACGCATTATGAGTCTGCCTCACTCATCCTTTTATGATTTGTCTCTGTATTGCAAGCTTTCTGAGATATAGTGTTGTTGCCCATTTTATTTTCTAATCTTTTTCGACCATGGAACTGCAGCAGTTATATCCATATTTTTACAGTCCTTAAAACACGCAACACGTTATTTTAGTGTTCAACAACACGCACCTACAGAAGATCTCACGCCCAACTGAAAATGGAGCACACAAGTAAACAAGGCTATTAGGCACTGGCAGAAGACCGGAGCGTCATGAGCGCTTGAATGTACACCATTTTAGTCTCAAGACACCTAGCAGTTTCGTTCAGTAGAATAACTCTTGAACAAGAATTCACGGCAATTGTTGGATACAATGGCCTAGTAACGTCTAGTAATGGTAAGTGTGTCAGTCCATTTCCAAATTTTTTTTACTTGCAGCACTTGGGATTCAACTTGTCCACTTATACAGTGTATTCATTCACATACGCAACACATCACTGTCCCACGGGATATTTTCAGACAGACTAAAATATGTTATTTCAGACCCCATTAGAGGAAAGATAGCAACACAGATATTATTATCGACCACACTCAATACTCGCCTCCTTCTCGAATGTTAAGGAAAAAAATATGTATGTAAGAACAATAACACGCCTCTCCAAAAGTAAGATACTTTGGAGAGAGTGTTGTACAGTAGAACGCTTCTCAGACTTCTTATGTGTTTTTGTATGTTTCATTATTCCATTTTGAAATGATAACATTCACCTTATGTGTGCTGCACTCTCCTTCTAAAATTACAATGTTCTCAGTACTATATTTAATAGTCACTGTATTACAGCATTACTCTATTACATACCAATAATCAGTAAGCGAAATCAAATGAAGAATTATTATTGTCATAATCCAGTTAAAAGTTAAAAACATTTTGAAACAGAAACATTGGCAACTAAGACAAATTATCATTTTTGGGTAGGGAAGATTATTGACACTTTAAAGGAACTCCGTTTATCTGCAAATATCACATGTTCCATGGTACAAAGACTTTCTCTTTCAGGGTACAACATTGTGCATGATTAACGAAATATGGCTTAACCATCCACATGAAACGTAACTAGTTTTAAAAATATACAGAATTTTTCTCCCAATAAAACTTTGTAACAGAGGAAGTAAAAATATCTTGATAGTACTTTTTAATATATTATAAAGCACTTAAATACGTACAACTCATAATATTTACAAACGCTGCACAAAAAACAACATCATGTCTCACAATGACAAAACCAATCGCTTAGTTAGTTTCGCGTTCCAAGGAGCGTTTTGTACAATAGATCGTAATGTTGTGGAACCATTTTACTTCCACATCGAGAATTAATAACTGAATTGTAAATATGGCTACATGCTACATGCTGAACGTTTTTTTAATATACAGATGTGAGTTAGTAATTCCTGCCAACCACTTTTTACATATTAGAATAGAAATTATTCTACAGAATAGAAGGAGTTGTCAACGAGAAACTTCTTCAGTCCATTTTCAAACTTTTCTTTGCTATGTGTCACACATTTTATACTACTAGGTACGTGATAAAGAATTTTTGTTGCAGCATTGTGCACCTCTTTTTGTGCTAAAGACAATCTTAACTGGAGTAATGAATGTCAGTTATCCTTCTGCTACTGCAGTTACCTACATCATTGTTCCTTTTGAACTTTAGTAGGTTATTTACAACTAACATAATGAGGGATAAATATACCGTGAAGCAGTTATCAGAATGAGAAACTCCTGAACCAGATGTCTACGAGATGATCATGGGTAAGCGACACATATTTTTCTTACAGCACTTTTTTGAGCAATGAAGACTTTCTTTCTTAAAGATGAGCTATCTAAGAATATTATTCCATTTGACATTATTGAATGAAAATATGCAAAATATATCAGCTTACTGATTTGTCTCTCCTCATGATTTATACACTACTGGCCATTAAAATTCCCACGCCAAGAAGAAATGCAGATGATAAACGGGTATTCATTGGACAAATATATTATCCTAGAACTGACATGTGATTACATTTTCACGCAATTTGGGTGCATAAATCCTGAGAAATCAGTACCCAGAACAACTACCTCTGGCCGTAATAACGGCCTTGATGCGCCTGGGCATTGAGTCAATCAAAGCTTGGATGGCGTGTACAGGTAAAACTGCCCATGCAGCTTCAACACGATACCACAGTTCATCAAGAGTAGTGACTGGCGTGTAAGGAGGAGAAGTGCGTACCACCACGTTTCCGACTTTGATAAAGGTCGGATTGTAGTCCATCGGGATGGCGGTTTATCGTTTCGCGACATTGCTGCTCACGTTGGTCGAGACCCAATGACTGTTAGCAGAATATGGAATCGGTGGGTAAAGCAGGGTAATACGGAACACCGTGCTGGATCCCAACGGCCTCGTATCACTAGCAGTCGAGATGACAGGCATCTTATCCACATGGCTGTAACGGATCGTGCAGCCACGTATCGGTCCATGAGTCAACATATGGGGACGTTTGCAAGAACAACCATCTGCACGAACAGTTCGACGACGTTTGAAGCAGCATGGGCTATCAGCTCGGAGACCATGGCTGCGGTTACCCTTGACGCTGCATCACAGACTGGAGCGCCTGCGATGGTGTACTCAACGACGAACCTGGGTGCACGAATGGCAAAACGTCATTTTTTCGGATGAATCCATGTTCTGTTTACAGCATCATGATGGTCGCATCCGTGTATGGCGACATCGCGGTGAACGCACATTGGAAGCGTGTATTCGTCATCGCCATACTAGCGTATCACCCGACATGATGGTATGAGGTGCTATTAGTTACACGTCTCGGTCACCTCTTGTTCGCACTGACGGCACTTTGAACAGCGGACGTTACATTTGAGATGTGATAAGACCCGTGGCTGTACCCTTTATTCAATCCCTGCGAAACACTACATTTCAGGAGGATAATGCCCGACCGCATGTAGCAGGTCCTGTACGGGCCTTTCTGGATAAAGAAAATGTTCTACTGCTGCCCCGGGTAGCACATTCTCCAGATCTCTTACCAATTGAAAACGTCTGGTCAATGCTGGCCGAGCAACTGGCTCGTCACAATACGCCAATCACTACTCTTGATGAACTGTGGTATCGTGTTGAAGCTGCATGGGCAACTGTACTTGTACACGCCATCCAAGCTCGGTTTGACTCAATGCCCAGGCGTATCTAGGCCGTTATTATGGCCAGAGGTGGTTGTTCTGGGTACTGATTTCTCAGGATCTATGCACCCAAATTGTGTGAAAATGTAATCACATGTCAGTTCTAGTATTATATATTTGTCCAATGAATACCCGTTTATCATCTGCATTTTTTCTTGGTGTAGGAATTTTAATGGCCGGTAGTGTATAGTAAGGAATATGTAACCAAGGATGGAAACAGAAAAATAAGAAAATGGGACATCTCTGCATATTCTTCGAACCATGGCAGCGCACTTTTTTCTGGGTGGGCATCAAATGGTACAGAAAATAAAAAGAAATGGTTCAAATGTCTCTGAGCACTACGGTACTTAACATCTGAGGTCATCAATCTCCTACAACTTAGAACTACTTAAACCTAACCAACCTAAGGACATCACACACATCCATGCTCGAGGCAGGATTCGAACCTGCAACCGTAGCGGTCTTGCGGTTCCAGACTGAAGCGGCTAGAACCGCTCGGCCACACCGGCCGGCAACTGGGTGGGCATCACAGCGTCGACAAATCTGAGGAGAGACGCTCCACCGTGTTGTATTTTAAAATTGCAGTTCATTCAGCACACTGAGTAAATCGCGATTTTAGAACATAATTCCACCACAGCAGTGTATTTGGGGGAAAGAGTTTGGTTATTTAAACATTTAAGAATTTTATGGGAAGCCTCACAGATAACCACATTTCTTTTAACTGTAGGGGATTATTAGCGAATGAAAATTGAGGGTATATTTATAGCATGAAGGGCAATAAATATGACTAGCGAAAGTGAAGTGGAGGTGTTTTTTGTTTGATATTATGGGATTAAATTTATATGTATCTATATAAATGTTTTGTTGTCTGAGGACTCTTCGCGTTATTGCTTGGGGACGACGCCAATCCTGGTGTATTGAAAGAGACTATGTCTCGTGAAACCTCATGAAGAGTTGGAGAAATGTTTAATATTGTAGTTTTAGAACAATTTTAATTACCGTGGAATTACTACCCTTTTACCTGGGTGTTGTGAAGTACCGTACATTTTTCCACTGCTACAGGGCGATACCACTTTACTTGTATGGAATTTTTATCACATAGGACAGGCTACCGAAAAGGTAAAGCTAGTGCTGACGATGCCAGAGGAGGGATTACTGCTTGCGGGAGTCTTCCGCTGTGAGAGACTTGCTCTAATTTACTGATGGTTCAAATGGCTCTGAGCACTATGGGGCTTAACTTCTGAGGTCATCAGTCCCCTAGAACTTAGAAGTACTTAAACCCAACTAACCTAAGGACTCTACACACATCCATTTCCGAGGCAGGATTCGAACCCGTGGTCGTAGCGGTCGCGCGGTTCCAGACTGTAGCGCATAGAACCGCTCTGCTACTCCGGCCGGCAGTTTACTGATGATGTCAGTTCCCTGACAGGTTGCTGGATTAGGGCTAGTGGAATATAAAAGGACATTTTGAAGTTTTACACCTCAGCTGTTTTTCACAAGTACTCAGTTTGTTATATCATCAACGATTGGCCAAGATATAATAAACCGAATACTTGGGGAAAACAATCGAAGTGGAAAACTTCAAAACATCCTCTAAAAAATTTGCTGCTGTGGTACCCCAAATGAAGAAAATTATTGAAATGTAATGTTGTTTTATAGTGAGGTTTGATATGTTTGATTTGTTAAACGATGATTCCAGCAAGAGTTGTATTGCTTTCTACAGGAAGGTAACATTAAAATGTTATAGGTTTTCTACAAAGGTTATTTTTACTTTTAGGAATTTTCTGAATGAATAGAGGTTGGGTTTGTATAATTTTCTAAGGAATGGTTACCTGAGCAGATAGTCAAAGCTCATTCTTATTTTGCCGTACCTAAGCAACTGGTGTGATTAGTTACTGAGCCCACTTTGTAGTCTAGTGCAGAGGTCAGCATCATATCACTGTCCATAGGGTTTTTCCACAGCAGGATGTTAGAACCAGTTTTCGGGGCACGTGGGAATGTAGCTGGAGGAGCCCATTCTCTAGGATCGATGAAAATATCTATCCTCTGGTCCATTCGTTAAGTACCTCCCAGGGAAGGAGGGAGAGGGTATCTTGCTGGAGGGATTGTCTTCCTTTCTTCTTCATTTCTAATAGTCTTAACCTTTATTTTCATTTCTTACTTCCCCAATGGGATACTTGAAAATCCGTTTTCATCACGTACGCTACGAGAACAACTGACACAAGTTGTACCTGGCGGGCCACTTAAATATGCACACGTATCGACCTGCTTGGCTAAATTCAGTGCTAATTACCTCGGAAATGGCGCAACGTCGTGAATTTTTTTTCTTAACGATTATTTCACAGCGCAACATCTCCTGTAACACACTTATAAGCTTTTCAGCCTTTATATCATGCGTCCCTTACCTTATTACGTAAGTTCAAATGGTTCAAATGGCTCTGAGCACTATGGGACTTAACATCTTAGGTCATCAGTCCCCTAGAGCTTAGAACTACTTAAACCTAACTAACCTAAGGACATCACACACATCCATGCCCGAGGCAGGATTCGAACCTGCGACCGTAGCGGCCCCGCGGTTCCGGACTGTAGCGCCTATAACCGCACGGCCACCGCGGCCGGCATCACGTAAGTGATCCTATGATAAAATAAAGTATAAAAACATACAGAGCCCACAGAAGCTGATCTTAATAAGATATAATGGTAAATGGCAACAAACGCACTTCTTTCAGATTATTGGTGGAGGAAAAAAAAAAAAGGAATCAAACTAAGAAACTAATTTGTTGTGAAGTGATGACGCAACATAATTTTCTGTTTATACGATAGCATTCATAAGGTAATGATTTAGTAGTACGTCGATATCATATCACACCACATGGTATGGTACAGAAAGTTCCTGGGCGAATAGACTCATATTTGCAGGCTAAAACCTCTTAAAAACTCCATAGTGATTGTGCAAGGTTTTAGGATTCTCTGGAGCGAGGATAATACTGGGACTACTGGAGAATGTCAACTTCATTAGTCACTTGCACGAAGTTGCCGGTTGACAGCGATATTTATTACATTTTGCTGTCACTGTTTAGAAACTAGTTTCGTAGTATGTAAACAGTGACAATGGCAGTTAAGATAGTGCAAGTCTTCACAGTGAAGACAATGGGGAGACTAGAAAAAGTCAGTGAAACATATTGCAAACAAACAAACAAACACACACACACACACACACACACACACACACACACACACACACACACACACAAAATCTTTCACAAAGAAGTAGTTAATGTTATGCCTAACCATAACATTTCCACTCGTAAAATTTCGAGGTAAATAACTTTTCTACATGTTGTTCTATATGGTTGCAGATGACAAACTATGCAAGAAAACAAGTACAATAGAAAACGTAAAAACCAAGGGAAGTCGCAATATGTGGTGAAAAGGTTAACATACAAAACTTTGTCTGTTTTTCATGTTAGTAAATATACACTTAAAAACTCAAATTTTTGTGTGTGCAAGAAGAGAATAGCGTTTTTCCTGGTTAATAGAACGAAAATAAAAGCCCATTGATGGTGCTCAAAACTGTGTTTTGCTCAAGGCGGACCCCCTCCAAAAACATATCTATAACTTACATAATAACAAACAAATTTTTGAACGTGGGAATGCGTAATGTGACTTTTCATTTTAGGATAGAATATACAGGTTGTCAATTATGGAACTATATGAAATAAAATCGTCATAAATTCTGAACTGTTTGCGTTAGGGCGTTGAAACTGCACGGTTGACCGTGGGGCATGATAGGGACTACTATGCGCATGCCTGGTTTGGCTTAGCGACGAAGCTCACTTTAATTTGGATGGGCTCGTCAATAAGCAAAATTAGATCATTTGGGAGACTGAGAATCCGCATTTCACGATCGAGAAGTCTCTTAACTCTCAACAGATGACTGTGTGGTGTGCAATGCCCAGTCGCGAATAATCGGTGCTATATTACTTGATGGCACGGTGACTACCGAACGGTACGTGAAGGTTTTGGAAGATGATTTCATCCCCATTATCCAAAGTTACCCCGATTTCGATAAGATGTGGTTCTTGCAGGACACAGCTCTACCCAATCAAGTGTTTGATGTCCTGGAGGAACACGTTGGGGACCGCGTTCTGGCTCTTGGGTACCCAGAGGCCACTGGCATGGGCCTCAGTTGGCCGCTATATTCTCCGGATCTGAACACATGCAAATCCTTTTTGTAGGGCTGCATTAACATCAAGGTGTACAGCAATAACCCCAAAACCATTTCTGAACTGATAACAGCCATTCAGGGGGTCATCGACAGCATCGACTTTTTCCGGCGCTTCAGCGGGTCATGCAGAATTGGGCTATTCGTCTGCACCATATCATCATCAATGATGGCAGGAATATAGAACATGTCATAACCTAAATACAAATATCTGTAATGACATTTACATGTTGAATAAAGTGTGTGCGAGCCGTAGTTTGTAACCAACTTTTTTAACATAGTTCCGTAATTGTCACCCTGTAAGAAAAGAAGAAAAGCAGTATTTAAACTTACTACGTCTAGAACCTGGGCTTGTCGTACAACGTTATGGGGGCTACTGGTGGTGCTCATGTTCTGGCAGCGGGATGTCATTGTTGCTGGTCACTTGCATGGCTGCCTCGACACGGATCTGACATGGTGGCACAACACGTCACTGACACCAGCCAACTCCACCAGAGATAAACCGCAGCGTGTGGCTCATCCGAACACATAATCATGAATGTTAAAACACGCATTGGTAGCAAATTCATTTTACTCATTAGTCATATTGGGTTAATCATACTGCCTTTCTTCTCTCGTTTTTGCAAAGTAGAACTCCATTTCTTCTGAATCGTCAAGTCATCTGCCATTTTCTGTTTTGGACGTCATTTCCATTTGCTCTTCGGTGTTATCTGTGCTAAGTTTATTCTCATCAAAACCCCATCTAAATGTTTTGTGAAGGGATAGCTACGTGGTGAATATGGGAATTTCTCAGATCTGATGCAAGGCTCAAATAAAATAAAGAAAAGTAATTATTTAGTATTGAGCTCCTCTGACGTTCACGCGAAAAACTCATGTTTCGTTGCTATCAGCCGCTCCATGCTGTTCACGCGAACACAGCATGGACTTCAGTTAGAGGCACCGAGCTAAATGGGTACCATGTTAGTGCGATTCGGATAACGGTAATGAGAGGACAGAGTTGGATGTGAATATAGTGGAAGTGCGCCCAAAGAATCGATAAAAATAACATTTGGACGTAAGATCTCGAGTGTGCAAGAACGAGTCGAGTATTACGAGTGAAACAATGAAACAAGTACAGAAGTTATTTCAGTGTTCGATGAAGTGTCTAACATGATTGATCAAGCTAATGCAATATGTACTAGTTTTGTACATTAACATTTGGTGCTAAGAAACAAACTGAACAACAATAATTTACAATTAAAAATCGACTAATGGTGTGTTTCTTATTTAATTTAATCCAGTTCCCACAAAACGTACTGAACGGAAGTTTACAGTGATGTTTCCATAAAAGGAGCGATGTTTGTAACACACCACATTATTGGCATGCTGTGGAAACCATCGCCCGCATCTCGTGGTCGTGCGGTAGCGTTCTCGCTTCCCACGCCCGGGTTCCCGGGTTCGATTCCCGGCGGGGTCAGGGATTTTCTCTGCCTCGTGATGGCTGGGTGTTGTGTGCTGTCCTTAGGTTAGTTAGGTTTAAGTAGTTCTAAGTTCTAGGGGACTTATGACCACAGCAGTTGAGTCCCATAGTGCTCAGAGCCATTTGAACCATTTTTTCGGAAACCATCACATCAAGCATAGAAGACAGAGCAAGACATATCTTAACACAAGGATTATCGGATTCAGTGCTAAAGAATAGATATTCCATGTCGCAGATTCTTTCATTAACATTTCCTTTTGGCAGTCAGATTATATCATACCAAAATAAAAACAATGCACAAATGCAAAGTAAAATGTTTATGACCCTCAAAATGTCATTTTAGACAGGTCTTACACCACAGAATAATCAATCAGAAGTGATGCAATTAATTCATAATACACGAGTTGCAACAGCAACTTCACATCTCAGAACTATAGTCACAGTAGACATGGCTTCCCGTGCCAAGATTAGCTACGAGTGCAAACTAATGAACTGTGCTGGGACTAATGTCTGCCATATAGTACCTTTGACTGACAATATTAACAGTCACATGAAAGCATTGTCCGTTATGGGCTGTACAATTGTTAGTTTATTTGTTGTTAAACATTTTCGACAGTTTAGTCCTTATCAAGCAATACTCATATGTAACAAGTCGCAACAGAGGTAACATGAATGTCAATCCACCAATCACCAAATAAACATTAAGCAATCTTTATAAAACAGAAACAGAATATTTATAATAGATGCGAGGGAACCATAAACAATATGAATCAAGTACATATTTAACATCCAACCACTGAGAAACCACATCGTTTAAGGCACCAACTTATTCTCGCTATATCTATACGATGAACCCATTTGTGACCGATTTAGCCATTCAATACTAACTCCAAGTCCGCCGTTTCGTCACATATTGTAAAATGTAAACTTACGCATCCGGAAATGTCACGTTTACAATACACCGGGCTATTATGCCATGATCAGATGGATGTATTGTTGAAACCAAACGTTTCGGTCTGATCTCTGGATGACCTTTTAGCCGTCTCGAAGGGCCGATGCATATCCTGTGTCGCTACTGTTTGATGTAAAATTTTCTGCTTACTCCTGCTCAGAGGTGTGACGTTAATTGTTTTTAAAACTCGAAGGTAAATGGCCTTGTCAGTTACTGTGGTTCGCAGCTGCTTTTACTCAACGCTGGAAGACTGGTCACGTCTTCTTCAACACCGGTATCCAGATACAATTCATTTCTAGACTAGAAGATCACAAGCGCAACTCAGAAAGGGAGAAACAGACCGAACAGCTGTCATGAAACTACTGGATTCGATGTGATAAGATTCAGCTGCGGGCAGCCACAAGCGGGTGCTGGAAGCCTGTAAAGAGCGGCCACAGAGATTACTGAACACCCGAATAGTTTTAATCGGATGGAGGAAGGAGTGTAACTGAACTGTACCTGGATTACGGGGCTGATAAAGTCTTTCAACATGGGGTGATAGCAGTAGCAGACGATAACAACAGACAACGGCCAGTGGCGCTCGAATCTCCAAAACATGCGATGACAGTCATCTGTGCAGAAGCAGTGGATATACAACTGGCCATTAAAATTGCTACATCACGAAGATGACATGAGGAAAGCTTCCAACCGATTTCTCATAAGGAGGAGAAAAGCGTACCATCAAGTTTCCGACTTTGATAAAGGTCGGATTGTAGCTTATCGTGATTGCGGTTTATCGTAACGCAACACTGCTGCTCGCATTGGTCGAGATCCAATGACTGTTAGCAGAATATGGAATCGGTGGGTTCAGGAGGGTAATACGGAACGCCGTGCTGGATCCCAACGGCCTCGTATCACTAGCAGTAGAGATGACAGGCATCTTACCCGCATGGTTGTAACGGATCGGGCAGTCACGTCTCGATCCCTGAGTCAACATGTGGGGACGTTTGTAAGACAACAACCATCTGCACAAACAGTTCGATGACGTTTGCAGCAGCATGGATTATCAGCTCGGAGACCATGGCTGCGATTACCCTTGACGCTGCATCACAGACTGGAGCGCCTGCGATGGTGTACTCGACGACGAACTTGGGTGCACGAATGGCAAAACGTCATTTTTTCGGATGAATCCAGGTTCTGTTTACAGCATCATGGTCGTCGCATCCGTGTTTGGCGACATCGCGGTGAACGCACATTGGAAGCGTGTATTCGTCATCCCCATACTAGCGTATCGCCTGGCGTGATGGTATGGGGTGCTGTTGGTTACACGTCTCGGTCACCTCTTGTTCGCATTGTCGGCACTTTGAACAGAGGACGTTACATTTCAGATGTGTTACCACCCGTGGCTCTACCCTTCATTCGATCCCTTCGAAACCCTACATTTTAGCAGGATAATGCACGACCGCATGTTGCAGGTCCTGTACGGGCCTTTCTGGCTACAGAAAATGTTTGACTGCTGACCTGGCCAGCACATTCTCCAGATCTCTCACCAATTGAAAACGTCTGGTCAATGCTGGCCGAGCAACTGGCTCATCACAGTACGCCAGTCACTACTATTGATGAGCTGTGGTATCGTGTTGAAGCTGCATGGGCAGCTGTACCTGTACACACCATCCAAGCTCTGTTTGACTCAATGCCCAGGCGTATCAAGGCTGTTATTACGGCCAGAGGTGGTTGTCCTGTGTATTGATTTTTCTTGCGTGAGAATGTAATCACATGTCAGTTCTAGTATAATATACAGTATTTGTCCAATGAATACCCGTTTATCATCTGGATTTCTTCTTGGTGTAGCAATTTTAGTGCCCAGTAGTGTATAATTTCAGTCAGAAACGATCTACGGTGAAAAAACTACAACCTTTCTTGAAGATATCCTCCGCAGATGGGGATGATGGTTTGGGTTTCAACAAGAAATTCATCGGATCTCGGCAGAGCGGCACAGAATACTTTAGTAAGTGCATCGTGTCGTTATATTTTGTATTGATTTTGCCGATGAAAATATTTTCTGCACTACGTGTCCGCTGCTCTAACATTGTAATGACCTCTTTATATTTTTACCATTGTTCTACGTGTTTCAAGATACGCGGTGTTCATCGAAGGTGGCTTTACGAGACGCCATTTGGAGACAGCGACGCTTCCTTCTTAGGGAAGTTCGAGTGTTTCTCGTAACAAGGTACAGCACGTGCGTTGTTTCCGCCTTCACTCTCGCTCCAGAAGGTGTGAAGGGTGCTCAGGACATTCCGATAGGACATATCGAAGGTTGTGCGTGCTCGCGGACAGCCGTCTAAGACGGATTTGCTCGAGTGTGCCGGAGATTAGTTGTGAGGCACCACATCTCAATCAGTTCCGCATCGCCATTAACACTTGCACTGCCTTGGAGTACGGGGCTAATGCGATAATTCCAATGCGGAAAACGCTCCGTAATTAAAGCCTTGGATGTAATCGGGGGAACGGCCTCGAGGCCACCGCTGGACGGCCGCCGCCGATAGCTGGACCCTGGTCTCGTGACTACCTTTGGGCCGGACAGTCCAGATCTACATACAGTGCTGCCGGAAAAGTTCCCACGATAACATCTGTTTCCACACGTGATTCTACAATATAGAGATACAACCGTTTGAAGCTGATTGACACAGTTCCGATGCGCACGCACAAGTTTGAAAGAGATGACTGCACACTAGCGACTCTGTTTTCTGAATCAGTCGAGTGTGCTGTGAGACGATGTCTGTCTCGAATAATGCATGTAGTGAAAACAAAGTCGCTCATATTTGCACATGCTGAATATGCTGACTTATTATTTGTTTAAGATTTTGGTCATGTAAATATCCACAATTTTATGTAGTTCACTGTAGCCATTTTTGTAATTAGAATGTACCAGACTGAAAAACGTTTCTAGTGTCTTCAGCGAATTTCGAGGAATTGCTTAAGTTTGTAGTACGTAGATTTTACCTGAAGAAACAAGTCAACAAATTATGAATTACGCTGATGGAACATAGTTCTGTGGCTCTGAGCACTATGGGACGTAACATCTACGGTCATCAGTCCCCTAGAACTTAGAACTACTTAAACCTAACTAACCTAAGGACATCACACAACACCCAGTCATCACGAGGCAGAGAAAATCCCTGACCCCGCCGGGAGTCGAACCCGGGAACCCGGCCGCGGGAAGCGAGAACGCTACCGCACGACCATGAGCTGCGGACCATAGTTCCATGCAAGGACAAGAATTTCTATTCAGTATCTAACTTGGAGTAGTATGCCGAATATTACATCAACATACTAATTACTTGTGTTCGTTTCCTCGTCACCGGGTGCAACAGCTTCACACAGAGCACGAAGTGGAAATTTCATCACTGGTTAATTGTTTAGCACTGACTGAAACTTATTTCGGTGGTGTGACGATTATTCATATTCCAATGCCAAGACATATTTCTTACACAGCTCCTCAGTAAATATGTGGCCTACATGATGACAGTTAGTTAACTCTATTTGTCATCTTACCGATCTCATGTGCTGGGATTCCTGCTTCTGTTATTGGAGGATTTTTCATATTTGACGCAATTAGACATGTTCGTTTAACCTTATGTAGCCGTGCAGATTCATCCTGCCACATAACACAACATCTAAATCCAAGACTCTCTGAGCAACGGGCCTGCCACAACGCTTCAGGTACATTGGCATCTCATCAACAAGTCAGCGACTGCTGGAGTGGCAAGGTAGTAAATGAGTTGTTTGCAACCATGCTATGACACAAGTTTTAATGTACTCTAATAAAACTCCAAATTTAAAGTTGTACTCCATGGGACCAAATCACACATGTTCATAAAGCGGGTTTGCTATTTGTGTCTGGAAAGGGACCTCGGCTAATGACTCCCGTATCTGAATCAGGCCTACCTACCTTATCCCTCATCGTCGGTCGGTTCTAGTACTGCCTCCTTTACAAGATCCTTACAGCATCAAAAGCCACTGTTCTCGCAAACCTTCTTTTACAAATTCTAAGCCGGCCGCTGTAACCGAGCGGTTCTACGCGCTTCAGACCGGAACCGCGCTGCTGCTATGGTCGCAGGTTCGAATCCTGCCTCGGGCATGGATGTGTGTGATGTACTTAGGTTGGTTAGTTTAAGTAGTTCTAAGTTTAGGGGACTGATGACCTCAGATGTTTAGTCCCATAGTGCTTAGAGCCATTTGAACCGTTTTTGAACAAATTCTAGGCTGTTAATTAAAAAAAAAAATATTGACGAATAATTAAGTGCAAGCAGAAAAAATTTATTATTATTGTTGTAAGTCTTCACTGCCTGTCAGTCCAACACAAGCCACCAGTTTCAGTTATCAACCACATAATTCGTAAGCATGGTCGATTTGCTGATTCAATGCTTGCTTCTTGGAAACATGAAGTTTTGTCTACGACTGAAGCTCTTGTTGCCGCTAGAGTTCTGTGACCCACGAGCGTTCACTTCACAGTATTTTGTCGAGCGCTTTCAGTTCCGCCAGCGACTCACCTTGAAGTCGGCTGTAAGGTCATCATCCGAAACATCGGAAGAAGGAACAGTACTATGCCGGATGCGCGCCCGAAGTATGATGAAATAGAAAAATATTCCTTTGTCTCTTACGGGTTTCAGATTATATCGACAAAGTATGCAGTGATACACACGTGTCGAGTAACAACACTTGCAAAATTTCATATCATAACAGTTTGAAAAACGAGTATAAGCATCAATTTTCTTCTGCAATGTGTTGATGACCAATTAGGATTTATCATCCAGGCGAGTTGTGTGATGGTGACCAATTTGAACACACCCTTTAAGTGAGCTGCTTTCAGTAAAGTGGTGCAGGGTGTCCGGCATCAGGTGGCAACACTACTCATGGGCACTGTGGGAATGTGTCGACCCCACTCGTCGCAACAACGCAATGGTCCGAATCTGAGCCTCCCTTCGGTAGCTGAATTTCTATACCCATACATACGTTTTATATACTCCTGGAAATTGAAATAAGAACACCGTGAATTCATTGTCCCAGGAAGGGGAAACTTTATTGACACATTCCTGGGGTCAGATACATCACATGATCACACTGACAGAACCACAGGCACATAGACACAGGCAACAGAGCATGCACAATGTCGGCACTAGTACAGTGTATATCCACCTTTCGCAGCAATGCAGGCTGCTATTCTCCCATGGAGACGATCGTAGAGATGCTGGATGTAGTCCTGTGGAACGGCTTGCCATGCCATTTCCACCTGGCGCCTCAGTTGGACCAGCGTTCGTGCTGGACGTGCAGACCGCGTGAGACGACGCTTCATCCAGTCCCAAACATGCTCAATGGGGGACAGATCCGGAGATCTTGCTGGCCAGGGTAGTTGACTTACACCTTCTAGAGCACGTTGGGTGGCACGGGATACATGCGGACGTGCATTGTCCTGTTGGAACAGCAAGTTCCCTTGCCGGTCTAGGAATGGTAGAACGATGGGTTCGATGACGGTTTGGATGTACCGTGCACTATTCAGGGTCCCCTCGACGATCACCAGTGGTGTACGGCCAGTGTAGGAGATCGCTCCCCACACCATGATGCCGGGTGTTGGCCCTGTGTGCCTCGGTCGTATGCAGTCCTGATTGTGGCGCTCACCTGCACGGCGCCAAACACGCATACGACCATCATTGGCACCAAGGCAGAAGCGACTCTCATCGCTGAAGACGACACGTCTCCATTCGTCCCTCCATTCACGCCTGTCGCGACACCACTGGAGGCGGGCTGCACGATGTTGGGGCGTGAGCGGAAGACGGCCTAACGGTGTGCGGGACCGTAGCCCAGCTTCATGGAGACGGTTGCGAATGGTCCTCGCCGATACCCCAGGAGCAACAGTGTCCCTAATTTGCTGGGAAGTGGCGGTGCGGTCCCCTACGGCACTGCGTAGGATCCTACGGTCTTGGCGTGCATCCGTGCGTCGCTGCGGTCCGGTCCCAGGTCGACGGGCACGTGCACCTTCCACCGACCACTGGCGACAACATCGATGTACTGTGGAGACCTCACGCCCCACGTGTTGAGCAATTCGGCGGTACGTCCACCCGGCCTCCCGCATGCCCACTATACGCCCTCGCTCAAAGGCCTTCAACTGCACATACGGTTCACGTCCACGCTGTCGCGGCATGCTACCAGTGTTAAAGACTGCGATGGAGCTCCGTATGCCACGGCAAACTGGCTGACACTGACGGCGGCGGTGCACAAATGCTGCGCAGCTAGCGCCATTCGACGGCCAACACCGCGGTTCCTGGTGTGTCCGCTGTGCCGTGCGTGTGATCATTGCTTGCACAGCCCTCTCGCAGTGTCCGGAGCAAGTATGGTGGGTCTGACACACCGGTGTCAATGTGTTCTTTTTTCCATTTCCAGGAGTGTATTTGCCTAAGAGGGAATCCTCAAAGTGCGTTTAAAGAGACGAGCGCTTCAGTGTCAGGTGCAATATCTTGATGTAATCTCTCAAAGTTTGTGGATATTGATCTGTTTTGGATAATGTGGTTATCGGTATTTGACCTGACGATGGAAACAGTTGATTGAAAACTATTGAAAATATATTGACATCTGTTAGGACACTGTTCTTAACTGATGGAAATGTATCTCACATCATGTTTATGTAAATCAGTAAACTAGCTTGAGTAGCATTCATTACACTCCTCACTGAAAAATTTAAAACTAGAGGGAGGTGGGGTCTGTTTAGTTTCCAGTTACAAGCATCTGATGAGAGAGATGATGTTTAATCTTGGATGTTAGCTAGTCTCTGATGAAGTTAAGGTGACTAGGGGGCCTTCGATATGAAGGACCACTTGGATAGAATGTGGTATGACTGAAGAACATCTTTGAAACTTCACATCTCTATCGATGTCGTGTTAAACAAGACGATATCCTGATTCTTACCCACTTGATAGTTATTGATTCTCTCTCTTAATACATGGAGGTACGGAATCGTTTCCTGTTTCTAAATGGATCGTTCGTACCTCTGTGGCTATTACGTAATAGTTGATTTCTCCTGTACAAGAAAATATGTGACTGATAGTCTGTCATTCGATAAGGTGTGTGAAGTTATAACTGAAACAGGAGATTCTTGTCTGAACATGAATGTAAAGTTTAGTGTGCTAACGCGTAATGGCGTGTGATGAGTTTTATAGCAAGATGAAACACATTATTACTGTGATGAAACTTGTAAATTTCTGATTATATGTGGGGAACAAGTTTTTTAAAATGCTTTCATGGAAGGCAGGTGCAGTAATTGTTGGGTCATATTTATTCCATATACTGTGTACGATACATTTGTGATGTACGCTTTTTCCACCATATCACACTAGCTTACGAACTATATTCTATGTTTGCTCTATCGTCTTCTCAATCATTGCACTCCCTCTTATGGTCTTCAACTCTTAGTCTACTACCTGAACAGCATAGCAGAAATACACATTCTCAATAAAGTAAAATTCTGTACCATCACATAGCACTGCCCGTTCTCTAAATCATTTTCTGCATCATCCCGCCTTTGGAACAATCTTCCTCGAAATGTCAGAGAAATTAAATTTCTTCCAAACTTCAAAATACAGCTAATGATCCATCTTCTATCAGAACAGCCATCTCTCCCACATTCTGTGCAGCTCATTCTCGTCAGTCCCACTACTCCAGAACTTTTCCTTATCTCTTGTCGACAGAATTCTCTGTTTATACACTGTTCATTCGTATCAGCCACTGTCGCTGTCTTCTCTTCTTCCTTTATCCATTCTGCTTCTGATAATACTCAACATGGCTTCAAATGCGTTTAACTAATTTATATAATTATAAATACCCTTCACTATTATTATAATAATTATTTTTATTATTGTTATTAGTGTCATTTATGATTATTATTATTACTGGGAAGTTTTGTGTTGTCTTCTGTATGTGTTGCCGCTGGTCAGATGCAAGAGAGAATCTTAAGGCCCTAATCTGATCAGGCTAAACAGAAAATAATTAAATAACAATTTGAAACATGGCTGTGAGCCAGCAACCATAAAAAATATGACTTCTATTATACAGACAACCAGCTGCAACAAGATTTAACTTGACCTGGTTTCGACACCGACTCTTGGTGTCTTCATCAGAAAAAACCAAAAACAATTACCTGTAGTGACAACTGAAAATAGATTTACGACTTGATGCCACCTCCAGTGCCTGTTTCCTCCCGCAGCCCTTTGCGGCATACAGTGTAGCTATAACTTTTGTGCCATTGTTATATCAGTTCCAACACCTACAATTTTTATATAGTTTTAGATCTGATTTTAAGAAGTTATTTTATATGACGAGAGCATTTTGCACGCAAATATATGTTCAACTGTCACTACGTGTAATGTTTTTGTTTTTTTCTGATGAAGAACCCATAGTCAGTGTCGAAACCAGGTTGAGTTTTATTGCGACCGGCTGGCTGTATTATATAAATCATAAATAAATAAAATAATGAATATATCAAGACATCGTACACCATTTAGTGATTGGAGCAGCTGAAGTTTACCTGGAGACTCAGCTAAAAATGTTTTAAAAGATGAACGGTCCGTATGGAACCGAAGCCAAATATGGCATTTACTTTCAGTCTGGCACGACTGGTACGACAACTGCCGGGTCGTCACACACTGTAGAAGGCCACTGCAGCTGTCGAGCATCCTTTGTGTGGGCAGGCTCTCCTGCAAGGCCACAGTGTGGCGTATTTTCCGAGCGCGAGGGTCAACAGCCGCGACTCCGTTATGGCGACAATCAGAGACCTTGCAAGTTAGAGGCGGTCCCCTAATTTACAGAGCAAATCTGGCACCGCGCACCAGGGCCGTGTCAGCGTCCGCACCTCGGCCCAGGGTGGGGGGACGCGGACGCGTCTAAGTGCCGAGTTCCATCTCAACTCCAATACGGTTTGATCACTACACTCAACCCTAAGCACACTTTTCTTTAAATTATACCACGAATGCCAGTCTGTAATGAGTTTTGGTATACAGAATGTGCTATACTGAAAGCTGGAGGTTATTTTGGATGTGAGCGCTGGTTCCAGTCACCACCCATTGCCCTTGGAAAACCAAAGCCTACAAACGAGTTTCAGTCCTGTAACTTTACATGGACTTATGCAGTCCCAGTATTCTACAACTGGAACAGTATATTCTTCGTCTTATTTTTGTCTTACTTTTCACTTAATCATTCCTTACCAACGAATCAAATTCTTCTCTTTACTCCTTCACGTGTAACACCTTTAAAATTTCTATTCCTACTTTAATTAAACGTAAGAGACTCTCCAATTTCGATAATGCCTCTCCTGTAGCAACATACAACCGCAGCCTAATGCTCATTTAATCTGAACAAATCTTCGTCCAACTTCTACTACCAGAATACGAGATCTGAACTGGTATGTACCTATCGTTTCTTTCCCACGAAAAAATTTCTCTGTCCTAATAATGTTGGTCCAGGATGGTCGAATGTGCTCTTCCTGACTGAATGCCCACAACCCAAACCTGGACACCCGTATATACACTCTCACATCAATATTTCATCTTCCACAGTCTTTCTCCCTTCCCTCACTCTGCCTAATTTTCCAACCACTGGTTTCAGCCCATCCCTCGATATCAATAATGTTGTCAACCTTCACAAATAGTAACAATTGCAGCCCACCGAGAAAATCATCAGAGTATCATATAATCACGACGTAACAATCATATTTATTTAAAAAAATACATTTCAGCATTTTCTGGTGCAAAAGGGCATATATATTTGAGGTGCGAAACTTTGATCGGGATGGGCTTCATTCGACAGGTGTAAGTGAAAATAGAAAAATTCAAACTTACTGTTGGTCTGCTGGCGGTAATAAAAATCGAAGCAAATTTATTTTTTGATAATTACATTTATCTGTGCAGCTTTGTTCAAAATGGTGTCCTTAGAGTCTGTGCAGGCTTGAGATCCTCGCATCTGTGGTAACCAATCAGGCAACAGGTGTGTTGTTCGGAAAACGTCACAGGCGAGAAATATTGTCAAGAGTTCTTCTTTAGTCTCGATAGCTGTCTCGCACAGTAGGCTATTCGCGTGACAAACAAGCTGACTACGCAACCAGGACTTCATCTTCCTAATCATCCGTCAGGGACATTGTCATTCACCACCAAGGTGCGCAAAGTCGTGTACGCTTCCATCATAGTCGAACCACAGTCGTGTCCGAAGCCCATGTGGAGAGTGTATGTCTCTGGAACACAGAGTACACTGATATACTTAGTTATTAGAACCTTCCCTCAGGTATGCATCAAATCTTTGTTGACCGCGCTTCACAACAATGGTATGGGAATTCTCATCGATCTGCATATGACTAATTAGTCTGTTGAACTAAGAGGAAGGATCACACGCACGAAAGTAAGAATCGACCAGGCTTCAGTGCATCGCCATTGACTTCAAACATTTGGCCGTCCGAACACACATTCTGTGCAAGCTCTTGCTTCCGTATTTTTCTCTATGAATGACAACCATTTCACTTGCAACTGGTCTATTGCTGATAACGGCTCATCCGAGTGAGGAAGCACTGCTTCTTTCAACCAGAGGTCCGTACAGTTGATGAATCTCCTCGGTTATTATACTGTCATACCGTTGACTCTGTTTACCTTATGCTTTGGTTTCTCCTCTATGGGTATTTTTCCCCATACTATGTGTTATCTTCCCACGTTTCCAATTGTTTGTTCGTTTACGGAAAAACGTGTGCAAATTCCGTATACGGATTCAATGCCATTTCACTAGTGCCGTCTGACTGTACACTTTTATATGTAAATACAGACTTCAGTCTTACAGACTTTTGCATCAAGACTGACTGTGTCAGTATATACGTCAACTCGTCTGCAGCGCATTAGAAAAGTTGCCTACTTCCGCCTCTCCTGTACGCTCCTGCATGTTGGTCGTGTTTGGCTAGCCTATACTATTAGCAACTACGTGCACAATAAATCACCTTATTACAGCGTGCAAACAATGATTCCTAAGTTGTCACATCGCAGTGATTCAGTTGCCTCATTAACTTCTGACTCAGCGTTTTTTTGGACCAAGATTCTTAATCTCAAACAGATAAATTTTCCCCTTTCTATCGTTCCTACTACTACGCATCTTCATTATCAACAAAAAAAAAAAAAAATTATACAGGGTGCTCAGGAACAGTCTGAAAAGTTGTAAGGGTACTGCGGCGTAGGTTGTGCTGAGATATAATTGTCAAGAAAAAAATCGATATGTTGCTCCTTTTCCGAGTTACTTAGAGTTGAAGTTAGGCAATCAGGCCATTGTGAGCGCAAATTCAAGCGGCCCGCCAGAGACGGTGTCACCAAATGTGTCCTTCGTTTGGTTTCCTAAAACCGAAAAAGAGAGCGATACAAATTTGGATATGGGGCAGTAGTAAGGACGGAACTCGAGTCAATGACATCAGTCTCGTGCGGTATTATCTACGCTGTTATAATAATTGACACTAACTGTATTTGGAGGGCCACTTCAATTTGAGCGCTCAACGGCCTGAGTGGCTAATTTCAGTGCTAATTAACTCGGAAACGGCGCAACGTATCGAGTTTTTAATTCATAACAATTATTTCTTAGCACAACTTATTCTGCAAGACCCTCACAAACTTTTCAGACTGTTTCCGACCACCCTGTACAAAGTACAGGTAATGGCAATTGTGGGAAATATGCCTTACTGTTTTCAGCCTACATTCCACATGATGGGCATAAACGTATGGAAACGAAGATCCTAAATAATTTCCCGGTGCTTCTTTTGCTAACGGATTAAGCCAATCAGTAATTTATGATATTATGGCGACAGGAAGGGCATCCAGCCACCCCTTAAATTAACGATGCCAAATCCGACCACAACCATGCCGACCCTGCGAAAATGCACGACAAAGGGACAAGAAAAGAAGAGTAATTTATGATATTAGATACTCTTTGCTATATTCTGTACTGTTGTAAGTGGAACGTCGTGTAAAATGGATAAACCCATTAGTCACGGTGAAAATTTGCGCACTGTACTTTGCTTTCCGTGATAGGTGGAAGGCCATTGCCTCCATCCTACCTTCGATCTGACGTACCTAGACAACTGTAGACGGTCTATTGTTTAACGTAGACTCTGAACTACCGTACAGCTTGGCGTTTTTCACATTAACGGGCATTACCAGAGGTGATAAGAAGCAGATAAGCATCCTTGGACAAACCAGGAATTGGACTTCCAAAATAGTCTGGAACTTAACCACTGAGCCACTAGATAGTTGAAACTCTAGAAGTATGGTGAACGTAGATAAAAGTTTTAACTACAATTATTCACATTTAAAAAGTGGGAGCCAAGATGTTGGTAGCATGAACTAACGTAGGCCTGCTTAGATTCTTCACCTTCAAGAAATAAAACAAACACAGTGAAACAGAAAAAAAGATCATATCTATAAATAAACTCATGATTAGTTAGTTAGTTGGTTGCGTGTTCCATTGATCAATCGCATGGTACGGTAGCTGTTACGATGTGGAACATGTCAAGTTCACAAGAAATGCACATATGAAACAAGTTTTATATATATATTACAATACAGAGTTAACGATTAATATTTCTATTATTTACCCCATTCCCTTAAATGGCACAAAATACATATACTATATTTATAGATTTATTTATTCCTATTCAAGAATTCATCTGTGGTATAGAAGGAGTTGTCAAGGAGATATGATTTCAATTTATTTTTGAAGCTATTACTGCTGTCTGTCAGACATTATATTTCATCTATCAGAACATAATCTCAAGCGTAGGTATTCTTGTCAACTTACGGAAGTACATACAAATCTGCGCTTGCTACAAATGCAGCAAAGAGAGAAGAAGCAACTAACATTGTAGGTGAGAATGTTGTTCTTTCAGTACATCTGGACGCATCTCTTGTAAGTGAAATGTCACCACAACCCACTTGTACTATCCATACACAGCTAACTGGAGCAACCATAAAACAAGTAACACACTAGAAAAGAATTTCAAGAGGAATATCGCACAGCATGCAACAGCAAAAGAACAGCTGTAAATTACGCAACAGATTACAGCGTATTACATTGACGCAGGATTTCACAACGCAGCTGAACTTCCAAATGAAAAAGAAAAGCCTCCATTTCTAACACCTATCAGCAGCCAGCCGGTATCCCAACACTTACATATGAAAGCGTAGAAATAATATAAGGCATTGGTGCTCACAGTTGCAATTCTGCCATGAAAATTCAGTATGGACTTTTAATTACATGAAGAACAGTCAAGTCAAGATACCTTATTGTATACACCATAGGAGACAGTTTAAAACTTCTTGATTGTCATAGTCATTGTCATAGTAATTAAATAATACGAACTCCACGTGCTTTACTACGCCAATGATGTTTCATAAACTCAGCACAGAGTCAACAGGATGTGAATCTGAGCACAATATAAATAACATAGTAGACCAATCAAGAAAGAAACCAGTTACGCGGAAGAAAATTGCATCGGGCTTCTTGTGGTGAAATGCGCTTTCAGACAGTCTTGAACGAAAAGATGAATTTGTTCTTTGCCTAACTAACTGATTTTCGGAAAACGAGACTGTAGTGGCTGATGGTACCTAAGGCACACAACACCATCGGGAAACCATGGAGCACCTTTGCGCTTGCACTGGTAGAGTCCAACATAAAATTTCTATTGTCAGCTAACGATTCTCAGGATGTTGATCTGCGATGTTCTCCCTGTGTGTAGATGCTTACACAATCAGTATGGTTCCATTTACATGGCTATGTACAGAAACTTCAAGAAGATTAACTTTTAAGGCAGACACTGCGAGGAAGACTTCTGCGACAGTTTCAATGGTAAGCAGAGCGTTTTGCAAATTACACTTGCAACTGACACCTCACACAAGGACTGAGGGATAGTACTTATGTTTTTAACTCATTTTTTGGGCATCAATGACGCCACCTGCCCCAGATGTGTCGAGCTTGTTTCAGTGACTAGTCAAAGTCGTCATCAGAGAAATCGATTTGTTTAAGGAATCGGTCTCTCGGTGCGCTTTGTGAAAGGTTGGGGTTCTCTTATGAGAATATTCCACGCTATTACGACGTGGTTAAGAGAATTTCTGAGCGGCAGATTTCAGTAGCGAGCCAGGGTGTTGATCGGCCCTCCTTAAAAGCTACAACCTTCCTTGACGATGTCCTTCTTAGATGGGAATGAATAGTTGGGTTTCTCCAAGAAACGTATTCTATCACGGAAAAATACGCGGAATAATTTAATAAGTGAGACATTCCCGGTCAGGATAGTTTACATGTCCACATCTATGTGTGATCACCTTCTATGTTGCAGCCTGCATTAGGTGCGAAGTATGTTTGGTATAACCAGTCAGATTTGCTAGCCAAAATCGTGTAGTTTGCACGCTGAAATGTTGTAACTAATTAGGAATACCTTTGAAACAGTATTTTTGGTTGTTTGTGTTTCCACCTATGACAAGAATCGCAATTCCTCAAATACAAAATGGATTGGTCGTACGAGGGTTTCAAGCACCTTTTGTTATTCTTGTTGCCAGTTACTTGAATTTCTCATCGAAGGAGTAGGCAAAATTTGACGTGCCTGTTATGGTGCGTGTGTAGCATAGTGCACTGTTTATAATGCGCACGAGGCTTTCTGTATGACCTAAAGGCGGAGTAGATGTAGATACATTAGTGCTGCGTATCATCAGACTGGAAGTGTGTGTGACAGAAGTGGTCTAATTAGTCACATAAATGTATACTGCCACACTTACATTTAGCGTAATCTGATTGTCCTGCATCGAGCAGAACTTTTGGAAATTTGTGGTAAGGACTATGGGACAAAACTGCTGAGGTCATCGGTCCCTAGGCTTACGCACTACATCTATCTTAATCTAACTCACGCTAAGGGCAACACACACACCCGTGCCCGAGGGAGGACTCGAACCTCCGACGGAGGGAGCCGTGAGAACCGTGACAAGACGCTAGACTGCACTCCTACCGCGCAGGGGAGCAGAACTGTTTGACCTCTGCGTACTCAGCCTTTGTCACAGACGCTTGTTATTCGTGTGTGAAACATTTTCTCGTACAACTGTCGTCGCCAGCCAAGTTTGGTCGTTCTGAGTTCAGTCTCAAGTGTTAAATTGACTTCTGATGAAACTCAGTACTGAGTCTGGATGACTGTGTCATAAGCATCAATGAACACCATCGTGTTATGAGTAGCTGTGATACTCTTAATGGGGATGTTAAACAGAAGTATCTCAAGACTGCTTTCTTACGGCAATCGACTCTGTGTAGCGTTTGCTGCTGAGTGGGTAAACAGATGAGACACATGCGCCTATCTTCCGTCGTGTATGGCGCTATGTGCAACACCCAATACCCAACAGGTTATTATAAAAATGGCATGTGATATTTGTTCCTCAATGTTGTCTGTTCGTGACCAATACGCATCCTCAAAAAGTGCAACTGTACCTAAAAAAAAAAAAAAAAAAAAAAAAAAAAAAAGTGAGATTTGGGACATAGGGTATATTTTTTTCTCTCACATATTACGATTTGTTCCTAAATAGTTCAAAGACGGCAAACAGAATGAACAATTTCAATTAAATGCGCCTGTGCGAGCAGAATATTATCAGATTTCATTTTCCCTTATGCAAACGAAACGTATCGGGCTCAAGACTGAGCGTCGTTTACGACTTGAAATAATTTCTTCGAATAATTGTGTAGGTCTCTGGAAAGTATAAGTTTTTTTCTTCGAGCTCCTTCAAAATAAGGTTTCGCATCATTTCTGTTATTATTTCCCAATGAGTGAAACAAGGTTTTGATCATTTGTGTTGCCATTCTTTGTATGTGCACTATACTCACTGCTATTTCAACCTGAAGTGGATCCCGCACATGTGCTTCACTATTTTTTTTTTAATTTTCTTAAAAATCACTTTCACTACTCCCAGTGGTGTGTTCAATGAAAGCCTTTAGATACAGTAACACACAAGCATCTTTCACCTTTAGGTCTGGTCCGTAATCTTTTTTCAGTGGAGTCAAACAGAGCTTGCACAAATCCAGATGCTGAGTCGTACAGGGAGGCGGATTTCTGAGAACCAGAGAGGCGATTGCAAGCGGTTGTCGCCATACGTCTAGCATGGCACGAGTCCGCCCTTGGCTGAGTCATGGAGCGCGACATGGCCGCATAGAGACCGTTTCCGGGAGCGAAACACTCGTGTCCTCATTGCAGAACGCCTAGGCAGCTGGTAAACCGAGCGCTCCTTTTCTGCTAATACTGAGGTAATCCAATGCAGATAGACGCACGCACACGCACGCACACACACACACACACACACACACACACACACATCCGGAGTCTATTTACAGGTGCCGATTTCAATACTGCACGAACGTTACCCCTCAAAGATTTATCTACATCTACTTACATACTCCGTAGGCCACCAAACGGTGCTTGACCGAGGTTACCTTATACCACAACTATTCTGTTCCAGTCGCAAATGGAGCGAGGGGAAAACTATAGCCTATACGACTCCGTAAAAGCCCTAATTTCTCTTAACTTATCTTCTGCGTGCCATTCACAAATGTTCGGACGAACTGATCCTACAAATTTAATTCGCTCACAATTGTTCTCAGTCAGTTCCCAGCCTCAGCTGAGCCTAATCGTCTGCCCCTTAATCTCTGTTTGCAGAATAAGGAATATCTGCGTGCATTTCCTATTACATGGCGTGACGTGCATTTGTATCGTGGTAGTTTTCACTCTCAGCTACGTTTATTGCTTCTTTGGATAGGACGCTTACCATTATATCGTGCAGAGGGCGTAACGACCGCTCGAACATAGAAGTAGGAAATATGCTGTATGGAATTGGGTCTGGAATCTCTTAATAGCCATGTTAGAGTTCATTATCTACAACCGCTTATAGTATACCCTTGGCCACTGAAATTGCAACACCATGAAGACGCTATGCAAAAAAGTGAAATCGGCCTGAACCGTACTATGGTAGATACTTCAGATGATTAGTATTTCAGTGAAACTGCACATAGTAGGTCACGAGGTGAATTCTGCATATAAGGATACATAACGCAGTGGGTGTCTGATTCAGATACCTCATTTGCATGTTGGTTGGTTTTGAGAAGATCGTGTTATTCTTCGAGCAATAAGGAGAAATCGTCTACCATAACGTGTCAGAATTTGACAACGGGTAGGATCGTGAACAACTCTACGATATTTCTGCACGCGGTCTTCTGGATCCCACGACTGCCATGCAATTATAGAATCAGTAAGTCCATATAAATGTGGTACAATATATTGAACACTAAAGAATAAGACCGTCGAGTCACATTGTTAAGATTCTACAAGGCAATTGCAATGTCAATAATATTGAACGAATATGACAACTATCTCTTCTCAACAGAAAAGAAATCAAGTATGTGATCTGAATAATAAAATGGAACAATATAAGCGCACACTGAAGAACTACGTGTAAAGAATGAAATGTGATAAATGAAACAAGTAATTCTTTGCTATCCAATAGGAAACAGTAGTTTAGGAGGTACACAAACAAGATGGACCGAAACGTAGAACTGTTCCATTCTAGACTGGTGGAGCAGATTCTTTGTGCTAAATAAATAACTTTCCTCTGGAATACATTCGCATGATAAATCGTTGTTCTCTTTATCATCCACTAAGATCCATTAACAAATTATTGTTTAAAAGATTCTAAGCCTTTGTCTTTGTTCATTACAATGTGGTTAGCTCTCGATGTCTCCAGAGTCAAAACTGCAATATTAAGGTAAATATATAACCATTTTATTTCTCTCAGTACAACAAAATTCATTGAATGTAACTCGCAACATTTTGATTGCGGTTTGGGCTGTAACCTTTGAAAGCAGAAACGACTGCCACAAGCTCTCGACCCAAGCAGCACATTATCCTACTTGGAGAATCATCGGCAAAGAAAAGATAAATATACGTGAGAACGAATAAAAGCTGTGAAAAGCCGCTGCCCCGGGGCACTTCTGAAGTTTATCAAGTGACGCTTACGCTTAAAGCACACAATCACCCAAAGCACAGTTTACAAAACGGTTTTTAATTTAGCAGACAAATATAATCATGTGATGGCATGTTTTTAGGTTCATCTAAAGGCTTTGAGGAATCAGAGACATAGCTTACGACTTGAGTCATGTATGGTAAACAGATCACAAAGAACAGATGTTGCATACGTCTCAAATAAAACGAAAATTTTATAGCGTTCTTAGGTGTAATGCATAAAAGCCAATATTGTTCTTGTCAAACATCAATGAATTTGCAGACAATGTTAGACAAGGGGTTGAAATTACGTTCACTGATGCCAGCAGGGCTGGAATCGAAAATCACAAACTCCTGGTAGAGAAGGTAGACGAGACCTCAAGGATGTTTACACCTGGTAATTGCAAAATAAACCGTCAGTGAATAGAAAGAAAACAAACAACAGGAATGTTATCTTAAAGAGCTTCAATGAGACTATCAAATTAATACTTCAAATTAATACTCATCTGTGGAATCATTGCTTTGGGTAAAATACAATACCTGCGAACATAATTTACTAACTGCACCTAATGCAAAAAGAATAATAACAAAAAATAGTAACCCGACCCATTGTGACGAACTGTACAAACAGTTGGAAATTCTTATCACATCTAGAAATCTGTTATGCAAAGTAATGAAAATATTAGTGATCGTTAGATAAACAAGCAGCTACATTATACCTCTTAAGCAATATGAGTATATTATTCACATGAGGCTTCTTTAGATGACTCAGAGTAGGTATTACACAACGTCTAAGGTAGGCACCTCTAAATTTCTAATATAGGTTTTTCTAAAAGTCTAGCATAAATTAATAATAAAAGACGTTTGTCAGTCTACTGATAGTCTATTTTCATTATATGACATACGCTTATTGGATATCTTACTCTCAAGATGTATGACAGATAACACTAATCTCCTTCCATCTTTCTGAGCTCAACGTCTCGTTCACTAACGAAGAAGCTGGTCAGCTTTTCAGGAGAATGAACGGGAACGAACGAAGGATTTGGTATCGTACAACTACTGCCATATTATCATGTCATTCAAGCCGGCTGAAAGTGCGCTTTTGTACTCTGCAGTGAGCGCATACTTGCTGTGAGCAGAGACTAGAGATGAAGTGTGAATCAATAACATACCATTAGTTTCTATAGTACCAGTTAATTTGTTCTAGAGCTAATACACACAAAAGAGCTTCAAACACAACGAATAAAGAAATCTACTGGACAACATGCTGCTGTCTTTTGGAACTAGACAAAGTTAGCAACGTAGAAATGTGATACACTTTTAATAAAATGTTCCCCCCCAATACATGGTAAAAAAAAGTGGTGTTACGGGGCTGCTGTGCAGTTTGAGACTAACGAAGTTCTTTCCAAACACCTGCTCTTTTACTTGCTCGGTTGTCAACCGGAGCCAGATTGGCGACAGTTGTCTGGTACACCAGCCAGCCTGAGTGCGGTTTTTAAGCTGGTTTCGACGCTCGTTTAGGCAACTACTGGGCTGGTCTCTAATCTACACCTCAGAGAATATGATGCACAAACAAGTAAAACACGATCGCACACAGAACAAAGTTTACGCGGTCCACAGGCAGTTGTCGCACCTGGCTTACTTCCCTTAGGTTAATTCACAGCTGTGGCGACATAAAGGCTCCGGGAAAAAAAGGGAACTCGTGAAAACAGTGGACGCTGTGCGGCGAATTGAACAGTAAGAAAGGGACAAATTCTTTCCAAACGTAAGGCCTGCGACATTTATCGTGTTGATAGACAATGTCTGCCTGACTCAGGTACTGGTGGAATTGGCATAGAGGTGGGGGATTTCCAACAAACGTTTTAGTTCCGTTATACTGTGACCGAAAGCAGCAGCAACAGCAAAACAGCAATCAAGAAAATCACATGTTAGACGTCAGAATCGTCGCTGACAAGCAAATATATCAAATGATAACCATCGGCGACTGTCAGAGAAGTATGGAAGCGAAGTAGTGGCCGCGGGAACTGAGCGGCCAAGTGTTTTTCGTCTTAACACGCGCGAGGCAATTGTGAAAGAGGAGCAACTTCCGGGAGCCTCTGCAGCTCTTACAATGAGCGATGAGATCACCCGTGCGAATCGGCGGGTTACGGCCAGGAAACCGTGGAAAAGGTTTAATGTCAGCTCTAAAACGGTGATCGAGAAGCACTGTGAATTTACTACAGGAATTCCCTTGACCTTCCCGGACAAGAAAAAATCTTCTTGTACCGTAGATAATGATTCCAAGCTGTTTCAAATACAGCAGAAATGATACAACATAATCTCATCTTGAGCATCCAGGTTCTATGCACTTAGCAACAATAGCATCAAACATAGGAAAAAGTGGTTTTCGAAGATTATACATATCGGCAAAAGCGCTCAAGCTGCCTCATACTCTATTTCATTTATGCATTAATTACTTATCTCAGTGGTAGTTAAAGCAATCTAGTGCCATATATTTAGCCAACATTGATCAATTCCTAACATCTCTATTCGTTAATGAGCAGATCATAAAATTGTTTTCATATGGAAATCTGTAAGTTAGGCTACATATCTTATATCCTGAATACAATCAAACTAAACATTTGCCAGAAAATACAGAAAGAAAACTGTTTTTATAATTATATGCAACATTTAGATTTTTTCGGGTACATTGCTAAATCCAAACCGCAAAATATTTTATAAATTGTAATATTAGTAACTCTAGAGTGAGTTATAGGCGACGCAATAAATGTAGACATCAGACATAAAATCCAGATGGAAATGAGGTCCTTTTTGGTCCTCAGTCTGTTGAGTGGTCCGATGCTGTCGTCCATCTTTCCCTGACTTGCTCTAAACTTTTCATCTCTACGTACCTAGTACAGCCAACATCCTCTGTAACTGGCTAGTTTTTGTCCGCTCGTAATGTATTTTCTTTCTACTACTCCTTCCAGCGCCAAGTCAAAACTTTCAGGCTACTGTCGCTTCTTCTAGTAAAGCTCATTCATTCATCACCTATTCTTTCCTCTACGTTTTCATTTCATCTTTATCTGTCAGCTTAATTACTAGCATTCTTGGGGATCGATGTTGCTTCACGTCTATAGGTATAAACATCAGAAAGCCCTACACGTGACCCCTGAGTGGTGTTAAGTAAGCAACACAACTGGTTGCCAAACAATGTTTTTAGGTCTCCTGGATGTACGAGAATAAATAACAAACTGAGAAGGAATGACTCTGCATTATGTCAAAAACCCTTTTCAGGGCAAAACACATAGAAAACTTGGACCAAATATAGAAATATATCAACATTAATGACATGAGTAGAGCCAAACGCCAAATTCTATAAACAATACTGATTAAGTACAACATCGACGTGGTTGTCCTAACGGCAACTCATACAGATAATCAGAGATAACCACTCTCCAGAGAAAAAATTTCTAATATATGATATCGTTGACGCAACGCGCCACCATGCCTACGGAGTAGCCAAATACTTCAGGAATAAAATAGAGAACACTCATTTGCTATCGACTACACAAACGACTATATCCACTGACACAATCATAATCGGGAAACTGATCATAAGTAATATTTAAAACCGTTAAATTCACCCTGGCCAACGAGTGTTCATCAAACACACCGGCCCCTGCACTCTTTGTAGGAGACTTTCAATAGTCACTACACGCAATGGCGATATAGAATAAAAGATACAAATGATGAAGTCTTAGTAAACTGGGCAGAAGAAAACATTATTCAATTATTTTTCCATGCAAAAGATTGCGATTCCTTCAGGTCAGCAGCTTGGAAACAAGAGTACGACCCATACGTATGTTTTGTTACGGCTTATGAAAAACAACTCTGAACATCCTGTCAGATTCCCGTTATAGTGAAAAACGTTCAGCTCTTGTACATATGGGCACAGGTATCCCATTGATAACCTCCTTCATCGACCCAGATGGAATCTACAAAAAGCTGCTTGGAATGCTTTTCTGAAGACGTTGATAAATGCCTGGGGTGGATTTTCAAACTGCTAACAAATATAACAGGCGTGCAGGAGTAGTTACGCGTACAGCAAAATAGCATACCTCAGAGGATATCGAAAAGAATATATTCTAGGCCCGGACGAGAAATGTGAGACTCTATATAATGTGTTTCAAAGTGGCCGTGTCAGAGACATAGCAGGTGAAATGATACACAGCCGTGATATGGCGCGGCGGCAGAAGTAAACAGGTTTTAAAGTACCCAGGTGTAAAGAATGATGACTGCTTAGAAAATTAGGAGCAGCCAGCCGTAACACTTGAGAATATAACCCCACAACACCTAACAAAATTGCTTGGCACATTCTCAAAACATGTGAATATTAAATCATCAAGGAACACCACCACCCACTACATGAGAATTAAAAAACTAAAAGAAGCAGATGGCTTCGACACAAAATATTCGTGCGACTTCACCCCTAAACAGACTGCAGCAGCAGTGAAGGACACAAAACCAGGTAAAGAACTGATGACATCCTCCCATATTTTCTTATCAAGGCTGGTAAAAATATGAACACATGGTCAGCAAAATTCTTCACCACACTATCAAATATGGGAAACATTCCCCAAAAATTTAAACGTGCCAAGATAATTGCTCTCTTAAGACCAGGGAAACCTGGAGATCTTCCACAAAGCTACCGTCCCATTACCCTGTCTACTGTGGTACATGAACTTCTGGAACGCGTATTGCTTAAAAGAACTGGTCAAACAATATTCACGCCCTTTCCTTTATAACAAGCCGGATCTCGTCCATACCGAAGGGTCCTGCAAGTCCTCGCTCTCACGTCACATTTTGCGCAAAACCTCGCAGTGTAGAATTTCCCTTAACCCTCCACAACTAATTGTGGGCATACAACCTCTGTTAGAACCAAACTCTAAATTTTAGTTTTCAAAATTAAATTGATAACGCGAAAATTACGGCCCTAGGTATTACTCTTAAAGTTGGAAATTTGCCCAAAATTTCATTCTGACTATCGCTATCTGACTGGAGTAATGTGTTGGTTATGATTTTGAGCTTGTTACTAATATCTTCAAAGGCACAGATTAAAAACATACAACTTAAGGTCAGTGAAGAAGTTGAACAGGAAAAATGATTAAAGTCAATACATTTATTCATGGACACATTTACGGAATCAACATTTAAAGTGAAGAATCAAAAAATAATTTTCTATGTTGAATGAAAAATAAATGTATTTCACTAACAAACCATTTCTCACTGAATTTTGGATAAAGAAAGTTACTGTTTTCGTAGATAGTGGTCTTTCTGTTAATTGTTATTTATCATGAGCATAAAGGATAAATGTGGATCCTATTACACTATTAATATGAACTTTCAATACACAAGAGGAACCCAATATTGTACAGAATTTGACTTGAATAGCAAGAGTAATTAAAACTTTCTATAATTAAGTAACTTTGTGCATTTGAACTACTTTCAATGGAGGGGGGCCCTTAATCTTGACCACTGTAGCAGAGCAAACTAAACACACTTTCAATACACTAGAGAAACAAGTACTTAGCAAGCATGAACATATAACTATCAACAGTTGCAGTTCCGACCTTTTACTGCAGTGAAACATAAATTTGAAATATTTTTAAGATCCTTTCAACAAACAATATTAATTTTAGCACACTCTAATGCCATATTAATTTTAACATGCCTTCAATAAAGGACATTTAATTCAATAAAGGACATTTAATTAATTTTAATATGCCTTCAATAAAGGACACTCGGTAAACAGTTAAGCGTGGGAGGAACCCTAAGTGGATATGTGACTGAGGATAAATCACGGTAATTACAAGAGTTCAGTCAAATTTTACCTTATATTTGGGTACACTATAACATCCTATGAGCTGATCCTTCACTGTACATTACTATAGTGTTCCATTACAGTGATTGCGCAATGTGGTGGCGATTGCATGTTGGCAGGTGGGTTTGCAGGTAGAATTGCTGGACTCTGTCATTTCTTGGTGGCGATGATAGATACCAATTCCACAATAGTTCTAGCTCTTTATCCATCCATCCGAGGCATTGGAAAGCGTCAGGAAAAGCCACTCTCGGAACCAACACACTACACAACTTTTACATGAGCAGTTGATAGTTTGGTAGCTCATCCCCGACTGACTCTTCGTTCCACCTTTTCTACCTAGGCTAACAACAATTTGCGCGCGCTACACAGTTCCGTTCCCGAGGGGAACCACAACACCTTTTACAAACAAAATAACTAAGAACCCTAAGTGAAGGTCAGCAGTTTTGATAACAGCAAATAAACATTAAAAAAATAGAACATTTGCATATATTGGTAGTTCTACACAAAATTATTTAAATAAAATTATTTAATTTTAAAGATAACCATAGAGATTATATGAGGAAGATAAAATATCATTTGCTCATATTTTGCCTGTTATAGAGATTACACTTCATTACAGTATCGAATTAATCGTAAACTAATTACAGAAGTTCAAAGAATGGGATGTTGAACAAAATAGAAAGCTAAATGAATCAACAAAGAGTATGTAGGGTGTAAGCTGTGGTGTTACAGGTTATAACAGTGTGCATGGCCGATAGTCCTATTCGGGCCCTTTGCCCCTCGTGGACAAATGCTCTACTGACTGAGCTACCCAAGTATGACTCAGAACCCGTCCTCACAACTTTACTACCTTCAAAACTTCACAGCAATTGTCCTGTGAAACTTGCGGGAAGGCAGGAGACGAGGTACTGCCGAAAATAATGCTGTGGTGATGAGTTACGAGTCGTGCTTGGATAGCTCAGTCGGTAGAACACTTGCCCACGAAAGCAAAGGTCCCGTATTCGAGTCTGTTCTGGCACATAGTGTTAATACGTCAAGATGCTTCAACTGATAATAATTACTTTATTTGCTTTAAGTTCGTTATTATTATGATATTCGAGTATACTTTTCATTAATGTGATCAATGGACAAATATTATAACTGGAGGCGACAAATTCTTACAGAAAGGCCTAAAAAAGTGACTACATAAATTAAAGGATCAAGGGTTTTCGAAAATTTTTCCTAGACAACGAAAACAGGAACAATATCTGGCGTTCTGCAATGAAGTGTTATAGGCAATCTGTTGTTCCTCATCGACATAAACGATGTAGGAGACAATCTAAGCAAACCTTGTGGATTGTTTGCAGATGATGCTGTCATTTACCGTTGTGTACAGTCATCAGATGATCAGGAAGAATTTCAAAATGATTTAGATAACATATCTGCATGGAACAAATAGTGGAAATTGACTCTAAGTAATGAAAAGGGTGAACTCCTTCACATGAGCACTAAAAAAATCCTATAAATTTCAGTTACACGATAAATCTCACACATATGAACGCTACAAACTCGACTAAATACTTAGGGATTACAGCTACGAGGAACTTAAATTGGAACGACGACACATATAACGTTTTGAGGAAAGCAAATCAAAGACTGCGATTTCATGGCAGAACGCTTACAAAGTGTAACACGTCTACAAAATAGACTGCTTACACTATGCTTGTCCGATCTCCTCTGGGAAGGTGGTGCGTGTGGATTGGGATCCGCATCACATACTATTGACGGGGGCCATCCAAAAAGTTCAAGAAGGACAGCTGGTTTTGTATTACTGCGAAATAAGGGCGAGAGTGCTATGGATATGCTATACTAATTGCTGTGGCAGTCGTTAGAATGAAAGCGTTCTTCACTGCGACAGGACCTTCTCATGAAATTTCAATCAGCAGCTCTCTCCTCAAAGTGTGGAAATATTTTTTTAGCGCCCAGCTACATAGGGGGAAATTTTCATCATAATAAAATAAATCAGAGCTTGTACGGAAAAAATGAAGGATTCGCTTTTCCTGAACACTGTTCGAAAGTGGAACGGTAGAGAAGTAAAGTGGTTCAATAAATCCTCTGTCAGGCACTTAACTGTGAATTGCAGAGTTGTCATATAGCTGTAGATGTAGGCAGGAGTCGCCAAATTCCTAATCTGGTGACTTATGAAGCGACTGCGTATATCTGAGGACTACCAGGGATTCGGCAAAATACTGGCCCAGAATCGACGAATTCATTTTGGGAGTGTTGGTTGAGCAATTTATTATACCCTGAGATGCCACAGATTCTATGCCTGGTGACCTACAGTGATAAAATACTCCCCATAAGGTCAGTGAAATAAGAGCAATCAAGGTCGCGCAATGGAAACGGCTCATCTAATGCAACTGCCATGGGTGGCCAAACTGAGCATGAAAGTGTGGGTACTGCACCTGTCACCGACGTACTGATAACGGGTTCCATCAAACTATGAAAGGACACTAAGGGTCACAATAACAATACGGTTTAGTTCCAAAAAACATCAAGAATGTGTTATCCAAGGAATAAAGAATACAATCAGTTATTAAGCGAACAAGGGATTGAAAACATGCACGATAGCCTTGGCACAATTAGGTGGATACATTGTAGAAATGATGTAAAATTGATTCGCGAATGTAAACAATGACTGGGAAAAAAGTTAATGGCTTAAAAAAGGCCCCGAAAAGCGTGAATAAACACCCGTATTCCCGCCTTAGCGCATTGTGGGTGATAAGATAAATGCCTTCACACTCGCCTTGTCTCGCTGGATGCTTACCGCTCAAATGATGTATGAGAGCAGAAGATGGCTGCAGCAGTGGTTGAGAATTGTAAGTTAAGCCCTACTATCTTTCTGTTTAAGTTGGAAACATCTCCTCTGAAAAACTTAGCTGGTTTTGCCAGCATCAGAATCTCGCCAGACTGACTTGAGTTCTAACCAATGATAACTTAATTACCATGCTAACAAATTCCATACAGTTATGGGTTTTGCTGTGGTTAACCAATGAAGTATGTATCTTCCTTGGTGCAGGGAAGAAGGCAAGAAATCTCTGCCACTATGTAACAGGTTTCTAGTTATGGCCAATGAGGAGGCGTCCACGTACACATGAATGGGAACTCTACCCCACTACCAAAAATAACCAGTCAATAATTACTATGAATTAGTCAGAGAGTTCCTTACTAAATTTTGTACAAATATTCCAGCTAGGCTCATCTGAGCCTAATGGCTGGCCACATGCGCATATCCTCATGTTTTCTCCAGTCCTTCTGATCTTTATCTTTACTAAAACGAATTCTTTTTGCTTCATACATAATGAAGCTTTATGCCAGGCTGGCCACACTCGCTAGTCACTCTTGCCGTGCTCGGTCGCCAGAATGCACTGTCCTGCACTTCCCTACACGACACTCCGGCTTTCAACAGAAACATCTTTCCTATCTGTGTGGTTACCCCAGAGACTATTTCACTTCACCAATCAGCTAAAAGCCTAATGGCTGCCGTCATGAGAACTGAAATCGTTATTGCTTGTTGTTCTCAAGCGGCATTGGTGATTTGATTTGATTTGTTAGTCATATGTGCATATTGGATTATTAAACAGGTTATGTGACGGTATTTGGAAAAAGCTGCCATGTGACATAGTGGGAAAATGGATAAGGAAGACGGCTGGTCCCGGCGGAGGTTCGAGTCCTCCCTCGGGCATGGGTGTGTGTGTTTGTCCTTAGGATAATTTAGGTTAAGTAGTGTGTAAGCTTAGGGACTGATAACCTTAGCAGTTAAGTCCCATAACATTTCACATTTTTTTGATAAGAAAGAGGAGGTGAGGAGGAGATGGCTGGAGATAAAGGGAGGAGGATATGAACAGAGGGAGAGGGGGAAAAGGTGTGGGCAGAGAGAGGGAGTAGAGCGGATAAGCAAAGAGAAGGGGGAGAAGGAGATGAAGAGAATGGGGAAGAGAAATTGGAAAGATAGAGATGACAGAATGAGGTGGGCAGAGAGACTTGGGGAGGAAGTGGTGGACACAGAGGTTGGTGGAAGAGATGTGTGCTATATTTGTGTCGAACATGTAAGCGAACGAACCCGTGGGGAAAAGGCTTGTGTAGAATAAAACTATGACTCACTACTGCAAATCACGTATGCCAAAAAATTCGTGGGGAAAAGGCTAGTGCAGAATAAAATTATAGCTCCCTACTGCACGTCTTGCACAGCGGTATCATCAAACGGAGAAGCCATCCTTTTGCTGCATCAGTATCCTCCCCATCATTCACCGTATTGCTTCCTGCGGAGCCAGTGAGAGGGAGTTTGAAAGGTGCGAGATCCAGGCTGTAGGGTGAATGAGGAAGAACAGACCATTGGAGTTCTGTGAGCTCCTCTCGGGTGCCAGACTTGTGTGAGGCCTTGTGTTTTCATGGAGAAGGAGAAGTTCGTTTGCATTGTAAGATGTCCATGATTAAGGAATTTGTTGCTAGTACACTCGAGCAGACGTAATTTCGATGGATTGATCATGTGATGCATGCGATATGTAAGGTATAAGAGAATCTCGGATCAGAGAGCAGTGTTGTCAGCAGTAGGAACTGAGTAGCAGGAATAGTAAGTAGTAGCTAGCAGTGTGATGTATGGAGTTGGCTGGGCCGGTCGTGTGGAGCGATGGCGGTGCCTGGGCGTTGTAGTACAAGGTAAAAGCAGCCTCGCGCATATGTACTATTTTTATATCAAGTCCCATGTAAATGTTTTTAAAAAAAACTCTTAATAATAATCTTTCTTATAAAAATTAACTTTTGACAATTATTCATCTCAATTTAAAGAATTTACTAATTTCTCCAATCCATGGTCATCCCGATTATTACAAAGAAAAGTCAGTTGTTCTTTTTATACATGAAAAATCTATCGGCCAGCATTGCACTGGGCTGTGCCAGAAAAATTTCTTATAGGAGCAGATGTACACTACTGGCCATTAAAATTGCTACACCACGAAGATCACGTGCTACAGACGCGAAATTTAACCGACAGGAAGGAGATGCTATGATATGCAAATGATTAGTTTTTCAGAGCATTCACACAAGGTTGGCGACGGTGGCGACACCTACAACGTGCTGACATGAGGTAAGTTTCCAACCGATTTCTCATACACAAACAGCAGTTGTGCGGCGTTGCCTGGTGAAACGTTGTTGTGATGCCTCGTGTAAGGAGGAGAAATGCGTACCATCACGTTTCCGATTTTGACAAAGGTTGGATTGTAGCCTATCGCGATTGTGGTTTATCGTATCCCGACATTGCTGCTCACGTTGGTCGAGATCCAATGACTGTCAGCAGAATATAGAATCCGTGGGTTCAGGAGTGTAATACGGAACGCCGTGCTGGATCCCAACGGTCTCGTATCACTAGCAGTCGAGATGACAGGCATCTTATCCGCATGGCTGTAACGGATCGTGCAGCCACGTCTCTATCCCTGAGTCAACAGATGGGGACGTTTGCCTGACAACAACCATCTGCACGAACAGTTCGACGACGTCTGCAGCAGTATGGACTATCAGCTCGGAGACAATGGCTGTAGTTACCCTTGACGCTGCATCACGGACAGGAGCGCCTGCGATGGTGTACTCAACGACGAACCTGGGTGCACGGATGGCAAAACGTCATTTTTTCGGATGAATCCAGGTTCTGTTTACAGCATCATGATGGTCGCATCCGTGTTTGGCGACATCGCGGTGAACGCACATTGGAAGCGTCTATTCGTCATCGCCATACTGGCGTACCACCTAGCGTGATGGTATGGGGTGCCATTGGCTACACGTCTCGCATTGACAGCACTTTGAATAGTGGACGTTACATTTCAGATGTGTTACGACCCTTGGCTCTACCCTTCATTCGATCCTTGCGAAACCCTACATTTCAACAGGATAATGCACGACCTCATGTTTCAGGTCGTGTACGGGCCTTTCTGGTAACAGAAATGTTCGACTGCTGCCCTGGCCAGCACATTCTCCAGATCTCTCACCAACTGGAAACGTCTGGTCACTGGTGGCCAAGCAACTGGCTCGTCACAATACGCGTCACTACTCTTGATGAACTGTGGTATCGTGTTGAAGCTGCATGGGTAGCTGTACCTGTACACGCCATCCAAGTTCTGTTTGACTCAATGCCCAGGCGTATCAAGGCCGCTATTACGGCCAGAGGTGGTTGTTCTGGGTACTGATTTCTCAAGATCTATGCACCCAAATTGTGTGAAAATGTAATCACACGTCAGTTCTAGTATAATACATTTGTCCAATGACTACCCGTTTATCGTCTGCATTTATTCGTGGTGAAGCAATTTTAATGGCCAGTAGTGTATATGTGTTATCCGGAGACTTAATTGAGCTAAGAATTTTAATTTTTATTCAGAATGTTCTTTCAGGGCCATGACGCAGCGCTGCTGACGTCCAAAATTTACCAGTTTAAATTCACAGTCAATTATTATAAGGTTATAAGTGAGCCGCAATTTTATTGAGAGATTAGTCACATTGTATTATTGGTAGGTTACGGAATTCATTTATTGGGAGGTTATGCTCAATGTGAATTATAAATGATTATTATTTAGTTGGGAGGTTACACTTGGCGACAACTGGCCAGGATCGTATTTTTTGTGAATTTCTGATAAGTAGTCAGTTATATATGTTCTTATTTACTTAATGTTAAATGTAGTTTGCATCTGGCGCAACGCATTTACTAATTTGTCATTCTTTCTTTCGCAGCTCATCGGAAATTTATTGCTCTTTGTTGTTATTGTATTTGTTCAATTTTTGCCGTGTCTTTGTTTGATTTTGTGCGTACTTTGACTTGTGAAAATACCGCGAAAAACTGCTAACAGTACATCGCGATGCGCAGTGACTGAAAAAGAGGACTTCAATAATTTGACAGATAATAATAATGACTCTCAGTTTCATAATGATATTCCTCCAATTACAGATAATCAGTGCGTACCGACCACTAGTAATGATTTTAATCCTAATGATGAGCAAACAAATTCAATTATGTCCACATTTAATTTAACGACAATTGATAACGCGGCACGTTCCGTTAGAATGAACGCTGCCCAGTTTGATACACCTGATTTGCAAAATTTACACAGTGAACAGATAAATGTTTCTAATGAAAATGAACAATGTAGTCATTGGAAGGTAGCAGACGAGGTACTGGCAGAAGTAAAGCTGTGAGGACGGGGCGTGAGTCGTGCTTGGGTGGCTCAGTTAGTATCACTGTGTAAATTTGCCGGCACGGTAACTCAGCGTGTTTGGTCAGAGGGCTAGCTGCCCTCTGTAATAAAAGAACTGAGTTAATGGATCAACAACGAACTGAAATGGGTGTCTTTCGACGTCCGCCCCGAGCAGACACAACGGACGAAAACGAACAAAATGAGATAAAAAAAAAAAAAGGTGGTAGAGCACTTGCCCGCGAAAGGCAAAGGTCCTGAATTCGAGTCTCGGTCCGGCGCACAGTTTTAATCTCCCAGGAAGTTTCATATCAGCGCACACTCCTCTGCAGAGTGAAATTTAGTCAAAATACGTCAGATTTATTTGATTCCGATGTAGTGACCAACAGTGCACATCCGGTTAGCAAACCTTTTCGTGAATCCAACAATGACGTAATCGTTACACAAAACAAATGCAGATACACCATCACACAGCATAGAAAATAGAGTCGTTAATTTTGGCGTGGATCACGTTATGGCAATGTTGCTACAACTTAATCAAAATCGCAAACAGTCGAAGAAAGAATAAGACGACAATTTCAAACGACTTAATCAATCGAACAAACAACTTAATTAAAAACAAGACAACCTTAATGAATCGAATAAACAACTTAATGAAAATCTCAGACAGTTGAATGATAAACAAGACAACAATTTCAAACAACTTTGTGAACAGATTACAGCCGTTGCCGTGCAAATACTAAAGAACAATTGCGTGAGGAAATTAAGGCTTGTGCTAGGAACAGTAGTGAAGAAATTAGGTCTGTTGCACAAGAATTAAGTAATACACATGCAGCCACAACGAAATTACTTAGAGATGAAATTAGTGCAGTCGCTAAACAATGTTCTGAAAACGCAACACAGTTACGCGACGAGTTTAAATTAATATCAGCAGAACTTTCACGCACACTGGATGCGAAAGTCGACAAGAAATTTGAACAACAAAACAGCCAAATTGACTAACGTTTTAATCACCACCTACAAAACATTGAAACGCGTTACCGTAAATTCGTACAGGAACAGAACAAAGTAAAGAAACAAGTCATGGAAACTATTACTGCACAGAGACAGGAAGATTAGCGTAAGTTGTTTACGAAAGCAAAAACATACGTAGACAACAACATTGCTATAGTATCAGACAAAATCAATACCATCAGACAGTTGAACACCTAACTGCATGCTGAAATTTCTGATCTTAAAACAAAAACAGACACACACACATTAGACTTTCAGACAGTGACCAGCAGACTTGAACAATTGGCATTAATACAGGATCCCGATGCCATTAAAGCAGACGTTAAGAAATTGAACAAAACCACACGTAAAATGCAAAAACAAATTAATGCTTGTGACATTAAAAATGACGATCAGGTTAAACCACTGTCTGAAAAATTTGATGAATTGGCCAGTCGTATTGACGTTATCGAAAATAACAATGACACTAAATCACGCGATACGTCACCAATTTCGTTCAATCAAACACCCGAATTCCAAAACTTACAGCAGACAATCAGTGAGATAAGTTCGTCCAATAACACATTGCGTAGAAAAGTGTCATCTTTACAGCAAGAAGTGACAGAAATGAAAAATGTTTAGCATACCTAACCAACAATATAATGTGCGAGGTCAACCAAGCTTTAACGTTTCGCCGCCTACACGTATAGCATTGGCCCCACCAAATAGTAACGCACAGCAACAAGAAAATCACTACGTATAGAAAACACATCATTTCAACTACTATCGCAATGCACCGTATAGCAATGATTATTATGACAGACGCAAAAATAATGAGCACAGTTTTCAGCGTACATTTAGTAACAGTAGGTCTTATCAGCAGCAAAGTCCAACACAACAACAGATTATTATGAATGAACCAGACAGTCGGTATCATCCAATCTAATACGTCAGAACGAAAAAACAGAGCAGTACAAATAGCCGAAATCCCACAGCATCCTCCTGCAAATAATAGCCCGTCAGAAAGAATTTGACTAGATACAGTACACGTTGCATCTTCCAGCAACGTAAGCAACACTTTTGATACACAGAATCTTGTTCACGAAAATGTTATTTCTTTCGACGACATCCGAGACACACCTTTGCATGAAAAACCAGTTATTCAAAAAACCGTTTTCCACTCTATTATTGAAGTAAAGATTGGATCATCCACATTTTCAGCAGTAATCGATTCTGGATCACCTATGTCAGTTATAAATGAAGAAACTTTCAATGAATGTAACAAAGAGAACACCTATCCTACGTTACAATTAGGCAAAACTAAAGTAAAAGGAGCAGTATCTGGTAAAGGAGTAGATGTAAATTACAGACACACTTATCATTTTGTATTGCAGGTCATACGTTCCACTCAAATTTTTGGATTGTTCCCTTATTGACAACAGACGTTATTTTAGGTACGAATTTTTTGGGACAACATGACGCAATTATTGACTTTCAAAGTTCCTATTTAACGTTAAAGGATGAAAAAGTACAACTGGGGTTAGAATTTCAGCACACTTTATCTGCAGAAGAATAGGCAATTAATCGAACAGAGGTCATTTCTACATCACGTAACGTAGACTGTCATTCCTCATTGTTCAAAGATCCGTATGTTCATATCTACAATACACCAGACGAAGCCGACTATGACGTTATGCAAATGATTTCCGGTAAAGTAAAACAAAGCAGTGCAAATACAGACGACGAACGTACTCAGCTACGCAATATTCTTTTACAGCAAGCTCCAGTTTTTGACAGCATTCCTGGTACTATGTCGGGTTTCATGTATGAATTTCAAGTTAAACAACATGACACATTTAAAGCCAAACATTATCCTATTCCGTATATCCACAAAGACAAGTTAAGAAAGAATTACAAGCTATGCTAGACCAAGGAATTATTGAACCAGCAGTAAGTCCGTACATAAACCCGCTCCACATTGTTAAGAAAAAGGATGGCTCACTTCGCCTCGTACTTGATTCGCGTCATGACAACGACATTGTTGTTAATGAAACAGATCGCCCACCGACACTAGAACTTTTACAGAAATTTCATGGTACTGTTATTTATTCCACATTAGATTTGCAATCGGGATTTTGGTAAATTCAGCTCCATCCGAACTGCAGAAAGTACACAGCATTTCTCTGTTTTGGTGACTGTTACCAGTTTCGCGAATTACCGTTCGGTTAGACAATTTCTTCAGGAGCATTTATTCACGGATTGAATACTATAATTCCGACAGAACTGAAAGACAGAATCACAAAATATGTAGACGACATCCTTATCACAGAAGCTAACTGGACTGAACGCAATCTGATTCTTGAACAACTGTTGCAAACTTTTCGTGCACATGGACTCACAGTTAATCTTAGCAAATCACACTTTGGCAACACTTCTCTAAAATTTCTTGGACATGTAATTTCAGCAGAAGGCATTGTGCCTGACCCGGAAAAACTTCAAGCTTTACGTGACATTGCTGTTCCAACGACAAAGAAACAATCACGCAGCTTTCTGGGTATAATTAACTTTTTCCGTAAATTTATTCATTACGCTGCTTATGCCAGTTGACGGGTGAAAACACTATTTGGTCCTGGGATAGCCAAGCACAGTCTGAATTTGTTAATCTTAAACATGCCTTGTTAAATGCACCACTTTTATCACACCCAGATCCTACCAGTATTTTTTCCATTGCCACCGACAGTTCTAACACAGCTTTAGGCGTACACATTTTTCAGGAAATTGAAGAAGACGGTACTGCAGTAATTAAAAACATCGCTTTCGCAAGTCGAATTCTGTCACCTGGTGAACGCAATTATTCTGTTAGATAACTTGAAACATTATGTGTTGTATGGGCATTTACCAGATTTGGCATTTTCTTTATGGAAGACATACTACCGTTTATAGAGACCATAGAGCTATACAGTTTTTACTTTCAGCAAAATTTACACATGACAGGTTAAGCAGATGGAAACTTTATTTACAGGAATTTAATTTTACAATTGTTCACATTCCCGGTACACAAAATATCGTAGCAGACGCACTATCCCGTTCTCTCAGCAACAATCACCAAGACATCGCAACCAACTTCTGCGAAGCAAATTTTAGCGTCATGTATATTCAACAAGTTGCATTTGAAAATTTCATTTCGTCATAATTACGAGACATAGCACAAGAGCAGAGCAAAGACACCGTATGGAAAGAAATTAAACACCTTTGGCAAGATAAGAATAACGTTATCATTAGAAACCATTACACTGTCCGCAAGAACATTCTGTTTCGCCGCTCTTACCCTGACAGCAACAACTGGTTATTACGTATTCCTGAAGAGCTTGTTAACAAATTAATTTGGTATACTCATTTAAGTTACGCACATTATAGACCCAGAAAATGTTTTCTTATACTGAGACAGAACTGTTATTTCGCCAACATGGAGAAACGTATTCGACGAGTTTAGCGTCATGTAAAATCTGCCAGAAAGCTAAATCAGACACGACTTCACATTTTCCTCCGTTACATCCCATTGTACCCATTAAATTGAGACATATGGCCACTGTAGACATTTTTGGTCCGATTTCCAGATCTAATAAAGGTTTTTGTTACGTCTTTGTCGCTGTTGAACTCACTTCGAAATTTGTAACCTTCACTCCGTTACACAAAGCAACTGCTAAATCTATTTCGAACGCATTTGTAAAACATTTTTTATTTCATGTAGGACATGTATTGAAAGTAATTTCCGACAATCGACCACAATTTCGATCTGCGATATGGACACGTATGTTACGAGCTAGAAACATGTCTCTGATCTATATATTCCAGGTATCACGCTTCTTCGAACCCTTCTGAACGACTAATGAAAGAAATTGGTAAACTATGTAGAATATACTGCAATAAAAAACGTATTGATGGGGATACACACATACTATCATTCTAAGATGTAATTAACTCCATACCAAATGAATCCACTATGCTATCTCCGACTGTTATATTGAAAAATGTTGAACCACCTAACAAAATTAAAGAATTAGTATCTTTTCCTACATCAAGTCGCCTACGCCACCATGAAATAATTGACAATGCGCTCAACAGCATCAAACGTGCCGCATAGCGCCGGAGAAGACAACAAAACAGGTTTGTACACGCCGTGACTTTCAAAAAATGGTTGAAATGGCTCTGAACACTATGCGACTTAACTTCTGAGGTCATCAGTCCCCTAGAAATTACAACTACTTAAACCTAACTAACCTAAGGACATCACACACATCCATGCCCGAGGCAGGATTCGAACCTGCGACCGTAGCGGTCGCTCGGCTCCGGACTGTAGCGCCTAGAAACGCACGGCCACTCCGGCCGGCCCGTGACTTTCACATGGGACAGGAGATATCAGTACGCACACATTATTTATCCAACAGAGGAAAGAGTAGATGTAGTAAATTTGAGCTTCTATACAAAGGTCCATATGGAATTCGCAGCATTCCTCACCCCAGTGTAGTAGATGTCGAAACTTTGAGAACCAGAAAAAGCAAAGGCAATCACCATGTCTCCAATATTAAACCCTTTATTGGATGAACATACTTTATGATTTATCACACTGTAATGCCATTTCCTGATATTTATATGACCACTTATGCAATTATATTTATGTGACTACTTACTGATAATGATCGTATTTTTTCTTGGCAAGTGCCCAGCAAGGTAAGGTTAGCAGGTCGCTTTTCTTGTCGTTATATATCAGACCGTGCACATTTTCCATTTTTTTGTGTATGTATGATTGTTTTCCTATCGAAAGTAGAATTTTTCTCTGTATGCACTATGAAATCTTTAAGATGTAACAAACAAGTTGACTTTGACATTTTTGCCTTATGATATCTGAATATCGTGACTATTCTACATTTTTTGCTACTACATTATGATACTGTGTGTATATTTTGCGCTTGAAAACTGTCTATGTTTTTGACCTAATACGTTTTCTGTCATGCTATGCTGTATGCTTAGTTATATCACTAGAAACAAGTTTTCGTTTAATAGGTACGTGATTTAAATGCAAGATATTAATTCTTATTCATCATTTCCAGGAAGCAATAAAGTGTAAGAGTAATAAATTATACAACCACAGTGGTTTACTATGAAATGGAAATTTCACCGTTGGAATGAACGAAAGAAAATGCAATACCTTGTCATGAAGAGCAAATGAATCAGAATTAACAAGCATTAACAAGAATATACTATACACACTGTATGATAGCAGTTTTAACTAATTACTTTCTTTCAGAATACCAGGCGATTGATGCAGGCTGTCAGACAGAACTACACATGTTAATTTTAGTGATGAAATATGCTAGAAGTAAGATACTCTATACTATGAATAGTTGTATGAAGTAAATGGTAATATGAATAATGAAGTGTCTATTTTTTGCAGATGATGATACATGATGATGAATAGTTATATGAAGAATATGGTAATATGAATAATGAAGTTTTTCTTTGCAGATTAGGATAATGATGAAGTTATGGTAATATGAATAATGATGTTTTTCTTTGCAGATTAGGATAATGATGAAGTTTATATATTTTCTATTAGTTAAGAGATGCTATGTAGTTATTTAAGTATTTGTTGCAGTTCCTTTTGACAGTATGTCTTATGTCACATAGTACGATGACTGAATGTTTTGGGAAAGACAGCTAGAGTATATACACATTGAGTACACGTTTCGCTACCTGTTAATTCGAAGTTTACTACTCTTCAGCATAATATGTATGCATTTCTTCTTTCAGCTCAATAATACATTTTGTATTTTTTCCAGGAGAAGCTTTTCATGATATTAATGTGCTGTAAGCAGTTAGTTATTAAACCTGTTCTAATAATTGCATTTTTTACCCAGTTGTGCGTATCATTTATGAATGTGATCACATAAACTGTACTTTATTCATAACCTTGCTACAGCTGACTCATGACGAATGATGTTATTAATCCTTATTTCCAGCAATAAGTCAAAAGAAAATATTTTCATGCCCCAGCAATGTATTGCTAGCACAAAAAAAAATTATTACCAGTCCCAACTATTACCAGTATACAACTAAATAATGCTACCAGTTCAAGATATATTTCTAGTCCTAAATATAATGCAAATTTCTCTGATGTATTGAATCCATTATATCTATGTATTATTGGACTACAGACCTCGAGTGATAGTTACAATGTGGACGTTTTAAATATGTCTTATATCACTTGCATGATATTATATATAAACGCTAACAGCTTGATGCTACATGCAATAACTCTTGATTTGAATGATGACTTCTGAGTAATACTGAATGATGTTTTGTAATAATGCATAAATCATATGCCAATAATTACTGTAATGAGAAGACTTATGATGCCAATAATTATTGTAATTAGATGACTTATGAATAATGTTCTGTAATAATTACTGTAATGAGATGACTTATGCATAAATGCTATGCCAATAATTTCTGTAAATAATATTTTGTTATACTCTATAAATGCTATGCCAATGATTACTGTAACTAGATGACTTATGCATAAATTCTATGTCAATAATTATTGTAATAAGATGACTTATGATTAATGTTCTGTACTACTCCATACATAGTACATAAATGTTTAGTAACTCACCAATGAGTGCCAATAATTATTCAAATCAGTTAATACACTAGTGTAATTCTGAATGATGACTAGCATAAGACTAAATGTCCTTCACTTTCTGACCTAATTACCACCAATTACTGCTATATCCGTATGTCCTGTCCATCCTCATGATCATGGAACACTATATTTGGATTTTACACTAATTCTACGTTGATGTAAGAGAATGGATTCTACAAGAATGTGTTGTTGACATCAAACTGTCCACCACCGTGACTGAAGGAGATGTCATTATGGTCCTACTGTTTGGTATACCTAATGTACTACCAAAATGATAACATACAATATTAATACAAAATTTCAGTGTCTTGGCTACACTGATGAATACTTCAGGGAAGAGAACTTCAGATTGTATCACTTTGTGTTGTGCTTCTGTAGAAAGATATGGACTTTTAGTGCAGCTACGTGCAACCCACTCTGCTACAACCATGATGCTATCCTTCCCATTCCTTTCCTAGTTCTTGTAAAATGTTAAAGACTCTCACAGTGCGTGTGCACTTCATTTCATTTGTTAATATGATCAGTTCTCCTAAATATGCTAAAGGCTTATACAGTTTGTGTGCACTTTATTTCATTTCTCAATATATTTAAATTCTTGTCAAATGGTAAAGACTTACACAGTGCGTGTGCACTTATTTCATTTCTCAATATGTTTAAATTCTTGTAAAATGATAAAGACTTTTACAGTGATTGTGCACTTTATTTCATTTCTCAATGTGTTTAAATTCTTGTAAAATGCTTAAGACTTATACAGTGTGTGTGCACTTTACACGTCATTTCTCAATATGTTCAAATTCTTGTAAAATGTTAAAGACTTATACAGTGTGTGTGTGCACTTTATGTCATTTGTTAATATATTTTGTACTCATTGAGTATACACTTTGTCATTTCTTAATATGTTCTGTAGCCAGTGCGTGTGCACTGTATTTCATATCTTAATATATTCTGTACTCAGAGTGTGTGCACTGTCTTTCATTTCTTAATATATTCTGTACTTATATTATTGGTCAATAGTGTTGTATATATGTATATACTCTGTAACTGTAGACTTAGCAAACTAAAAAGATTATAGAAAAATTTGTTGCTCTTGGCAAGTCCAATTGACTCACCATCGCTGCCAAATTTTTGCCCCCCCAGTGGAGGGTTATGTAAGAGGTCCATGATTAAGGAATTTGTTGCTAGCACACTCGAGCAGATGTAATTTCGATGGATTGATCATGCGCTGCCTGCGATATGTAAGGTATAAGAGAATGTCAGACCAGAGAGCAGTGTTGTCAGCAGTAGGAACTGTGTAGCAGTAGTAGTAAGTAGTAGCTAGCAGTGTGATGTATGGAGTTGGCTGGGCCGGTCGTGTGGAGCGATGGCGGTGCCTGGGCGTTGTAGTACAAGGTAAAAGCAGCCTCGCGCATATGTACTACTTTTATATCAAGTCCCATGTAAATGTTTTTAAAAAATATTTATTAATAATAATCTTTCTATTAAAAATTAACTTTGGACAACTATTCATCCCAATTTAAAGAGTTTACTAATTTCTCCAATCCATGGTCATCCTGATTACTGCAAAGAAAAATCAGTTGTTCTTTTTATACATGACAAATCTATCGGCCAGCATTGCACTAAGCTGTGCCAGAAAAATTTCTTATAGGGGCAGATATATATGCGTTATCCGGCGACTTAATTGAGGTAAGAGTTTTCACTTTTATTCAGAATTATCTTTCAAGGCCATGACGCAGCGCTGCTGACGTCCAAAATTTACCTGTTTAAATTCACAGTCAATTATTGAAAGGTTATATTTGAGCCACAATTTTCTTGAGAGATTAGTCACATTGTATTATTGGTGGGTTACGGAATTCATTTATTGGGAGGTTACGCTCAATGTGAATTATAAATGATTATATTTTTACTGTTGGGAGGTTTTAGCATTTTCGTGGCGGCGCTGCAGTCGTTTCTTCAATTTCCTGACGGTAACACAATAGACTTCCGAGCTGGTCGTTGTACCATGAGGGAGAACATCAAACAGAAGAACCTCTTCAGAGTCCCAGAAGACTGTCGGCTTGGCTTCACCTTCTGAGCGTGCAGCTTTGAAATTTTTCTTCGGAGGAGAGGTGGTGTGGCTCCATTCCATGGACTGCCGTTTTGTTTCCGGTTCGAAGTTATGCACCCACTTTTGTATCACCTATGACGTTGTTCGACAAAGAACTGTCACAATCAGCTTCGTAGCACGCAAGCACTTCTGCACAGATGATTTTTCGTTGTTGTTCATGGTCTGCTATCGGACGCTGGGGAACCAAGCGAGCGCACACTACTGAGCACTCCAACTGCTGGACGAATATGTCAGCACTGCTAACAGATACGTCAAGTTAGGCAACTAGGTGTTTGATTTTGATCTGTCAGTCACTTCGAAGAGAGTGTCCACAGGTTCCAACATTGCAGGTGTATGTGGCCTGCCAGCACGCAGGTCATTGGAGAGGTTTGCGCGACCTTGTTGCGATGATGACAAAAGCCTCGTCCAACGACTCAGCGTGCTTTTGTTCACTGCTGCCTCTCCATAGACATTCTGCAAGCGCCTATGAATAGGAGGATACACTTATTTTCCGCCGAAAGAAACTCAATGACAGCTCTCTGCTTGAAAAGCACTTCCGTTACAGAGGCCATTTCAAAGGTTACGTTCAGCATCGTCGCCGGCCGAAGTGGCCGTGCGGTTAAAGGCGCTGCTGTCTGGAACCGCAAGACCGTTACGGTCGCAGGTTCGAATCCTGCCTCGGGCATGGATGTTTGTGATGTCCTTAGGTTAGTTAGGTTTAACTAGTTCTAAGTTCTAGGGGACTAATGACCTCAGCAGTTGAGTCCCATAGTGCTCAGAGCCATTTGAACCATTTCAGCATCGTCGCTTATCGAAACTTCATGAAACTATAGGGACTGAAGGAGAAATATATCACGATGTTCCACAACGAATTGCGCACATTTTTAACTGAAACTGGCAGAGAAAAAGTCTGTTGCATGACACACTGAACGGCCTTCGTAGAGCAGTGATCATTACGTTCCATCGACTACGCCACCATTTCAAGTTCTTATATACGAGGTGTGATTTTTAAGTAAGTACCGTTTTGAAATTAAAAAAAGACGTGCTAAGATATCTCAATAATTTTATTTTTACATGAAAGCCTGCACCTTAATCTACGCATTGACGCCATTACAGTCTGACTCTTCTCTGTTTACGTTGTGTACTGAGTGTTTAAGATGCCTTCGATAATCGTGAGTCCCGCCGATTGTGAAGTACGGGCTGTTATAAGATTTCTTAGTGCTACAGGCCTTAAAGCGATCGATATTCATCGTGAGATCTGTGCAGTTTACGGAGAAAACATTATGAGTGATGGAACGGTAAGAAAGTGGGAGAGAGTATTTAAAGACGGCCGCACAAATGTGCATGATGAACAACGGAGTGGACTCCTTCGGTCGTTAATCAAAGTTTGGAGCAGGAAGTGGACAATAAGGTGAGAGAAAACGGACGCTTTACGATTTTCTCCTTGCGGGATGACTTTCATAATGTTTCTCGTAGTGTTTTGTATGGCATTGTGACGAAGCAATTGAATTACCGAAAATTGTGCGCACGTTGGGTACCGAAAATGTTGACGGATGTGCACAAAACCAAACGTTTAGACAGTGCATTGATTTTCCTTGAGCGGTACCACAACGACGGTGATGATTTCTGAAGCCAAATTGTTACGGGAGATGTACATAAGTGGCCTACGTCACACCAGAATCAAAGCAACAGTACATAGAATTTGAGCAAGGGCATCGTTTTGCTGCAAGACAATGCCCGTCCGCATGTGGCGAATCAGACCCAAGATGTCATCACATCTTTTCGATGGGAAACTCTAGATCAGGGGTCCAAACATTTTAGTCCGTGGGCCACATTGACTCCTCCACGAAATCATAAGGGCCAAGATCTACCTAGTGGGATTAAACCACCCTAGTACTCCATGATCACCGTAATGTAAGGCTAAAGGAAAGATCAAATCGCAAAAATCTAAGGTTGTGGGAATAGCTAGCACTGAAACGAACTACGATTTTGATTTAATTACATAATTTTGATTGGTGGACGTACCTGACCGAAATTATGGCGTATTTTATTCTGGCGAATTTCACCGACAAAAAAGTATGTCATTGCACCTTCTTCACGAAAGCGTCCTGCAAAGTTTACGAAATCTCAAAATCATTGTTAGCAACACTATTACTGCAAGACGTAACAGAGGTAGAGTATGTCAACGCATTGTTATTTCAAGCGGCGCAACAAAAAGTTTAGTTATGTAGTCTTGCAGCGAGTATCAGAGCCAGAGCATATATTTGATAGTTCTGTTGCGTGATTGTGTCTATGTTGCGAGTTTTTTGGTGTTTTATGCGCTGTGCTAGTAGGTGAGACGACGAAGTGTGGGACAATTCAAAGTTTGAAAATCTGAAAATCGAAATACGTATAGCACGACTTGAGCATTTTTTCACTGTATTTTTTAGTGGAATTGCAGTGTAATTGTATTTAATTTAGTAATTAAAGTACCTTAAAAATAAATTTATTGCATTTTGTTTAGGCAGACTAGTCCCTAGTTTTATTAGTATTAAATAGCACAATTTTATTTTCAGGTTACTATCTTTTGTGAAGTTCTGTACAAACATGGAAAAGAAACGAAAGGTTGACAGTGAATGTAGAATTTTTAAAGAGCAGTGGGGATGTCAATATTTCGTGGTGGAATCAAGCAACAAACCAACGTGTATTATTTGCAATGAAGCAATATCAGTCTGCAAAGAATACAATATAAAACATCATTATGAGACTAAGCACTCTCAGAATTACTCCAAATTTACAGGATGCGTACGATTAGAAATGTATGAGTCTCTGAAACGCCATCTAAAAACCCAGCAGTCGCTGTTTAAGAAAGTAAATGCTGAACAACATGCAGCAACTCGTGCTAGTTTCCGTGTGGCTCATTTAGTAGCGAAACAGTGTAAGCCATTTACCGACGGTGAATTAATTAAGAACTGCATTATTGCAACAGCAGAGAAATGTGTCCAGAAATAATTAATTTATTTAAAAACATAAGTTTGTCAGCCGACACTGTGGCTCGAAGAATAGATGACATTGCACAAAATATATCAGCCAACTGCGTGACAAAATTGACTTACACTGGTTCTCTTTGGCCATGGATGAGTCAACAGATGTATCAGATACTGCGCAAGTACTACCTATTATTCGAGGGATTGACAAAAATTATGAATTGTATGAAGCGCTTCTTGATGTTCACAGCATTCACGGGACGACCACTGGCGAAGGTATTTTTAAAGGAGTTGGAAGAACAGTTCAGAAAGACAATCTTCAGTGGAATAAATGAAAATGTATGACAACTGATGGTGGCAAAAACATGTGTGGGAAAAATAAAGGTGTTGTTGCTCACCTTTCTAAGGCCGTAGCAAATGACGGTGGCTCAAAACCATTAGTAGTGCATTGTATTATTCACCAACAGTCTTTGTGTGGAAAACATTTAGATATGTCAGAAGTTTTAAACCCAGTTATTTGAGTTGTTAATTATATCAGATCCCATGCACTCAGTCATCGCCAGATCGGCGAGTTTCTTGAAGACATTGAGGAAAGCGACTTGGCATATTACACTGCAGTGCGCTGGTTAGTCGCCGAAGTGGCGTCCATTTGAATGACTTGCACCAGACTCGTGAGTAGAATAAAATGCAAAGCATTTTTTTACTTAAAATGTTTTCACCAAACTAGTCTGTTAACCGTTCTTTGTTTTCACTATCGCACGGAGAATGGTCTGTCTGTTTATTGTGTATAGCAACAAGTTTAAACATGACCTTCCGCTTTGTAAAGTTAGAGCTCCGACAATGTCACGGTGTATTGGTCGCGATAGGCCTCGAAACTCAGTTGTTGGCAGTATAGGTACCACCTCAAATATTTGGCGGGCCGGACACCGGGGATGTCCGGCCAGCTAACACTGGCCGGTTTGCCGGCCCTCGCGGGCGGTTTCGGCCCCGGGCCGTAGTTAGGAGACCCCTGCTCTAGATCATCCTCCGTACAGCCCCGATCTTGCACCCAGTGACTACCATCTGTTCCTGCACTTGAAGAAACACCTGGGCGGTCAGCGTCTTCAAGACGATGACGAAGTCAAAGCAGTGGTGATGCAGTGGTTAAGAAGTCAGGCGGCAGACTTCCATGAAGAGGGTCTTCAAAAACTGGTAGAACGTCACGACAAGTGCCTCAATATTGACGGAAATTATGTAGAAAAGTAGATTAAGGTACAGGCTTTCATGTAAAAATAAAATTATTGAGATATCTTAGCACGTCTTTTTTAATTTCAAAACGGTACTTACTTAAAAAACACGCCTCGTATTTTCGTAATACAACTCGTGCCAGTCACAAAAATTAATCCATTCTTGTCATCTCGCGACTTTCGAACGTTGCGGAGTTTGTATGTGCGCTGCGGCTCCCAGAGGTGTTCGCCTTCAGGTATTTGTCGGACGTGGTGACAGCGAAGCTCCCGTGCGGCACGACCTGTAACAAATGGGACGGCGGACAGATGCCGCGATCTCGTTTGTCGCGGAACAAACCGGCGCGGCGTGACGGGCGGCGCGGCCCGTTTGAAGTCCGCGGCGGTCACGCGCCGCCTCCATTACCGCGAGGCGTGCTGGTCATGTGGTCGTGACGCGCAGTCACGCCGTGACGCCTGCCGCCGGCGACGGCCGCGCAGCTGGGCTCGCAGCGCAGCGCTTGCACCCTCTCGGACACATGTTCAACACCCTCCTGGAGGTAGAGGTCTGCGCGGATACGAGAAATGCCATTAGCACCCGCAGATACCATGTCGGCATCCGCAAGTCTTTTATCTAGATGAGTGGATATTAAAATTTTGTGAACTTCTCTTGTCCTTGAGATAAACTGGAGCTCTGGTAGCAACCTTGCACTTGGCCTGAATTTCCATCTGCTGATGTCGGAACTCATAACCGACGTTCCTTAGACAAATAACGTACAGGCCGGTCATGACCAAATTTTAATTCAACGTAGTCTGGCATATTATTCATACAATCAGTAACCACTCCAACATGCAGAACTGTTAAGAAGACACAGAAACCACATATACATCTACATCCACACTCCGCAAGCCACCTGGCGGTGTGTGGCGGAGGGTACTTTGAGTACCTCTATCGTTTCTCTCTTCTATACTAGTCTCGTATTGTTCGCGCAAAGAAAGATTGTCGGTATGCCTCTGTGTGGGCTCTAATCTCTCTGATTTTATCCTCGTGGTCTCTTCACGAGATATACGTAGGAGGGAGCAATATACTGCTTGACTCCTCGGTGAAGGTATGTTCTCGAAACTTCAACAAAAGCCCGTACCGAGCTACTGAGCGTCTCTCCTGCAGAGTCTTCCACTGGAGTTTATCTATCATCCCCGTAACGCTTTCGCGATTACTAAATGATCCTGTAACGAAGCGCGCTGCTCTCCGTTGGATCTTCTCTATCTCCTCTATCAACCCTATCTGGTACGGATCCCACACTGGTGAGCAATATTCAAGCACAGGCGATCAAGTGTACTGTAACCTACTTCCTTTGTTTTAGGATTGCATTTCCTTAGGACTCTTCCAATGAATCTCAGTCTGGCATCTGCTTTACCGACGATCAACTTCATATGATCATTCCATTTTAAAACACTCCTAGTGATTTATGGAATTAACCGCTTCCAGTTGTTGACCTGCTATATTGTAGCTAAATGATAAAGGATCTTTCTTTCCATGTATTCGCAGCACATTACACTTCTCTAGATTGAGACTCAATTGCCATTCCCTTCACCATGCGTCAATTCGTTGCAGATCCTCCTGCATTTCAGTACTATTTTCCATTGTTACAGCCTTTAGATATTCCACAGCATCATCCGCAAAAAGCCTCAGTGAACTTCTGATGTTATCCACAAGGTCATTTATATATAATGCGAATAGCAACGGTCCTACGACACTCCCCTGCGGCACATCTGAAATCACTCTTGCTTCGGAAGACTTCTCTCCATTGAGAATGACATGCTGCGTTCTGTTATCTAGGAACTCTTCAGTCCAATCACACAATTGGTCTGACAGTCCATATGCTCTTACTTTGTTCATTAGACCACTGTGGGGAACTGTATCGAACGCCTTGCGGAAGTCGAGAAACACAGCATCTACTTGGGAACCCGAGTCTATGGCCCTCTGAGTCTCGTGGGCGAATAGCGCGAGCTGGGTTTCACACGATCGTCTTTTTCGAAACCCATGCTGGTTCCTAAGGAGTAGATTTCTAATCTCCAGAAAAGTCATTGTACCCGAACATAATACTTGTTCCAAAATTCTACAACTGATCGACGTTAGAGATCTATGCTACTGCACATCTGTTCGACGCCCCTTCTTAAAAACGGGAATGACATGTGCCCTTTTCCAATCCTTTGGAATGCTACGCTCTTCTAGAGACCTACGGTACACCGCTGCAAGAAGGGGGGCAAGTTCCTTCGCGTACTCTTGTGTAATATCGAACTGGTATCCCATCAGGTCCAGCGGCCTTTCCTCTTTTGAGCGATTTTAATTGTTTCTCTATCCCTCTCTCGTCTATTTCGATATCTACCATTTTTTCATTTGTGCGACAATCTAGAGAAGGAACTACAGTGCAGTCTTCCTCTGTGAAACAGCTTTGGAAATAGACATTTAGTATTTCGGCCTTTAGTCTGTCATCCTCAATTTCAGTACCATTTTGGTCACAGTGTGTCTGGACATTTTGTTTTGATCCACCTACCGCTTTAACATATGACCAAAATTTCTTAGGATTTTCTGCCTAGTCAGTACATAGAACTTTACTTTCGAATTCATTGAACGCCTTTCGCATAGCCCTCCTCACACTACATTTCGCTTCGCGTAATTTTTGTTTGTCTGCAGGGCTTTGGCTATGTTTATGTTTGCTGTGAAGTTCCCTTTGCTTCCGCAGCAGTTTTCTAACTCGGTTGTTGTACCACGGGGGCTCTTTTCCATCTCTTACGATCTTGCTCGGTACATACTCATCTAACGCATATTGTGCGATGGTTTTGAACTTTGTCCACTGATCCTCAACACTATCTGTACTTGAGACAAAACTTTTGTGTTGAGCCGTTAAGTACTCTGAAATCTGCTTTTTGTCACTTTTGCTAAACAGAAAAATCTTCCTGCCTTTTTTAATATTTCTATTTACGGCTGAAATCATCAATGCAGTAACCGCTTTATGATCGCTAATTCCCTGTTCTGCGTTAACTGTTTCAAATAGTTCGGGTCTGTTTGTCACCAGAAGGTCTAATATGTTATCGCCACGAGTCGGTTCTCTGTTTAACTGCTGAAGGTAACCTGTAAACAATGGATATGATATTTCAGTCATTAACGCAACATCACAACAGATAAAAAATAAAGTGAACTAACAACAGCAAACTATGAAACTTCCTGGAGGATTAAAACTGTTTTGCCGGACCGAGACTCGAAATCGGGACCTTTGCCTCAGGACATTTTCCTCTCTTCCAGGAGTGCTACTGCTGCAACGTTCGCAGAAGAGCTGTGAAGTTTGGAAGGTAGGAGACGAGGTACTGGCGGAAGTAAAGCTGTGAGGACGGGGCGTGAGTCGTGCTTGGATAGCAGGTGATACAGCACTTGCCCGCGTAAGGCAAAGGTCCCGAGTTCGAGTCTCGGCCCGGCACACAGTTTTAATCTGACAGGAAGTTTCATATCAGCGCACAGTCCGCTGCAGAGTGAGAATCTCCTTCTGGAAGCAGCAAACTACACTCACAACTGACACCACTCCAGCAATTAAATACACGACGGAGAAAAAGTCGCAACAGCAAGAAGGAGCTGTGCGACATAAACGATAGTTCGTAGGCGTGTTCACATAGGCGTGCTTCTACATATCAAAGTTGATGTCTATTAAAATTTCGCACCTGCTGCTTAAGAGGGGCGCAAGTAGCGCCCCTATGTGGACGGAAAACAGGTTTGCTTTAAATACACGCAGTAACTGTTCTTTCGAGATTGGACGTGGTGACTTGATCATCGTAAAGAACGCCTTTAAGGGACAAAGACGCCATTATTAACACCAGACTGAGTCTGAACGAGGTCTTCTAATAGGGCTACAAGAAACTGGATGTTCCTACTGCGATATTTCAGAAAGACTTGGCAGTAATGTAGCCACTGTATATGATTACTGATAGCTGTAGTCACACTCATTGTACAGTCGCAACAAGTCCGGGCTCCGGACGACCAGGTGTCACTACCGAGAGGCTCTTGCGCATCGTACAACATCTGAAACAGTAATCTGAGCAGCAGTTGGCACCACAGCGACCCAACGAACTGTTACAAATCGGTTACTTCAAGAAGAGCCAGAAGGTCTAGCGTGCACTCCACTGTCCCCAAATCACCGCAATTTACGACTTCAGTGGTGTCAAGCAGAGCTCACTGGAGGTCAGAGTGGATGCCATATGTTTTTTGATGAAAATCTTGTTCTGCCTCGGTGCCAGTGATGGGCGTGTGATGGTTAGAAGGCAGCCAGGCGGGGACTTGAAACCACCTGCCTGTGTGCTAGATACATCGGACCTAAATTGGAGTTTCGACCTGTTGTGCTGCCATTCATCAACGGCATTGCAGACGTTATTTTCCAACAGGATAGCGCTCGCCCACATGCCGCTGTTGTACCAGCATGCTGTACAGAGCGTCGGCATGTTCCCTTGGCCTGCTCGATCACCATATCTGTATCCAATCGAGCACATACGGGACATCATTGTACGACAACTCCAGGGTCACCCACAACAAACATTAACCGTCCATGTATTGACCGACCAAGTGCAACAGCCGTGAAACTCCACCCCACAAACTGACATACGTCACATGTGCAGCACAACGCATGCACGTTTGCATGCTTGAATTCAATATTCAGGCCGTTGCATCCGTTATTAAGGTACCAGCATTTCACATTTGAAAGGTTAACCTATCATCTTGCAGTGTTAATCACTTAAATACATCATCTAGGCAAATGTATTCCCGTAATTTAATTACTGTACATTAATTATTTTTTGGTGGTGCGATGTTTTCTTCCGTTAGTATACGTAAAAATGCCACAGCTTGGTATAAAACCTGATAGATTAGCTAGATTAATCACTAAAGATCAGGTTTAGTACCAACAACAACCTACGTAGGAGACTTATTCCCAATATAAAACCTCCAGATACGCATCTGGCAGTTACAAAATTACGTGCAGGTAATGCAACAAATGTTATATAGCCCAAACAAACAGAAATTTCGGAATTCTATATAAGCAAAGTGCAGGCTGCCACAGACAGAGAAAACTAACAAATCAAAGAGAGTAAAAAAAATTAAAGTCACAGGTCACCCTACGAGAATCGATGGCAATCTTGAACCTTTGTACAATATCGGAGGAATTGAAAGACTGGGTCTTATAATATAATATATGGAGATAACATTTTTAATGAGATAACTGACTGCAAAACACCAAAACCTTCAGTAGTCTTGTCTTTTCTAATTCAATAAATTTAAGATATGCCTGTGTGCAACAAACGACTACGAGACTGATGAATTCTCCTCGGGTTCTCAGCCGAGTGGTGGCGTCGTCTTGTCGCAACGTTTCGATGAGTTTCGTACCCATCATCTTCTGGCGAAGTGACTTCGCTAGAAGATGATGGGTAAGAAACTCATTGAAACGTTGCAACAAGACGACGCCACCACTCGGCTGATTACCCGAGAAGAATTCATCAGTGGAATACGCCGAGAAAGACTGAAATCGTATAGACTACGAGACTGTCAGTATCGCGAATATCACCGTAAGGAAGTGCTGTAAAGAAGCCATAGTCTAAACTCATCGCCACGCTGCAGTCAGTCATATTGTATTAGATGTATGTGAATTACGTGCCGGAAATGAAGCTCTGCGACGACAAAATCGTAGCTGGACAATTAACATACAGGGTGTCACAAAAAGGTACGGCCAAACTTTCAGGAAACATTCCTCACACACAAATAAAGAAAAGATGTTATGTGGACATGTGTCCGGAAACGCTTAATTTCCATGTTAGAGCTCATTTTAGTTTCATCAGTATGTACTGTACTTCCTCGATTCACCGCCAGTTGGCCCAATTGAAGGAAGATAATGTTGACTTCGGTGCTTGTGTTTACATGCGACTCATTGCTCTACAGTAATAGCATCAAGCACATCAGTACGTAGCATCAACAGGTTAGTGTTCATCACGAACGTGGTTTTGCAGTCAGTGCAATGTTTACAAATGCGGAGTTGGCAGATGCCCATTTGATGTATGGATTAGCACGGGGCAATAGCCGCGGTGCGGTACGTTTGTATCGAGACAGATTTCCAGAACGAAGGTGTCCCGACAGGAAGACGTTCGAAGCAATTGATCGGCGTCTTAGGGAGCACGGAACATTCCAGCCTATAACTCGCGACTGGGGAAGACCTAGAACGACGAGGACACCTGCAATAGACGAGGCAATTCCTCGTGCAGTTGACGATAACCCTAATGTCAGCGTCAGAGAAGCTGCTGCTGTACAAGGTAACGTTGACCACGTCACTGTATGGAGAGTGCTACGGGAGAACCAGTTGTTTCCGTACCATGTACAGCGTGTGCAGGCACTATCAGCAGCTGATTGGCCTCCACGGGTACACTTCTGCGAATGGTTCATCCAACAATGTGTCAATCCTCATTTCAGTGCAAACGGTATCTTTACGGATGAGGCTTCATTCCAACGTGATCAAATTGTAAATTTCCACAATCAACATGTGTGGGCTGACGAGAATCCGCACGCAATTGTGCAGTCACGTCATCAACACAGATTTTCTGTGAACGTTTGGGCAGGTATTGTTGGTGATGTCTTGATTGGGCCCCAAGTTCTTCCACCTACGCTCAATGGAGCACGTTATCATGATTTCATACGGGATACTCTACCTGTGCTGCTAGAACATGTTCCTTTACAAGTACGACACAATATGTGGTTCATGCACGATGGAGCTCCTGCACATTTCAGTCGATATGTTCGTACGCTTCTCAACAACAGATTCGGTGACCGATGTATTGGTAGAGGCGGACCAATTCCATGGCCTCCACGCTCTCCTGACATCAACCCTCTTGACTTTCATTTATGGGGGCATTTGAAAGCTCTTGTCTACGGAACTCCGGTACCAAATGTAGAGACTCTTTGTGCTCGTATTGTGGACGGCTGTGATACAATACGCCATTCTCCAGGGCTGCATCAGCGCATCAGGGACTCCATGCGACGGAGGGTGGATGCATGTATCCTCGCTAACGGAGGACATTTTGAACATTTCCTGTAACAAAGTGTTTGAAGTCACGCTGGTACGTTCTGTTGCTGTGTGTTTCCATTCCATGATTAATGTGATTTGAAGAGAAGTAATAAAATGAGCTCTAACATGGAAAGTAAGCCTTTCCGGACACATATCCACATAACATATTTTCTTTCTTTGTGTGTGAGGAATGTTTCCTGAAAGTTTGGCCGTACCTTTCTGTAACACCCTGTATAAGCAATGTAACACGCAATTATCGCACCATAACAACTGATGCAAGAATATCCACATCACGCCCAGGCTGTGGTGTCCGTCACAACAAACGAGACACAACTCCACGACAACAGCGCACACCGATTTCCGGTCAGCCACTGCTCCTCCCACCTCCCCCAAGTTCCCCAGTAGCTACTCCAGCAGCGAACAGTGAACAAAACAGTTGTATGTTTACTAATACCAAAAAATTTTATCCTTATGTAACAATTTTCTGTATGCATAAACGTGTGATGATAAAAACTAGCTTGAAACGCTTTGCAATATGTTAAATTAAACATAAAACACATTACAGTTTCTGGTAGCAGAAAATACAAATAATTAACTGACCTACTTAAATGATTCAAGAAACAGTATTAAATGGGAAACCTAGGAATGTATAATGAGAAGATTAGACTAATTACAGCGGACACACATGCATTTCAGCTATCATTATTCCCTCCGTACACGAGTGGAAGAGGGGGGAACTATACTTGGTACAATGGGAGGTGCCATCTCCCATGCACTTCCTGGCGTACAGTGTATGGATGTGGATGTAAGATGTACATGTAGATACAATGAGACACGTTTATGATGTACTGAAGTACAGTTTCGATGATGAAGCGTTTTAATAAAACCCAATAAGTCGAATACGACGTAACGTCAATCGGACTAACTATTTACGAAGATTATGTAGAAGTCTAATGAAATCTGCCTAACGCCAGTAAACATACACTACTGACCATTAAAATGGCTACACCAAAAAGAAATGCTGATGATTAACGGGTATTCATTGGACAGATATATTATACTACAACTGACATGTGATTACATTTTCACGCAATTTGGGTGCATAGATCCTGAGAAATCAGTACCCAGAACAACCGCCTCTGGCCCTTATAACGGCCTTGAAACGCCTGGGCATTGACTCAAACAGAACTTGGATGGGGTGTACAGATACAGCTGCCCATGCAGCTTCAACACGATACCACTGTTGATCAAGAGTAGTGACTGGCGTATTGTGACGAGCCAGTTGCTCGGCCACCATTGACCAGACGGTTTCAATTGGTGAGAGATCTGGAGAATGTGCTGGCCAGGGCAGCAGTCAAACATTTTCTGTATCCAGAAAAGCCCGTACAGAACCTGCAACATGCGGTCGTGCATTATCCTGCTGAAATGTAGGGTTTCACAGGGATCGAATGAATGGTAGAGCCACGGGTCGTAACACATCTGAAATGTAACGTCCTCTGTTCAAAATGCCGTCAATGCGAACGAGAGGTGACCGAGGCGTGTAACCAATGGCACCCCATACCATCACGCTGGGTGATACGGCAGTATGGCAATGACGAATACACGCTTCCAATCTGCGTTCACCGCGATGTCGCTAAACACGGATGCGACCATCATGATGCTGTAAACAGAACCTGGATTCATCTGAATAAATGACGTTTTGCCATTCGTGCACCCAGGTTCGTCGTTGAGTACACCATCACAAGCGCTCCTGTCTGTGATGGAGCGTCAATGGTAACCGCAGCCATGGTCTCCGAGCTGATAGTCCATGCTGCTGCAAACGTCGTCAAACTGTTCGTGGAGATGGTTGTTGCCTTGCAAACGTCCCCATCTGTTGACTCAGGGATCTAGACGTGGCTGCACGATCCGTTACAGCGATGCGGATAAGATGCCTGTCATCTCGACTGCTAGTAATACGAGGCCGTTGGGATCGAGCACGGCGTTCCGTATTACCCTCCTGAACCCACCGATTCCATATTCTGCTAACAGTCATTGGATCTCGACGAACGCGATTAACAATGTCGCGATACGATAAACTTCAATCGCGATAGGCTACAATCCGATCTTTTATCAAAGTCGGAAATTTGATGGTACGCATTTCTCCTCCTTACACGAGGCGTCACAACAACTTTTCTCCAGGTAACGCCGGTGTATGTGAAATCGGTCGGAAACTTTCCTCATGTCAGCACGTTGTAGGTGTCACCACCGGCGCCAACCTTGTGTGAGCCGGCCGAAGTGGCCGTGCGGTTAAAGGCGCTACAGTCTGGAACCGCAAGACCGCTACGGTCGCAGGTTCGAATCCTGCCTCGGGCATGGATGTTTGTGATGTCCTTAGGTTAGTTAGGTTTAACTAGTTCTAAGTTCTAGGGGACTAATGACCTCAGCAGTTGAGTCCCATAGTGCTCAGAGCCATTTGAACCATTTTTTGAACCAACCTTGTGTGAATGCTCTGAATAGCTAATAATTTGCATATCACAGCATCTTCTTCCTGTTGGTTAAATTTCGCGTCTGTAGCACGTCATCTTCGTGGTGTAGCAATTTTAATGACCAGTAGTGTATTACTGAATGGGTAGAAGGGAGTGTATCCGTGAGCGCCATGACGGTCCCTCGGCTGACTGTCACGAGACATGGAACGGAGCCTTCCCGCTGCCAGGATGACTCTGTTATCAGCAGTGGACCTCGACAGGCAGTCGAGGACGAACGGGGGCCCACATATTGTATGAGGTCGGGTGCGATGACCTGACGCGGGCCAACGAGAAACCGCGCTGTTCAAACGGCGGAGATAGTTCTCTGTAAGCAGACACACACCATACAGGAAACAGTCACATAAAAACAGCTTATCCAGCTACAGACTTAGAAACACAATATTTGTTTTGGTTTTGTTCCATGTCACTTTCTTGGTTCCACGAGGAGGAGAGAGCACGCCGTGCTATTGAATGTACACGAGCAGTGGAAATGAGAATTTATAGTAATACTTGGTTCGAACAACACTGACACATTAAAAATGCTACCTCAGATTACGGTTGGCCTTTCCTTCCTATAATGGAAAAGAAAGAGGCAGTAGGTAAAAATGAGTTAGGAGGTGAAAATTTGACAGTGGAAGATCCAAGTCCAAACAAGGCCCCTGGAGTAGACTTCGTCGCTTAAGAGACTTGTCATATTACAATTGTTATTTCTTAGGGATCTATGATGTAATAGATACCGTGTTTATGAAACCCTGCTCCAATGTAAGAGAGGACCTGATGGCCATAATCAGATCAAGTTAAATAAATAAATAAGTAAACATAAATAGCTGAGATTCACTCAGAATGACTGCATTTGGTGGGAGAGGCAACTGTGGCAAAATACACTGACAGAAAAAACTTGCAACACCAAAAATTAATATAGAGCTACGAAATTTCGGGAACGCATTCGTCGAGGCAACATAGTTGAGTGACGAACGTTGCAAGATCATAGGTTAACGTACACGCGAGATAAGCTATTGCAAACGTGAAGTACTGGTGCATTAATAACCGGTGTTACCGCCAGAATGTAGAAAGCAGGCATACAAAAATACATGCATTGTGTTGCACAGGTGCCGGATGTCGGTTTGTGGGATGGAGTTTCATACCTGGTAAACTTGGTCGGTCGATACAGGACAGTTAATGTCTTTGTGGATGACCCTGGAGTTATGTCGTCCGATGATGCTCCATGTGTACTCGATTGGAGACCAATCTGGTGATCGAGCAGGCTAAAGCAATTGTCGACACTCTGTAGAGCATGTTGGGTTACAGTAACGGTATGTGGGCGAGCGTTATCCTGCTGGAAAACGTTCCGTGGAATGCTGTTCCAGAATGGCATCATCACAGGTCAGATCATCAGTTGTTGTTGTTGTTGTTGTGGTCTTCAGTCCTGAGACTGGTTTGATGCAGCTCTCCATGCTACTCTATCCTGTGCAAGCTTCTTCATCTCCCAGTACCTACTGCAACCTACATCCTTCTGAATCTGCGTAGTGTATTCATCTCTTGGTCTCCCTCTACGATTTTTACCCTCCACGCTGCCTTCCAATGCTAAATTTGTGATCCCTTGATGCCTCAAAACATGTCCTACCAACCGATCCCTTCTTCTAGTCAAGTTGTGCCACAAACTTCTCTTCTCCCCAATCCTATTCAATACCTCCTCATTAGTTACGTGATCTACCCACCTTATCTTGAGCATTCTTCTGTAGCACCACATTTCGAAAGCTTCTATTCTCTTCTTGTCCAAACTAGTTATCGTCCATGTTTCACTTCCATACATGGCTACACTCCATACAAATACTTTCAGAAACGACTTCCTGACACTTAAATCTATACTCGATGTTAACAAATTTCTCTTCTTCAGAAACGATTTCCTTGCCATTGCCAGTCTACATTTTATTTCCTCTCTACTTCGACCATCATCAGTTATTTTACTCCCTAAATAGCAAAACTCCTTTACTACTTTAAGTGTCTCATTTCCTAATCTAATTCCCTCAGCATCACCTGATTTAATTTGACTACATTCCATTATCCTCGTTTTGCTTTTGTTGATGTTCATCTTATATCCTCTTTCAAGACACTGTTCATTCCGTTCAACTGCTCTTCCAAGTCCTTTGCTGTCTCTGACAGAATTACAATGTCATCGGCGAACCTCAAAGTTTTTACTTCTTCTCCATGAATTTTAATACCTACTCCGAATTTTTCTTTTATTTCCTTTACTGCTTGCTCAATATACAGATTGAATAACATAGGGGACAGGCTACAACTCCTTTCCCAACCACTGCTTCCCTTTCATACCTTTCGACTCTTATAACTGCCATCTGGTTTCTGTACAAATTGTAAATAGCCTTTCGTTCCCTGTATTTTACCCCTGCCACCCTCAGAATTTGAAAGAGAGTATTCCAGCTAACATTGTCAAAAGCTTTCTCTAAGTCTACAAATGCTAGAAACGTAGGTTTGCCTTTTCTTAATCTTTCTTCTAAGATAAGTCATCAGTCTGACGTACGAAATTTCAGGCTGAGTGCGTGGGATAACCACGGAGAGTGCTCCTGCTGTGATACGAAATTGCACCACAGACCTTAACCTAGGGATAAGTATAGCGCGTCTAGCAAACAGATACGTTCTTTGCAGGCCCTCATGTGGCCTCCTAAACAACATACGGTCATCGCTGGCACTGGGGCAGAGATAGCTTTCATCAGAAAACACAACAGGCCTGCACCCAGCCCTCCAATAAGCTCTTGTTTGACACCACTAAAGTCGCAAATGGAGATGGTTTGGAGTCAGTGGAATGCACACTACAGAGTGTCTGTCCTTGAAGTAATCGGCTTTTAACAGTTCGTTGCGTCACTATGGTGCCAACTGCTGCTCAGATTACTGCTGGAGATGTAGTACGATGCACCACGGCCACACGCTGAACACGGTGGTCTTCCCTCTCGACAGTGCCATGTGCCCGTCCGGAGCCCGGTCTCCTCGTGACCGTACGTTCTCGTGACCAGGGCTGCCAGCAGTCATGTACAGTGCCTACATTCTTGCCAAGTCTTCCTGCAGTATTCCAGAAGGCAGAAGGAATATCCATTTTCTCGTGGCCTTATTACATGACCTCGTTCAAACTCAGCGAAACGTTGATAACGGCGTCTTTGTTGACTTAAAAAAATTTTCACTGAAATCAATTCACCTCGTCCAATCTCAAAGGTTGTAACTTCCCCGGAGAATTTTGAAAAGACAATAATAATTAAATGTTAATGGGAATGGAGCCAAGTGTAACCTTCCCGCAAAAATACGAAAATGAAAAGAATTGAATGAAAATGCAAATAGAACCAAATGTTAGCTTCCCATAGTAGTAAAACTCAATGATAATAACAATGTGCAAAAATATTAAGTCCCCATAAAATTAACGTTATGATCAACCTGATAAATTTTATAAGGTCATCTGCGCTGACCTTATGCCCTGTGCAAATCTGACAAATTGATTCTGGCAGGAAAAGCATAGGAAGTATTGTTTCAATTGTAATGATTATTTTCTCAAAAAAATGATAGCTCTGAAAACAAAATTATTGTTGGGGCATTTCTTGAACAAATTAATTACAGTTAAGATACACTCCTGGAAATTGAAATAAGAACACCGTGAATTCATTGTCCCAGGAAGGGGAAACTTTATTGACACATTCCTGGGGTCAGATACATCACATGATCACACTGACAGAACCACAGGCACATAGACACAGGCAACAGAGCATGCACAATGTCGGCACTAGTACAGTGTATATCCACCTTTCGCAGCAATGCAGGCTGCTATTCTCCCATGGAGACGATCGTAGAGATGCTGGATGTAGTCCTGTGGAACGGCTTGCCCTGCCATTTCCACCTGGCGCCTCAGTTGGACCAGCGTTCGTGCTGGACGTGCAGACCGCGTGAGACGACGCTTCATCCAGTCCCAAACATGCTCAATGGGGGACAGATCCGGGGATCTTGCTGGCCAGGGTAGTTGACTTACACCTTCTAGAGCACGTTGGGTGGCACGGGATACATGCGGACGTGCATTGTCCTGTTGGAACAGCAAGTTCCCTTGCCGGTCTAGGAATGGTAGAACGATGGGTTCGATGACGGTTTGGATGTACCGTGCACTATTCAGTGTCCCCTCGACGATCACCAGTGGTGTACGGCCAGTGTAGGAGATCGCTCCCCACACCATGATGCCGGGTGTTGGCCCTGTGTGCCTCGGTCGTATGCAGTCCTGATTGTGGCGCTCACCTGCACGGCGCCAAACACGCATACGACCATCATTGGCACCAAGGCAGAAGTGACTCTCATCGCTGAAGACGACACGTCTCCATTCGTCCCTCCATTCACGCCTGTCGCGACACTACTGGAGGCGGGCTGCACGATGTTGGGGCGTGAGCGGAAGACGGCCTAACGGTGTGCGGGACCGTAGCCCAGCTTCATGGAGACGGTTGCGAATGGTCCTCGCCGATAACCCAGGAGCAACAGTGTCCCTAATTTGCTGGGAAGTGGCGGTGCGGTCCCCTACGGCACTGCGTAGGATCCTACGGTCTTGGCGTGCATCCGTGCGTCGCTGCGGTCCGGTCCCAGGTCGACGGGCACGTGCGCCTTCCGCCGACCACTGGCGACAACATCGATGTACTGTGGAGACCTGACGCCCCACGTGTTGAGCAATTCGGCGGTACGTCCACCCGGCCTCCCGCATGCCCACTATACGCCCTCGCTCAAAGTCCGTCAACTGCACATACGGTTCACGTCCACGCTGTCGCGGCATGCTACCAGTGTTAAAGACTGCGATGCAGCTCCGTATGCCACGGCAAACTGGCTGACACTGACGGCGGCGGTGCACAAATGCTGCGCAGCTAGCGCCATTCGACGGCCAACACCGCGGTTCCTGGTGTGTCCGCTGTGCCGTGCGTGCGATCATTGCTTGTACAGCCCTCTCGCAGTGTCCGGAGCAAGTATGGTGGGTCTGACACACCGGTGTCAATGTGTTCTTTTTTCCATTTCCAGGAGTGTACATTACATTATCAGATGTGCGCAATGCTGCTTCATTACCTTATTTAAAAATATACCTCGTCCCGAATCTTGACCAGAGACCCATGTCGACGCCCGCCGACTCCAAACACACACAACTCCGACTGTCTCTCGCGCGCTACTAGCACGAACGAACTACATGCTCTCGCGACTCGCTACGTACAACTTTCTCGCAACTGAACGGAACTCTCGCGCGGTCAAGCGCAGACTAGCAACGATAAATAACTCTCTGGTCAGAGATTCTGTCATGCCTCGCCATCGCTGGTACTGAGTACATGAATACATACGCGTTTCAAGGTAACTAACGCTCACGGCCGTTACAGCCTGTGTTTAAGGCAAACCTTATTTGCGTCTTCATAATGGGACCACCAGCGTCACTCTGGCACGTAAGTTCAGAAGACATCATTTTTCAAATGTATAAAGACATTAGACAACTTCCGTTTATGTCACACAACTCCTACTTGGTGTTGCAGCTTTTCTTAGGTCAGTGTATTTCGCCTGCTGAGATGGGTGAAATACTCTTAGACTTAAACAACACTATAACAATTCCAGATACAAATATGCTGGGTGCTGACAGGTGTGATATTACCGAAGCATCCATTTGATAAGTCATATTTGTAAGATAGTGATACCAATTACATCTACATCTACATCTACATCTACAACTACAACTACATCTACATCTACATCTACATCTACATAGATACTCTGCAAATCATATTTCAGTGACTGGCAGAGGGTTCATCGAACCACCTTCACAATTCTCTATTATTCCAATCTCTTATAGCGCGCGGAAAGAACGAACACCTATATATTTCCGTGCGAGCTCTGATTTCCCTTATTTTATCGTGGTGATCCTTTCTCCCTAAGTAGGTCGGTGTCAACAAAATATTTTCGCATTCGGAGGAGAAAGTTAGTGATTGGAATTTCGTGAGAAGATTCCGTCGCAACGAAAAACCCCTTTCTTTTAATGATGTCCAGCCCCAATCCTGTATCATTTCTGTGACACTGTCTCCCATATTTCGCGATAATACAAAACGTGCTGCCTTTCTCTGAACTTTTTCGATGTACTCCGTCAGCCCTGACTGGTAAGGATCCCACACCGCGCAGCAGTATTCTAAAAAAGGACGGACAAGCGTAGTGTAGGCAATCTCCTTAGTAGATCTGTCACATTTTCTAAGTGTCCTGCCAATAAAACGCAGTCTTTGTTTAGCCTTCCCCACAACATTTTCTGTGTGTTCCTTCCAATTTAAGTTGTTCGTAATTGTAGTACCTAGGTATTTAGTTGAATTTACGGCTTTTAGATTTATCGTGTAACCGAAGTTTAACGAATTCCTTTTAGCACTCATGTGGATGACCTAAGACTTTTTGTTATTTAGGGTCAACAGCCAATTTTCGCACCATTCAGATATCTTTTCTAAATCGTTTTGCAGTTTGTTTTGATCTTCTGATTACTTTATTAGTCGATAAACGACAGCGTCATCTGCAAACAACCGAAGACGGCTGCTCAGATTGTCTCCCAAATCGTTTATGTAGATAAGGAACAGCAAAGGGCCTATAACACTACCTTGGGGAACGCCGGAAATCACTTCCGTTTTACTCGATGACTTTCCGTCAATTACTACGGACTGTGACATCTCTGACAGGATCTCTTACCTCGGGGTTGGTCAGTTTGCGGTGTGGAGAAAAGTAGGAACACTCGAGGCAAAGCTAACCCTGCGGTTTCTCGTAGAAGACAGTACTCACCAAAACTAACCCACAAAGCCACAATTACAACACAACTACGCCTCGCCATGAGCCATCTCGACACTCTGCATCGCTTAGCCACGTGGCCAATCGGAGCATTTGTAAGTAGGCTGTTTAGGTTTTCATGTTGGTAACCCCACGTAGCGCTCTATATGAAAATCACTGACTGTGCTGTGTGAAGTCTGTGGCTGGTCTGCATTGTTACAGTACTGCTATTGAAGTGTTGGGCAGTTAGATGTTAACAGCGCGTAGCGTTGCGCAGTTGGAGGTGAGCCGCCAGCAGTGGTGGATGTGGGGAGAGGGATGGCGGAATTTTGAGAGCGGACGATCTGGACGTGTGTCCATCAGAAAGAGTAAATTTGTAATATTGGATATCATGGACTGATATATGTATTATCACTTTTGAACACTAATGAGGTAAATACATTGTTTGTTCTCTATCAAAATCTTTCATTTGCTAACTATGGCTATCAGTAGTTAGTGCCTTCAGTAGTTTGAATCTTTTATTTAGCTGGCAGTAGTGACGCTCGCTGTATTGCAGTAGTTCGAGTAACGAAGATTTTTGTGAGGTAAGTGATTTGTGAAACGTATAGGTTAATGTTAGTCAGGGCCATTCTTTTGTAGGGATTTTTGAAAGTCAGATTGTGTTGCGCTAAAAATATTGTGTGTCAGTTTAGTGTTGATCAGAATAAGTAAAGAGAGTAATGTCTGAGTACGTTCAGTTTTGCTCAGCTGTTTGAAAATCAAATAATGTAAGAGGTTTATCAGCACAGTAATTCATTAATTTTTCTAAGGGGACGTTTCATATACTGACAGAGCATACGGTTCAGTGTGACGAAGCAAATTACATTTGCAACTAATTATGGGTTGCAAGTACTTCTCTCTGGTATTACCCCACAATTGCGACACATCAGCCAGTTCTAACGGCTTTACTAACGTGTCCGTTAAATTCTGATGAATCTCCCACCTACACCACATCTCTTCTGCACACGAAAGTAATATCAAACAGTTCTTCCACTCGTCCTACTACGTGATGATACCTTGAGCTGCGGCTGTGCCAGCGCGCTCATGGAGGTCGAATTTTCTGTCTTCAACTGAAGTGGGTCCGTGGTGAAGGGCCACTTCTGTGCAGGGTCGTGTTGTGGCAGTGGGAGGTGGCGATCGTGCAGTTTAGAAGCGTTACGATAAACAGCATCAAAAGTCAAACATTTTTTTAACACACTCGTAGTGTGGAGGTTCGGCAGCGTTCGTCCTCTCAGCACGTGGTGAGGACAGTGCCTAGTGCGGGGTTAGCTGTTGACTAGTAAGCCGTGACGTCTGCAACTGCGAATGTTGACTCGCCGAGTGGCCACCTTAGTTGCTGCATGGCTGCTCAAGAGAGGTGCCAGTGGCATGGAAGATTGTCGGAATATTTGCAGGAGATAACAGTGTTCAGTGAAGGACATCACTCCTGCAACTGACAGCGCATGCCGTCAGTGCGAAGTGAGAAGTGCTAAAAACACAGATGCAGTCAGGAAGTCACCATAATAAGGAAAGGACGGTGATAAATAATTTGAATACGAAGTTAAAGGACCATAAAGCGATAACCACTTGGGCAGATAAATGTAATACTGTTGTCATTATTGGGGATGAATACTGCTTAAATAAAACTGAAAAAAATTTCTCTGAAAACGAGCTCAGCGAAGTGGCTAAGGATTCAGCGAAAAAGTTCCACACAAAATTAAAATGTAAAATTCAAAACTGAGGTCTTCTATTCTCTTATCAAGAAAAAAGGCGCCACATAATCACGTATCCACAAATTCCATACGGGTACGTACAGGTAAAGCTTCACAAAAAGGAGAAATCCATGATACTTATATCTAACACGAGAAAATCCTTATGATCGGATAAATGCTACGCCAGCACAAAGGTTAAAAACGCTAATCGCGTTATTCAAGCGTCATGGTTTAAAATATATATCTGAGTTTGTGAGGAAAGGCAAGGATAAAATCATACCATCTGATTCCATATTTGCCTTCTGAGATGTAGTGATTTTATACACCTCATGCCTGTTAGCGAGACATTGGAAATAACTAAGAATAAGCTTCTAAACCATCAAAATAGCTACAGCAGAGTTAGTAGAATTGATGGAATTCCTAGAACAGACGTTATCCTGCCACCATTTCACTTTTAATGGTAAGATATATAAAAAACTCAAACGACTAGCGATGGGAAAGTCCCTAGGTGACATTATGGCCGAGATTTCCCTTAATCATATGCAACGTAGCACAAATCTGACAAAGTTCTCAACTGTTATCACTACATGTATGAAGGCATTTTGTTAATTGAAGGTAATCAAAGTGGTGTAACTGACTACCGAAGAGAGTGAGCGCTGTTCACCCAAATATTAGGTTTACAGTTGAACACGAAAATAAAAGAGACATCAATTATATGTATGTTCTATGTATTATCCCTGTTGTTACAAGAGAGGCGGGTGAACACCGTTTTAGCGTATACAGAAAGTCTGGGGGTCCAAGCATTATTATTGATTCAAGAATCTTGACATCATGATATACTCAAGATAGCGCATTTTCGTTCTGTGATTAACAGATTACTACCAGTAAGCTTACAAGAGAAGAAAAAATACTTCGCTATTATTAAAGAACTTGCAGCAGGCCATGCCTCCGGTTTCTACAGTAACAAAATTGCTACTGAAAATTAAAAAGGCAACAACAACGTAAGAGCTATGGTCGTACGTTAACAGAGGACTACACCTACATCTACATCTACATCTACATGATTACTCTGCAGTTCACATATAAGTGCTTGGCAGAGCGTTCATCGAACCACAATCATACTATCTTTCTACCATTCCACTACCGAACAGCGCGCGTGAAAAACGAACACCTAAACCTTTCTGTTCGAGCCCTGATTTCTCTTATTTTATTTTGATGATCATTCCTACCTATGTAGGCTGGGCTCAAGAAAATATTTTCGCATTTGGAAGAGAAAGTTGGTGACTGAAATTTCGTAAATAGATCTCGCCGCGACGATAAACGTCTTTGCTTTCATGACTTCCATCCCAACTCGCGTATCATATCTCCCACACTCTCTCCCCTATTACGTGATAATACAAAACGAGCTTCCCTTTCTTGCACCCTTTCGATGTCCTCCGTCAATCCGACCTGGTATTCTAACAGAGGACGAACGAGTGTAGTGTAAGCTGTCTCTTTAGTGGACTTGTTGCATCTTCTAAGTGTCCTGCCAATGAAACGCAACCTTTGGCTCGCCTTACCCACAATATTATCTACGTGGTCTTTCCAACTGAAGTTGTTCGTAATTTTAACACCCAGGTACTTAGTTGAATTGACAGCCTTGAGAATTGTACTATTTATCGAGTAATCGAATTCCAACGGATTTCTTTTGGAACTCATTTGGATCACTTCTCACTTTCGTTATTTAGCGTCAACTGCCACCTGCCACACCATACAGCAATCTTTTCTAAATCGCTTTGCAACTGATACTGGTCTTCGGATGACCTTACTAGACGGTAAATTACAGCATCATCTGCGAACAACCTAAGAGAACTGCTCAGATTGTCACCCAGGTCATTTATATAGATCAGGAACAGCAGAGGTCCCAGGACGCTTCCCTGGGGAACACCTGATATCACTTCAATTTTACTCGATGATTTGGCGTCTATTACTACGAACTGCGACCTTCCTGATGGGAAACCACGAATCCAGTCGCACAACTGAGACGATACCCCATAGGCCCGCAGCTTGATTAGAGTCGCCTGTGAGGAACGGTGTCAAAAGCCTTCCGGAAATCTAGAAATACTGAATCAACTTGAGATCCCCTGTCGATAGCGGCCATTACTTCGTGCGAATAAATAGCTAGCTGCGTTGCACAAGAACGATGTTTTCTGAAACCATGCTGATTACGTATCAACAGATCGTTCCCTTCGAGGTGATTCATAATGATTGAATACAATATATGCTCCAAAACCCTACTGCAAACCGACGTCAATGATATAGGACTGTAGTTCGATGGATTACTTCTACTACCCTTCTTAAACACTGGTGCGACCTGCCCAATTTTCCAATCTGTAGGTATAGGTCTATCGGTGAGCGAGCGGTTGTATATGATTGCTAAGTAGGGAGCTATTGTATCAGCGTAACCTGAAAGGAACCTAATCGGTATATAATCTGGACCTGAAGACTTGCCCATATCAAGCGATTTGAGTTGCTTCGCAACCCCTAAGGTATCTACTTCTAAGAAACTCATGCTAGCAGCTGTTCGTGTTTCAAATTCTGGAATATTCCATTCGTCTTCCCTGGTGAAGGAATTTTGGAAAACTGCGTTCAATAACTCCGCTTTAGTGGCACAGTCGTCGGTAACAGTACCATCGGCAATGCGTAGCGAAGGTATTGACTGCGTCTTGCCGCTTGCGTACTTTACTTACGACCAAAAGTTCTCCGGATTGTGTACCAAATTTCGAGACAATGTTTCGTTGTGGAACCTATTAAAGGCATCTCGCATTGAAGTCCGTGCCAAATTTCGCGCGTCTGTAAATTTTAGTCAATCTTCGGGATTTCGCGTTCTTCTGAACTTCGCATGCTTTTTCCGTTGCCTCTGCAACAGCGTTCAGACCTGTTTTGTGTACCATGTGGAATCAGTTTCATCTCTTACCAATTTATGAGGTATGAATCTCTCAATTGCTGTTGCTACTATATCTTTGAATTTGAGCCACATCTCGTCTACATTTGCATAGTCAGTTCGGAAGGAATGGAAATTGTCTCTTAGGAAGGCTTCTAGTGACACTTTATCCGCTTTTTTAAATAAAATTATTTTGCGTTTGTTCTGGTGGATTTGGCAGAAACGGTATTGAGCCTAGCTACAACGACCTTGTGATCACTAATCCCTGTATCAGTCATGATGCTCTCTATTAGCTCTGGATTGTTTGTGGCTAAGAGGTCAAGTGTGTTTTCGCAACCATTTACAATTTGCGTGGGTTCGTGGACTAACTGCTCGAAATAATTTTCGGAGAAGGCATTAGGACAATCTCGGAAGATGTTTTCTGCCTACCACCGGTTTTGAACAAGTGTTTTTGCCAACATATCGAGGGAAGGTTGAAGACCCCACCGACTATAGCCGTATGAGTGGGGTATTTATTTGTTACGAGACTCAAATTTTCTCTGAACTGTTCAGCAACTATATCATCGGAGTCTGGGGGTCGGTAGAAGGAGCCAATTATTAACTTAGTTCGGCTGTTAAGTATAACCTCCACCCATACCAATTGGCACGGAGTATCTACTTCGACTTCACTACAAGGTAAACCACTACTGACGGACACAAACACTCCACCACCAATTCTGCCTAATCCATCTTTCCTGAACACCGTCTGAGACTTCGAAAAAATTTCTGCAGAACTTATTTCAGGCTTTAGCCAGCTTTCTGTACCTATAACGATTTCAGCTTCTGTGCTTTTTGTTAGCGCTTGAAGCTCAGGGACTTTCCCAGCACAACTACAACTATTTACAACTACAATTCCGACTGTTCCTTGATCCTTGATCCAAGCACGTCCTGTATTTGCCATGCACCCTTTGAGATTGCAGCCCACCCCGTACCTTCCCGAGGCCTTCTAACCTAAAAAACCGCCCAGTCCGCGCCACACAGCCTCTGTTACCGGTGTAGGCGCCAGCTAGAAGCACAAGAAAATTGTGTAAATGCACTTGAGTTGTAAAAGACGTGTGTTTTGAAGTAATTGCTAGACTGTATCGTAGTACCAATTTGCATATAGGGTTTAAGACTATGGACATTCTTTGCTTCAGACTGAAGCACTGCACAAACAAAAAAGCCTCATAATTTACGGAACCAGGTGTACACAGACTGAAGTGTGGAAAATGTGTAACAACTTACGCGGGTCAGACATGCAGGGTATTTGAAATATGTTCTAAAGCGGACACGTCAATTCACTGCAGTTAAACGGCGTTCGGTGAACATCTTGTAACATCGAAGCATTCTGTTGGAATCATTGACACACATTTAGAAATGCTACAAAATGAACCAAAGGGAAAACTTCTGACAATATTGAAGGAATTGAGATTTTTACGGATCGTTTACAAGAGCCTGGCAATACATTAAATCAGCAGAACGATTTTATTAACAGTACATTTTTAGAAACTTTCAAGGCCTCTGTCGATCGTCCACCTCAACACAACGCAGCCCCACTGGCGCACCAGCTCACACACAATCCCAGCAGCAGGCATGCCGACGCTTCCATATATATTGCGCAGCCTGAGTGCTCAGCAGCGCCGCCAACCAGAAGCAAATCTTATAAACATTAACTGTGACATCCTGCTGCCCGTAATTTTAATTGCGTTACATACATTCACTTTCAAATTTTTTATTTATATGCCATTTTTGTTCCATATTTCCAATGTTTTACACTTTTAACATTTTAAAACACTTCATTCGATTTCAGTTCTTTCACACAAGTCCAATTTCATACTTTTACTATTTTATATATTTTAATTTTAGACATCCAGTGACATATACTTTTAATATTTTAATGATATTTTTACATAACTTTAATATTTGTAAGTAGGCTGTTTATGTTTTCTCTATGTAAGTAGGCTGTTTATGTTTTCTCTATGTAAGTAGGCTGTTTATGTTTTCTTATTGGCAACGTTACGTAGCGCTCAATATGAAAATCACTGGCTGTGCTGTGTGCAGTCTATGGCTGCTTTGCATTGTTGTAATACTCGCCATTGTAGTGTTAGGCAGCTGGCTGTGAACAGCGCGTAGCGTTGCGCAGTTGGAGGTGAGCCGCCAGCACTGGTGGATGTGGGGAGAGAGATGGCGGAGGTTTGCAGTTTGTCATGAACTGATATATATATATATTATGATTTGTGATGATATTAAGGTAAATACATTGTTTGCTCTCTATTAATATCTTTCATTTGCTAACTACCCCTATCAGTAGTTAGTGCCTTCAGTAGTTTGAATCTTTTATTTAGCTGGCAGTAGTGGCGCTCGCTGTATTGCAGTAGCTTGAGCAGCGAAGATTTTTGTGAGGTAAGTGATTTGTGAAAGGTATAGTTTAATGTTTGTCAGGGCCATTCTTTAGTAGGGAGTTTTGAAAGTCAGATTGCGTTGCGCTAAAAATATTGTGTGTCAGGTTAAGCACAGTCATGTAAAATTTGTTCAAAGGGGACGTTTCATATGTCGACCCTTAGCCTAGGATACCTCACTGGAACCTTCTGATTTTTTCTTGTAGTTTGTGTATTTAGTGTAGATTTTGTTTATTGCTAGCGCGTGATTGTAGAGAGAATTTCCTTTGTAGTTGCAGTCTTTCATTGTTGTGTAGTAAAACAGTTGTGGCATGCATGTAGATTTGCAGCAAGTATTTCGCAGCTGCGCTTGCAATTAACTAGATATTATTTTCAGTGCTATGTTAATGTGTTCTCTTATTTTTGATCTTCAAATTGTGTTTTTCTGTGTTGTCGTGTGAAATACTGTGACAATAATGGCGTGTGAAAAACGTAATACTAGGCTCTAAAGTAAACTGAGAAATGACAGTGAAGACGAAGGCAGTGTGTTAGCGCCGCAGAGTAATGAATTAACTGATGTTCAAAGTAGTAATTTGGTAATTGTGAATAGGGAAATGGAGCGGGCTGCAAACAATGGTGTAGACAATGAAACAGGTAGTGAACAGGGAAGCATTATCGATCGATCGGTCGGCAACAGCTCGCCTCAGGAATCCGAAATGACAGGACACAATTTCGCAAATACTGTAGATTCAGGTTTTGGGTTATCACCGTTTTCTCAAATAAGTCAAGACGCATTTTCTGCTTGTCAAAATGTGAATGTTGCCGGTGCAAATGCACTGCCGAAAAGCGTAGAGAAACAGATTCCAGACACTAATACATTATTATTGCAATTAATGCAACAAATGGAACAAAATCAGAGACAAACACAGCAAAAGCTTGAAAAGTTAGACACAATGGAACAACACCAGAGACTAACACAGCAACAGTTAGACACAATGGAACAACACCAGAGACAAACACAGCAACAGTTAGACACAGTGGAACAAAATCTCAAAAAGTTAGACTCATTGGAACAAACTCTCGAACAAACACGTGAGGATTTAACTGCTGAGTTACATAACATTGAATCGAAATGTCGAAAAGTCTGTAATGACGTAAAAACTCAAATTTGTGAGCATTTTCAACCTATTTTTTCGCGTCATGAAAATGCATTACAGAATCATGAAGCAGCTATAAAAGAACTGCAAACTATTGTTCATGAAAATCACAACACCTTGCAAGCTAAAATTGACTCAGTTGCATCTACCGATTCGGTTACGCAACTTGCAAAAACTCAGGATAACTTAAAGGACACAGTAGATTCGATTTCAACACAAATGGACACTCTGAAACTTGGTTCAGAAAAACACACTGAGGAAATGTGTTCATTATCAGAGAAAGTAGTTGAACTTTCGGATCAGCTAAATAATTTATCTGCGAAGGTAGATGATAATCTGAATGACGCAAAACCGGTAGTCTTTAATGACACAGAACAGAACGCACAAATTAGGAAACTGAAACAAAATCTGAATCAAATTGATACGCAACACCAAAGAGAAATCCGGGAAGTACAAGATCAGCTGACACAGGTAATACAAGAATTACGTATTTCAGAAGACACTCGCGCTCCAACACGGGAAGAGGGACTTAGAAACACGGAAAAGCCGCAAAATAATAACACAGGGCATTTCGGAAGTTATGAAAGAAATTGGCAATGTGCACCGAATTTTGAGATGGAACGGCCGACACGACCTAACAATGACCGATATGCGACTTGCCGACATGATGATTTTGACTATAAGCTGTTCATTACTACACGTAAATTCAAAACATTTAAGAATTCTGGCAACGACATTCATCCACAAGCATGGCTCCATCAATTCTCTCATTGTTTTCCTCCCAACTGGTCGTTAGAACACAGATTAGAATTTATGTGTGGCTACTTGGAGAATGAACCAGCTGTAAGAATGCGATCGGTAATTCACGATTGCCACAGTGAAGGAGAGTTTTACCATGCCTTCCTCTCAGCATATTGGTCTCAAGCTACACAAGACCGTGTAAAACATAACATCATAATGATGAAACACTTCGAACAATCTGAATTTTCCAGTCTTGTGAAATATTTTGAAGACATGTTGCACAAGAATCAATACCTGTCAAACCCATACAGCCCCTCAGAACTCATCCGCATTTGCTTAATCAAACTGCCTGAACATTTACGACATATTATTTTAGCAGGACGTTGCAAAGACGACATTGAAGCTTTTCAGGGACTGTTACAAGAATTAGAAATTGACACTGACAATTGCGGAACGCGAAACCAGGAACACAACAATTACAGGTCACATCCGTCGCAAATCCGCGATGAAAGAAGTAATAACTGGACACGACAAGGCTATTCTCACAACACAAATCGTGACCAAAATAGACACCACCCGTATGACAACCGTTGGCAGAGTAGTAATAACTACAGGGAAAGATCACCTCTCCGTGGTAATGACTATCACAGAGACAATCAGAGAAACAGACAATATGGGAACCAAAATAAATATTATCAGGGGAGACAGAATAACTTTAGACGCAACGGTCCAGCGCGCAGTTTCGATTCAGGGAGAAATTCTCCACCACGTGACCGACAAGAAAGAAACTATGGCATCTACCGACATGACGACAGACGATATGATCGTAACGATAGACGTGAATTTCATCAGAACTGGCGGGACTCTAACAGAGCTGGGCCCTCTCGGCAAGGCGAATTTGTAGAAGTTAGGTCTCCTAATCCCAATAACGACGCGCGCCAACAAAGAGGCAGACAATGACTCGCGCCGCAGGCAGCCACCTGCGCCGGCTGGCTCAGGAAAAAATAACATAGACGCTAACATTAAGAAAAATTCCAGTATTCTTTAACGACGTATACCACATGATAATTGCGTTGAAGTTGAAACTCTGCGTACTAGGAAGAGTAAAGGTTTACACCACATTTCTCATGTAAAACCATTTATTGACAGATAATCTGCTTTTTAACTTTGTCTTTGCCATAAAACTTTTCACTTCACATTTCTAGTATGCTTTGTTAGATTTAGAATCTGTTAACATGTAAGAATGTTTGAAGTGAAATATCCAGTCAAGAACCAAGAGAACTTATTTAAACAGAAATGACGAATGCATTGTTATAGTAAACAGACATCACAGTGTTATTGTGTGTGTACATTCTTGCTTGTTTGTTGCACGATTACGTAACGACTATAAGGCTCACATACTTAGAACATTTACCAGTACTGCTAATGAGATTTTAATGCAACATTTTGGTTTATTTGAAAATACATTCTGAATTTAAAGTGCTTTCTGAGAGATACCAGATGACACAGAGGTTAGTTTATGTGACAGCTACACGATTTTTATCACGACGCTACTAATGAGTGACAATTTACAATGTTGCTTTTGCGGTGTATCTGTTTTATATCTGCACAGTTTTCTGAATTCTTCTGGAAATCAAAACATGTTTTATTAGTAACTTTTGTGGTATAGCTACAAGGAGACAGCCTTTTCCATAGCACAACAATACGTTACAGCACAGTACTTTCATCATCACAACAATAAGCGTAATAACTAAGATATCTCTACGCAAAGCATTTCACTTTTGTTTATCATGAGGTAAGTACATTGGCTTCTGCAGAACTTAGCTTTCAGAGGACGATAACTACGACACTTCCACACAGATTATGTTGCAACAAGACGCACATTTAGCGCTACAGTACACGTATTTGAGTGATTAATTTTGTACTTGAAACATTTATTTTTAAAGATTTTTTAATTACAAAGAAAGTTTTCCGTGATACATTTCATTCCATTGCTGTAATTTGTAACACCTGAGGGCATAATTACATTTATCCTCAGGGGGGTATACGCCTACTTTGTGTACCATGTGTTTGGCAACCACAAGGAACCCTAGCTAATATGGTATTTGCTTATACAACTTTACACATCGGTACCATATTTCTCTAACATACAAATTACACAGCTATCTGATCATGTAACTGAGAGATAAACTTTTTTTATTACATCAGTGACAGATGTTTACGCAATTACACAGTTGGATAACTTCACACTTATGAAATTGTATTTTGTCTGTACTTTGTGAAATGCTCATATTTTTTTGGAACCATTGTGATACTATGAGAACTTTGAATGAAGTATTTGGTATGGATTCATGATTTTTAAAGTACGTTTGAGGCAGATGACACTTTTGACATGAGCAGAGAATTTTTTTAATTATTGGAGGAAGCTACGACGATTTTGAGATTTGACTGAGGTGTTATGATGTTATTTTTACGACGACGATGTGTATTATGCTGCTGAGGTATGTTTATGATTAATAGGCTGAGGCTATATGAGTTATTTGATTATGCTTCATATTTATAATGACGAAATATTGACGAGTGTCGATGGATACGTATATGTGTAATAAGGTAAGGAGTAATGAATAGTGGGTAGGGACTCTTGACTTGTGAAACAGGATGTTGGAAACCAAGAATCGTACTTTAGAATTATGAAATGTGTGAATCATGTGTGAATGTATCACAATGCCACTGAACATCTTTTGGACACTGTTATATTCATAGGATTTTGTTTCTACAGATTTGAAACGCTAATTCTTGACCTGTGAAGTATTTTTATGTGAGACTGTCACTTTAGCGAAAATTGCTGTCGTAAATATTTCCGTACGAAAGTTAAGTGACCACCTGCACGTAATGCGTCGCGGGCACCCAGCTGTGTCAGACGCCTGGAGAAAAAGTCATTAGCGCGTGCCTTTCAGAGCACAGGAAGAAAAAAAAAAAAAAAGAAAGGGAAGGCCATTATCCTGGCCATTCGAACTTGAAAACATATGATTACACTAGCTCTTAATTTACGATATTTACTGAAATGCCTAATAAAATGACAAGCAATATTTTTACATCTGCACACCTGATTATGACAAGCGTCTTTCTATGAGAGTTGAGAGAATTTCTACTAACTTATGAAATGTCACATGACTACTGAATGATATTTTTATGCTTTGCTTTTCATAGTTGCTTATTTCATTTGACATCTGTTTTCCAGCTGTGTTGCAGCATTGCTTTTATAAAATAAAATGCATTTGCTAATGTGAACACTTTCTGTCAACAGATCTATTAAATAATTATTTTATGATCCACATTCTTTAAAAAAGGAGCACTTGGAAAGGAAAGAACAATAAGAAGGATCTAGTAACAGTAACACATAATTTTCTTTTCAAGTACATGGTAATATTTCTTTTTACAATCAGTTGTTGTGGTGCACCACTTTAATTACATAGATATTAAGATGTGAATACACATTTCCCTTATCTGCATTGTTGTTTTTACTGTAATATTTTTTCTGCTTGCGCTATGTCATGTTTAGGTATAAGTTGCTGCTGTTTGCCAGGCATAGTGTTATTGAATTTGACTTTTGCTAATTTATACTGTAGCTTGCTTTGCAATTTTCCATTTTTTTCATTGCTGTTTATATTAATTGTTTTGTGCTGCTGCATTGCCTCGTTCCTTAGTTTAGCATCTGAGCTCAGTAGATTTAAGTTTGCTTAAGAGGGGGTAGACTATATGAGAAACTGACTATGGAGAATAGGTAAAGAATGCATTGCGAAGTTATATAAAAAGGATTTGTGCCCAAATGAGTATTGTACAATCAGAAATAATTATTTTGAAAGAAATATGAACAGAATACAGAAAGCATGCTTGGATAGGATTTTTTTGGTGGAAACAAAGGATGAAATAAGAGGAAAGATATATGAAGTTTTGGGTTGGATTGCAGTACCAAATGTTACACTGAAAACGAACCCTGTCCTTTCCTATTGGTGTTATCCCACTATGTGTGTGTATACCCTTGTGTATTTGTTTTCTTCCTGTCTCTGTGTAATTTCATAGAATTTTTTCTTTTAATATTAAGCTACATTCACTATGATGAGGAATACTGTTATCCTCAAATACAATTGGCATTAATAATGTGTTATTTACTTTGTAAAGATGTTTAGACATTGTTTATTGTTTTGTTTTAATGCTCATGTGTAAAGTTGATGTTTCAATAATTATTCTGATCTATGTATGTACTTATGTCATAATTCCTGTAACATTGATGTATATGTTTATTTCTATTCTTTTGTAAAGCCTGTTTTACTACAAATGTTATCTGTATTGTTATGTTTTTAATAATGTATTGTGTACCTTTGTTATTGTATTCTCATGTTATAAAATTGTAATTGTTACCAGTTCTTCAAATTAAGTAACATTTCACTGCACACGTTTCTGTTGGTCATAGTACATGGACAATATGTGAGAAGTAGGGACTGATAGTGTTTGCACGTGTGTTAATAATTCAGCAAGGGACTGGATAACAGCATTGCTGGTTCTAAGGACAATTCCAAAAACGTTGTGAGTGCACAAGTGGTGGTTTATGGACTTGCTATATTCTCTGCAAGACTCTTCGATGGTGATTGTGCACCTGCACATTTGCAACAGATGGCTGCTGGCCGTCTCTACAAGGACTACAGTGGGTCCACATCTTTGATGGCCCACCAATACCGTAATCTCTACCAGGACTACAGTGGGTCTGCTCTGTGATGACCTACCTACCAATATTCATCAAAACTTTGACTGACTCTGCTGTGGGTTTGCTCTGTTGTGGACCAATACTTGTCTGCATGTCGAGAGTCAGCACTGTCTTTCCGTTGGAAGGACAACACTACTTCTTCAAGACTGCATGGAAATCCACTACTTCTGTGTGCATTTTCTTTTACTGCTCAGACTTTGAGAAAAACACTGCTATTCTCCTGTTATGTACGATTAGGACTGTCTTTATGGACTGTGAGAAAATTTGAGCTTTTGACCAACATAATATCAGTAAGTGTGTGCATTTGATTTCTTTGTTATTGTAATTATGAAAAATTTTATCAAATCATTATTGGCCACTGCCCAAAAAAAAAAAATTTGTAAAATTTTTTGTGGGGAGCATGGGGGCTATGTAAGTAGGCTGTTTATGTTTTCTCTATGTAAGTAGGCTGTTTATGTTTTCTCTATGTAAGTAGGCTGTTTATGTTTTCTTATTGGCAACGTTACGTAGCGCTCAATATGAAAATCACTGGCTGTGCTGTGTGCAGTCTATGGCTGCTTTGCATTGTTGTAATACTCGCCATTGTAGTGTTAGGCAGCTGGCTGTGAACAGCGCGTAGCGTTGCGCAGTTGGAGGTGAGCCGCCAGCACTGGTGGATGTGGGGAGAGAGATGGCGGAGGTTTGCAGTTTGTCATGAACTGATATATATATATATTATGATTTGTGATGATATTAAGGTAAATACATTGTTTGCTCTCTATTAATATCTTTCATTTGCTAACTACCCCTATCAGTAGTTAGTGCCTTCAGTAGTTTGAATCTTTTATTTAGCTGGCAGTAGTGGCGCTCGCTGTATTGCAGTAGCTTGAGCAGCGAAGATTTTTGTGAGGTAAGTGATTTGTGAAAGGTATAGTTTAATGTTTGTCAGGGCCATTCTTTAGTAGGGAGTTTTGAAAGTCAGATTGCGTTGCGCTAAAAATATTGTGTGTCAGGTTAAGCACAGTCATGTAAAATTTGTTCAAAGGGGACGTTTCATATTTTATAATTGTAGTATGAAGCTCTCTCTTCTTATACAAGTTACTACAGTGTTTATCGAATGCCGGCGGCGGTGGTCTAGCGGTTCTAGGCGCGCAGTCCGGAACCGCGCGACTGCTACGGTCGCAGGTTCGAATCCTGCCTCGGGCATGGATGTGTGTGATGTCCTTAGATTAGGTTTAAGTAGTTCTAAGTTCTAGGGGACTGATGACCACAGTAGTTAAGTCCCATAGTGCTCAGAGCCATTTGAACCATTTTTTTGTTTATCGAATGTTAATTCGTCATGCTTATAACGCCCCTTCCCATTTTTTCTACACTATTAATATTTTAACGATACTTCTACATAATTTTATTTTTTGTAATTTAGCGGAAGACTCACTCTTTTTTTATACAAGTTGTTCATGTGTTTCACCCATTTTAAATGTGTTGTGTTTTTGACATCCCTCCCCACTGGTTCTGCCCTCTTGTTGCACCGCAAGATGATTAAGTGGGCACAAAACTGAGGCATCTATCATGGCTAATGCCACAAGATGTGTAAACAAGTCAGAGAGGAGCTGACGCATCAGTTTAAGTCACAGGTCTCACAGTCTGCCAGCCAGAGAGGGGACCTACAAGTCCACACATATCAACCAGCCACCACTTCCAGATATTGCCCCTGATAATTGTGGCCCTTCTGTTATCGCAAGGTCCCATGTGGATTTAGCGCCCTCCGAACGGTTGACTACCTACAGGGTTACTTCAGCTGCTGCTGGCCTCCCTCCATGGATTTCTACAGCTTGCCTGGGGCCATGCAGCCCTTCAGCCGCCATCACCTTGCTTCCTGCCTCAGCCCGAGTGGGCAGTCATCGTTGCTGCAGTGAGCCATCTCATTCACCATGGGTCAACGACGTGATTCTTATCGCCTCTGAGAGCTATGTCCTGGACTGCCAGGCAGTGTCTAGTTTGCATTCTGAACCACCATATACTGTGACGGTCGATGTCTTTGCAGAAACACTGCCTGTGTCACCAGCGGCTGCCCGACAATGCAAGCAGCCAGGCCGCCCACTGTCAAACGCGCCATACGCAGTTTATGTCCTGGGGGGCATTGACTTCTCCGAGAATAATCACGATCGTTGCGTGTTTTAACAACGATGTCTCTTTCACAAGACGACAGCAATTACAAAAGCATCCACTCACAGCTCCACTGCTAACCTGCCGTGTGTGGTGGACCATTGGACACCTGATCTCTACCAACCTGCTTTCTGCACTCAACATAGAGGGCTACCACCTTTTTTGCCTATACTCTCAATATCTCAACAAAAATATTACATAATTTTAATATTTATAATTTTATCAGATAACTTTCTCTTTCTGCAATAGTTACCGTAATGTGTTAGTATTGGGGCAACGTTCGTATGGGGCCACTCTGCATTATTGCCAGATATATCCAAGATGACGGCAATGACGTCATTCAAGATGGTGTATATTGCTGGGAAGTTTGAATTTTGGTGGGAAGTGCCACGCCCCCTCCCCCAGAAAAATGGTGCGAAGTTCAAATTCCAGCAGGATAATGCATCACACCACTACTATCTTTACTAAACAAAGAAAATCGCGGGAAGATAGGCCACTTGGCCTACCTCCACTAACCAAAGTCACCCAATCGCCAATTTCTCCTAGGAACTGGCATCAAGTTTGAATTTTGGCAGTAAACAAAATTCACTTGGAATATCGCTCCTAATCTAAGAAAATGGCGCGAGAGAAACGACACTTGTACTAACCTCAGTCACCCGATGTGACTCAGTCATCTGATGATGCGACTACCGTTATTCAAGATGGTGGCTTACATTGTGTTCACATGAGGCCTACTAGATATTGACACCACCAAGGACTGCTACCGTGGACTTGGAATGAATTTTCGCGAATGACATGCCCACCTGGACTTGGAAGGAAATAGTTAAAGTCTCCACCACGATCCTCAACCGGCCGCCATGTCCCCCTACCAACACATGTTGTCAAGCTAACGGGTACTAACGTGTACTAAAATGTACTAACGTGTACTAAGTGCACTAATGTGCACTTACATGTACTAATGTGCACAACGCATCATATCATCCCAGATGGTGGGGGAAAATGGTGGAAAAACGACGCTGCCCATGATGGACATAAGTTTTTATTTTGCAAGCAATGACTCCGCCACGAGATCTAGACTCCAATTGACCTAGTACACATTACTGCTACCAGAGGGTATTGTCATCCCTCCTGTGGTCTGTAGGGGGAAAATGGCGCGAAAATGACTCAGTCTGCTCTGCGCTGCTCGGGAGAGTAAGGAAGGCGTGCACTCTATTTATTTTGGAACATTTTATTTAGTAATGGAGTATACTTATCACATTGGCTCAAAACACTTGCCATGATGTGCTTGGGGTCGCAATACACAGTGTGCAAACACGCAAACAACTCCGAAATTAACGAAATGATTTCTGTACACACTGTCAAACTCATCCTAAATAATGCAACAGAGTGATGTGTAGACATGCTCAGTACACGTAAACTGTCCAAATAATCGAATTTACCCGCCGAATTACTTATGCTGCCAGTATCAAAGTACCATCCACCTTTTCTTTCTGGGACTTTCAGAGTTAAAATTATTTTGCACAGAACGCTTAATTGCATGGACAGTCAAAAAAGTTGTCTGCAGATCATCAAATACATACGAGACTCACAAGTATATTGGAAGCCAGGAACATATTTACCAGTGTAATTACAATTAAATATTACGATTGCTGCTACAGTCTCACACCAATCGAAGTACAGGTGATATCTCCTCTTGAAAACTGTGCTTCTGGAACGAATCCCAGTATCTATAGCACATATAATTTTCGACGTAAAAATCATACCCTCACGGTTAAAGATGTGCTGAATCTATATGTCCCTCACAATAGGACACACAGTCATCCTGTCTAGTCATGTCATAACATAAACAATATTAACTTTACAATGCAATATATACACATTTTACAAATCATAAACCACAGTAATTTTACAATACAATATATACACATTTTACACAAACAGTACAGTTATCTTTTATATCGGTACAGCAGTCGAAAAAAATGATGGTATGCCTACACTCACACCAGCTATATGTCACCATGATCTCCAGTCCTAGGGAAGCACCGTCAGCCCTTTCTTTCTTTCTATAGACGAGACTTTCAGCGGCAAAAAACTATTTTACACTGATCGCCATATTGCACTGACAACTAAACATCGCAAAGTGCCATACATATCGTCAAATACAGGAAGACTCTTACTCATTTACACTGCTCTCCCACCAAGGAAGGAGCTTGAATATCAGTCCGCAAAACCAATCTCCAACCTGGCAATATATCACCACCTACCGTGTCGATTTGGTAAACATACAATTCATATCCTCCACCATACAAAATCATCCCTTTTACATGATTCGAACATATACTGTGAAGATGTACAGTACCGTATATACACTCCTCTCAGCACTAGGGCATCTATGCCCAACGGGTGCCCACAACACCTCAGAACTATTCTACAAATTCCGGATCGTTTCCCCTTGGCATAAACATGTTACCGCTTCTGTTTCCTTGCATGCTCGCTTTTCTACGCACATCTCCAGACTCGGGGATTGCAAGAACAAACGTATTTTCGAATTGTTAACCATAATATATATTCGCGGCACTTCTCGATATCAAGCACTAGGTAGCATCCTACCGATCGCTAGCGCAACATAATTCCCAACATATAGACTGGAATTTAATTCTCTACAAACCCCAAACTTTAGCGAGGTATAGTATACGGCCAGCCACAGTAGCCGAGCGGTTCTAGGCGCTACAGTCTGGAACCGCGCGACCCCTACGGTAGCAGGTTCGAACCCTGCCTCGGGCATGGATGTGTGTGATGTCCTTAGGTTAGGTAGGCTTAAGTAGTTCTAAGTTCTAGGGGACTGATGACCTCAGAAGTTAAGTCTCATAGTGCTCAGAGCCATTTTTGTAGCATACTGTAAAACCACTGAGCAACTATAAAAAAATAGAGGAAACTGTTATTTCCACTTTCGAATACCGATGTCGCTGATGTAACACATTCCAAATCATCCCTATAATTTACAAGCCAACTAAGGTCTTTCCCATGTCTAGAGAATAGACATACGTGACTTCCACATGCTAGATGCAGGCGCCACGACTAAATAAAAGCGCGAGATGTGCAGAAGCAGTCAACCGAACAATTTACATGTGAGCAAATAACAGTTCAGCGCAATTACACCTCCATGCCCAATCTTCTCAAATTTCCACTTGATAACGAAAGCCGCCCAAACCCATACTAAGTATTAGTTCGCTATTCGGTCGTCTAGAGGATGTAAAAGTTAACTCAGATGAATTACCTCAGTCCAACAGGCCTCTGCATACGGACAGCTGCTGCCGTTAACGGGGAACGTCAAACATTCCCACCACAGGCCATGCATACACACAATCATTCTAGAAAACCTGTCATATATATTTTTTATCATTATACTTACAAATAAATGTTGTGATCGCGTTCTCAATTGAACTGCATTCGACAATGAGCGAAGTATCGGAAATACATCCTGCTGTCGCCTGTGGCTCTGGAAATAGAAATATGACTACCATTCTCATGACTTGACATATTCTTCCCTTTGCTATCACAGTACTCCAAGTCAAATCCATACGCTCCGTACGACTGCACATAGTCGTTTCCTTTCCACAAACACATACTTCATAAAGCCTGATGCTCAAATTCGAAGATATCAAGCATTCCCTACTACTACTAAGTATAATACTTCGTCAATATCTGATTGCCTGTGATATGAAATAATACTGACCGAAAATCAACGATTGGTGTACATGTCTCTTAGGTTTTTCTTGCGAGTCCTACCACCCTCTCCCAGAAAGAGGGACGTAATCGGTGAGATATTAAAGAAAAAGCGATCGCAGCAACTACTGCATGTTACTGTCACAAGCGGTCTCGGTTCTACAGGTGCTTTACGAATCGAGGTATGGCATTACTTCCAAATGAGGTGGTTTTTATCTGGACAAATACCGTGATGGCGATCGGAGGAATGCGTATTACGAGACCACGATGAAACCTCGTGATAAAATTACCGTATTTTGAAAGTGATTCGGCTAAGGAACGTGGTATGTAAACGATATTTGCCACTCCCTCAAACCGATACTTCTATAGTATTTGTAGCGTTTTCTTTCTCGGCCGGCCGATGTGGCCGAGCGGTTCTAGGCACTACAGTCTGGAACTGCGCGACCGTTACAGTTGCAGGTTCGAATCCTGCCTTGGGCATGGATGTGTGTGATGTCCTTAGGTTAGTTAGGTTTTAGTAGTTCTAACTTCTAGGGGACTGATGACCTCAGAACTTATAAAGTCCCTCAGTGCTGTGCCATTTGGACCATTTTATTCTTTCTCGATACCATATCAGAGGTTCTGCGATATATCCAGTGAGTTATAGGCGATGACTGACTGAGAAGGAACACAAACATTAGTAGTAGATGATGTGCCGTTTGAGGTCGTAAGAAGAAAAATTTACACTAGCTTCTGCAATACAGCGAGCGCCAATACTGACAGCTAAATAATGCTGTCCGCTAGAAATGATGTCAATGATTAGGAATCAGGTTTCTCCATTCAAGCACATACCTGCATCGTATTACATCCACAATAAATCATATTTATGGCACTCCCATACCTCGACACCAGTTACCTCTCCCTAACCTAGCTGCTACAGTAAAATTCCAACCTGATTTTAGTCACTCCCTACGCATCTTTCAACTGATCCCATTTCTACAGCTTCGCGCATGTGATCGTTCCAATTTAAGTCGGAACTGAGCAGAAGTAGGAGAACGACATGTTAGCCACCTTCTGCAACCCGTGTAGAGAAAGAACGACCTGTGTTAGTGCAACAGGAGCATGTTTTGACTATTCGGCGGAAATGCGCGCAGTGTGGTACGTCCCAAACTAGATACAAGTACTACAGATCCGAGTCCATTCAAATCAATCAGCCCAACACGCAATCATCGTTATTCTCTACCCCCCAACATAGAAAAATTACGAACTATAAAAGTTCATCCAATTTGGAAGTCACCTAGACACCAATACCGACGCAATGACGCAAAGCTGGGGTAGGCTTCCAGCGCGGAGATGGAGATTCTGCAATGCTTCCCAGAATGGCGTAGCGTGCAGCCATCCAAGCATTCCTAACGGTATATCTCGTCCCTCACCGAATTTGCACCTCAAAATGCTGCTATTACTGCCACCTGTTAGATATACAGGCACCACAGAGGTCACTTTAAAGTTTGATCACCTATACTCTAGGCGAATGATCCTATCCCACAGACTACACAAAGTTGCAAGAGACGCCCCCTCTGCTCCTGGTTCAAACACTAACACGCTTTTGTACAATACCAAACATTTCGTTTTTCTGCCACGACTTAGAGGCCAGTGTCAGGTTCTAAACTGACTTTAAGAAGTTGTGATCCACGGCCTTTCGCAGGAAACTAGATGTTGCATGGTGTAAATCATATTCTTACGGCGGATAGCATAACACGCCACGCATCGGTTGATTTTAAATAAAAGACAATTACAACATAAGCAAACTGGAAGAGTTTTGCCGCATTGGCGTAGGTTTCCAAACTACAGATCGAAGGTGATTCGCGAGCTCTACATTTACACTCGTCTCTCACAGTGACGGAATAGCTGATGACTGTGCGCTCTCATGCACGCGATCAGTGTTTCGGTTCTATCCACCCCAGAAGTTGCGGTCCATCCAACAAAACTTTTTCCCAACTCAAACAAGCAATATCAGTCAATCATTATGTAATAACCAGTGCAGGGATGGGATGGGAAAGACTCTAATAATAAGCATCACTGTTGATAGCGCGAACAATTTTACAGTAACTTCAACACCAGCCAGTGATGTGACAGCAAGTTTCCTCAATTTCAGTATCATAGATAAACCACCCCTTCTCCACTTTGCGAGTATCAGTGCGAACATGGATAGATGACTGTGCAGTACATCCATTCAGTGTTAATTCTCGAACATATAAATCATCAAAGTATACCAGACAGCGCTTCACATATTACTATCACCTCAAGCATAGTGTTTAATTTACGATCTATCTTTCTGCGTATGGGAGTCACAGAGCATTTTCACTGTCTTAGGGTAAAATTATAGAGTTAAAGACCCTCCTCACATTGTCATTGACCAACCCGCCATGCAACACCGCTAGCGAATTAATCGTCAACTCACCAGAAGAAGACCGCTACACTTCAACTCTCGTGAATGAATGGAGCTTTCCGAGTCCTCACCCATCTCCAGATGCGTCCATGTCGAGGAGCTTAGCACTCCTTATCGTAGTAACAGATTTCAAAGTGCCGTGATGTAATAGTAGACAGTTAAGAAGAACAAGAAAGAAATTATTTTTATAGGCGATGGAGCTCCTAACAGATGAAGTTCAACGCATTTTTACGTAAGTCAACCAAGCTATTAACTCTAAAGTACTGTTCTAGAGTCTAGGATCGGAACCTGAAAGGTAATGGTAAGAGAGAACATAAACCCACGCACTCCTAAGGCTACAATGTTCACCACTTAAAATGAGCCTCTAGTGATAGATCACCTGCGATTCCGACCTATCAGACGAATGGAATGTCGCGTTGTTAATATTCCTTTGTGAGAAATATATTTCAAGCGCATGACATACATCCTCCTTCCCGCTTTCTCTAAGAAAATATATGTTATCGAACCGTAACACACTTGCTCTGCGTGATATGAGCACAATATAGCTTTCCGGAGACATATAGTGTCCACTGTTCACATCAGAACACTGTGCAGAAATTATACAATACCTGGATCAGACCTATATAAAATGATCGTTAGTGTTGGGGGATAAATCCTACAAGGAGACAAAGAAACGCATAGCAGCAGCGGCCAACATGTGAAAAGTATAAATCATTCCATCACTAACTCTGTAAACAGCACATCTGTCAGGCTAATGTTGTAAGTAGACTGTCTAGGTTTTTATGTTGGTAACGCCACGTAGCGCTCTGTATGAAAATCACTGACTGTGTGTGCTGTGTGCAGTCTGTGGCTGGTTGGCATTGTTGGAATATTCGCTATTGTAGTGTTGGGCAGTTGGATGTGAACAGCGCGTAGCGTTGCGCAGTTGGAGGTGAGCCGCCAGCAGTGGTGGATGTGGGGAGAGAGATGGCAGAGTTTTGAGAGTGGACGATCTGGATGTCTGTCCGTCAGAAAAACGAAATTTGTAAGACTGGATGTCATGAACATATAATGACTTTTGTACACTATTAAGGTAAATACATTGTTTGTTCTCCATCAAAATCTTTCATTTGCTAACTATGGCTATCAGTAGTTAGTACCTTCAGTAGTTAGAATCTTTTATTTAGCTGGCAGTATTGGCGCTCGCTGTATTGCAGCAGTTCGAGTAACGAAGATATTTGTGAGGTAAGTGATTCATTAAAGTTATAGGTTATTGTTAGTCAGGGCCATTCTTTTGTAGAGATTATTGAAAGTCAGACTGCGTTGAGCTAAAAATATTGCGTGTCAGTTTAGTGTTGATCAGAATAAGTAAATAGAGAAATGTCTGAGCACGTTCAGTTTTGCTCAGCTGTTTGAAAATCAAATAACGTAGAGGTTTTCCAGCACTTCCACATATATAAATATTTTCTAAGGGGATGTTTCAATTTCTACACTGGGATTGCAAAGCCTCACAGGCTCCTATCTCTTGCTTAGTTATGACACTGAAGTCTCGATTTTACACCCAATATGCGATAGGCGGTATAGAATGCACCACATAAATCAAAGTTCATTTAGAGGAATGTGTCATGTTTCATCACACATGAGATGGAAGTCCTCTAATGACCGACAGGTTTACCATTAACAATCGCAAGTAGACAGTGCTTTAAACCACATGCAGAACACGCGGCTGTGTATGAGTAGAACGCAGGCTACGTCACGCGACTGATGCATCCACTCAGAACACTGGGAAAAAATCGATCTGCTGCAACTTCTCCTTCTCTAGAATGAAACAGTCAACTATTAAATCGTACCTCGTTACAGCTTTATCTCAATCGATCACCCTGTCCACACTCTGTTATCCTTCAACGCAGATGTACGTGAGTTTAGAGATGAATGGTTCTCTGTCCTCCTGAAAAGCAGCAAATACAGTAGTCAACTCGCGTGTACCACTGGTACCTCATTGACATACGGTATAATACTGCCTTGACTCAATTGAGTATCTCCCTGATACCTGCGTTTCGGTGTCGACGTTTTCCCGGATTACTCCTGTTGCCCCATACTTGTTCCCATATACAAATTATTCGACGCGAACCAGAAGAGACGCAAGTACTTCCTCAATTTCACAGAATTTCGGTGTATATTATGTCAATTTATACCTATTCGCTCGTCATTTTTCGCAATTCTATCGATTTTAGGTCAGATCTATCCATGCGATCACGACATAACATCTCGTTCTGTGCTCTAAAATTGCCTGTAAATGTAGCACAGCTGCCAACACCTAGCCCAAATGCACTGATCGAGAGGTGTAATATAGCACTGTACTCGACTGTATCGAGTCACCTCCACATTCGGAGAGCGTTTGCTCTGTTTTCTGTGTGTCTGTGTATATCACGAGGTTGCATCGTGTTCTGGTAATATGCATACGATCACCACCACCACCATTGTCCGGAAAACAACCACCTCATGCAGAGGTAATGTCGCCCTCGATTCGTAAAGTGGGTATAGCTTTTAACATGGATACTTGTGTGCACCTGTAGAACCAAGACCGCTTGTGACAGTAACATGCAGTAGTTGCTGTGATCGGTTTTTTCTTTAACGTCTCACCGTTTACGTCTCTCTTTCTGGGAGACGGTGGTAGGACTCGCAAGAAACACCTAAGAGACATGCACACCCATCGTTGATTTTCGGTCAGTATTATTTCATATCACAGGCAATCAGTAATTGACGAAGTATTATACTTACAAGGGGAGGCCGCCAATTGTGAAATTCAGATTCGATTTATACTGCGCATAATAAAAGCTCATGGCCAGAGGTGTAATGTGGCAAAGCACCAAGATGCACTTCTCAGCCGTTGTCGAGAAAATCGACAGTTAAAAGAAACCCTTGCGGTGAAATACTCTCTACGATTAATAATTTTCTACAGCGTCGTGGTGCAGCGGTAAGAGCTCGGGTTCGTAATGCGAAGGTCGCCGGATCGAATCTCGCGCCATGCAACCTTTTTTTTTTTTAGTATTTGTTTTTTCTAATTCATGTATATAGGTTGGTTGGTTTGGGGAAGGAGACCAGACAGCGAGGTCATCGGCCTCATCGGATTAGGGAAGGACGGGGAAGGAAGTCGGCCGTGCCCTTTCAAAGGAACCATCCCGGCATTTGCCTGGAGCGATATAGGGAAATCACGGAAAACCTAAATCAGGATGGCCGGACGCGGGATTGAACCGTCGTCCTCCCGAATGCGAGTCCAGTGTCTAACCACTGCGCCACCCCGCTCGGTCTCATATATATATATGATGTTCTATATATATATATATATATATATATATATATATATATATATATATATATGATGTTCTAAGTCTCCAGTTTTTCCACGACAAACGACTTTCAACAACTTATTACATGCATAATTGTTGCAACTGATTGCCGGGAATTTTATATATATATATATATTTTATATATATATATATAAAATTCCCGGAATTTTATATATATATATATATATATATATATATATATATATATAAAATTCCCGGCAATCAGTTGCAACAATTATGCATGTAATAAGTTGTTGAAAGTCGTTTGTCGTGGAAAAACTGGAGACTTAGAACATCATTATGTTTTCTGGAAACAAAGTTGTATTTCACAATGCCTTCATAATGTTAACCACGTATAGTTAACGGAAGACGTAGAAACGATATTACGTATAGCGTAAGTCAAACGTTCGAATTAGAATAGAGACCCCACGAACACAAATTTGCTGTGGCAGGTATGATATATAAACTCCGTTACTCGCTCGTTACACTTGATGGACAGATGTTGAATGGGCCGAAACGAGGCGCCACATAACAGCGTAGTTGCCTGCTAACTTCGAAAGAAGGTTGATGCTGTCCCTAGCGCAACTTATACCATCGTCGAAAATCTGTGCGCACGGGAGAGCTTTGGTACACCCTGTTAAACAAACGGAAAAATGGAGGCGGTACAATTGGAGAGCGATCCGCCTTCAACATGCATAAGCAATTCATTAATAGTTTATATATATATATATATATATATATATATACATATTTGAATTACAAAAAACTAATAATAAAAAAATGCATGGCGCGAGATTCGATCCGGCGACCTTGGGATTACGAATCCGAGCGCTTACCGCTGCGCCACGACGCCGTAAAAAATTATTAATCGTAGAGAGGATTTCACCGCAACGGTTTCTTTTAACTGTCGATTTTCTCGACAACGGCTGAGAAGTGCATCTTGGTGCTTTGCCATAGTACACCTCTGGCCATGAGCTTTTATTATGCGCAGTATGAATCGAATCTGAATTTCACAATTGGCGGCCTCCCCTAGTTAGTAGTAGTAGGGAATGCGCGATATTTTCGAATTTGAGCATCAGGCTTTATAAAGTATGTGTTCGTGGAAAGGAAATGGCTATGTGCAGTCGTACGGAGGGTATGGATTTGACTTGGAGTGCTGTAATAGCAAAGGGAAGAGTATTGAGCCGTGTATCGACTCGCGCTACACCTTGAGTTTAGATTGCATTGGTTTTCCTTTTCTTCCCCTGACATGTTTGTTTGATATGTTGTCTGCCATTAAGTGGCTGCCTGGTTGTCTGTTCCCTCTGCTATCGATACCTGCGTTTTTGCTTCCGGGAAACTGATGTGGAGGAAGTGAGATCTTTGACCGGTTGTAACCTGGTGTGGTGGCGCGGAAGTAGGGGGGGTTGCGCGCAGAGAGTGAGTGTGGTGGACACGGGAGGGCAGTGTGGCTCTCCAGCGCGAAGGAGGCGTGCTCGGTTGTACCGAGTCGCCACGTGATGTATGTCGGTTGCGTGTAAAGAGCGGGCCGAGTTGACGGAAGAGCTCCCCGCGTGTTGGTTTTATACAGAACCGCCCCACAAGTAGCTGCTGTTCATTTCGCCTTGGTGGGACGTTAACAAGCTTCTTTAAATCCTCCTTTTCAACCCTGAGTTTAAAAGGAGACACCTAACATGAAAGAGCGGTCACTACCCGTCAACGTTGCACAGAAGACGTGAACTCCGGTGACAGAGCGTGTTGTCGCGTGACCGTGGCGTCTTGGGTACGCTGGCGACGCGTGCGCGGCCGGATGTGTGGATCTTTGCCATCGGAGGTCGTGTACTGCCTGTTCGAGCATAATTGCAAGTTAATTTCGTGGAAGGTTTAATAATTAAGTAATAATTTGGTGTAACCAGCATCTCTACTGCCTTGTGGCCTCCGGCGACCTGGTTTCCTGTCCCTGGCACCGGTGTAATTGAAGACAGTGATCTTTCCTCCTCCTCTCGTTACTGTCCGATGGGAGGCGTAGTTTTGGCAGTTTAATTGTTTCGCTATTCTGTCGCGGGTTATGAGTAAATTCATGCTTCTTGTTGGTTAATCATGTGGTCGCTCATTCAGGACTGTGTGGTGCAATGTTTCCTTGCACGAGGTTAGCTCTAATTCTGTCAGCAAGTTAAGCCATCTTATAACAAGTTTTCCCTGGCTATAAGTCGGTGCAGTGACCAGCCTGAGAGTGGCAATTGTGTTTACGGGCGTATTTAAATTGGTCAGTATTCTGACTAGCCTGAGCATCCCTGAGTGGGTGATTTGTGGCCGCCTTACACGGGTCCCTCATATCTGTTATGCTCTAATGATATTCCAGGACATTTGTTTAAAATTTTTTAAAATTCCTCCAAGTTTGTAAATTCCTTTTATTGCCATTAATCGTGTGTTTGCTGAGGCCTGTTTAGTATTTTTAATGGCGGTGTTGGTAGCTTCACTACCTCACCGTACTCTATTAACGAAGTTCTGTATTTACTAATGTTAACTAATGTTCTTTAAATTTTTTAAAATTGTTGTATTGCTATAAATTACTTTGACTAGCGTTAGCGACGTGTTTTAAAAGGTAATTTATTGCCGTACTGCTAGCTTCTGAGTTTTTTCCAAAAAAGTTTTTAACTGTTGTATTGCTATACATTACTTGATTGCCGTTAGCGGTGTGTTTTAAAAGGTTGTTTATTGCTGTACTGCTAGCTCTGTGTGTTTTTTTTTAAATCTTTAAATTGTTGTATTGCTATAAATTACTTTGATTAGCGTTAGCGGCGTGTTTTAAAAGGTAGTTTATTGCCATACTGCTAGCTCCTGAGTTTTTCTTTTTTTAAATTTTAACTGTTGTATTGCTATAAATTACTTGATTGCCGTTAGTGGCGTGTTTTAAAAGGTTGTTTATTGCCGTACTGCTAGTTTCTGTAAGATACGAATAAAACATTTGTGAAAATCTCAACTCTACAGTAAACTACTAGAAATTTGGCCCCGTTTCCCAGCTTGTGGTGTGGCTTGTAGTAACTGTAACCACTGTGTGTATCAAGTATGTCAAGTCATAAGAAAGGTAGTCATATTTCTATTTCCAGAGCCACAGGCGACAGCAGGGTGTATTTCCGATACTTCGCTCATTGTCGAATGCAGTTCAATTGAGAACGCGATCATAACATTTATTTGTAAATATAATGATAAAAGATACATGTGACAGGTTTTCTAGAATTATTGTGTGTATGCATGGCCTGTGGTGGGAATGTTCGACGTTCCCCATTAACGGCAGCAGCTATCCGAATGCAGAGGCTTGTTGGACTGAGGGAATTTATCTGAGTTAACTTTTACGTCCTCTAGACGACCGAATAGCGAACTAATACTTAGTATGTGTTGGGCGGCTTTCGTTATCAAGTGGAAAATTGAGAAGATTGTGCATGGAGGTGTAATTGCGCTGAACTGTTATTTGCTCACATGTAAATTGTTCGGTTGACTGCTTCTGCACATCTCGCGCTTTTATTTAGTTGAGGGAAGATCCATTGTGGTGTGTGCATCTAGCATGTTGAAGACATGTATGTCTATTCTCTAGACATGGGAAAAAAGTTGGCTTGTAAATTATAGGGATGATTTGTAATGTGTTACATTACTGACATCGCAAACAGAGAGTGGAAATAACAGCTTCCTTTATTTTTTTGTAATTTCTCAATGGCTTACAGCACGCTGCACCTCGCTATAGTTTGGCGTTTGTAGAGAAATAATTTCCAGTCTATATCTTGGGAGCTATGTAGCGTTAGCTATTGGTAGGATTCTGGGTACTGCTTGATATCGAGATGTACCGCGAAAATGGTTTCATATTATGGCGAACAATTCGAAAATACGTGTCTTCTTGTAATCCCCGAGTCTGGAGATGTGTGTAGAAAAGCGAGCAAGCAAGGAAGCAGAAACAGTAATGCGTTTGTGCGAGGGGAAACGCTCCCAAATCTGTAGAACAGTTCTGAGGTGCCATGGGCATCCGTCGGGCATAGATGCAATAGTGGAGTGAGGAGGATATATACAGTAATGTCCATCTTCACAGTATACGTACGAATCATGTAAAAGGGCTGATTTTGTATGGTGGAGAATATGAATTGTATGTTTTCTAAATCGAAACGGTAGGTGGTGATATATTGCCAGTTTGGAGATCGGTTTCGCAGACTAATATTCAAGCTCCTGTCCTTGGTGGGAGAGCAGCTGTTCAAAACAAACAGTAGCGCTGCTCACAAGATGATTGTTGCATATGCTGTTATTTATATATGTATATTTGACGATGCTGGTGTTAATTTTGTGCATAACCTTTGACAATGCCGCTATGGCTACAGCACATTAGAACATTTATTGTAGTTCAGATATGTGAGTGACTCGAAGAATATTTAAGTAATAGAACCCAGAACGTTGTCCCTGACGACGAGATTCAACAGAGACAAGGGTATCGTCAGGAGTACTCCAGGGAAGTGTGACAGGACCGCTGTTACTTCCTATATACAGTACATAAATGATCTGGCAGACAGCATGAACAGCAGTGTACGGTGGCTCACTGATGTTGCTGTGCCGTACAGGGAGCTGCCGTCGTTGAGTGACTGTAGGACGACATCAGACGACTGAGACAAAATTTCTAGTTGGTGTGATGAATGGCAGCTACCTCTAAATGTCGAGAAATACAATTTAATGCAGATGAGTACAAAAAACAATCTCATAATGCTCGAATGCAGCATTAGTAGTGTGCTACCGATTAAATATCTACTTGTAATGTTACAAAGCGATATGAAATGGAACGAGCAGGTATGGATTGTAGTGGCGAAGGTGAATGGGCCGGAGTGGCCGAGTGGTTCTAGGCGCTTCAGTTTGGAACTGCGAGACCACTTCGGTCGCAGGTTAAGAATCCTGCCTCGGGCATGGATGTTTGTGTCGTCCTTAGGTTAGTTAGATTTAAGTAGTTCTAAGTTCTAGGGGTCTGATCTCAGATGTTAAGTCCCATAGTGCTCAGAGCCATTTGAACCATTTGAAGGCGAATACTGGACTTCGATTTATTGAAAGAATTTTAGGGAAGTGTCATCTGTAAAGGAGACGGCATATTAAACACTAGAGTGACCCATTCTTGGGTACTGCTCGAGTGTTTGGGATCCCTAGCGCGTCGTATTAACGGGAGACGCCGAAGCAGTTCAGAGGCAGGTTTTGTAAGCGCTTCGTTCTATCAACACGCAAGTATTACGCAGATGCTTTGCAACCTCAAACCTGGAGGGAAGGCGATGTTCTTTTCGAGTAACGCTATTGAGAAAATTTAGAGACTTAGCGTTTGAAGGTGACTGCAGAACGATCCTACTGCCACCAACGTACATTTTCCGTAAGACCCTCGAGTATAAGATAAATCTTCGTTCTATTTGCGAGTGGAACAGGAAGATATGTGACTATTAGTGGTACAACGTATTCTCTGTAACGCATCACACGGTGGCTTGCGGAGTATCGATGTAGATATAGCTGTAGATGTAGATGTGTTAGCTATGTCCACGTAATTAATCTACTTCATAACGGCTTTTATTTTCACAGCTAAATTGAATACGGCTACCTCCTTCAATATGACGAGAATAATATATTCCTATTACACTCTTACATTAGAAATAAACATGCCCATTCAGTAAAGAAACTATGCCAGGCTCTTTCCTGTGGGCAACTTTGAGACAGAGGGTCTATTGGAAGGTGGACTCTGATGGGAGTGATTCTCTGAAACTAATTACCGAGTAGTGTGCGAACGATAAACTGACACTGGGAGACAGCTGTCGTTCAAGGAGTACATGTCAAATAATGACGTGTGCAAGTAGCACGAGTTGTATGCATGACGGCGGGGACTGGGCTGCATTTAGCAGCAGTGGCTCTGGCTGACCCTAACGACCAGAGACTTTAACGACATCGCGGTGACTCTGAAGTGTAACAGCCATGTGACTAACGGTAAGAATTCGGTCTGGCGTGGCACTCAGCTGAATTCCGTCGTCACTTTTCCTTACTTATGATTGTCTGCTCCACCAATCAAAATATTTGTTAGTAAATGTTCCTACTCTTTCGCAGTACTCTTTTGTCCTATGCTAAATGAAATACACAATTGTAAAACTTGGTAATTCTAAACGTATTCGTAAATATAAAATTTTTAAGGCTTCATCTGACGTATGTTTTGGTCCTGTTGATATAGAAGCGTTTTATAGTGTACTCCAGAACATTGTTAAATATTTGCAAGGTAAACCACACGAATAACTTCTGCATCTCAGGAAACAAAGACTGATCAAATCGACTTCGCCTATATTGTAGAAGTGTCGTCGGCTGCTTTGTGGGGTGAAGTGGCGGAGGCAGATTCCGTTCACAGTAGCGAAGCAACACACAAAATTAGATTCTTTTGAGAACGATCTATAGTTTGTTGACGACTAATTTTTTGAGTATGGCTATGATCAACAGTTCACGAATGTGACATCCAGCATGGAGAGAATTTTTTCATTGCTAATTGTGATGTAAAGTATACCGAGATCTTTCTCATGCAAAACCTATGGCATCATTTATTGTGTATTGTGTACTTTTTTGGCGTTTTCATTTGTGGCTAAGATTTGGGACGTTCTTATCTGGGGTCAAACCTGTAGGACTTACAAATACAGTTGCAGTTTGAATGTAAAATATCGTATGACTACGAACAAGGAATGCAGATTAAGCTGTATAGATCTGAAAGTATATGTGGAACAATTAATAGCACTTTAAAGAATGACTGAAATTTTATAAGACAGTCGTATAGCCAATACAATTATATGGACATGATTTGCTGGTACTACATAAAACACAAGAAAAACAAATAAAAGTAGTAGAAATGAGATTTCTTAGAATGGTGAAGGGATGTAAACAAATGAAGGTATTCGAAAGAAGTCGAAAATTTGGTGTGCGGAACAAAATCTGGATGAAAACAAACAGGAAAGGATTGAACATCTATAAACGATAGATCTAGAGGGACTATCACGTCACATAAAGAACTGTAAACCAAAAGGGAAACAGAGATCCTGCCAGACCAAGGTCGTATTGATCTAATACGGTAAGAGCAGAAGAACGAAAAAACAGCTACAAATGAGTTCGGTCACCGATTTTTAAACTGTTGACAATAACCGATGCTGAACAGATTTCGTTTGGCCATAAACCAATAAAACAGACGATATTTTCTCCGCCACAAATACACACTATGGGGACATATAGGGTGTACGTGTGGATGTAGGTATGCTACAATGCAGCAATTGATTACTTGACATTTTCTGAGACTGTAACGCGGGTGCAAGCCGCTACGTCTATCACTAATTTCCTACAACTCAGTCTCACAAAAAACTCACACCACATTTGGTCTTCGTAAAGACTGATCACAATATTTTCATTTATAAGCCAATAAGTAGTAAGAATAAAATATGATCGCCTTCAAACTTTTTCAGAGAAATGTGTCGCATTGAGCACTTAATTACACAAACTGTTAATCGAATACTGTTCCTTCCAACTCGTTTACTGTCCGTTTGGTTTTCTAACTGTCACGTGATAGCGTGCAAAGGCATCGTTACATAAATGAAGTCACCGCTAATTTCACACTTGTTTTTTGTTAAATTTGTTGGAGTTTTTCATGTCTCGTGTACCGGCTATTGATCTGACGAGCAGAACGGAAAAAAACGACCTATACCCTCTGAGAATCTGTTCATGAGGAGTAATCTAAAATGAATTAGCAACTATCCAGCTGCCAGTGAAGTATGCGGAATTTAACTGAGATTAATTACACCTTGCGCTCTGACATGTATCCCAGTGTCTTTCACTTATTGCACCAGAGAATCAGATGGAAAATAGTCCCAGACAGCAAAATACTGTCAATCTTTTCCAAATGCTGCATAGTAAATTTTAGAAAAAATTCTGTCTAAAGATGTCATTGTTTTCTCGAGTCTGTAGTTATGTTTGGTTATTTTTGCAGGCGTTGTTTGTTGTTTATTCATTTGTAGTTTTACATTATCTATACCCACAAACTACTTCCGAGTGTATGGTAATGGAATATTAGCTGCATTATATGTCTCCTTCTGGTTACATTCACGGATAAATCATACGACAAACAATTGCGTGCAAGCTTTCGCCTCCGCATGAGTCTCGCTACTTTTGCTCCTGCGAAAATTGTGTGTTAGACACTTAGAGAGCTGTGTAGCCTCAGGATTAATGTGGAAAAAAAGTTTTGTTTTAGGCAGGCAGTCGTTCCAGAGATGCTCCTCTCTCAAGAGAATTGGGCAGCCTTTGCTACACTTCTAGCGTCGCAAAATAACTTTGCCGAGAAATGTGTAGATCTCATTTCAGCTAGTATTTGAAATTTTTTGGTCATCAAGACTTGAAAATCTTTTACAAGGAAAGGTAAAATATGAAGCCATTAAATTTGGAAAAGACTGAAAATAAAGTAAACAGACATACATCAAAATGTTCAAATGTGTGTGAATTCCTATGGGACCAAACTGCCGAGGTCATCGGTCCCTGGACTTGCACACTGCTTAAAGTAACTTACGCTAAATCGCTTGCATTAAGTTGGATCTGTATATCTCGTATTGTTTTTCTGCATAAACAGATCCCTAGGAGCTCAAGTGCACAATGATTAACATCAATGGAAGAAAATTGGCTGTGATAGAAGTGGAATGTTGAGTAAAGCATAAGGCAAGATTTTAATTACTTACCACAGCTGTTTAAGTTATATGTTGAGGAATTAAGATGGTTACGACAATTTTAAAGCAATAATGTAAGCGTGTGCAAAATGAGTACAAATGATTAGATTCGCATACAGTCTTTTGGGCGAATGGAGAGGTCTTTTGGAGAAGCTGTTGAACATTGTAACCATGCAACATTCTACTGAAATTGGGTTCATGGTTAACAAAGCAAAGACGAACATAATGGAGAGCGGTAGAAAGGCGAATATTAATTAGGTAAACATTAATAATTTGGAAAATATTGCACAAGAATCGAAGGAGTTCTGCATTACTGCAAGAAAGTTTATGCACCACGGAGAAATCACTGAGGATATTAGAAGCAATACACTAAAATCACTCTTTGAAACAGAGAAAGCAGCAGGGATAAAACAGAGGAAGCAAAATGTTATTTACTGTGTCTACAGAAACCAGTCTGCAGTTATAAGAGCCAAAGGGCATGAAAGGGAGGCAGTAGTAGAGAAGGGAGAAAACAGGGTTGTAGCGTATCCTCGATATTATTTAATATATCAGTTGAGCAAGAGGTAGTAGAAATCAAGGAAAGATTTCGAAAGGGAATTAAAGCTCATGGAGCAGAAATAAAAGCCATGAGGTTTGCCGATGACACTGTAATTCTGTCAGCCAGTGAAGGAGTTGGAAGAGCAGTTGAATGGAAAAGATAGAGTATTGTAAAAAGGTTATAAGATGAACATGAACGAAAGTAAAACAAGGCTAATGAACTGTAGTCGAAATAAATCAGGTGATGCTGAAGCAAACAGATTCGGAAATGAAATACTAAAAGAGGAAGATGATATTTGCAACAAAATTACTGACAATGGTCGAAGTAGATAGCATATAAAATGGAGATTGGCTGTAGCACGAAAAGCATTTCTGAAAAAGAAGAATTCGTTAACGTCCGATATCAGTTTAAATGTCTGGAAGCCTTTCTATGAATGTTTCTGGAGTGTAGCCTTGTATGGAAGCGAAACTATAATGGTAGGTATTTCAGACAAGTAGAGAATACCTTTTGAAATGTCATGCAACGGAAGACTATCGACGATCAGATAAGTAGGTGAGTAACTACTGAGGAGCTGCTGAATCGGATTAGGGAAAGCGAAATCTATGTCGCACTTTGTAAGAGGTCCGAGCAGATGTAATTTAAATGTATTGCTCATGCGCTGCCTGCGATATGCAAGGTATAAGAGAATCGCTGACCAGAGAGCAGTGTTGACTGCAGTACGAACTGTGTAGCTGTAGCAGTAAGTTGTTGCTAGTCTGCAGTCTGCTCTGGTCTGGTCTGGTGTATCGTGTTGGGTGGGCCGGTCGCAGTGCAGCGATGCCGGAGCCTGAGTATTATTGTATAAGGTAAAAAGCAGCCTCGCGCATATGTAGCAATGTCATCTCAAGTCCCATGTAAATGTTTTAAAAATCTCGTAATAATAATCCTTCTCATATAAAGTAATTTTTAACAACTATTCATTTCAATTTAAAGAATTTACTTATTTCTCCCATCCATGATCATCCCGATTGTTGCAAAAGAAAAATCAGTTGCTTCCTTTCATAAATGACAAATCTATCGGCCAGCATTGCACAGGCCTGTGCCAGAAAACATTATTTTAAGAGCAGATATATTTGCGTTATCCGACGACTTCATTGAGGTAACAATTTTTCTCTTTTTTATTCAGAATGATCTTTCAGGGCCATGACGTCCAAAATTTACCAGGTTAAATTCACAGTCAATTATTGAAAAGTTATAAGTGAGTGACAATTTAATTGAGAGGTTAGTTACATTGTATTATCACCAAGTTACAGAATTTTTTTTTTGTTGGGACATTGCACTGAATGTGAACGACATAATTATAATTTTTTACTGTTGAGAGGTTTAGGAATTTTTCTGTTTTGAGGTTACACTAAACGTGAATATTATTTATGTTAATATTTTCTGTTGAGAGGTTACGGTAAATTATTTTGTGGGGAGGTTAGACTTGGCGACAACCGGCCAGGATCGTATTTCTTTGTGAATTTCTGAGAAGTAGTCATATATCTGCTCTTATTTACTTAAATGTAGTTTCATCTGGCGCAACGCGTTTAGTAATTTGTTACTCTTTCTTTCACAGATCATCGGCAATTTATTGCTCTTTGTTGTAATTGTGTTTGTTCCATTTTTGCTTTGTCTTTGTTTCACTTTTGTGCTTATTTTTGATTTGTGAAAAATGCCGCGTAAAACTGTTAACAGTACATCGCGATGTACAATGAGTGAAATAGCCGACTCGAATAATTTGACCGATAATACTTGCGACACTCAGTGTAATAGTGATAATCCCCTAATTACAGATAATCAGTGTGTACCGATCACTAATACTGATTTTGATCCTAATGATGAGCAAACAAATGCAATTATGTCCAGAGTAAATATAACAATTGATGACGCGGCACGTTCGGTTACAATTAACGCTGCCCAGCTTGACACACCCGATTTGCAAAATTTACGTAGTGAACAGATAAATTTTTCCCACGAAGATGAACAATGTAGTCAGAATAAGTCAGATTTATTTGATTCCGAAGTAGTGGCCAACAGTACACATCCGATTGGCAAACCTTTTCAAGAATCACAGTACGACCAAATGGTTATACAAAACGTGACACATACAGATACATCATCACACAGCACAGGGAATACAGTAGCTAATTTTGGCTTGGATCGAGTTATAGCATTAATGCTACAACCTAATGAAAATCTCAAACAACAAATTAATGAACATAATGAAAAACTAAACAACAATTTCAGACAACTTAATGAAAAATACGACAACCATTTCAAACACCTTAATGAATCGTGCAAACGACTTAATGAAAGTTTCAAACTGTCGAATGAAAAACACGACAACCTTAACGAACAGAACAAACAACTTAGTGAACAGATTACAGCCGTTGCCGCGCAATGTCATGATACTAAAGAACAATTACGTGAGGAAATTGAGGCTTGTGCTAGGAACAGTAGTGAATAAATAGGATCTGTTGCACAAGAATTAAGTAGTACACCTGTAGCCACAACGAAATTACTTAGAGATGAAAGTAGTGCAGTCACTGAACAATGTTCTGAAAAAGCAACACAGTTACGCGACGAGTTTAAATTAATGTCAGCAGAACTTTCACACACGCTGGATGCGGAAGTCGATAAAAGATTTGAATAACAGAACAGCCAAATTGACGAACGTTTTAAAGTGACAGAAATGAAAAATGTTTCAGTCACTAACACGTCACAGCATACGCCACATTCCGAACATTTGTCAGACTCACACAGCCAATGTAATTTAGGTAATTTACGGAGAGTACGTGAGTTAGATTCCGAACAGTCACAGACAAACAGATTATCATACAATCCTGAACCTGTTCAGACATACAGAGACGATAATTTTGATTACAAGCACTTTCTATCCGTTAGAAAATTTAAGGTACTTAAAAATGACAGAACACAAATAAACCCTTTGGACTGGATACAACAATTTGCTTTTCAATTTTCACCGGCATTGCCTGTAATGCAGAAACTAAAATTTATTCGCAGCACGTAAGAGGCCTCAGGGGATTCATTACACTTCGATGAATATATGCCGTAGTGTGCACAGGGCCCCGAGCCGTAGTAGTGCTGTTTCATCTTTAGTTTTCTGCACTGCTGCCCTCTCTTCTACCATCCTTTATATCTATCAAAACAGCTCTTCAACAATCGATCTATCTAGGATTAAGAATGAGCAAAGAAAACCTGATATGACAAGTTTTACCGAAAGTGACAATTTTCATTAGACACTCAAGAACTACCATCTCTGCTTAGCAACGTAAACAGAGATCGCAGTTTGGTTCGCATTGTGAAATAATTTTAAAATATAGTTGTATTACAGACAGTTATACTTTGAGCGGTGTCCATTATCGTTCATAGCCTTCTGACAAGCAATTACACAAAAGTTTCGTTTATCTGGGACCAGAATATCGGCTTTTCCGGCCGTCCTGAGCGGACGCGCTGTGGCGCTTCTGTTTGGATTTCATGATTCTGCGTAACAGTGTTGTGTAAAATTGTGATTGTGGTGATGCAGCATTTTAGTTTCCTTGTTTTCGCGAGCTGTTAACTGCTGACATGGCAACAATGTTTCCCAGAAAGCTTACCCTAAGATTTGGACTTGACAAAGCAACCCGTAATGTTCAGCCAAGCTCACTAGAAATTCATGACTGGATCGTTGACGTTATTGGCATTACTTCGGATCAGACGCACACTGCTTATTATGACTTGGAGCAATACTGCTTTTTTGTGAAGCTGCTTTCCCCGTTGGTGCTGGAACGAATTTTGCAGAAATTTGAAGGAAAAGCTGAATTCCGCCATCGCAATAATTCGGTGAGTACAGTTACCATTTCAAATGCTGATGTTGATTATAAACAAGTCAGAGTATTTAATTTGCCCCCTGAGGTAGAAAACTGCTACTTAAAAGACGCATTATCTAAATACGGTGACATCAGGCAAATTCGTAATGAACGATGGTCAAGCCAGCATAGATTGAAATGCTTTAGTGGTGTTCGTTCTGTCGATATGCATGTCAAACAAAACATTCCATCTCATATTTTGGTTTTTGGCTCACGTTATATACAATGGACAGACTTTGACTTGTCATATATGTAATGAAAGTGGGCATCTCCGGCAAAACTGTCCAAAAAGGTGTTTGTATTGCAGAATAATTTACAACAGCGTAAAAGGTTAACACTGGCTGATCTTGTGACTGAAAATCAGATGACGGGTGGTGAAGTTTCCAGCATTTCGGGGAATGTAGACGACAGGCCACAAAATACTCTTGAAGGATTTCCACCTTTACTCAGGAAAGACACTGTACACAATCCGGCTGCAAAAAGTAGTATAGCCACTAACAAGAGACGTCGAACTTGTGACGGCAGTAGCACGGATGAAGAAGATATCAACCTGTCGCTGAAAGCTGTAAGTGACATTCAGAAAACAGTACTGGAAACTGTTTCAGACAATATTGTCAGCATAGATTCGAACTCTGAGTCAAATGCATCAGTAGACAGTAGTACCCGTACGTCAATCAATGCAGACAGATTCACTCGCGGATGCAACTGAAAGCAAACATGACGAGGTAGCGAGTGATTGTCAACAACAGGCGGCATCACAGCCCAAATCCCAAGATGAAGAAGCGGAGTTTTACAGCAATAAGACACAAACAGTAAACGAAAGTGTTCATAGAAGTGATGGGGCATTGGAAGAATGTTTGCAAACTGCTTCTGCGCCGCCGTTGGCAGACGAGATGGTGGCACATGACTGCCCCTCAGATCTACCGACACCGCTCTCGCTGGAAAACTGCTCAGGGGGTGGGCGGAGCAGACATTCGGTGAAGGCTAGTGTCAATGCATACCGCAAGAAAAGTAAAAAGAAAGGCTTTAATGCAAACCGTGACGGTGGTCTCCAGTCAGATTCTCAGGAAGTATCCGGCATGGAGTGGCATGAAATGATAGACTAGCGGGTAAAAGGTCACTCCCCTATGTTACAGTCATACACGATTACCACGTTAAACATTAATAGGATACAGTCGGATGTTAAAATAGCTGCTCTGAAACAGTTTCTGTATGAGCCAGCGACGGATATTGCTCTCCTACAGGAAGTGGTATTCCCACAATTAAAATTTTTACAATTACGTTGATTTTTACAATATTTCCACTGAAACGAACGTTGGCACGGCCATTTTAGGTAGAGAAGGCATCCCCGTACATGACGTTGATAAATTAGAATCGGGGCGAGGTATTGGAATAAATGTAGCAGGAGTTACTGTAGTCAATTTATATGCTCCTTCTGGCAGCAGCAATAGAGCTGCAAGAGCCACATTCCTTAATGAAAGCGTAATTTATTTACTGAGGAAAACCCCCCTCCAACTTATAATAGGGGGAGATTTTAATTGTGTATTGAGTCGAAAGTATCAAATCCCCAACTTCAATTACTCAACTGACTTGAGACGTCTTGTTGTTGATTTAAAATTAAAAGATGTGTGGGAAATAAAATTCCCAACGATGGTGAACTTCACTCATATTGTTGCGAATTCCTGTAGTAGAATTGACAGAATTTACGTATCGAAAAATTTAGCAGATAAAGTGCTGAAAACAGAAACTGTTCCCGTTAGTTTTTCCAATCACAGTGCGTTGTTGACCTGCGTAAATTTAACACCACAACCTACCCGAAGAGTAAGAAGCCAGTGGAATCTAAATATATCGTTATTATCAGAAGAAGACTTAGAAGATGCCCCAACCAGAGCTTGGGAAATATGTCTCCGTTCACCGAACAACTTTCCAAGTGTGATAGAATGGTGGATCAAACGAGCGAAACGGAAGCTAAGGAAAGTTTTAATATCTTTTAGTATAGATATGGCCAGAGAAAGGAAACAGACTGTAGAATTCTACTACAGCGTGCTCAGGGACCTCTACGATCAGACAGATGCAATTCCTACAAGATTAAAAGACATCAAGAAAATAAAAGCGAAGTTAATAAGTCTGAAACGTAAGGAACTGGAGGGACTTAAAATAAAATCCAAAGCAAAGTCAGTCACTGAAGATGAGACTGTTGCATTGTACCACCTTGTCAGACACGTCAAGTATAGAAGAAGAAGTTTCATGGATGAACTTCAAATAGATGATGGTACCATAATCACCACTCAGAAGGAAATAATTAAAGAGATCTCAGCGTACTATGAACGTATGTATGCATCAGGGGAAACAAACGAAGAAGAATACGATGAGCTCTTTGGTACATATCTTCCACGAATATCGCGAGATGATGATGAGAACATTTCTTCGGACATCACCAAGGAAGATGTATCAGAAATCGTGTGCAGCTCCCCTGCTAGAAATTCTCCAGGACCTGACGGACTGCCCATTGAATTCTATAAACGATTTTGGACCCTAATAGGAGAAAAGTTCACCGAAACTGTCAATGAAGTCTTACAAGGAAAGCCAGTGCCTGCAGAGTTCAAACAATGCAAAATCGTGTTGATCCCGAAGAACAGAGGCTGCAAAAAAATAAACAACCTACGGCCGATTTCGCTTTTAAATTCAGATTATAAAATTATAGCTCGAGTAATTAACAAGCGCTTTACACCATTCACTGCTGACACCATAGGCCAACAGCAGACTTGTGCTTTTAGAAGAACGATTTTACAAACTGCGGCTTTGTATCGCGATATCATTGCGCTAGCGCAGGCAAGTAACATAAAATGTGGACTGCTTTTCATAGACTTCCATAAGGCATTTGATCAAATTAATCACAAATACCTGACAGAGATAATGCGCCGAATGGACTTCCTGCCAAAAACCATCGACATCATCAAGAACATGGCAATGGGTGTTACAGCACAAATCTCTGTTAACTGTCAACTGACAAAAAAAAATTGAAATAAAAAGGGGAGTTACCCAAGTAAGCCCCTTATCCATGCTCCTGTTCGTTATATCGCTGGAACCTTTCTTGAGACAGCTACAGCACAGACTGACAGGCATTACCATTCAAGGAACAAAGACCGTGGTAGGTGCTTACGCGGACGATGTAGGCGTAATCGTCAGAGACCAAACAGATGTGACACAACTAGAGATGATACTTGCAAAATACTGTTCCGCATCAGGTGCGAGGGTAAATGAAAATAAAAGTAAATTTCTAAATATAAAGCGGCTTGCTAACTTACGCATTGAGTGGGCGGACCATGTTAATGAACACAAAGCTCTTGGAATGGCATTGACAACGTCCCTTTTAAAAATGATAGCAATAAATTGGCGGGGGGTGGCAAGTAAAATCAAGGGAGCTTTCATTGAAAACTGTCAACGTAGCATAAACCAGTTCCAGAGAATACTGTTTATCAACACGTATATTTTATCCAAGGCCTACTACATAGCACAGGTTCTCCCCATTCCATCAATGGTGGCGAAGACGATCATGTCCAACTTAGCAAAGTTCTTGTGGAAAGGGGAATTGTTTCGAGTGCTGGTGAAGACAGCAGTTTTGGATCCAAGCAATGGAGGAATGGGTCTAACCGACATCAAGTCTAAAGTGATGGCACTGTATGTCAAACGAACATGGAGCATAATGTGTAATGATCCAGGGTGCATTACAGCAAAACTATACGATATTGTCAGGCCAGAAAGTGTAGAGCCGCCGATAAATATACAAAAAATAAGTTTTAAGCTGAAACATATTAGGGAGTATTATCTTGAACTAAGTTATCTCAGCAAAAAGATTTTAAACCCCAAAAACGTTACAGCAAAGGCGATTTTAGCTGAAAGACTGAAACATGAAAGGAAAAATAACATAGAAACCAAATATGCTGGAATAGCATGGAATGTGGTCTGGAAAAACATCAGTTGTGATGTTCTTTCGTCTGACGTCGAACAGCGTGGTACAAGGTAGTCAATAACATCATCAGCACTAATGAGCGTCTCTTTGCCATCGGTTTAAGTGACACTAACCTCTGCAGCAAATGCAACCTCGTTGATAGTGTGCCTCATCGTTACACTTGTGGAGATTGGATTATCAACTGGAGGTGGACCAGGGAGAAAATTGCTCAAATAACAAGAACTTCAGCCAACAATGTACCGACTAACATTTTCTTCAGACCAGAGGAAAGTTACTACCCTCAGGCAAAAAATAACGCAGTGATTTGGTTAATGGGCAAATATACAAGTTATGTTTTTAACAACATTGGGTGCGATGAACATATTGAATACAAGATGTATATGGAAAATGAATTCGATAAAATACTCAAATATCAGAATCACAATAAGAAATATGGTAACATGCTCCGAATTGTCTTCAACCGAATGGGTATAGGTTAAGAACTGGATTCCTAGTAGAGAGGGAATGGATTGGGTCAAGTTCCCGACCCTAACCAAACCTGCAAGTCACACATGAAAAATAAATCAGCAGTACAGCAGATACAAGAATATGGCGAGAGACATCTGGTGTCTGATATAAAGGAAGATCTTGAACTCCCTATAGATGCGTTTAGAAGGCTGGAACTGACAAAAATAACAAGGCAGTGAAATATTTTGCGATGTCGCTGTTCGGGACTTCTCTTCTGTCCAGTAATTTACCCTGGAAGGAACACACATCAAGGATTTACTGAATGATTAGTTTGGGTCTGGGAAATGATGATGAGGAACCTCAGGCTGCAGAAGAAGAAAATGTGCATGCTGATCTGCCACTAGTTGAAGGTGACAGTGAAAGTGCTAAATTGTGCTACTGCTAAAGACTCATTTTTTGAATGCTGAAATTTATGACTGCAATTATCTGTCACCTTATTTATGTCATTTCAATGTGGCCATTTTTGTTACTGTTTTTGGTGAATAAAAAAAAAGCAGCATAATTTTAATAACAAACAAAATTGTAATCATCAGTATGTACAAAATTTTCAGCTGTCGCAGACGCATTTTGGCAACAATAGAGGTTTTTTCCCACAACAGCAACAAAACCAGCCGGTTAGCATACCTAACCAACAATGTAATGTGCAAGGTCAACCAAGCTTTAATGTTTCGCCACCTAAACGTATAGCGTCGGCCACACCAAATAGCAACGCACAGCAATAAGGAAATCACTACGTACAGAAGACACATCATTTCAATTCCTATCGCAACGCGCCGTATAGAAATGATTATTATGACAGACGTAAAAGTGATGAGCACAATTTGCAGCGTACATTTAATAACAGTCGGTCTTACCAGCAGCAAAATCAACCACAGCAACAGATTATCATGAATGAACCAGACTGTAGGTATCATCCCGAACCTAATACGTCAGAACGAAGTAACAGAACAGTACAAATAGTCGAAATGCCACAGCATCCTCCTGCAAATAACAGCACGTCAGAAAGAATTTAACTAGGTACAGTACAGGTTGCATCTTCCAGCAACGTAAGCAATACTTTTGACACACAGAATCTTGTTCACGAAAATGTTATTAGTTTTGACGGCATCCGATACACACTTTTGCATGAAAGACAGAATCACAACGTATGTAGACGACACAGCTAACTGGTCTGAACACAATCTGATTCTTGAACAACTGTTGCAAACTTTTCGTGCACAAGGACTCACAGTTAATCTTAGCAAATCGCACTTTGACAAAACTTCTATAAAATTTCTTGTACATGTAATTTCAGCAGAAGGCATTGCACCTGACCCGGAAAAACTTCTAGCTTTACGTGACATTACTGTTCCTACGACGAAGAAACAATTACGCAGCTTTCTGGGATTAATTAACTTTTTCCGTAAATTTATTCATTACTCTGCTTTATACACCCATAGATTATGTCAATTGACATGTAAAAACATTATTTGGTCGTGGGATAGCCAAACACAGTCTGAATTTGTCAATCTGAAACAAGCTTTGTTGAATGCACCACTTTTATCACATCCAGATCTTACTAGAAATTTTTCCATTTCCATCGACAGTTCGAACACAGCTTTAGGCGTACACATTTTTCAGGAAATTGAAGAAGACGATAATACAGTAATTAAAAATATCGCCATTGCGATTCGCATTCTGTCCCCTGCTGAACGCAATTATTCTGATACAGAACTTGAAACATTATGTGTTGTATGGGCATTTACGAGATTTAGCCATTTTCTTTATGGAAGACATACGACCGTTTACACAGATCATAGAGCGATACAGTTTTTACTTTCAGCAAAATTTACACATGACAGGTTAAGCAGATGGAAACTTTATTTACAGGAAATTAATTTTACAATTGTTCACATTCCCGGTACACAAAATATTGTAGCAGACGCACTATCCCGTTCTCTCAGCAACAATCAGCAAGACATCGCAACCGACTTCTGCCAAGCAAATTCTAGCGTCATGTATATTCAACAAGTTGCATTCAAAAATTTTATTTCGGCATCATTACGAGATATAGCACAAGAGCAGAGTAAAGACAACGTGTGGAAAGAAATTAAACACCTTTGGCAAGATAGGAATAATGTTACCATCAGAAACCATTACACTGTACGCAATTATATTCTGTTTCGCCGCTCTCACCCTGACAGCAACAACTGGTTATTATGTATTACTGACGAGCTTGTTAACAAATTAATTTGGTATACTCATTTAAGTTACGCACATTACGGAGCCAGAAAATGTTTTCTTATACTGAGACAGAACTGTTATTTTGCCAACATGGAGAAACGTATTCGACGAGTTTTAGCGTCATGTAAAATCTGCCAGAAAGCTAAGTCAGACACAACTTCACATATTCCTCCGTTACATCCCATTGTACCTGTTAAATTGAGACACATGGCCGCTGTAGACATTTTTGGTCAGATTCCCAGAACTAATAGAGGTTTTTGCTACATCTTTGTCGCTGTTGAACTCACTTCAAAATTTGTAACCTTCACTCCGTTACGCAAAGCTACTGCTAAATCGATTTCGAATGCATTTGTAAAACATTTTTTACTTCATGTAGGGCATGTATTGAAATTAATTTCCGACAATGGACCACAGTTTCGATCTGCTATATGGACATGTATGTTACGAGCAAGAAACATTTCTCCGATCTATATATCCAGGTACCACGCTTCTTCGAACCCTTGTGAACGTCTAATGAAAGAAATTGGTAAACTATGTAGAATATACTGCCATATAAAACATATTGATTGGGACACACACATACTCTCATTCCACGATGTAATTAACTCCATACCAAATGAATCTACTATGCTATCTCCGACTGTTATACTGAAAAATGTTGAACCACCTAACAAAATTAAAGAATTAGTATCCTTTCCTACCTCTCGTCGACTACGGCACCATGAAATAATTGACATTGCACTCAACAACATCAAACGTGCCGCAGAGCGCCGAAAAAGACAGCAAAAACAGGTTTGTACACGCCGTGACTTTCACATTGGACAGAAGATATTAGTACACACACATTATTTACCCAACAGAGGAAAGAGTAGATGTAGTAAATTTGAGCTTCTATACGCAGGTCCATATCGAATTCGCAGCATTCCTCACCCCAATGTAGTACACATCGAAACTTTGAGAACCAGAAAAAGCAAGGGCAATCACCATGTCTCCAATATTAAACCCTTTATTGAATGAACATACTTTATGATTTATCACACTGTAATGCCATTTCCTGATTTTTATACGACTACTTACGCAATTATATTATGAACACTTATATTTATTATTTATTTATTAATATTTATTTATTATATTATGAACACTTACTGATGATTATCATATTTTTTCTTGGCAAGTGCCCGGCAAGGTAAGGTTAGCAGGTCGCTTTTCTTGTCGTTATATATCAGACCGTGAACATTTTCCATTTTTCGTGTATGTATGATTGTTTTCCTGTTTTGTCTGTATGCACTATGAAATGTTTAAGATGTAACAAACACCAGTTGACTTCGACATTTTCCCTTATAATATCTCAATATCTTGACTATTTTACATTTTTTTTGCTACTACATTATGATATTCTGCGTACATTTTTTTTTTTTTTTTTTTTTGCACTTGAAAACTGTCTATGATTTGGACAATACGTTTTCTGTCATGCTATGCTGTATGCTTAATTATATCACTAGAAACAAGTTATTATTTAATGAGTATATGATTTAAATGCAAGATATTAATCCTTATTCATCATTTTCAGAAAGCAATAACGCTTAAAAGAAATAAATTAAACAAACCACAGTGGATTACTATGAAATGGGAATTTCACCTTCGGAATGAACGAAAGAAAATGCAATACCATGTCATGAAGAGTAAATGGATCAGAATTAACAAGCATTAACAAGAATATACTATACACATCGTATGATAGCAGTCTTAACTAATTATTTTTCTTTCAGAATACGAGGCGATTGATGCAGGCTGTCAGACAGAACTACACATCTTAGTTTTAGTGATGAAATATGCTAGAAATAAGAAACTCTATACTATGAATAGTTGTATGAAGTGAATGGTAATAGGAATAATGAATAATGAAGTGTCTTTTTTGCAGATGATAATAAATGATGATGAATAATTATATGAAAAATATGCTAATATGAATAATGAAGTTTTTCTTTGCAGGTGATGATAGTAATGAAGTTATGGTAATATGAATAATGTTTTTCTTTGCAGATGAGGATAATGATGAAGTTTATATATTTACTGTTAGTTAAGAAATGCTATGTAGTTATTTAAGTATTTGTTGCAGTTCGTTTTGACAGTATGTCTTTTGTCGCATGGTATAATGACTGAATGTTTTGGAAAGGATAGCTAGAGTACATACATATTGAGTACACGTTTCATTTTCTGTTAATTCGAAGTTCACTACTTTTCAGCATAATATGCGTTTCTTCTTTCAGCTCAATAATCCATTTTGTATTTTTTCTAGGAGAAGCTATTCATGAAATTAATGTGCTATAAGCAGTTAGTCATTAAACCTGTTCTAGTACTTGTATTTTTTTTTCCCATTTGTGTGTGTCATTCATGAATGTGATCACATATACTCTACTTGTTTCATAACCTTGCTACAGCTGACACATGACGAATGACATTACTAGTCCTTATATCAAGCAATAAGTCTAAAGCAAATATTTTCATGCCCCAGCAATTAATTATCGATCCCAACGCAATGCATTGCTACCACTAAAAAAAAAAAAAAAATTACCAGTCCCAGCTCTTACTAGTATACAACCAAATAATGCTACTAGTTTAAGAGATATTTCTAGTTCTAAATCTAATGCAAATTTCTCAGATGTATTGAATCCATTATATCTATGTATTATTGGACCACAGACCTTGCATAATAGTTACAGTGTGTTGCATTTTAAATATGTCCTATATCACTTGAATGATGAGTTCTGAGTAATACTGAATGATGTTTTATAAAACGATATGAATACTTTGTAACTGGCCAATGAGTGCCAAAAATAATTTTAAATATGTCGTATGTCACTTGAATGATGAAAAATGTTTTCTAATATTCAATACTTGCTATATGTTTAGTAACTGGCCAATGATTGCCACTGTTTCTTATATTTTAAATTTGTCTTATGTTACTCATATGATATCATATACGAATACCAGTAGCTTGATGCTACACTCATTAGCTCCTGTTTTGAATGACGACTTCTGAATTATGCATAAAAATTGTTTGTAACTGGCCAATGAGTGCCAATGATTACGATAATTAGATGAATTATGTAAATGCTATACCATTAATTAACTCTTGCTTTGAATGATCACTTCTGAACAATGCATAAAAATGGTTTGAAACTGGCCAATGAATGCCAATCATTACTATAATTAGATGAGTTATGTAAATGCTATGCCATTAATTAACTCTTGTTTTGAATGATCACTTCTGAATAATGCATAAAAATGGTTTTTAACTGGGCAATGAGTGCCAATATTTACTGTTATCAGATGACTTATGAATAATGTTCTGTAATACTCCATACATACTACAGAAATATTTAGTAACTAGGCAATGAGTGCCAAAAATTACTCAAATCGATTGATAGACTAGTGTAATTCTCAATGATGAATAGCACAAGACTTAATGTCCTTCACCTTCTGACCTAATTACCAGAAATTACTGCAATATCCGTTTGTCCTGTCCATCCTCATGATCATGGAGCGCAATATTTGGTTTTTGCACTAATTCTACGTTGGTGAACGAATATGGATTCTACAAGAATGTGGTGTTGACACATCATGCTGTCCACCACCTTGAACGATGGGGATGTTATTATGGTCCCACTGTTTGGTGTACCTAATGTACTACCAAAATGATAACATTGAATATTAATATGACATTTCAGTGTCTTGGCTACACTGATTAATACTTCAGAGAAGAGAACTTCAGATTGTCTCACTTGGTGTTGTGCTTCTGTAGAAAAATATGGACTTTCAGTGCAGCTACGTGCAACCTACTGTGCTACAACCATGATGCAATCCTTCCCTTTCCTATACTAGTTCTTGTAAAATGGTAAAAAATATATACAGTGTGTGTGCACTTTATGTTATTTGTTAACATGTTTTGTACTCATTGCACATTTTGTCATTTCTTGATATGTTCTGTACTCAGTGCATGTGCACTCTATTTCATTTCATGTTCTGTATATATATATATATATATATATATATATATATATATACTCTGTGGCTGTAGACTTAGTTAATTAAGTAGATTATAGAAAAATTTGTAGCTCATGGCAAGTCCAATTGACTCATCGCTGCCAAATTTTTGCCCCCCCCAGTGGAGGGTTATGTAAGAGGTCCGAGCAGATGTAATTTCGATGTATTGCTCATGCACTGCCTGCGATATGCAAGGTATAAGAGAATCGCTGACCAGAGAGCAATGTTGACTGCAGTACGAACTGTGTAGCTGTAGCAGTAAGTTGTTGCTAGTCTGCTGTCTGCTCTGGTCTGGTCTGGTGAATCGTGTTGGGTGGGTCGGTCGCAGTGCAGTGATGCCGGAGCCTGAGTATTATTGTATAAGGTAAAAAGCAGCCTCGCACATATGTAGTAATGCCATCTCACGTCCCATGTACATGTTTTAAAAATCTCGTAATAATAATCCTTCTCATATAATTGTTAACAACCATTCATTTCAATTTAAAGAATTTACTTATTTCTCGCGTCCATGATCATGCCGATTGTTGCAAAAGAAAAATCAGTTGCTTCCTTTCATAAATGACAAATCTATCGGCCAGCATTGCACAGGGCTGTGCCAGAAAACATTATTTTAAGAGCAGATATATTTGCGTTATCCGACGACTTCATTGAAGTAACAATTTTTCTCTTTTTATTCAGAATGATCTTTCAGGGCCATGACACAGCACTGCTGACGTCCAAAATTTACCAGGTTAAATTCACAGTCAATTATTGAAAAGTTATAAGTGAGTGACAATTTAATTGAGAGGTTAGTTACATTGTATTATCACCAAGTTACAGAATTTTTTTTTTTGTTGGGACATTGCACTGAATGTGAACGACATAATTATAATTTTTTACTGTTGAGAGGTTTAGGAATTTTTCTGTTTTGAGGTTACACTAAACGTGAATATTATTTATGTTAATATTTTCTGTTGAGAGGTCACGGTAAATTATTTTGTGGGGAGGTTGCAACTTCATTAAAGGAAGGGATCAGTTGGTAGGATAAATCCTGGCGCATGAAGGTATCGTCAATTTGACAATGAAGGGAATTATGGGGAGTAAAATTTGTCGTGACGTAGCAAAGGATGAACACAGCTGGAAGATTCCAAAATACGTGGTAGCAATAGTTATTGAGACATACAGTGGCTTAAACAGGATAGACTAGCGTGGAGAGCTGCATGAAACCGGTATTGTAAATGTAGATCGCAATATACTAGAATATCACGATAATGTCCTCAGACTCATTACGTAAAATAGCATCTACACTGAAGAGTCAAAGAAACTGGTACCCCTGCCAAATGTCGTGTAGGGCTTCCGCGAGCACCCCGAAGTGCCGCAGCACGACATGTCATGGATTCGATTAATGTCTCAAGTAGTGCTGGTGAGAACTTGTAAGACTTGTATATTTCTACTGTCTATTGTCAAACCACAATTTATGAAAGATGTTTATATTTTATTAATAGTATTACATAGGAATAATTAATATTTGTCATTTTGGAAATAATTGTGGTAGCATGGTATGTCTGCACCAAAGTATTGTTGGAGGGAGAGACTGTACATTGATATAATTTAAAAAGGGCGGGAGAGACCGCTTATGGATACATTTTAAGAAAAGAGGGGGAAAGACCGCGCATTGACACATTTTGTAATGGTAGCGGGGATTGTCTGCGCCAGAAAGCATTGTTGGGGGGAGAGTCCGCACTTTAGCGTTCGTAGGAAGTCAGTATTAAGCGAGATGTGAAGTGAGTCGGTAGCAGGTCTCAAGCGAAGGGTTGAGAGGAGCGGTGTGCCTGCCAGCCACCAGCTATGATTTACAAGAGATTATAAACCGATGTACGGAGATATCACCTAACTATTATCATAAGAGGAACTAAAACTATTGAATTATTATTGTTATTTTTTTTTGAGAAACTCAAGACTACTGAAGGTATGTTTGCGCAATGCTAGTTGTAAGATAACTGTAAAAAGTAAGTCCCATTTGAACGTTTGTAAAATCACTTCATTACCAACAGTAAATATTTGAAGAATCGTTTTCAGAGTATAATTAATTTTTGCCAGCAATATTGCATTACTGATTATAATCCATCCCAAAAACCATCAACGTAAAACTTTGCAAAACTTTATTGTTGTCAAGAAAAAGTTTGACTATGAATTACGTAACTTCAGTCAAATTAATTAAAGAATAACATCAGCTTTGCTATTAAAGAATAACGTCAGCTTTGGTAATAAATACAGCCACTTTCACTCCTGGAAATGGAAAAAAGAACACATTGACACAGGTGTGTCAGACCCACCATACTTGCTCCGGACACTGCGAGAGGGCTGTACAAGCAATGATCACACGCACGGCACAGCGGACACACCAGGAACCGCGGTGTTGGCCGTCGAATGGCGCTAGCTGCGCAGCATTTGTGCACCGCCGCCGTCAGTGTCAGCCAGTTTGCCGTGGCATACGGAGCTCCATCGCAGTCTTTAACACTGGTAGCATGTCGCGACAGCGTGGACGTGAACCGTATGTGCAGTTGACGGACTTTGAGCGAGGGCATATAGTGGGCATGAGGGAGGCCGGGTGGACGTACCGCCGAATTGCTCAACACGTGGGATGTGAGGTCATCACAGTACATCGATGTTGTCGCCAGTGGTCGGCGGAAGGTGCACATGCCCGTCGACCTGGGACCGGACCGCAGCGACGCACGGATGCACGCCAAGACCGTAGGATCCTACGCAGTGCCGTAGGGGACCGCACCGCCACTTCCCAGCAAATTAGGGACACTGTTGCTCCTGGGGTATCGGCGAGGACCATTCGCAACCGTCTCCATGAAGCTGGGCTACGGTCCCGCACACCGTTAGGCCGTCTTCCGCTCACGCCCCAACATCGTGCAGCCCGCCTCCAGTGGTGTCGCGACAGGCGTGAATGGAGGGACGAATGGAGACGTGTCGTCTTCAGCGATGAGAGTCGCTTCTGCCTTGGTGCCAATGATGGTCGTATGCGTGTTTGGCGCCGTGCAGGTGAGCGCCACAATCAGGACTGCATACGACCGAGGCACACAGGGCCAACACCCGGCATCATGGTGTGGGGAGCGATCTCCTACACTGGCCGTACACCACTGGTGATCGTCGAGGGGACATTGAATAGTGCACGGTACATCCAAACCGTCATCGAAACCATCGTTCTACCATTCCTAGACCGGCAAGGGAACTTGGTGTTCCAACAGGACAATGCACGTCCGCACGTATCCCGTGCCACCCAACGTGCTCTAGAAGGTGTAAGTCAACTACCCTGGCCAGCAAGATCTCCGGATCTGTCCCCCATTGAGCATGTTTGGGACTGGATGAAGCGTCGTCTTACGCAGTCTGCACGTCCAGCACGAACGCTGGTCCAACTGAGGCGCCAGGTGGAAATGGCATGGCAAGCCGTTCCACAGGACTACATTCAGCATCTCTACGATCGTCTCCATGGGAGAATAGCAGCCTGCATTGCTGCGAAAGGTGGATATACACTGTACTAGTGCCGACATTGTGCATGCTCTGTTGCCTGTGTCTATGTGCCTGTGGTTCTGTCAGTGTGATCATGTGACGTATCTGACCCCAGGAATGTGTCAATAAAGTTTCCCCTTCCGGGGACAATGAATTCACGGTGTTCTTATTTCAATTTCCAGGAGTGTATTATAACAGCCCACCAGCAGCTAATAGAGTATAGTAAAACAGAGTAAGTATATTCACGCCGCAGTTCGATGTAGCAGTCAGATGGCGATCCAGTAACAGTAAAAAAGGTGAGGAACAGTTTTGGGTTATTGCAGGTAACGACTGAGGGCCACGACGACGACACATTCCATGTTTCGTCGAAATAATCAGCAAATCACTTTTAATAAGCAGCATTTAAATTTGTATGCGAAGATTGCACTTATTATTATTGAGAAAGAGAATTCATTTCAAAGGGAAGATTTCACTTGTTATTATTAAGCAAGAGATAGAAATCCTGAGGGAAGGTTTCATAGGTTATTGTAGAAGGGAAGATTGCGTAACAAAAGAGATATAGAGGAGACGGGAAGGTTTCAAATTGACACCATGGATGCTGTAGGGGTGTCCATAAATCAATAAGAGTAAGGGGGGATGAGTATCTCTTCTGAATAGTACATTGCAAGACATCCCAGATATGCTCAATATTGTTCATGTCTGGGGAGTTTGGTGGCCAGAGGAAGTGTTTAAACTCAGAAGAGTGTTCCTGGAGCCACTCTGTAGCATTTTTGGACGTTTAGGACGTCGCATTGACCTGCTGGAATTGCCCAAGTCCGTCGGGATGCGCAATGGACATGAATGGATGCAGGTGATCAGACAGTATGATTACATACGTGTCACCTGTGAGAGTCATATTTAGTCGTATCAGGGATCCCACATCACTCCAAGTACACACTGCCACACCATTACAGAGCCTCCACCAGCTTGAACATTCCGCTGCTAACATGCAAGATCCATAGATTCATGAGGTTGTCTCCATACCCGTACACGTCCATCCGCTCTATACAATTTGAAACGAGACTCGTGCGACCAGACAACATGTTTCCAGTCATCAACAGTCCAATGTCAGTGTCGACGGGACCAGGGGAGGCATAAAGCCTTGTGTCGTGCAGTCATCAAGGGTACACGAGCGGGTCTTCGCCTCGGAAAAACCATGTCGATGATGTTTCGTTGAATGGTTCACACGCTGGCGATTATTGACGGCCCAGCATTGAAATATTCAGCAGTTTGCGGAAGAGTTGCACTTCTGTCACGTTGAACGTTTCTCTACAGTCGTCGTTGCTCCTGTTCTTGCAGGATCTTTTTCCGGCCGTGGTGATGTCGGAGATTTTTTGTTTTACAGCCGGCCGCAGTGGCCGAGCGGTTCTAGGCGCTTCCGTCTGGAACCGTTCGACCGCTACGGTCGCAGGTTCTAATCCTGCCTCGGGCATGGATGTGTGATGTCCTTAGGTTAGTTAGGTTTAAATAGTTCTAAGTTCTAGGGGACTGATTACTTCAGCTGTTAAGTCCCAGTGCTCAGAGCTATTTGAACCATTTTTGATGTTTTACCGGATTCCTGATATTCACGGTACACTCGAGAAATGGTCGTACGGGAAAATCCCCACTTCATTGCCTTCTCGGAGGTTCTGTGTCTGTGCGCCGACTAGAACACCATGTTCAGACTCACTTAAATCTTGATAACCTGCCATTGTAGCAGCAGTAGCCGATCTAACAACTGCTCCAGACACTTGTATTCTTATATAGCCCTTGCCGATCGAAGTACTGTATTCTGCCCATTTACATGTTTCTGTATTTGAATACGCATGCTTATATCAGTTTTTTGGCGCTTCAGTGTATAAGCCATTACCGCGTACCAACATTTGATAGTGCAGGTTAAAGTTCTTTCGAAAACAAAGCAGGTGGAATGGATGTGACGTGAGCGCTCACAACTTACATTGTGAGTCCATTTTCATCATCTAACAATTTCTCTTACACTTTCTTCTGTAGACTGTACAGAAGTATAAACATACATTTTAACATTTCCATATTATTTTCCAGGTGCAAATAGTGTCTCAACGTAGAAACTATGATGAAATGGAAGCAAGTTTTTTTTTCGTTTACGTAAATGGTGCAATTAACATTGTTAGTCCAAATTTTATTTATTATTCCACCTGGCCACCTGGTAATACATTTCTAGTGTACGTGATTACGATACTTGCATCACTGGCGAAGAGTATTATTTCCTCTATAACAACTTGAGATGAGAAGTAGCAGAATATGCGTGGACCCACTATTGATCCCTGTAACGCAGTCGTAGTGTTTTATCCCTGTCATAAAAGTATTACTTGCGTAAAGTGATAGAAAGGCTGTGATCTGTTCTCGTTTTTTCGCTTCAGTCAATTGCGCTTCCAGGATACGGATGTTATGGTCAGTTTCGATGTAGTCTTCCTTTTCTTGAGTGTTGAACTTTGTAATTCCTCGGAACTCATCGCGGAAAAGTTTGGCGAATGTTTCACAGAACTTCTTAGGCACATTGTGACATCGGCATATTTCCTGTTGGACAGAAAATGTTATGAACAAACCGATAGAATGGTGGTGGGTAGCCCTTTACCACCTGTCTTGGCGAGCCTGTACATAGAACATTTTGAAGTAAAGGCACTAGAATCCACGAAGTTGAAATGCATGTGTTTCTATTTGTACTTGTACGACACGTTCGTGGTGAGGCCACACGGCGCAGAAGAGCTTTAAGAGTTCCTGGAACATTAACTCTATCCATCGTAATATAAAATTCACGAGGGGTGTTGAAAAGGAGGTCAAGTACCTTTCCTCGACGTGTAAGTTAAGAGAAGACTTGAGTGGCAGTGTGTATAGAAAACCTACACACAGTGTCTCTACCCCTCGAGCCATCACCGCCCTTCACAAAGAAATTCGGTGTTAAAGACTGTGGTTGATGAAGACCGAATAGTTTTAAACATGGAAAGCCTCGCAGGAGAATTACAACACTGGTGTTCCCAAGGTACTCAAAACATCAAATTGAAGGGCGATGCAATCAAAATCAAAAACACCTGAGTTAAAAGTTGAAACTGAGACGGACCAACAGAAGCCAAAAATCGCATATCTACCTTATGCTGGCCCAATATCCAGAAACAGTTGTAGAATCCTACAGAAACATGTTATCGAGTGTATTTCGCTTCCTACAAATAAAGTAAGAAACATGCTTTGTAATGTTAAAGACGATAATGTTCTCTGAAAGCCAGATGTGCATCGAAATCCATGCCAATGTTGCATGTCTTACGTTTGGCAACCCATCAGAACAGTCCAGGAGGGATGCAAGGAACAACCAAGAAAATCAGCTGTCACCGAGCACTGCCTCGAATATAATCATGAAATTAATTACGATGAGACCAGTATCGTGCTGCAACCGCCAAGTTACTGGAACAGCATAATTAAGGAGTCCGTCGAAATAAATAAGTCAGAGAATCTAATAAGCAGGGATAGTGGTTTCAATTTAAATAATGCTTGATGTCCGACACTCAATTTATTGAAATCTCGCCGAGCATCACATCCATTGGAGATAGAATTTGTTTTTCACGGAGTACCAAGGCGTGACCTGTAAAACAAAAGAGCATAAAAGGGACTGGAACTAGGCTGTAAGTAGCGGCGGGAGACCAACAATAGCTCAGTCCGGTTGGAGTCCAGGCAGCGAGTACACACAACAGAAAAACTCGCAGCATCTAAGGGCGATCGCTGCGTCGGTCGTCGAAATATAGTGCAGAAAATGGAAACAACTACTGGGTTGGAAGCTCACTATTGATGGGAAGGCTAAGTGCTTGTCTGCTATCCTTTAGTTGAATATAAAATAAATGCATTACTAATAGTAAACTTTTAAAAATATTCGCTACAAGAATGGAAAATAAGGTGAAGTCTGTGGCGCTTAACCCTTGAATGGGCTTCTGGCCTGACTGCTCGAGCACTATCCTCTAGACTACCATGGCCACCCAAAGTAATGCAACAACTACAACAACAACAAAAACAATTACAATAATAAATCGAAGTAACAGTTTTTGCAGCATTCCTTGTTACAGATTTTGGACATTTAGCCTTAACTTTTATACGCTGTATATTTTTTCTAAATATATCTCAGTGAAAATAGTTGAATAGTTTCGAGATAATTTATGAAATTACTCTTCTCAGATAAAAATATGGATTCTTACACGTCGATAAAAAAAAGTGTATAGATGAGTTTTGTTGCTGACAAACAGTGATGAGTCGTCAGCATCCACAGTGGACTTTGTACGAGCCAGGGACGTAACAAATCACAATTACCTTGTTGGCCACTGTCTGAGACAAGTGTATCAATGGATATCACTCGCTAACACGCAAACAGCGGCAACATAAACAGAGCTTCCGGCGGACTCAACTCACACCCGGACTTTAGAAACAAGCCGTCGGAAACCTACTAGCTCGGTGCTGGCCGACCAGAGGTGGCCACTCGTCAACAGCAGATGTTCTGGCCTCCTCTCGTGGAAAACTCCGGGCAGCAGCGGGCGCCAATTACTGTGGACGCAGGACTGCGTACACTTTCAGGTCACCCACCGCACGCGACAGAGCAAACGCGCGATATGATAATGCCGCCTTGACTCACTGTGGCTACGCCTGCTATCTCATGGAAGGAACTTGCTACTAGCAGCGCCCGCTAGATGTCTATATATTAGTTACGTTGTGCTAACAATAAATTACAGAACTAACTTTACTGGCGTCTTTCTTTATCTTTCAGCAAAATCATGAAAGACGAGAAGGAAGCATATTTCCTTCACCTAGCAGTTTGTAAACGCTTTAGTACCGCCATACAGAACATTGCAAATTCTTTCACGTTTTGTGTACCAGCTTTCCCCTTGCGTTGATTGGCCTCCCTATAGTCCTGTACGCTATATGTAAAACTTTTAGAAATTCCTGCCTCTGTGCTTGTCTCAAATTTAGTACTAATTCTCATGGAAGTTAACTTTCTAACACGCTAGAGTACATTTCTGTTTGTATCTTCTTCGATCGATACTTGCTGCTGTATCACCTTTAGTTCCAAATTTTGGCTGGTTATTATTCTTATCCCTGATACTTTTCTTGGTTTATTTCCTTTTAGTTTTTCGTATTTGATAATTTAAGCTTTATTTACTCATTTTACTGCAAAGCAATTACTTCATTCTGCTTAAATTTTCTGCTCGGCCAGATAAGAAGCGCCAATTCCGAAACTTTATACTGTTATCTGCTACCATACCAAAATAGTCAAACATCCACAGGAATAATCTGCAAATCACACCTAAGTGCCTGGTAGAGGGTTCATGGAACCACCTTCACAATAATTTTCTATTGTTCCAGTCTCGAACAGCGTGCGGAAAAAACGAACACCTATATTTTTCGGTTCGAGCTTTGATTTCCCTTATTTAATTATGATGATCGTTTCTCCCTATGTAAATCGGCGTCAACAAAATATATTTGCAACGAAAAAAAAATAGGAATATGGTTCTTTCACGGTAACTGATGATACTCAGATATATGATAACGACCGTATAGGTGTTCGTACAGCCTCTACAGACGTGAAAATAAATTTGTATAGTCAACTGTTCGTTGACTTCAATGATGGTAGTGTATTCGTAAATAATTTCTGATGCTCGCTCTTTGCTCCAAACACAAAAGTTCATCCACTGCTTCTAAAACATCATGCTTCATTTCCACTATTTTCTTGTTGACTTGGAGTTTAATTGTTCCTGGTTTTGAAGTCCACCTTTAAATATGCTCTTTCAAGTTTTTACATTCCTTGTTGAAGATTATAAGAATTAGAGTCAAACAGTACAATCCAACCAGTCGAAAAAAGGCTTCCCATATATATTACCATTAATGCGCTTGCCAGTATCTGAAAACTGCTTCTAGCATTTACGAGAATAGTTTTGTTGGTATGGAACCTCGTTCCCCAGCTCCTTTTGAAACGTCCCCTTATGAACAATTATACATGACTGTGCTTAAACTGACACACAATATTTTGTTAGCGCAACGCAATCTGACTTTCAAAATTCCCTACAAAAGAATGGCCCTGACTAACATTAAACTATACCTTTCACAAATCACTTACCTCACAAAAATCTTCGCTGCTCAAGCTACTGCAATAATACAGCGAGCGCCTCTACTGCCAGCTAAATAAAAGATTCAAACTATGGAAGGCACTAACTACTGATAGGGATAGTTAGCAAATGAAAGATATTAATAGAGAACAAACAATGTACTTACCTTGATATCATCATATATAAATATAGCAGTTCATGACAAATTTCAAAACTCCGCCATCTGTCTCCCCACATCCACCACTGCTGGCAGCTCACCTCCAACTGCGCAACGCTACGCGCTGTTAACAGCCAGCTGCCTAACACTACAATGGCGAGTATTAGAACAATGCAAAGCAGCCACAGACTGCACACAGCACAGCCAGTGATTTTCATACAGAGGTGGCGTTACCAATAAAAAAACCTAAACAGCCTACTTACATAGCCCCCATGCTCCCCACAAAAAATTTTACAAATTGGATTGGGCAGTGGCCAATACAGATTTGAAAAAAATTTTTCATAATTACAATAACAAAGAAATCAAATGCACACACTTATTGATACAATGTTGGTCAAAAGTTCAAATTTTCTCACAGTCCATAAAGACAGTCCAGATTGTTCATCACAGTAAAAATGCAGAGTTTTTCTCAAAGTCTGAGCAGTAGACAAAAATGCACATGGAAGTAGTGGATTTCCATGCAGTCTTGAAGAAGTAGTGTTGTCCTTCCAACGGAAAGACAGTGCTGACTCTTGACATGCATACAGGTAATGGGCCACAACAGAGCAAACCCACAGCAGAGGCAATCGACAGTTTGAAGAAGATTGGTAGGTAGGTCATCACAGAGCAGACCCACTGTAGTCCTGGTAGAGAGTATAGTATTGGTGGCCCACCAATACCGTTATCTCTACCAGGACTACAGTGGGTCTGCATTTTTGATGGCCCACCAATACCATTATTTCTACAAGGACTACCGTGGGTCTGCACCTCTGGTGGCCCACCAATACTATACTCTCTACCAGGACTACAGTGGGTCTGCTCTGTGATGACCTACCTACCAATCTTCTTCAAACTGTCGATTGCCTCTGCTGTGGGTTTGCTCTGTTGTGGCCCATTACCTGTATGCATGTCAAGAGTCAGCACTGTCTTTCCGTTGGAAGGACAACACTACTTCTTCAAGACTGCATGGAAATTATGAAACGTCCCCTTTAAACAATTATACATGACTGTGCTTAAACTGACACACAATATTTTGTTAGCGCAACGCAATCTGACTTTCAAAATTCCCTACAAAAGAATGGCCATGACTAACATTAAACTATACCTTTCACAAATCACTTACCTCACAAAAATCTTCGCTGCTCAAGCTACTGCAATGCAGCGAGCGCCACTACTGCCAGCTAAATAAAAGATTCAAACTATGGAAGGCACTAACTACTGATAGGGATAGTTAGCAAATGAAAGATATTAATAGAGAACAAACAATGTATTTACCTTGATATCATCATATATAAATATAGCAGTTCATGACAAATTTCAAAACTCTGCCATCTGTCTCCCCACATCCACCACTGCTGGCGGCTCACCTCCAACTGCGCAACGCTACGCGCTGTTAACAGCCAGCTGCCTAACACTACAATGGCGAGTATTAGAACAATGCAAAGCAGCCACAGACTGCACACAGCACAGCCAGTGATTTTCATACAGAGGTGGCGTTACTAATAAAAAAACCTAAACAGCCTACTTACACTTTTTCTGCCCTGAATTTCTCAGTGTTCTGATAAATTGCAACGAAGCTGTAGCATTGCCTAATAGACTCTTCAGTATACCGACATAAGTTGAATTCCATTTTTCTTGACAGATAGTTTTACGGATTTTGCTGAAACTGAAGCAAAGGCTTTCTCAAAATGTATGAATCCCAGATCAGTTAGTAACTCACGCTTCGTTCACAACTTGCAGCTGCCACTGTGGTATATCCACTTCCAAACTGTGCTGTTTCTTTTCTTGATCAAAAAATAATTTTAGCAAATATGTCGTATTGTATTACGTAGAAAAGCCTGATAGTTCTATAGTTCTTTATGTCTTAGTTGTCTCCTCCATTGATGGGAAGAATACTTACAGAATTCTTCCTAGAAATAGCTACGCATCTCCTTTTGTATAAGTTTTCTTCAACTTTAATCATTTCCATTAAAACGCCATAATCTCTTAACGTTTCTCGTTACTTCGTACCCACTTCGGAAGGATTTAAATAAGTTCTCTGATATTCTATCCAGAATGTTTGTGATTCATTTATAGCTTTAAAAACAGTTTAAAAAAGATTTTTTCTCTCAATTATTAGTTGTCGTGCCCCATAAACTGATGAACTACAGTGACTATCAAATACTAGTTTTTTGTTAATATATTTATTGTTTTCAGTTGCTCGTCTTTCCAAGTTTTCATTCATTCTTCTCATATAACCTGGTAGGCGTTTCCGAATAGTTCTGTTTCATTCATATTAGTCATAGAATTATTCCTGTTGTTGACTGCGTAGCTCTCGCCTTTTATTTAGTAGGCATCTCGTTTCATTTGAAATTTACTTGTTTTTTTTTTTTTAAGTACCTCAGATATCGTTTGCTGTCTGTCCAAGTACCTTTCTTAAATAATTGCACTTTTCCTCAGCGGAAAATCTAAATTTTCGAAAATGGAAAACTTGTTTTAATTTACCTTCCTACTCTAGGACACATTCTCGATGTGCGTATTTCTCAGTTCCTGTACAGTGAGTCTATTTCTTTGTAGCTATGCAACTACTGTTACCCAGCATCTAATGAATCTATGATCACTGGAAAGTGCTTTACAACGTATCCGTTATTATTTGATAAAACATAGTTCGTTTTTAGTAAATTTGACACTGGATAAGTCTAGTTTTCATTTTCTTTTTGCTGGGAGAAAGTAAAAAGCCCAACATATTCTTATCGGTAAATACTAATAATGTGTGACCTCTGTCGTGTCTGCTATCAGATGGAAAGAATTATTTTTTGTCCTAATTGTGCAGTAAAATCCGCAGTCATCGGGATTTGCTGTCATTTCTCAGCTTCTGTAATTCTCAGCAGCGGTCTTTTACCTCCTCATCTGAATGAGAACGCTTTGATTTCCTTGGAATGTTTCTTTTTTGATTTTTAAACAAGTCTACTATTCTGTCTGAGTATTCTTCTATATCTGGAAAACTGAATTCAATTTACTTGTGTACAATAGACTTTCTGAGTTTTTTTTCTGCTCTGTTCTTCTGTAATATATCACATGGCCTGATTGAAATTAAACGTGGCGTTTGGTTTTTCTCTGCGCTTCTGGTAACTCCAGTTATACTCTTTTTTGTTCTCATTTAGCGCCTTTCAACCCAATTTCGGGTCGTACGGTTCTGCTATTTATTGTCCCTAAATAAAAAGTAGTTGAAGCAATCGGCTTTCTAAGGTACATGTTACTTTTGTCTATTCAGCCAACTGTATGAAAGAAGATACGGGTGCAGAAGTAGATGAGGGTGCTCCATGCCTCGAGTTCCCTCAGTCCACCACCGCAAATACTCCTTGATCTGGGAAATACCGGTGTCCCAGAAACCAGATCATGTCAGCAGGGGCGTCCAGTAACCATTTTTTGATGCACTACGGTGCCAGCGCCTGAGAACTTAAGCGAGACACGTGAACAGTGCTGACCTTCGACGGGCTTATGCTCACAGCAGTCTTGTGTCATGACTGAGAGCATTTTACATCCTTGTCGCGTGCCAGCAGAGCAAGTAGCCAATCAACAACGTAACAACGTCATTCAGCAGTCAGATAGTCACTGTTACCCATAATACATTTGGCCAAGACGGTTGCAGACTTTGAACCAGCACGTTGTACGGGTTGGGAGGTATGTGACGCTATTATACGAATGACATCATGGAGACGCCCCCTTATTTAGCAAGATGAGGGGTGGCACGCTGAAACGTTTCAAATGTTCAAGTACCGGGTGATCAAAACGCGAGTATATATTTGAAAACTCAATAAATCACGGAATAATGTAGATAGAGAGGTACATATTGACACACATGCTTGGAATGACATGGGTTTTTATTAGAACCAAAAAAATACAAAAGTTCAAAAAATGTCCGACAGATGGCGCTTCATCTGATCGGAATAGCAGTAATTAGCATAACAAAGAAGACAAAGCAAAGATGATGTTCTTTACAGGAAATGCTCAATATGTCCACCACCATTTCTCAACAATAGCTGTAGTGGAGGAATAATGTTGTGAACAGCACTGTAAAGCATGTCCGGAGTTATGGTGAGGCATTGGCGTCGGATGTTGTCTTTCAGCATCCCTAGACATGTCGGTCGATCACGATACGCTTGCGACTTCAGGTAACCCCAAAGCCAATAATCGCACGGACTGAGGTCTGGGGACCTGGGAGGCCAAGCATGACGAAATTGGCTGCTGAGCACACGGTCATCACCAAACGACGCGCGCAAGAGATCTTTCACGCGTCTAGCAATATGGGGTGGAGCGCCATCCTGCATAAACCCCATGTCATTCCAAGCATGTGTGTCAACTTTTACCTCTCTAACTACATTATTGCGTGGTTTATTCAGTTTTCAAATTTATACTGACTTTTTGATCACCCGGTATGTGTGAATTCCTAAGAGACTAAACTGCTGAGGTCATCGGTCGCTAGACTTACACACTACCTATACTAACATATGCTAACTTACGCTAAGAGCAACACTGACATCCACGCCCGAGGGAGGACTCGAACCTCCGGCGGGAGGGGCCGCGCAATTAAGTGACATGGCGCCTGTAACTGCGCGGCCAGTCCTCGCGGCCTGGAACGTTTCACCCCAGTCTTCAGATGAGAGCCAGATGAGGCGTTACTCAAAAGGGCCGCAAGAATTTAACAGTTTACAATTGGGGAAACTGAGAACAATCGAACTGCCGCTGCTTGGGGGAACCTTTACTGAGGATGTATAACTTTACTAAAAAGTGCACAGTGTAGCGAGTCTTTATTTTTAATTGCAAATCTGTGTGGTATTAGACCATTGATTAGGCTGCCAGAAGTCTTCGTTCGGAAAAGGAATCCGATCAGACCTACACATTTTTAGTTGCAAGATATTGCACACAGCCGAGAAATGATCGAAGTGAATATCTCAGATGGGTCGTGCACTTAACTGAAAAGTAATTAACGAAAGGGGACACTAACTACTGCCGCGCGGTCTAGGGCGCTGTAGTCATGGACTGTGCGGCTGGTCCCGGCGGAGGTTCGAGTCCTGCCTCGGATAGGGTGTGTGTGTTTGTGCGTAGGATAATTTAGGTTAAGTAGTGGGTAAGCTTAGGGTCTGATGACCTTCGCAGTTAAGTCCCTTAAGATTTCACACACATTCAAACATTTGAACACTAATTACTTCCGATCGTTCGTGTGCGAACAGTTCGCCGCCAAGCTGGCCTACATTTGCCTGTAACATATACAGGAAACAGTATGAGGGATCAACAGACAAGTTAATGACTTTAATTGATAACGGACCGACACAAGAGATAGGTTTAAATAGCCTTTATCATACAAATATACACTCCTGGAAATTGAAATAAGAACACCGTGAATTCATTGTCCCAGGAAGGGGAAACTTTATTGACACATTCCTGGGGTCAGATACATCACATGATCACACTGACAGAACCACAGGCACATAGACACAGGCAACAGAGCATGCACAATGTCGGCACTAGTACAGTGTATATGCACCTTTCGCAGCAATGCAGGCTGCTATTCTCCCATGGAGATGATCGTAAAGATGCTGGATGTAGTCCTGTGGATCGGCTTGCCATGCCATTTCCACCTGGCGCCTCAGTTGGACCAGCGTTCGTGCTGGACGTGCAGACCGCGTGAGACGACGCTTCATCCAGTCCCAAACATGCTCAATGGGGGACAGATCCGGAGATCTTGCTGGCCAGGGTAGTTGATTTACACCTTCTAGAGCACGTTGGGTGGCACGGGATACATGCGGACGTGCATTGTCCTGTTGGAACAGCAAGTTCCCTTGCCGGTCTAGGAATGGTAGAACGATGGGTTCGATGACGGTTTGGATGTACCGTGCACTATTCAGTGTCCCCTCGACGATCACCAGTGGTGTACGGCCAGTGTAGGAGATCGCTCCCCACACCATGATGCCGGGTGTTGGCCCTGTGTGCCTCGGTCGTATGCAGTCCTGATTGTGGCGCTCACCTGCACGGCGCCAAACACGCATTCGACCATCATTGTCACCAAGGCAGAAGCGACTCTCATCGCTGAAGACGACACGTCTCCATTCGTCCCTCCATTCACGCCTGTCGCGACACCACTGGAGGCGGGCTGCACGATGTTGGGGCGTGAGCGGAAGTCGGCCTAACCGTGTGCGGGACCGTAGCCCAGCTTCATGGAGACGGTTGCGAATGGTCCTCGCCGATACCCCAGGAGCAACATGTCCCTAATTTGCTGGGAAGTGGCGGTGCGGTCCCCTACGGCACTGCGTAGGATCCTACGGTCTTGGCGTGCATCCGTGCGTCGCTGCGGTCCGGTCCCAGGTCGACGGGCACGTGCACCTTCCGCCGACCACTGGCGACAACATCGATGTACTGTGGAGACCTCACGCCCCACGTGTTGAGCAATTCGGCGGTACGTCCACCCGGCCTCCCGCATGCCCACTATACGCCCTCGCTCAAAGTCCGTCAACTGCACATACGGTTCACGTCCACGCTGTCGCGGCATGCTACCAGTGTTAAAGACTGCGATGGAGCTCCGTATGCCACGGCAAACTGGCTGACACTGACGGCGGCGGTGCACAAATGCTGCGCAGCTAGCGCCATTCGACGGCCAACACCGCGGTTCCTGGTGTGTCCGCTGTGCCGTGCGTGTGATCATTGCTTGTACAGCCTCTCGCAGTGTCCGGAGCAAGTATGGTGGGTCTGACACACCGGTGTCAATGTGTTCTTTTTTCCATTTCCAGGAGTGTAGATATATCTACAACACTTACATCCGCTCAGCTAAAGCTTCAACAACAAAAAGGTGATAGTACAAGAAGAAGATAAAAGAACAGCGCTCTTTCCTTTTTTTTCTTCTCGATGGCTTTGCAGTCATCACTGTTACTCCAAACTGTGGTTCAGCTGAGAACAGGGAACTGCGAATATCATTTAAAAACCCTACGCCGGTGCAGCAGTATTTTACTCATCCACCCTGATTTATGCCGCAGCAGAAGAGGGCGCGCTGTGTGCGAGAGGCGGTGTGCTGTCGCAGCTGTAGTGGCCTGACGCGTCGACGAAAATTTGCCAACTACCCAGTCTGGCGCTCCAGACAGGCTGTTTGCGGGCCCTCAACTGGCCTGCTTTTAACCACCACGCGGCCATCACTGGCACTCAGGCACACAAGCTTTCATCAGAAACACAACAGATCCCCACTCTGCCCTCCAATGAGATCTCATTTGACACCAAAGGAAGAAGGAAGTGGCGGTGTTTGAGGTCAGTGGAATACACACTACCAGACATCTGATTCGGTGCTGTCCTTGACGTAATCGATTTGTAATAGCTCGTTGTGTCAGTACGGTGGCAGATGCTGCTCAAATTGCTGCCGCAGATGCAGTGCGGTGCGCCAGAGCCCCGCGCTGAATACGATGGTCGTCCCCTTCGGTAGTGTCACGTGGCCGTCTGGAGCTCGGTCTTCTGCGACCACCGCTACCAGCAATCATGGACAATATCCACATTCCTGCAGTGTCGCAGAAGGACCCTCCGGCGGTCTCGTAGCCCTATTACCCGACCTCGTTCAAACTCAATGAGATGAATGGTAATTAATTGAAGCCCTCAGCTGCCGACAGGTGTTGTAGTTATTCCTCGCTGGGGACAGCTGAAAATGTGTTCCCAGACCGGGACTAGAACCCGGGATCTCCTGCTTACATGGCAGACGCTCTGTCCATCTGCGCCTCCGAGGGCACAGATGAATAGCGCGACTGCAGGGACTTATGCTTTGCACGCTTCCCCTGAGATCCACATTCCCAACTGTCCACAATTCTACACATGTAATGTACCAAATAGATATTTGCCCATCCACTCATTACACGCGCACACTGAGGTGACGATTCCTGTCAAGAGTTCGGGCAACCTTTGCGCATTCGCACAGACGAAGGTCAAGGCCTTTAACTATATATATGAAGATAGTAACTGTTCTCGAAAGAACAGAGGAATATCAACAACACCTGTCGGCAGCTGAGGGTTTCAAATGGTTCAAATGGCTCTGAGCACTATGGGACTTAACATCTATGGTCATCAGTCCCCTAGACCTTAGAACTACTTAAACCTAACTAACCTAAGAACATCACACAACACCCAGCCATAATGAGGCAGAGAAAATCCCTGACCCAGCCGGGAATCGAACCCGGGAACCCGGGCGTGGGAAGCGAGAACGCTACCGCACGACCACGAGCTGCGGGTTTCAGTTAATTATCATTTACTCTAGAGAAGCTGCACGGTCATCAGTGGTATGTGTTCTTTCGAGAACAGTTACTATCTTCATATGTATAGTTAAAGGCTACCCAGCCATTGACCTTCGTCTGTGCGAATCTGCACAGGTTGCCCGAACTCTTATGGGAATCGTCACCTTAGTGTGCGCGAGTAATGAGTGGATGGGCAAATATCTATTAGGTACATTACATGTGTAGAATTGTGGACAGTTGGGAATGTGGGTGTCACGGGAAACGTGCAAGTGATGAGTCCCTGCAGTCGCGCTATTCATCTGTGTTCTCGGTGGCGCAGATGGACAGAGAATCTGCCATGTAAGCAGGAGGTCCCGGTTCAAATGGTTCAAATGGCTCTGAGCACTATGGGACTTAACATCTATGGTCGTCAGTCCCCTAGAACGTAGAACTACTTAAACCTAACTAACCTAAGGACATCACACAACACCCAGCCATCACGAGGCAGAGAAAATCCCTGACCCCGCCGGGAATCGAACCCGGGAACCCGGGCGTGGGAAGCGAGACCACTACCGCACGACCACGGGATGCGGGCAGGAGGTCCCGGGTTCGAGTCCCGGTCGGAGCACACATTTTCAGCTGTCCCCATCGAGGAATATCAACAACACCTGTCGGCATCTGAGTGTTTCAATTAATTACCATTTATTCTAGAGAAGCTGCACGGTCATCAGTAGTATCTGTTCTCTCGAGAACAGTTACTATCTTCATACCAATGATATGAGGTGTTGATAATGGCGCCTTTGTACCCTTACAGGTATTCTTGACTAACATGAACTCACCACATCCAGTCTCAAAGGTAACTAACGCTCACGACTGTTACAGCCTGTATTTAAAGAAAACCTGATATGCGTCCTCATAGTCTTGCTACCAGCGCCACTCTTATGCGACTGGCTCGAAATCTGAGTACACTTCATTTTCAGACGCAGAAACACCCCTACCAACTTTCGTTTATGTAGCAAACTCCTTCCTACTGTTGTGATTTTTTCATCATTATACTATTAAATAAAAGTATATATGTAATTGTGTCCGTGCCACACAGACGAATGGATTTACCCGGTAATGATGTATAAGTATATCATGTTGTTCAATTGCTGGATGAATTCCTCCAATTGAGAGCCACGTTTGCGACTTGATTGTCCCTAATCTATCCCTTTTATCCAAGCAGGAAAGAGAGCCACGTTCCTCTCCATATCAGTTAGATTTCGAATGTGAATTAATCTAGGTGAAATTGAGTATCAAATAACTGTCAAAAATGATGATCGGATGCTTTTATAGACTTCCTGAGTCAAGATCTGTAGTTGTAGAGCGCTTCAGACAGAAATTGTATAATATCATTAGTAATTTTCTTGATCTTTCCGTTGTAATAGGGGGAGACGTCAACTTGGCAGGTATAGACTGGGAGAGACAGGGATTCGTGTGGCATTGTTCTGGATTACCTTGAGCAGACACTTGGAAAACCAACTCGTGAAGGTAACATCTTTAACCTCCTGGTAACAAACAGACCTCAACTTATCAGTTAACACAAGGAATGTTAAGAAAGGTAGGAAGATATATTTGCCTGGTACAGGCTTCTGTGGTGTTCCTCGTACAGGCTTAAGAAACACCGCAGAAGCTGGAGATTGAGGAAGCCTGATTCAGCATTTGCAGAACATTTCCTGAACAATAATCACAAATGCACAATAGATGTACAAGTCCTACACACAGAGGAAAAGGGGGCCAAACTAGACCAATTAGAAATTTTAGAAAATAAAAAAAACATGTGTTAATCCGCATACCTATTATCAAACCCAATTCAATTATTCACCTCTTTTAGATGAGATCACAACCCTTGGATAAAAGCAAAACTTCGGGCCCCAGTCCGTCGTAGTTAACATATCTTAGCTCATGCATAACTTTAGTCCGGTCATTATAGTGTAATTGCTGATTGTGTAATAATGGATGTAATTTGTTACAAACATGGTCATTGATGTAAAGCGTACATTAAGCTATGGATTGATGTCTAAGAAGGTGAGATTATCTTTACCTTGCCATCATGTTTATCTTTGTATTATCATCTTTGGGAATCAGTAATGCACTTGAAAATGGGCTTATAACCAGAAACCTAGGTTGTGCAATAACATTAATAATAAATTGTGAAACAAGGCTAAAAACGGTGTTTGTTTAGTTAATTTACAATGTTTCACCAACAACCCACAATTGATTCAATTAAAATGATAACAGAGAGAAGGCCGAAATACTGAATTCGTTCTTCCGAAGTTGTTTCACCGCGGAAGATCGTACGAACGTCGAAATGCAGATATTGAGATAACCGGAACTGAAAAGCCACTACAAACGCTTAGTAGTGAAAAGGCGTCAGAACAAGATGAGATATCTATAAGATTATATACAGATTATGGGAAAGAACTTGCTCCCCTTCTAGCAGTAATTTATCGTAGATCGCTTGAGCAACGAAAGGTACCCAACGACTGGAAACAAGCGCAATACATTCCCGTTTTCAAGAAAGGCCGTAAGAGAGATCCACACAATTATAGACCTTTATCGTTGGCGTCAAGCTGTTGTAGAATTATGGAACATGTTTTATGCTCAAGAATAATGACGTTTTTGGAAAATGAACATCTCCTCTATAAAAATCAACATGGATTCCGCAAACAGAGATCCTGCGAAACTCAGCTCGCCATGTTCCTCCATGAGATCCACAGCGCAGTGGACAACGGCACTCAGGTTGATGCCGTGTTGCTTGATTTCAGTAAGGCATTTGACACCGTCCCGCATTGCCGATTAATGAAAAGAACACGAGCTTACGGAGTATCGGAACAGACTTGCGATTGGATTCAAGACTCTCTCACAGATAGAACTCATCACGTCGCTCTTAACGGAACTAAATCGACAGATGTAAAAGAACTATCTGGAGTACCACAGGGATGGGTGATAGTGCCGTTGCTGTTTACAATATATACAGGGTGAGTCAGCTAACATTACCGGTGGATATATTTCGTAAACCACATCAAATACTGACGAATCGATTCCACAGACCGAACGTGAGGAGAGGGGCTAGTGTAATTGGTTAACACAAACCATAAAAAAATGCACGGAAGTATGTTTTTTAACACAAACCTAGGTTTTTTTTAAACGGAACCCCGTTAGTTTTATTAGCACATCTGAACACATAAACAAATACGTAATCAATGCCGTTTGTTGCATTGTAAAATGTTAATTACATCCGGAGATATTGTAACCTAAAGTTGACGCTTGAGTACCACTCCTCCGCTGTTCGATCGTGTGTATCGGAGAGCACCGAATTACGTAGGGATCCAAAGGGAACGGTGATGGACCTTAGGTACAGGAGAGACCGGAACAGCACATTACGTCCACATGCTAACACCTTTTTATTGGTCTTTTTCACTGACGCACATGTACATTACCATGAGGGGTGAGGTACACGTACACACATGGTTTCCGTTTTCAATTACGGAGTGGAATAGAGTGTCCCGACATGTCAGGCCAATAGATGTTCAATGTGGTGGCCATCATTTGCTGCACACAATTGCAATCTCTGGCGTAATGAATGTCGTACACGCCACAGTACATCTGGTGTAATGTCGCCGCAGGCTGCCACAATTCGTTGTTTCATATCCTCTGGGGTTGTAGGCATTTCACGATACACATTCTCCTTTAACGTACCCCACAGAAAGAAGTCCAGAGGTGTAAGATCAGGAGAACGGGATGGCCAATTTATGCGTCCTCCACGTCCTATGAAAGGCCCGTCGAACATCCTGTCAAGGATCAGCCTAGTGTTAATTGCGGAATGTGCAGGTGCACCATCATGCTGATACCACGTACGTCGACGCGTTTCCAGTGGGACATTTTCGAGCAACGTTGGCAGATCATTCGGTAGAAACGCGATGTATGTTGCAGCTGTTTGGGCCCCTGCAATGAAGTGAGGATCAATGAGGTGGTCGCCAATGATTCCGCACCATACATTTACAGTCCACGGTCGCTGTCGCTCTACCTGTCTGAGCCAGCGAGGGTTGTCCACGGACCAGTAATGCATGTTCCGTAGATTCACTGCCCCGTGGTTTGTGAAACCCGCTTCATCGGTAAACAGGTAGAACTGCAACGCATTCTCTGTTAATGCCCATTGACAGAATTTCACTCGATGATTAAAGTCATCACCATGAAATTGCTGATGTAGCGACACATGAAACGGGTGAAAGCGATGACGATGCAGTGTGCGCATGACACTACTTCGACTCAGTCCACCGGCTCTCGCAATGTCCCGTGTACTCATGTGTGGGTTCATGGCAACAGCAGCTAACACACCAACTGCACCCGCTTCTCCTGTGACGGGCTTGTTACGGACCCGTTTGCGTGCTACGACCATACCTGTTGCATACAGTTGGTGGTAGATGTTTTGCAATGTGCGGCACATTGGATGCTCTCTGTCCGGGTACCGTTCTGCATACACCCTGCAGGCTTCAGCTGCATTTCGTCGACACTCGCCATAGATGAGTATCATCTCCGCCTTTTCAGAGTTCGAATTCACCATGGTCACAGTTCCTACAACACTACACTATCACAGACGTCTGGTAACACGGTGTACTACAGTTGGTCTGCGTGCGGAGACGAATGCAGAATAACAATAGCAGCAAGCGCTACATGTGGACACTGCGACAGCTAGACCAAACCACAACAGTGCACTACAGCCACACTCGTAAAGATGTCATCGTAAACATGTCCCTGCAGATGCTGCTCGCCGACCGTGGCCCGTGTTTGTAACAACACGCAACTGAACGTCGGAGGTTTCAAGCGTCAACTTTAGGTTACAATATCTCCGGATGTAATTAACATTTTACAATGCAACAAACGGCATTGATTACGTATTTGTTTATATGTTCAGATGTGCTAACAAAACTAACGTGGTTCCATTTAAAAAAATCGTAGGTTTGTGTTAAAAAACATACTTCCGTGCATTTTTTATGGTTTGTATTAAACAATTACACTAGCCCCTCTCCTCACGTTCGGTCTGTAGAATCGCTTCGTCAGTATTTGATGTGGTTTACGAAATATATCCAGCGGTAGCGTTAGGTGACTCACCCTGTATAAATGATCTAGTAGAAAGCGTAGGATGCTCTTTAAGGCTATTCGCAGATGATGCAGTTGTCTACACCAAAGTAGCAACACCAGAAGATAGTAAGAATTTGCAGCACGACCTGCAGAGACTCGATGAATGTTGTAGGCTCTGACAGTTGACCCTGAACGTAAATAAATGTAACATATTGTGCACACATAGGAAAAGAAATCCACTACTGTACAGCTACACTATTGATGACAAACAGCTGGAGGCAGCGTCTGCCGGAAAATATCCAGGGGTAACTACCCAGAGCGACCTTAAGTGTAATGACCACATAAAACAGATAGTGGGAAAGGCAGATACCAGACTGAGACTCGTCAGAAGAATCTTAAGGAAATGTAACTCATCCACGAAAGAAGTGGCTTATGAGGTGCTTGTTCTCCCGATTGTTGAGTCACGGGCGAGAGAGCGTTACGGAGGTGCTAAGCGAACTCTACTGGTAGACGTTACAAGAGAGGCGTTGTGACAATCATTCTTCCCACGCACTATTCGCGATTGGAACAATGTTGGAGGTAGCAGATAGTGGTACCGAAAGTACCTTCCGCCATATACCGTTAGGTGTCTTGCGGAGTAGATGTAGACGTACGTAATAGGACATCTGCTAAGACATCAGGGAATGACTTCCATGGTACTAGAGGGAACTGCAGAGAGGAAAAAGTGTAGAGGAAGACAGAGACTGGAATACATCCAGCAAATCATTGAGGACGTGGGTTGCAAGTGCTACTCTAAGATGAAGAGGTTAGAACAGGACAGTAATTCACGTCAGGCCGCATCAAACCAGTCAGAAGTCACAAGACAAAAAAAAAAAAAAAAAAAAAAAAAAAAAAAAAAAAAAAAAAAAAAAAAGTGGTGGGCGCTCACTATCGGGGAATGCTTGTCACATGCTACAAGCTGGCAGAATGGTACTCATCTAGGACTGATGATGGAGGCACCTTCCATACACGGTGACATACCAGCTGTCAGAATATTAATTAGAATGTTAATGGAGGGTGACTCGTAGAGGTCAATCTACTGCAGCTACATCACATCGCCTTGGAATACATCATATTTGATTGATACTGCAGCCATACATTTGTCTACCATCCATATTGCCAAGCTTCCTGAATCCAGTGCAACACAGTTGTATTGTACCTTCCATACTGCCATGGCAGACTATTAATTTTAGAGATCCAAGCCATTCAAAGAACCTCCCCAGATCCACAACCGTTTGTAAGCACCTGTGCAAACAGTTAGTAAACGATGTAACAAAGCCAGTTAATCTTCTCTCGTTCAACAGGAATCTTAGAAATAACAGTGTGTATTAGATCTTAAACCTCAAAGCAAATCATTCGGGAAATACTACTTTCTGCTAGATTGGATTCAAATTCATTAAAACTTATAGCTTTCAGAAGCAGGGACTTCCTTTGTTGTTATGTTTATGTATTTTTTTTATTTTTTTTCACTTTTTGCCAACATTGTGGCTTCATCAAGATTGAGTGTCATGTTCTATGTGTAAGTACATTTGTGAAACACGTTTATTTTCATTTTGTGCCAATGCTGTTGACTTATTTACATTGATTATAACGTTCTATGTGTATGTATATTTATCTTTAATTTACATTTTGTGACAACACTAAGGCCTCTTTTACGTGGAGCATCATGTTCAGTGCTTATGTACATCCTCGTAATATCTTTAATTTATATTTTATCCAACATTGTTGCCTCATTTATATTGAGTAAGGAGTTCTATATGCGTTTAAGTTTCTGTAATATTTTCAGTTTTTTCGATTTTGTGCGGGAAATGAGGTCTCGTTAATTTCATACGCTACATCCTTCGTTTGTGTGATTTCTTAATATTTTCACTTTATATTTTTGTGGTAGAATTATGGTCCTAAGCCGGCCGGAGTGGCCGAGCGGTTGTAGGCGCTACAGTCAGGAACCGCGCGACCGCTACTGTCCCAGTTTCGAATCCTGCCTTGGGCGTGGATGTATGTAATGTCCTTAGGTTAGTTAAGTTTAAATAGTTCTAAGTTGTAGGGGACTGATGACCTCAGAAGTTAAGTCCCATAGCGCTCAGAACTATTTGAACCATTTGAATTGTGGTCCTATTAACGCTGAATGTCATGTTGTAGATATACATTCCTTTCTTTAATATTTTCTGTTAAATTTTTTTCGAACAAATTGTAGCCCCACTAACATCGAATATCATGTATATATGTATGAAGATTCTTTAATAGCTTCATGTTACATTTCACGCCTGGATTGTGGCTATATTATTTATAAATATAATACTTAAGTACTCCACGAATCTACTATGCTGTCATAGTAGGAGGAGAGGTGATACTCCTACGTGGCGCGTCCCAGGTGGCGGATAGGGAAGTCCTCACCGGTTTACTGGCGGACTTGAGTGAAATAAAATAGCTCTCGCGGACCAAACACACCCTCTGCGGTTAACAACCGGAGTTGTAAATCGGAGCTTGCTCCAACTAAGGTTGACAACCTTCGACAGTCAAAAATGGAAAGGTCTTTTAGGAAAAAAATTCCACCGTCCTGCTCAAAAAGGCAGGAAAAGGCTACATCGGATTCGGTGGGTAGTCAACTAGAAGACAGCAACGAATCGGAGCGTTTGCAACCATCCAAATCCGCACTAAAACACAAAAAGAAGATTAAACATGAGCAAATAAATTATATAGCAACACACAACATAAACTCACTACTTCAGACCGGAAAACTCAAGGAGCTTACAGATGAACTAAATAAACAAAAAATTTTAATAACAGGGATCCAAGAAATGAGAAACACCACAGAGGACCCATTCGAATCACAAGGATACAGAATTTATAATGGGAAACCAGGACCGAGTGCAATGAAACAATGTCCCCAGTTTGGAACAAAGTTTTTAGTAAACATAAAAATAATAGATTCAGTAACGGATTTCCAAGCAGTATCACCAAGAATTGCGACTCTAAGCTTTAAAACAATGAACAAAACCTATACAATAATAAATGCTCATGCCCCAACAAATGAAAAAAATTGTCTAACAAAAACAAAGGAAGAGGTAGATAAATTTTGGGACCTTCTAGACCAAACTGTGAACAGAGTAAATAAAAAGATTGTAAAAATCTTATTGGGAGATTTCAATGCTCAGTTGGGAAAAGAAAGGAAATATAAAGATATAATTGGAAAATGGAGTCCACATAAATTTACAAACAAAAACGGTCAAAGACTTGTAGAACTCTGCAGAGAACACAACCTTATATATAAATCAACATACTTTAAGAGGAAGCCAAGTAAACTTAAAACATGGAAAGATCCAGACTGGAGGAAGGGCGAGTGGCAGCTAGACCATGTCTGTATGGACAAAAATTTTCATAAGGAGATCCACAATGTTACTGAGAGGAGTAGACACAGGCTCAGACCATTATATGGTTAAAATTAAAATCAGATTCACACCGTTAAAGAAGAGGACCGGAAAAACTAATAAAATAAAAAGGAGGTTTGACCCACATCAGCTAATTAAAAATAATAAGTACCAAAAAATAACACAAACCATCAAATTAACAGATGATCTAGAACAACTAGTGCTTAATCTTAAAAAAGAAGCAGAGAATCTAGCTCCTTTGAACCCATGAAGGAAACATGCATGGTGGACATCAGAATGTGACAAATTCCATGAAGATAGACACCAAGCGTGGTTAAAGTTTCAAACACATAAAACTGAATAAAATACCATCAACCTAAAAAATGAAAGAAAAAAATTCACTCAAAATATTAGAAGAATCAAGAGAGGATTTCATAAAGATATTATAAAGTCTATAGAAGGTAATTATCATAAAACCAACTCCAGGAACTACTACAAAATCTTTGGGAAACAACTACAACAATATGAGGCCCCTATACTAATACTGAAAGATGAAGATGGAAGAATGACACACAGTAACAAGGAAAATGCAGAAATCATGGCAAAAGCATTTTACAAACTTCTGAATTGCGAGGAACCCAAAGAACCCTTACAAATCAACATAAATACCCCAATAAAAACAAAACCTAACAAACTAGACCCTCCAACTTTCCAAGAAGTAGAAGAAATTCTTAAACAACAAAAGAATTATAAGGCATGTGGAGAAGATCAGGTTTTTGTTGAAATGTGGAAATATGCAAGTGACACAGTCAAGACCTCCTTACACATGGCTCTAACAAAAATTTGGGTAACAGAACAATTTCCCGAACATTTGACCACGGCTATCATCCACCCACTACACAAAAAGGGAGATAAGAGCAACCCAGACAACTACAGAGGAATCTCTCTCCTAGATTGCACATATAAAATTCTATCCAAGATCCTATATGAAAGAATCAAGGAGCAATTAGAACAGGAGTTAGGGGAATATCAGGGAGGTTTCAGACCATGGAGAAGCTGTGCAGAGCAGATAATTAGTTTAAAATTGATTATGGCATACTACAAGAAACGGAACAAACATCTGGCAATAACATTTGTAGATTTTAAGAAGGCATATGACTGTCTCCACAGACCTTCAGTATTAAAAATTTTAAGAAATCTAGGACTCCATCCAAAACTAATTAAAATAATACAACTCACTCTAACCAACACCAAATCAAAAGTGAAGTTTAGAGGAGAAATTTCGGAACCATTCCTCATAAAAACAGGCTTAAGACAAGGTGACTGCCTATCACCATTACTTTTCAACTGTCCACTGGAATACATAATGAGAGAATGGTACAAGGACAATCCAAAGAGGATAAGAATTGGAAGTGCAAAAGATGATATTAGCTTAAACTGCTTGGGATTCGCTGATGATCTTGCTCTCCTAGCCAACGCCGTTCAAGAAGCCAGGCAACAAGTGATATCACTACAAGAAACAGCAGAGAAAGTAGGCCTTAGAATATCATTTGAAAAAACGGAGATTATGCTAACTGATCCAGACTACATCCCTGTCTTACACCCTTATTAATTGGGACACTTCGTTCTTATTCGTCCACTCTTGTACATATTGTATATTAACCGTCTCTCCCTATAGATTACCCCAATTTTTCTCATAATTTCGAAAATATTGCACCATTTTACATCTTCGAACGCTTTTTCCAGGCCAATAAATACTAACGACGCGTCTTGATTTTTATTTAGCCTTGATACCGTAAACAACCGCAACGTCGGAATTGCCTCTCTGGTGCCTTTATCTTTCCTAAAGCCAAACTGATCGTCATTCTACACATTCTCAATTTTCTTTTCCATTCTTCTGTATATTATTCTTGTAAGCAACTTCGATGCATGAGCTGTTAAGCTGATTGTGCGATAATTCTCGCACTTGTCAGCTCTTGCCGTCTTCGGAATTGTGTGGATGATGCTTTTCCGAAAGTCAGATGCTATATCGCCAGACTCACACATCCTACACACTAACGTGAATAGTCGTTTTGTTGCCATTTCCTCCAATGATTTTAGAACTTCTTTTGGAATGTTATCTATCCCTTCTGCCTTATTTGATCTTAAGTCCTCCAAAGCTCTTTTAAATTCTTATTCTAATACTTCATCCCTCATCTAAATCGACTCCTGTTTCTTCTTATATCACTCCAGACGAATGTTCTCCCTCATAGAAGCTTTCAATGTACTGTTTCCACCTATGTGCTCTCTCCTCTGAATTTAGCAGTTGATTTCCCGGCGCACTCTTAATGTTACCACCCTTCCTTTTAATTTCACCGAAGATTGTTTTGACTTCTCTATTGCTGAGTCATTCCTTAAGACAATCATTTCGTTTTCAATTTCTTCATATTTTTCAAGCAGCCATTTCGTCTTAGCTTCCCTGCACTTCCTATTTATTTCATTCCTCAGTAACTTGCATTTATGTATTCCTGAATTTCCCTGGACATTTTTGTAGTTTCTTCTTTCATCTCAGCTCGAGCATTTGTTCTATTACCCATAGTTTCTTCGCAGCTACCTTCTTTGTAACTGTGTTTGTCTTTCCATCTTCTGTGATTGCTGTTTTTAGAGATGTAAATTCCTCTTCAACTGTACTGCCCACTGACCCTTTCCTTATTGCTTAGAGACTTCAAGCGTATCTCGTCATTCCTTACTACTCTCGTATCCCACTTCTTTGCGTATTGACTCTTCCTGACTAATCTCTTAGATTTCAGCCTACTCTTCATCACTACTGCATTGTGATCTGAGTCTACATCCGCTCCTGGGTACGCCTTACAATCCAATATCTGATTTCGGAATTTCTGTCTTACCATGATGTAATCTAACTGAAATCTTCCTGTATCACCCGGCCTTTTCCAAGTATACCTCCTCCACTTGTGATTCTGGAACATAGAATTCGCTACTACTAGCTGAAACTTGATACAGAACTCAAATAAGTCTTTCTCGTCTCTCATTCCTTGTCCCAAGCCCATAATCTCCTGTAACCTTTTCTTTTACTTCCTCCCCTACAACTGCATTCCAGTCACCCATGCCTATTAGATTTTCATATCCCTTTACATACTGTATTACCCTTTCAATATCCTCATAAACTTTATCACTTCATCTTCAGCTTGCGACTTCGGCATGTATACCTGAACTAACGTTGGTGATTTTGGTTTGTTGTCAGTTCTGGTAAGAACAACCCTATCATTGAACAGTTAACAGTTACACTCTCTCTGTCCTACCATCCTATTCATAGCGAATCCTACTCCCGTTATACCATTTTCTGGTGCTGTTGATATTGCACTATACTCATCTCACCAAAAATTCTTGTCTTCTTTCCATTTCACTTCACTGACCCCTACTATATCTAGATTGATCATTTACAGTTAGTTCCCTTTTCAGATTTTCTAGCTTCCCTACCACGTTCAAGCTTCTGACATTCCACCCCCCGACTTGTAGAACGTTATCGTTTCGTTGATTATTCAGTCTTTCTCTCAAGGTCACCACCCCTTGGAAGTCTCCTCCCAGAGATCCGAATTGGGAACTATTCCGGAACCTTATGCCAATGGAGAGATCATCATGACACTTTTTCAATTAGAGGCCACATGTCCTGAGGATACACGTTATATTTCTTTAATGCAGTGGTTTCCATTGCCTTCTGCATCCTCAGGCCGTTGATCATTGCTGATTCTTCGGCCTTATGGCTTGGGTAAGTTATCAGTTCAGAGTATGGCCCATTATCTTGAATGATCTCATTCTCGCTTGTGTGTGACAGCCTCTCTCAGTCTCGACATGAATATAGCCACACAAGTAGTTATAAAATTGACAAAATGACTTAAAGAACATAATGAATCATTTACCTTAAAGATGGAATATTTCCTTTAAGAATAGTGAGACTGTTTTCCTATGCCATCTACAATAGCCTAAATACACTTTAAAGCAATTATCAGCAATGGAATATAGCAACACAAACATCCCAAGGTAATCAATTTTACGTAAGTAGGATGAGTCATACGTATATAATTGTTAACGTAGACAATGAGCAAAAGATCTCCTTTTTATCATATTTATGTTTGAAGTAATTTTACTCTAACTATGTACTGTATTTTCAGCTCCTTATGCACATCTGGAAATCAAATTGCCTGGTTGCTTCTAATCCTGGTTTCTCTACTGACCGCATTTTTCCTTTCTTAGCAAGATCTTGCTAACCTCAATACATCACAAACTGCCCTTCACCAGACAGTATTCTAGCCACATTTTACACCAACCATCAGCTTGTACTTTTGACATGGTCTATGTTCTACACACTAACATATATATACCAATAAACAGATCAAACAGAGAAAAAGTTCAGCTTAATCTAGAGAGATAAAAGTAATATAAATAATACTTAGACTAGCAGATGATGTTTCTTCCACTCATTCTCCATCTCTAACTTCTGTAATGGTTAAGCTCTTACCTTGAGCTAGTATCCATTATACTTTTTACCATTACTTTTTGACCTATGTTCTCCTTCAATCGATCTACAAATTGATCCATCAAAATACAGCACCTTGTATCAGCATGTAATTTCTGTAGCTTTATGGTTAGCAGATCATATTGCGACACTCAAGCATTCATATCACATGCATATAAATAAATGAGTCTATTATTGCAATTTATCTGCCATTTTAAGAACTAGTAGCACGTAACTGTCATGCATATATACATTTTACATGAATCTCATCTCAAACCGTCTGATGATCTGGCTTACTACCCTTGTTCATAAAAAGTCTTCATTTTTGGTGAATAGTGCAGACTTGGGGGCCTCTTCGTGCTGAGTGTCTTAATTTTCTGCATTTTATACACCACAACTTTAACTGGAATGGTCCAGCATAAAAAAGGATGAGTCAGTGGACTTCTTTTGCTTGGTAACTTACAAGGTTTCACCTGCAGCCTTTGCTCCACTATGAATGACCTCAATGCATTTACAAATCATCAATTTCTCTACATTACCATCCCATAATTTTGAAGAAGCAGACAGTGGAACAACCTATCGAATCTTATCTGGTGTACGTTGACTTTTAGTGCAAGTACCAGCAGTATCAAAGTACTGTCATTTCATAATTTAATTTATGACCTGCTCAAACTGGTGAATATAAGATCCCGTGACTAATGACTATAGAGGAGACACAATTGTCCAAGTTCTTTCATACCCCATTCCGATGGGTCTAAATGTGGTCATACGTTGAGATAAAAATTGATTTGATTTTCTTTCATTGCAGTGCCCCTTTCCAGAGTTGCAACTGAAACTGTGGACCATTGTCTGAAATGACTTTTCCAAACCGACCAACTGTCTATAGAAAACGTCTGACAAAAGCAAAATGATAGAGGTACTAGAGGTAATCTTAAGCGGCATCAGTGACATACTACTTAGACGTCAATTCTACCACTACAACGTTATACGTGGAACACTTAGTAGTTCTCCACACAGTGGACAGAAAAAAAGATCACAGAAGTTCTTTTAACTTTGAAAGAATGATAGGAAACAATGGAGTGTGACGAGATACCAGCGGTGACTTCACCTTCTGACAAGGTTTACATCAGCCTCACATTATATGGATTCTCTTCCCCTTGTTAATGAAGTAGTGTGTCATCATGAAGCTTGTGATAGTACTTTTTTTGCCCACAATGTACATAATTAAGGCGAATGTGCCAAATCAACTTATTAATTATCTCCTCTTCTATAGACACAATCAATTGTGAACTGTTGATATTCTTTCTCTTAAACTAGGTACCATTTCCAACCACGTAGTATTGCCTAACGCAAACATTGTTGTGTTCCTTCTACTTCAGGTTCAGTTCCTTCAAGAAAGGAACCCTGTCCTGTTCGTTAACAATATCCAATGAAAGTCTTAAAAGTGATATTTTTCAAGCACAAAATATAACTGTTCTCATGTTGATCGTCCTCGATCTCATTGTTCCACCCTACAGGCAATATCGAGACAGAATCAGCAACGACATTTTTTCTTTCATGACAATGAATAACAGTGAATTCAAATTCTCTTGTTAATCTTCCAGAGTTAATTTAGCATTATTCAAGAAATGAAAAGCTTTGTTGTCTGTGTAGACCTTGGCCACCTGACAAACAGATAATAACAAAACTTGACAAATCTCGATATGACAGCTTAAGCTTCCAACTAAGTAATGGACTCGTTACATTCACATTTTGTGAGTACATAGGTCGCAAAAACAGTAGTTTGATGACATATTACACCACCAATTTAAACTCCTGAAATAGCTCTGTTCAAAGACCAACTTTATAATAGTCTAAATGAGGGAACCTCAAGAAAGGCCTGCATCACAGCTTCACATTCAGCTTGTGCATGGACAAAATCAGTACCACAAAATATTTTTATCCGTTAGTGTAGCCAAATATGTTTAAAAATTAACAACCCGTGGTCTAGGGGTAGCGTCTTTGATTCATAATCAAAACGTCTTCGGTCCCGGGTTCGATCCCCGCCACTGCCTAAATTTTGATAAATAATCAGCATTGGCGGCCGAAGACTTCCGGCATAAGAAGTCAGCCTCATTCTGCCAACGGCCTTGTCAAAGAGGACGGAGGAGCGGATAGAGGTTCAGGGCACTCTCTTGTCCTAGGTGTGGGAAATTGCCCCTAAAGACGGAAGAATCAGCAATGATCAACGACATGGGGATGCAGAAGGCAATGGAAACCACTGCATTAAAGACACGTAACGTGTATCCACAGGACATGTGGCCTGTAATTGAAGAAGTGTCATGATGATCTCTCCATTGGCAAAAGATTCCGGAATAGTCCCCCATTCGGATCTCCGGGAGCGGACTGCCAAGGGGGAGGTTACCATGAGAAAAAGATTCAATAATCAACGAAAGGATAACGTTCTACGAGTCGGGGCGTGGAATGTCAGAAGCTTGAACGTGGTAGGGAAACTAGAAAATCTGAAAATGGAAATGCAAAGGCTCAATCTAGATATAGTAGGGGTCAGTGAAGTGAAGTGGAAGGAAGACAAGGATTTCTGGTCAGATGAGTATCGGGTAATATCAACAGCAGCAGAAAATGGTATAACAGGTGTAGGATTCGTTATGAATAGGAAGGTAGGGCAGAGGGTGTGTTACTGTGAACAGTCCAGTGACCGGGTTGTTCTAACCAGAATCGACAGCAGACCAACACCGACAACGATAGTTCAGGTATACATGCCGACGTCGCAAGCTGAAGATGAACAGATAGAGAAAGTGTATGAGGATATTGAAAGGGTAATGCAGTATGTAAAGGGGGACGAAAATCTAATAGTCATGGGCGACTGGAATGCAATTGTAGGGGAAGGAGTTGAAGAAAAGTTTACAGGAGAATATGGGCTTGGGACAAGGAATGAAAGAGGAGAAAGACTAATTGAGTTCTGTAACAAGTTTCAGCCAGTAATAGCAAATACCCTGTTCAAAAATCACAAGAGGAGGAGGTATACTTGGAAAAGGCCGGGAGATACGGGAAGATTTCAATTAGATTACATCATGGTCAGACAGAGATTCCGAAATCAGATACTGGATTGTAAGGCGTACCCAGGAACAGATATAGACTCAGATCACAACATAGTAGTGATGAAGAATAGGCTGAAGTTCGAGACATTAGTCAGGAAGAATCAATACGCAAAGAAGTGAGATACGGAAGTATTAAGGAATGACGAGATACGTTTGAAGTTCTCTAACGCTATAGATACAGCAATAAGGAATAGCGCAGTAGGCAGTACAGTTGAAGAGGAATGGACATCTCTAAAAAGGGCCATAACAAAAGTTGGGAAGGAAAACATAGGTACAAAGAAGGTAGCTGCGAAGAAACCATGGGTAACAGAAGAAATACTTCAGTTGATTGATGAAAGGAGGAAGTACAAACATGTTCCGGGAAAATCAGGAATACAGAAATACAAGTCGCTGAGGTTCAAATGGTTCAAATGGCTCTGAGCACTATGGGACTTATCTGCTGAGGTCATTAGTCCCTTAGAACTTAGAATTACTTAAACGTAACTAACCTAAAGACATCACACACATCCATGCCCGAGGCAGGATTCGAACCTGCGACCGTAGCGGTCGCGCGGTTCCAGACTGTAGCGCCTAGAACCACTCGGCCATTTCGGCCGGCAAGCCGCTGAGGAATGAAATAAATAGGAAGTGCAGGGAAGCTAAGACGAAATGGCTGCAGGAAAAATGTGAAGACATCGAAAAAGATATGATTGTCGGAAGGACAGACTCAGCATACAGGAAAGTCAACACAACCTGTGGTGACATTAAAAGCAACGGTGGTAACATTAAGAGTGCAACGGGAATTCCACTGTTAAATGCAGAGGAGAGAGCAGACAGGTGGAAAGAATACATTGAAAGCCTCTATGAGGGTGAAGATTTGTCTGATGTGATAGAAGAAGAAACAGGAGTCGATTTAGAAGAGACAGGGGATCCAGTACTAGAATCGGAATTTAAAAGAGCTTTGGAGGACTTACGGTCAAATAAGGCAGAAGGGATAGATAACATTCCATCAGAATTTCTAAAATCACTGGGGAAGTGGCAACAAAACGACTATTCACGTTGGTGTGTAGAATATATGAGTCTGGCGATATACCATCTGACTTTCGGAAAAGCATCATCCACACAATTCCGAAGACGGCAAGAGCTGACAAGTGCGAGAATTATCGCACAATCAGCTTAACAGCTCATGCATCGAAGCTGATTACAAGAATAATATACAGAAAAATGGAAAAGAAAATTGAGAATGCGCTAGGTGACGATCAGTTTGGCTTTAGGAAAAGTAAAGGGACGAGAGAGGCAATTCTGACGTTACGGCTAATAATGGAAGCAAGGCTAAAGAAAAATCAACACACTTTCATAGGATTTGTCGACCTGGAAAAAGCGTTCGACAATATAAAATGGTGCAAGCTGTTCGAGATTCTGAAAAAAAGTAGGGGTAAGCTATAGGGAGAGACGGGTCATATACAATATGTACAACAACCAAGGGGGAATAATAAGAGTGGATGATCAAGAACGAAGTGCTCGTATTAAGAAGGGTGTAAGACAAGGCTGTAGCCTTTCGCCCCTACTCTTCAATCTGTACATCGAGGAAGCAATGATGGAAATAAAAGAAAGGTTCAGGAGTGGAATTAAAATACAAGGTGAAAGGATATCAATGATACGATTCGCTGATGACATTGCTATCCTGAGTGAAAGTGAAGAAGAATTAAATGATCTGCTGAACGGAATGAACAGTCTAATGAGTACACAGTATGGTTTGAGAGTAAATCGAAGAAAGACGAAGGTAATGAGAAGTAATAGAAATGAGAACAGCGAGAAATTTAACATCAGGATTGATGGTCACGAAGTCAATGAAGTTAAGGAATTCTGCTACCTAGGCAGTAAAATAACCAATGACGGACGGAGCAAAGAGGACATCAAAAGCAGACTCGCTATGGCAAAAAAGGCATTTCTGGCCAAGAGAAGTCTACTAATATCCAATACCGGCCTTAATTTGAGGAAGAAATTTCTGAGGATGTACGTCTGGAGTGCAGCATTGTATGGTAGTGAAACATGGACCGTGGGAAAGCCGGAACAGAAGAGAATCGAAGCATTTGAGATGTGGTGCTATAGACGAATGTTGAAAATTAGGTGGACTGATAAGGTAAGGAATGATAAGGTTCTACGCAGAATCGGAGAGGAAAGGGATATGTGGAAAACACTGATAAGAAGAAGGGACAGGAAGATAGGACATCTGCTAAGACATGAGGGAATGACTTCCATGGTACTGGAGGGAGCTGTAGAGGGCAAAAACTGTAGAGGAAGACAGAGATTGGAATACGTCAAGCAAATAATTGAGGACGTAGGTTGCAAGTGCTACTCTGAGATGAAGAGGTTAGCACAGGAAAGGAATTCGTGGCGGGCCGCATCAAACTAGTCAGTAGACTGATGACCAAAAAAGATCTGCTTCTTTGCTGAAGGAACAGAAATAGTCACAAATTGCTTCAGTCTTCTCTGGATCAGGTTGAATTCCTGATGAAGCTACATTATGCTTGAGGAAATTCACTTGTCACCTACCAAACGCTGATTCCTATAAATTAACATTCACTCCATAATCCTCCGACACGCTCAACAACCTGTGTAACAACTTATTATGCTCCTCCCAGCTGTTTTGTACAATGAAGATATCATCAACTTCCTTTGTTATCCTCTTTCTTAAATAAGCAAGCAGTATGCTATTAAAACCTATGGTATAATGAAAGGAGCTGAACTCTGTTAAGATCAAAAGACAACTTGCAGACTGAACAGCAAGAGCCATGACACAAGAAAAACTGCCTTATATTTCCGAACTGAGGGAGGCAGCTCAGTCTGCCAATAACTTTCTCTTAAGATAATGGCTGAGAAAATGACAACTCCATGGAATTTATGTAGAAGTTCATCCAATATGAAGAGCCTATCAGTCTCACGTCGAATAAACGTTTTCATATGAATCCAGCACAAGCCTCATATAATCTCCTTTCATCAGAATGCAAACAATGGTTTAGCGTACGAACTAACAGCGGCTTAAGTGACACAGTGTCGTAGGAAGGGAGGGAAGGAGGGAATGTTGGGCTTAACGTCCCATCGACCTTGAGGTCATTAGTGATGGAGCACAAGCTCGCGTTGTGTTAAGATAGAAGAAGGAAATCAGTCATGCACTTTCAAAGGAATCATCCTGACTTTTGCCAGGAGCAATTGAGGGAAATCACGGAAAACTGAAATCTGGATGACCGGATATGGGTGTGAACCGTTGTCCTACCAAATGGGTGACCAGTGTGCTAATCACTGCACCACCTCACTTGGTCACCGTGTTGCAATATCTTCTGAATTCCTGCGTGCAGTTCCTTTTTATAAAACGACGGAGTAGGACAGGAATTGAGAAAAATCTTCCTACACTTCTTTTCTTTAAACTGATAAAAGAAACCCCTAATCGAACCTGGATGCCCTGAAGATACTAATGGATAATGTCACATGACATTAAATGAATCTCCTTTTACTTCTTCATTTGCCTCCTCGACAAAGCAAAGCAATTACTTGCAAAAAAAGTCTCTTTGGTAATTCAAAGAAAATTGTCTGAATTCTTTTCCTTAGCTATACTTTCATCAAACAACTGCCTCATAGACCCATTATTCATCATTGCTTGGTATATTAACAAAAAATGCTTTGCTAAAATTATTGTCAGCCGCCAGCACAACAACAAAATTCAAAGAAAACCTATGACCATGGGAAGGAAATTCAGCACCCATTCTCTTTTCACTTCACCACTTTTTCCAGTGATTTTCCCTTTCACTTTAGTCTGTTGCGAAGAAGAATAGGCCATGAAACTACCACTTCATACCTCTGAAAAGTTGACTCATTCAATACCCTCATTTGACTCCCCATAGCCAGAACACTTGACAAATCCATGCCATTTACATTTTTCCTCAGTGCTAGACACACTGATGACTTTACATTTTACTGATTTTCATTAGCCACATCTCCCTCATATGTTCAAAACTCAACATATCTACTTCTTAAGAATTTTCACCTCTCTCTGGTGCAGGTCCTGTACCGGCTACTAACATCATTTGTTATTCCTTTGGTGGTGCACTCGACAATTGCGTGTTATTCTGTGAATTAGCTGATCGCTCTTCAATGATCTGCGGTCCTGAATCTCTACTCTGTCACCTACAATTACCACCATTACTGCTGCTACCATGGTTATGTTCAAATCTGCTATTATTCCGATTACCCCGTCCTTTCTTAAAATTGTCATTTCTGTTCATAGTTCTTCCCTGAGCACCCACCTGTATTTACCATGAATACTCCTGCATGGATCATGGCGCTCACAGTAATAATTTTTATTTCACTGAGGCCTGCAATCAGAATATTCTAACTGACTGAATCCTCTACTATGCTAAGTTTCATCCTCACTATTACACTCCATTTCCCAAAGTAGGCTCTGAGAATCTTTAAAATCATTTCTGGAACAAACAACAAGAATGATTTGCTATAAATGTGAAGGTAATTTCGTCAGTGATATACGAATAAATTAAATGGAACTGTAGGTATTATGCAAAAATCAATTTTTCAAAAGCATTGTTTCAAAGAATCATACAATATTTGTGAAGTTACAATATTTAAGTTTTGAATCATTAGTGTTGCATGTCTCACTCTACCTTGAACTGCTTCGGACCAGTATGCAGACAGGAGCAAGCGACGAAACTCTTTGTATGAGTCACAATTTCGACCTAACAAACTCATACAAATCTCAGTTTCTCTTCCAAGTAACCGCAGAAAAATTCAATCTCACGACCAGCAGCCAAGGAAGGGAAAGTGAGAAGTTAGATTGCTCTAACTAAGCCCAAGGATGAATACTGTTTGATGTAGTACGACAATTTGAAATTTATGTACCGACAAGAAATGTTTATAATACAGGCATTCATTCTCAGTTCGTAACTTAATGATTAATTTGTACTCTACTTTGATGGGTCTGCCTCCTCTCACAATGAGGTTCTAGTTTTGGTTGATCTTCATGACCTTAACCAGATTCGTCATGTTGTAAGGTAGCAAGAGATCTGCATTTTACAATGTTTTCGACATGCACGATAACGCTTATTTAGACGTATTTCAATATCATTTGGTAGGACTAGAGACGAACCTTCCTAGCAGATTAAAACTGTGTGCCCGACCGAGACTCGAACTCGGGACCTTTGCCTTTCGCGGGCAAGTGCTCTACCAACTGAGCTACCGAAGCACGACTCACGCCCGGTACTCACAGCTTTACTTCTGCCAGTATCTCGTCTCCTACCTTCCAAACTTTACAGAAGCTCTCAACTTACAGAACTAGCACTCCTGAAAGAAAGGATATTGTAGAGACATGGCTTAGCCACAGCCTGGGGGATGTTTCCAGAATGAGTAAATTCACCTCTCGGTTTCAAAATAAAAACCAAAATACTGTTTCAGTGGAAACTAAACTGGCACTCATTCCACATGATCAGTATCTGTTATGCATTGTCAGTGTTATCAGCCAAAAAGAACGTTTACCCTACAGAATCATCATTACCTAACATCGATGTCCACACATAGATAACATTGCAAATCTTGACAAATTATTTAAACTATTCAATGTGAAAAAGTATCACTATTCTACTAATCATTCATAAGTATCTTAAATTTCGCCAAACCGACAAAGAAATACAGCATGACTCACAGAGTTTCCGATTCACAGTTCAGCACACAGTGCAACTACAAGTTCATTTTACAGCAGAATATACGTAAATTTTTCAATCCCAATTAAATACAAAAGAAAGCGTGATGATATGCCAGTACATTCTTAGCACCTGGATACTGCTGTCCACAAACCTGGCATGAAATCGCTCCTACATTTATACGTATAAGTCCTCAAAAATACACACGTCAGGAAAAATTTGGAATGTCATAAAGTGTACTAAAATGATTTTTAATAGTACAACAGCTGAGCTTTGCACAATATCTTATTTAAAAAAAACATAATTTCTTCTGAAAACAAGAACGATTTTGGTTAGTTTCAAAAAATCATTACAAAACAAAGCAGGGTCTCCAAAGTATACATCTTGCAAACAAATACAGTGAAAATCTTTATCTCATGATGATGATTATCAGTATTTAGTAGCGAGTATGTTCTTCCACTCCGCAAGGCTTGCTCTGGATGAGACCATCAAGTTTACCTAGCGGTACGAGGTCCCACTCCTCAATGACAGCTTCAGTGGGGTCCTGAAGGTTCTCGAGTGGATTCGGATGCCGTGCAGTGGCGACCTTCAATAGGTCCCATCCTCACTCAGTTGCATTCATGTCTGGTGACTGTACAGGTCAATGCATTCAGTTTATGTCGCATCTTTGAAGATATCGAGACACTGCACTGCCATTCACTAGGATGAAGTTGTCACCGACTTCACGTCTGCAGGGCCTTACAATCGTTTGTATGACCTCTTGGATGTATCGGAAACCAGTCAAATTGACATAGGTGGGAATTTGAGGGGTCTGCCGGCCCATCACTATTGCCGCCAAGAAAATTACACTTCCCCCTGCAAACGGATGGACTTCCTGAACGTAGCGGCGCTGCTGGTATCGCCTAGCACTTCTCCAAACCCTAACACTTCTGGTATTTGGTCACAAGCCAATCCTGGTCTCGTCAGCAAACACGACATTACTCCATTGACCAATGTTCTAGTGTTCGATTGCAAAACTTCTCGTTGGTCTTTTAGAATGAAGGCCAGCTTGATGCAATCTTCTATGCAGTGTTTGGCCTGAGATGCGAATCCCAGTTGCCCAGGAGAAGTCATTACCAGTATTTATGGCAGTTGATACTGGACGCCTGAGAACCGACAGCTGCAGGAAACGATCCTACATTGGTGTTGTCATGCGAGGATGACCACTGCGAGGTCTATCGTTCACAGTTACTTGATAATGCTCTAGAATCCGTCATCTTCGCAAGAAATAGGAACACTCTGCAATGCACAAAAGCACACGGACTTGTACCACTACTGAAATAAATTCCTGCTTGCTTTCTCTAATGCGTCAGCATTGAGGTGCGCTCTGTTGGTAGCAGGACGAAGCTGGAGCTGTCACACTATGCAAATAAATTGAAAACGACTTGTGTGAGTGCGTACGTGAGGATAACTCCATTTTTTTTGAAAAGTGGACTTGTACCACTATTGAAATAAGCCCTTCATTTAGAGTCAGTTGTCATTCATCTCGCCAACTGGAAATTTTGTCTAGGTCGTATCATCCTACAGTCACTCATCTTCGACACCTTCCCGTAAGCCACAGCAACATCAGCAAACAACCGCAGATTGCTTCGCACCCTGCTCGCCAGATCATTTATGTATATAGAAAATAATCTCTGTCACGTATCTGGGTCAACCTACACATGTTGTTGTTGTTGTGGTCTTCAGTCCTGAGACTGGTTTGATGCAGCTCTCCATGCTACTCTATCCTGTGCAAGCTTTTTCATCTCCCAGTACCTACTGCATCCTACATCCTTCTGAATCTGCTTAGTGTATTCATCTCTTGGTCTCCCTCTACGATTTATACCCTCCACGCTGCCCTCCAATACTAAATTGGTGATACCTTGATGTCTCAGAACATGTCCTACCAACCGATCCCTTCTTCTGGTCAAGTTGTGCCACAAACTTCTCTTCTCCCCAATCCTATTCAATACTTCCTCATTAGTTATGTGATCTACCCATCTAATCTTCAGCATTCTTCTGTAGCACCACATTTCGAAAGCTTCTATTCTCTTCTTGTCCAAACTATTTATCGTCCATGTTTCACTTCCATACATGGCTACACTCCATACGAATACTTTCAGAAATGACTTCCTGACACTTAAATCAATACTGGATGTTAACAAATTTCTCTTCTTCAGAAACGCTTTCCTTGCTATTGCCAGCCTACATTTTATATCCTCTCTACTTCGACCATCATCAGTTATTTTGCTCCCCAAATAGCAAAACTCCTCTACTACTTTAAGTGCCTCATTTCCCAATCTAATTCCCTCAGCATCACCCGACTTAATTAGACTACATTCCATTATCCTTGTTTTGCTTTTGTTGATGTTCATCTTATATCCTCCTTTCAAGACACTCTTCATTCCATTCAACTGCTCTTCCAAGTCCTTTGCTGTCTCTGACAGAATTACAATGTCATCGGCGAACCTCAAAGTTTTTATTTCTTCTCCATGAATTTTAATGCCTACTCCGAATTTTTCTTTTGTTTCCTTTACTGCTTGCTCAATATACAGATTGAACAACATCGGGGAGAGGCTACAACCCTGTCTTACTCCCTTCCCAACCACTGCTTCCCTTTCATGTCCCTCGACTCTTATAACTGCCATCTGGTTTCTGTACAAATTGTAAATAGCCTTTCGTTCCCTGTATTTTACCCCTGCCACATTTAGAATTTGAAAGAGAGTATAACCTACACATATCGGAAAAAAATAACAACACCAAGAATGAGCTGTGCGATAAAACTAAAGTTGGTAGGCGTTGCTTCTATATTTGAAAGATGATGTCTATTAAAATTTCGCGCCGAGCGGTCTAAGGCGCTGCAGGCATAGAGTGTGCGGCTGGTCCCGGCGGAGGTTCGAGTCCTCCCTCGGGCATGGGTGTGTGTGTTTGTCCTTAGGGTAATTTAGGTTAAGTAGTGTGTAAGCTTAGGGACTGATGACCTTGGCAGTTAAGTCCCACAAGATTTCAAGCCAATTTTTAAAATTTCGCTCCAGTCGCATAACAATGACGCTTGTAGCGCCACTATGAGCGCTGTAGCGTTCATGAGCGCTTGTTAAATTTGAGACTGGACGTGGTGAGTTGATGTTAGTCAAGAATGCCTCTAAGGCGACAAAGACGCCATTATCAGCAGCTCACTCAGCTTCAACGGGGCCGTGGAGCAAGGTTATGAGAAGCAGGACGTTCGTTCTGCGATATTTCAGAATTGTCAGGAATGTACCCACCGTGCGTGATTGCTGGCAACGTGCGGTCGCAAGAAGACCGGACTCTGGCCGGCCACGTGATCTACCGAGAAGGAAGACCATCATGTTCGGCGTATGGCTCTTGCGCATCGTACGACATCTGCAGCAGTAATTTGAGCAGCAGTTTGCACCATACTGATACAAAGAAGTTACAAAAGGGTTACTTCAAGGACAAAATTTGGAAATTTGTGGTAAGGTTATCGGTCCCTAAACTTACACACAACTTAATCTGAATGAAACTAACTTACGCTAAGAACAACACACATACCCATGTCCGAGAAAGGACTCGAACCTCCAAAGTGACAGGGTGCCTCAAACCGCTCGGCTATCCCGCGCTGCTACTTCAAGGCAATCCAGAGTAAGGCACAGTAGCATGCAGTCCACTAACCCCAAACCATCTCCACTTGGGGCTCCTGTGGTATCAAACGAGAGCTCATTGGAGGTCAGGGTGGAAGCCTGTTGTGTATTCAAATGAAGCCTGGCTCTGCCTCAGTGTTAGCTATGACCATTCGTCGGTCAGGAGAAGGCCAGTTGAGGGCCTGCAAACAATATGTCTGACTCCTAGACACACTTTACTTACACTAAGGTTATAGTTTGGTGTATAACAGGAGTACTCTCGTGGTTATCCCATGCACTCAGTCTACAAATCTGTACGCCAACCTGTTGATTTTACCTGTTATAGTGCCATTCAGGGGAGGTTTTCCAACAGAATAACGCTCGTCCAAATATTTCTGTTGAAACCCCACATGCTCTACAGAGTGTTGACGTGTTGCCTTTGGCCTGCTCGATCGCCTCATCTATCTCCAATCGCGTACATATGGGATATCATCGGACGACAACGCTGAGTCATTCACAGCCAGCTGTAGCCGTCCCTGTATTGACCGATCATCTGCAACATTCATGTAACTCCATCCCGCACCGAGCGACGAGGCGCAGTGGTTTGCACACTGGACTGCCATTCGGGAGGACGACGGTTCAAAGCGGCGTCCGGCCATCCTGATTTAGGTTATCCGTGGTTTTTCTAAATCGCCTAAGGCAAATGCCGGAGTGGTTCCTTTGAAGGCGCACGGCCGACTTCCTCCCTAATCTTTTCCTAATCCGATGGGACCTTAGCAGCCAGTTTCTAGGCAGCTTGGCACAATGGCAGCATGATCGCAAGCACACACACAAGCAGAGCCACACACCACAGACGCTTCTGGTGAAAACCGCGTGCACTTGGTGTTTTAGATCAACGTTTTAACTTAATTATGAATTTCAACAAAATGTCTCATGTACTAACACGAAGAGGTCTATCCAAATAACATCTTACTTTTAAACTCCTCCAGCGAAAACGGATCGATTTTCTGCTCTGAAATTTAATAGTCATAGCCAACTGAGCTGTATTCATAGTGTGTAATTTTGCACTTGGCTACTTCACTCATAAAGTACAGCATCATGAAGGCTGCGACTGTTGATAAATATAAATAAAGCAATTTAGTACATAGTTATTTTTAGTTTTCCACTACGCATTACTGTGGCTCACACTATCATCTTCAGGTGGAGGATTGTGTAGTAGCATTTCTGGTGTCAGTGAGGAGTACAGATGCATTTTCAAAGCTGTAGGCCAAGAGCAAGGGACGTTATGTTGCCTCTTTTACTGATGAAAAAATTGGTTTTCTGGAAAAGACACCGGTACACAATGCTGTCGTAGGATTGCCTGAGAGTGGAACGCTCGGGCAAAATAAGGACTGAACATCATTCGTATCAATATTTTTTTTAACACCCCTCAGGAAAAGTGACTTTACCAGTTAGGTCAACAGGACCTTGACACATTAAGGCAAAACCATGCAATTATATAAAAGAATTAAAGAACAGTTATTGATAATCAATAAAACAATCTCTTTAAGCAAAAAACTCAAGAATGCTTCAAATATCACCGTTTTATAACAAGTGTAACATGACAGAAAAGCAGTCTTCAAAACAGGCAGGTAATAAACATCTTCAGAATGTGTTTGACTAAAATACAACAGATAATTCAGGTTTACCTTAAAGGAGTTCATTAAAAGGAAAGAAATACAATTAAAGCTGCTTGATATGAAACCATCATGCATCGAGAAATGTCGTCCGAGCTTAGGGCAGGCCCGATACACTACTCACCATACCTCTCATTTTCTAAGCAAGTAGTGGGCACGCATCCCAAGGCACAAACATACAATGATCGCCCAATGAACAGAGAAGTAACTTCTAAGTAAAACGTATAGAAATTTGAGTCATCAGATTACGCTCTGGCAGCGTAGGGAAAACAGTTGTAATAAGTCGTTACTTGCACCAGATGGTAAAGCAGTTTAGCATCCAACCGATATTCAGCTTCAAAGCACGTCTCGAGGCAGAAACTGTAGCTGCTTCACCGTGACGTGGGACGGAATACATAGGCGGAAGAAAGACACGAACAGGTGGTTGATGAATCTTACCTACGTTAGACACAAGCTTGGCTTTGAAATATAACCCACCAGAATATATGCAACAAGATTTGCCTCTGTAAGAGGCATCAGTTTGCTGGCTCCAAATAATGAAAGAAAGCTACCTGGCAATTTCGTGCACAACGTACCAGGCAAAAAAAAAAAAAAGAAATTAGAATATCATGAATAACGATACACTGAACATTGCAAAAAAATTTACAGAACCCCAAAAATTTAAAACACACTAAATCACAACTCTACAAGTACCAAATTGCAGCTGCTGTGTTGTCATATGAGCGACTCGCTCCTCAAATCGTCTGGTCAGACACAGGTACAGGGAACAACAACAATAGGAGGCTGAACGAGTCCGATACAGAAGCAGGAAGATACAAACATGCACACAAATCGAACCAGTCACAATTATCATGCTCACAGCGGGGAGCAAGATCAGACTTTACGAATGCCTCGTGGTTTCGGCACCATAGTATCGAATTATAAGTAGCTCTCCGAGCATCCAAAGCTACTGTGGGGTGACATACAGTGGAAAAGCTTGGAGACGCTAGGAAATTCGAGGATGACAACGACACACCGTCCGCCTCAAACCCTGGTCAATAAAGGAATAACGTATCCACTCCTGTTTTCGGTGCACATCCTTCGTGCCCAGGAGATGCTCAGCCAGACAAACGTAGTAGAACATGGTAGAACAAACATCCTGCCTGTTGCCCACAGATCTTCACTGTGTGTGCTGCTCCACTCATTGCCTCTCCCAGTAAAATGGGCTCAACGCCACTAGCGGCAAAAGTGTCATGCTCATGCACACCAAAGATCGTGTTCTAAGAAACGTATTGCTAGCTACCGAGCGCGCAATGATTCAGACACTGTTAAAGTTAGAAACACGAATTTGTAAGTGTGAAGTGTACTTTCAACGTGATTAGTATCGAAAAAGTGCTGCACGCTGCCATTTGTAGCATGTGTACTTAAATCTACATTTTTGCATACTTTCACAACAAAAATGTTTTTCATCTCAAAGATATGTTTGCTTACACTGAATACAAAGACAAGTGAAAGATGCCATTTGGGGAGCTTGGCTATTCATCTACTGTACTTCAAAATTCAATTATTAGATAAAATGGTTTTGTATGCATAAATATCATAAATATGTTTTTCTTTTATTTTGAAAGTATCGAAGGGGTGCAACAGAATACATGTTCGTAAGTATGAGAGAAAGTCATCAACGGTAACAGCAAAATTAATTTAATCTTTTGAGTTATTGCTGAATTTAGACTTCTTGCTAACTATAAATATATCATGGATTTAATGAACGAAAAGCTTAACAATTAAGAATATAATGTTGCAAGAGCAAGATTTTGTAGTTTACATTGTATTAACAATATTTACTCATGTTTTACACATTACATTTCTTAATTTCCTTATTGTGTTTGAAGGTTCATAAGAACAGATCATACATATATCCCGAAGGTGGAAGGTGATAAATATGTCTTCCCAGTATACGGGAAGCCAACAACCACTGACATAAACATACATGCTTTCTTCTGCCAGCGCAACATGCAAAAACTAGCAGCATACCACTCAGTGATTCATAGAGATCCAAAAATCCAATTGAGTGACGAGACTATCCAGAATACAATGAGAATCATGAAACAAATAACTGCAACTTATAGGTATAAAGCCAACTAAGAGACAGCTTGGCTAAAAATGGAAGAAAATGAACAAAATAACCACCAAGGATCGGGAAATACAATAACAAAATTCATTTCCTTCTTCGGTAATATCTAGCAGAAAATTGCCCGTATCTTCCAAGGATATAAAATAAGAACTGCATTTCAAGCAAACAATAAAATTTACAACAGAGTACAACATAACTTAAAAAGCAGCTAAGATAAGTTTTCATTTCCTTGCATACGTTTACATGTAGTAAATTCCCAGCTGAGTACATAAGTCAAACAGTTTGTAACGTCCACACCAGCTTCGAAGATCACATCAGTGCCTTCTAGTAGAACGCACAACACCACTCAGCAGCAGCCTCCTGTAAAAGGTACAACACATCCATCTGACAGTCTACAAAGCAACCTTAAGATACTACACACAATGATAAAAAGACACAAGATGTCTCTGTGTGAAGAACTAGGATTCCGTATCAACAGAAAGGAACTTGGGGAAAATCGGTTCAATGACAGTAATGAAACAGACTCAACCAACTTTTTCGAAAGCTTTGACAAAGTACTTGAAGCGTTTTCATAATTTATGATAAATATCAGTGCACAGCGCTTTATTTAATAGCTTCCATTCATATCCCAATAAGTTACATCTACAGTATATGTGAATGAAGTTTTGATCTATCTGTAGTATGTATGTGAAGAGCACAAGGCAAAAATAATGATAGTCAATTTTTTCCCATTTTCAGGTTAGTACAGGAGTTTGTAGCTCAAATACGGCCGAATTTGTAGGGGGATGTACACGGCAAGAATGTTGGCGGTTACTAAGTTATTTGCCATTTTATTTTTGTTGTGCACGGTAAAACCAATGAATGTAATCTGTGTTCAGGGCACATATGATGAGAGTCATTTCAAAAGGTTGGCAAAACCTGTTTGATCAGGAGTTCAACGTGCTGTCTTCATTCTTTTGTTTACTTTGTGTTTGTGGTTATAAAGTTGCCAAAGTTTATAGCTTGTGTTCTTGGTAGTAGTTTCTTTGAAAATGAGTGAATTAAGTGAGTAGAGTGTGGATGAAGATTGTGAAAACGTCAATAAACCTAGCACAAAGAAGATAAAATCCCATGGAGTGCGTACTCACGAAACTGGGCCCGATTGCAGATGTAAAAGACTACAGTGTTTTGATAGAGTTTGTCAAGGTGAAGGAAAAAGATTAATTTCTCATTTTAATAGTTTAGAATCTAATGATGCTCAGTCCACATACTTGGCTGGGCTTATCAATGTTTATGACGTCAAAAATCGCAGATCAAGAAAGCCTGAAAATGAATCACGTTTTAATGATAAGAGCTACACCTACAAAGTAAGAATAAAGGCTGGTGATTTATTGACACCCCTGTGAGTTATAATACATTTTTGTCTATTTTTGGGGTAACTGGGGGAAGGGTTCAAACTATTCAAATGAGTCTGAAAGAAACAGGTGAACCACCAACAGAAAAGAGAGGAAAGTATGTCCACAAACATTGTAGGACCTCAGAAGAAGTTAAGCAAAGTGTCATTGATCACATTGCACCGTTTAAGGGCCGTACAAGCCATTATAGTTTTGATAAAACTAAAAAAAACATGCTTGCCAGACACTTTAAATTTGAAAAAAATGTGCACATTGTACAAGACAGGTAGGCCTAGTGGTAAGATTGTGTCCAATGAACATTACAGATATTCGTATCTAAGTTTAACATAGCTTTCGGATATCCCAGAAGTGACACCTGCAGTGCCTGTGACAGGTACCAAGCAGAAATGAAAGCTCTAAACCTCCAGCTGGAACAGACTAATGATGTCAAGGAAAAAGCAAATATTTTAAGCAGCATTAAGAGAAAACAATGTGAGAATGAACTACACTTGACGAAAGCTAACATGTTTTATGACAGAAAGAGAAAATGTAGGAAAATTTCAAGGAAAAGGGAGGATACTGAGGCACTTACCATTGACTTTCAAAAAAATTTAAGCTTACCTAATTTGACCACAAATGACATTTACTACCTCTGTCAATTGTCATTGTATTTGTTCAATGTCCACAGCCTATCTACGGGAAATGCAACTTTTTTTGCTCACCCAGTAACAGAAGGAGGTAAAGGTGCAGACGAAGTAGTATCGATGTTGCACTATTGTATCTTCACCATGTTACAGTCCAGTGTCAAAAACTTGTACATATTTTGCGATTCTTGTAGCGGCCAGAACAAGAACTACACCATGTTTCACTTCTGTCATCATGTGGTACAAATCCATAAAAAAGTAGACTGCATAACAACCTTATTCTCTATTCGCGGCCATTCTTACCTAGAATGCGATGGAGATATGGCCCTGATAAACGGCAGATTTCCCGCAGAGATACCAGAACACTGGCTAAATGAAATAAAGAATGTCAGAGTAAAGCCTTCGCCTTTCACTGTGATTGAAGCTGACCAAAACCTATTTAGAAAATGGACTGCTTTTTTGGAAAATCACTATCACAAGAAATGTCCATTTGCTACACCACCAATTCGTGGAATAAAATTTTCAAAAGACCATTGTAGCTTTCTAGAATGAAATTTTCACTCTACAGCGGAGTGTGCGCTGATATGAAACTTCCTGGCAGATTAAAACTGTGTACCGGACCGAGACTCGAACTCGGGACCTTTGCCTTTCGTGGGCAAGTGCTCTACCAACTGAGCTACCCAAGCACGACTCACGCCCCGTCCTCACAGCTTTACTTCTGCCAGTACCTCGTCTCCTACCTTCCAAACTTTACAGAAGCTCTCCTGCGAACCTTGCAGAACTAGCACTCCTGAAAGAAAGGATATTGCGGAGACATGGCTTACCCACAGCCTGGGGGATGTTTCTAAAATGAAATTTTCACTCTACAGCAGAGTGTGCGCTGATATGAAACTTCCTGGCAGATTAAAACTGCGTTGAACACAGATCATCTTACCTGGATGATTTCTTATGTCACCAATCCTAACACAACACCAACTTACCAAGCTTTCAAGAGAGACAGAAGACCCTGGTGATAATACGTCCTTCTCTTTACCACTAATTCTGCGTGAAGGTAAGAGAAAATGACTCAACACTTTACTTTTGCTTTCACGTATCGATAATCTATAGACCTATAATAAGTTATAGAATAATACCTTATAACAATAGTGTAACCTTGAAAGTAATGGAAACTTATCAGTACAGGAAATGTTTTTGCCGTTATTGCAACAGATGTTTTAGTTAGGTTATTAATTAAATTCATAATACGCTATGTAAGTAGGTAGGTTACCATTTTATGACAAAAACCACCAGCAGGTTCCCCGGTTTTAGCCCAAAAGTTTGCTTTTTACCAGATCTGATTAAACTAAAACCTGGAAAGTACCAAGACCTGCAGCACCTGAAGCAGTTTTGCAGTCCAACTGCTCAAAAGTACTTTGAAGAACTTCCTCACTGACAAAACAAAGTTGTAAGTAACAGTATTAAAATAAAATCTTTGTGGGCTTAGTGTGTTAAAATCTTGAATATTATAAATCTTATAAAATAAACAGTAAACAGAATCTGTTTACAGGTTACAAGATCCACTGAAGAAGCACAGAAAGATAGTGGACTTTCATCGTTTTTACCAAGTTTTTTATGACTACCATCACTTTTATCATTTTTTTTGTGTACCTATTTAAGTTTATAATTAATAAAGTACCTTAAAATTGAAAATGTGTTTATTGTATTTCATTTAGTACCTAAACAAATAGATATAGAACAATAAAAATGTTGTTGTGATAATTGTACGGTGAACGTTTGTGATATACGAGAGACTAGAGCAGAAAATTGGTCGTCTTGAAAAGTTACAAAAAAGTGACTATCATCATTTTTGCCTTGTGCTCTTCATGTATGATCAGTCTTAACTAATCTTCTAACGCAAGAATGAAATTAAGAAACATAAACACGTAAACCATATGAAAAATTTTGTTATACAGCAATATCAACAACCAAAATCCGGCATCTGCAACACCAGATGACTAGTCATTTTGCTTTTTGTTCTCTAAATCCATTATAAATTTATAATTAGCAAGATCTACATACAATAGCCACCCACTGTATTAATTTAATTTTGCTCTTACTCTTGATGACTTTCTCTCATGGTTATGCACATGTTCACATCTGTCACAGCCCATATATATACATACAGGGTGGCCCATTGATCGTGACCGGGCCAAATATCTCACGAAATAAGCGTCAAACGAAAAAACTACAAAGAACGAAACATGTGTAGCTTGAAGGGGGAGGCCAGATGGCGCTATGGTTGGCCCGCTAGATGGCACTGCCATAGGTCAAACGGATATCAACAGCGTTTTTTTTTAAATAGGAACCCCCCATTTTTTAATTACATATTCGTGTAGTACGTGAAGAAATATGAATGTTTCAGTTGGACCCCTTTTTTCGCTTTGTGATAGATGGCGCTGTAATAGTCACAAACGTATAAGTACGTGTTATCACGTAACATTCCGCCAGTGCTGTCGGTATTTGGTTCGTGATACATTACCCGTGTTAAAATGGACCGTTTACCAAATGCGGAAAAGGTCGATATCGTGTTGATGTGAGATATTTGGCCCACTCACTATCAATGGATATTTTCGGACGTACTTAATCTTGGAAGTACAATTCCTCTTAAAAAATCTTGCTTATTTAAAAATAAATTAACAATACATTACCGGAAAACCAATTTTATTACCACCCAAAGACACAACAAAACCTTCCTTGTACTTAGTCTGCTGCTGTGAAAAAGCGTTTGCTCTGTTTTTTGACACCAGCAATGTAACTACATAACTCTCCGCATGAAAGTATAAATCACCGAAACGCTTACTGTGAAAATAAATGAGTGGCTGATGTAGCAATTTTGCAATGCTGATCCTTTCGCGTTGATTAATTATGTTATCGGATAATAAGCATCCAGGGGGTGATGCATTTCCGGTATTTTGCATTAGAAAGAACAGCTGTGACAGCAGAAAGCGCAGTGCAACCTCTGTCAGCTGCATCGCAGAGAAGCGGCATTGCAGTCGATCGCCAGCCGAGCGAGGACAATGGAAGTCCACTTCCCCCATCCCGGCACGCGGCGCGGACAAAGAACCGGCCAGCCAGCGGCAATTTCTGGAGTCTGGGGTATCCGTGCCTGCCGTCTTGCAGGCCTGTGATTCATTCGTCTCTTTACGGACTGTGCGAGTGCGCAAACGCGCTTGGCGGTGAGAGTTTGACGTTGCGAGAGTGACCTCAGACGAGCCCGCCAACGCAGTTGCCGAGGCAGGCAAAGCAGAGAGGCCGCTGCACGTGCTAGAGCTGCTCTTCCGTAGGCATACAGGCTGGGAAAATCGACTTGATAAAAGGGCGAGAGCAGGGTAGGGAATTTCGAATCGGGCAAAATACTTCAGGTAACCACTGGTCGGAAATACTCCTTTCTGGGGATACTGTCATTTAACGACATGCTCTGGGAAGTCAACACCAGTGATGAGTTGCTCGAAAGAGTTTTGAATCTTCCACAACATGCCAGGAATTCTTCGACGGAATATCCCAATCATTTCGTCTGCGACGTCAAATTTGTAACAATGTTGGAGACTGGAATTTCGAACATTCTTTTCAAAAAAAGTGATTTGGGAAAATAAGATTGCTTAAAATTTAAATTATGTACTCTTTTTAATCGTAGGTTTAGTTCAAATTTACTTGTCTTTGCCGGCCATAGTGGCCGAGCGGTTCTAGGCGCTACAGACTGTAACCGCGCGACCGCTACGTCGCAGATTCGAATCCTGCCTCGGGCATGGATGTGTGTGATGTCCTTAGGTTAGATAGGTTTAAGTAGTTCTAAGTTCTCGGGGACTGATGACCTCAGAAGTTACATCCCATAGCGCTCAGAGCCATTTGAACCACTTTTACTTGTCTTTCGCCCCTTTATACTAAAAATTCATTCGTACTCTCTGTACATCAACAACTGTTGAAACTCGTTGGTTTTAGATTTCATTACTTCATAATTGGGGTGTAAAGCTAGTTCGCGTCCGTAGTTGAAAGCTACACGTGCACCCTGGGTAACGCTAAATGAACTAGCACCATACTGGCGACCAGACAATCGGTAAACGATCTCCTGGTCATAATCAAATCACGATGACTCTCAGAAAACGGAATGCTGAGCGTCCTTCTGAGGGCAACTTGATTAGACAGCTCGGACCGATCGTACGAGTCTGCCAACTTAATATTGAAGGCATAAGTAAAGCCAAATGCCAATACATGCATAAAATTTTAACATTGTACAACATTGGCATAGTTGCAATCCAGGAGACCCATACAGAAAACGATGAGCAACTAAGATCAAGAGGTAAAATAACGTGCTATGACCTGATAGGTGCTACACATCACAGGCATTATGGTACAGCAACGTACGTTAGAAAGGACATAGAGGCTGCAGTCCTTATTTCTACATCTACCACCAAAGTGCATTTAAGTCAGCTGCATGGGGAACTGAAACCCACCCTGATCTATGCTTTGTTGCGGCTGACACTAATAACAAACCTATACCAGCCTCCGGCAGAATATTTGGGGACTTCCCTCACTCCCAACATCGTCCGGTTCTCATAGAAATAGGCATTACTATCCCCCTAATTTCCTCGTATCCTCGGCCCAGATGGAACTTTGGGAAACCGGACTGGGCTACTTTCTCAGAAAAACTTGATAAACGCCTTGGATGGATACCTCAAACTTATAAAAATTACAAAAGATTTGTGGAAGCAGTCATCAGCTCAGCTAAGGACAGCATTCCCCAGGGATTTAGAAAAGAATACGTGCCGGGGTGGAACGAAGAGAGTGAGCGCCTCTATAAACAGTTCCTAGAGCATGGGGATAGGGAGATTGCAGATGACTTATTGCACAGTCTGGACGCTGCCAGGCGCACTAAATGGATAGAGACTGTTGAGGAAATGGACTTCACAAAATCAAGCAGAAAGGCGTGGTCGCTACTTTAGAAGCTTGGTGGCAGTAGCAGGAACCAACGACCAACCAGCTTTATTTCTCCAAACACAGTTGCGGCGCTCATCAGTAAAACTTCTAGAGCTCCAGGGGACCGAGCTCATACCATAAAAGTTAAAGAGGAACTTAAAAAGTTGAAATCTTTAGTAGGAAACAATTCACTACACTCACAGCCCTTCTCAATCGAAGAGATAACACTGGCTCTGAGAGACGTCAAGCCACGGAAAGCCCCAGGTTTTGATGGAATTCAGCCAGAGTTTCTGATTCACTGACGTAAATTTGCAAAATTATGGCTTGCACAGTTCTTCTCCAGCATGATAGAAACTGGAAGAATACCAAATACCCTTAAGAAACCAAAAATCATAACGATACTGAAACCAGGTAAACCGAATGACCAACCAAACAGCTAACGCCCAATTGCCTTTCTTAGCATGATCTACAAACTACTGGAGAGATATGTAACAGAATAAGTCCAGATATCCTAAAGTGTATCCCTGTGGAACAAGCAGGCTTCCGGCCAAACAGGAGCTGCACAGATCAAGTCCTCTCACTAACTTCCTACATCGAGGCAGGCTTCCAAAGACAAGAAAAAACATCCGTGGTATTTATAGACCTGACAGCGGCTTATGATACTGTATGGAGGCAAGGCCTGATTTACAAACTTCTGCTCTGCAACAGACCATTCCAGGTGATACTTGGAAACTATAGGAGCAAAACAATGAAACTCAATAATGGCTTGCCCCAAGCATCAGTCCTGGCACCGCTACTTTGCAGCATGTATATAGCCGATATGCCTAATACTAAATCTGAAAATTTTGGAAATGCAGATGACTGGGCCATAACTACACAACATTGAGATATGGAGCATACTGAGACTGTCCTGACAAGCGAGTTGTCCTTGCTGGGAACGTACTTTCGTGAATGGAGACTACAACCTAGTCCAACTAAAACTGAGGCTATGTGTTTCCACCTGAATAATAAATTGGCTAACAGACGCCGTAAGATATATTTTGATAACAATATTCTGCCTTATAAGAAAAATCCAAAATACCTGGGAATGACATTAGATAGAACCCTGAGCTACAAACAACACCTAATCAACACTGCTGCAAAAATCCGTACTAGGAACAATATCATTCAGAAACTATGTGGTACCAGCTGGAGCTCCTCCGCCTCTACCTTGCGATGCTCTGCTTTGGGACTTGGCTACTCTGCGGCAGAGTACTGTTCCCCTGTTTGTCTAAAGAGCGCTCACACCAAGATAGTGGACACAATACTGAAACAAACTATGAGGATTATTTCAGGTACAATAAAATCAACCCCCATTCACTGGCTACCTGTACTGAGCCACATACAGCCACCTCACTTACGAAGAGAACATGCGCTTCTAAGAGAATTAAAAAAATACAAGACAACCCGCAACTTCCGATTCACGCCTTGAGCAAAGGCATTGGCAGAGATACATTGCGCTGTAGACATCCACCTCTTATAAGGGCCAAAGATCTGGAGGAAAATGGTTTCTGTCTTGAAGAACGCTGGAAAGTGAAATGGGAAGAATCAGCACCACCACAGGTAAACACCTTACTGGAACCGTCGAACAGACCTCCAGGCTTTGGCTTACCACGTAAAACCTGGACCATCCTCGACAGGATCAGGACGGGCCATGGTCGATGTGCGGACTCTCTACACAAATGGGGAAGAGCACCATCCCCAAAGCGCGACTGCGGCGCTGAGAAGCAGACGATCCGGCACATCATTGCAGAGTGCCCTCTGAGAGCCTACTCAGGTCAAACAACGGACTTCCTGGATGCGACTCGAAGTGCAGTTCAATATATTAAAAACCTAAATGTTAATTTGTAATTATATATATGTTGTTCATGACATAACTGCATTTAATTCTTTATGTCTTGTTTTTTAGTGCCAAAGTTATAAAGTTATTGTAGCAGCTTATTCTCTATAAACGTGATTTGTACTTGCCATACGCTAAATAAATAACTTCATAATTATCAACTCATAGTATCAACCGTCGACAATCTTAGTACTGTGCTGTTTCTGTAAATGTAAGATAAAGTTCCGCGGTCTTACCGTAAGTGAGCCATTCGGGAGCGACCGATCGCCATGTCATCCTCTGTAACAGCGTCACCAGATGTGGTACGGAGTACCGGAGCGAGTATGAGTCTGATGTTAGGGTTGCGTACTTCACAATTCAAGATGCCGCCGCTGTTACATCAGTGCTAACGGGCTTCCTTCTTTTCCGCTGTAGTTGCACGAGTGTGACCAGTCTGCGAACTGTGGTGCTGCGGTCGCTTTCTACTCGTCGATAGTTCTCTCTTACTGAAGCGTGCAGGTGTGAAAGGTTAGTCGTAACTTACTGTTAGTACGAAAGATGAGCACACGATCTTGTTGCTGTAATGTAGCACTGACAAGGCGAAATGACCGATTGTCGAGATCAGATGGCCTTCAATGAAGCTGTGTTTTGCGGATTGTGGAGGGTGTGAGACGAAAAGTAACTGATGCAGAAAACACAAAAGCAAATATGTTCCATTATAGGAGTGAGATATAGAATAAGTTTCACTCTATAGACCACGCTTCAGGCGGAAACATACAAATGTCGTTCAGTGCAAACAAAATGGTTGTATTCTTGTTTGTTCCGCCTACACCATGAGAAAATGTACGTGCTGTGTCAAACAAAACTGGGCACAGAGGAGTCTCACTGTTACATCCCATCTACAAAAAAGGATGCTATTCCTATATTCGTTTGGTAATGGCAACTTACGTTTATGGGCCAATAGCGAGTTATGTGGCTTATCATTCATTTTTGCAGTTTATTTTAATAATCACCATTTAGAGACTGTACTTCATCATCATGTCATGTTTTCTTGTGCTGTCATTACAGACTCAGTAACGCCTCGGAAGAGTGTATATGTCAACATAAATGTTAGTCATTCTCTAAAAATACACTACTGGCCATTAAAATTGCTACACCAAGAAGAAATGCAGATGACAAACGGGCATTCATTGGACAAATATATTATACTAGAACTGACAAGTGATTACATTTTCACGCAGTTTGGGGGCATAGATCCTGAGAAACCAGTACCCAGAACAACCACCTCTGGCCTTAATAACGGCCTTAATACGCCTGGGCATTGAGTCAAACAGAGCTTGGATGGCGTGTACAGGTACAGCTGCCCATGCAGCTTCAACACGATACCACAGTTCATCAAGAGTAGTGACTGGCGTATTGTGACGAGCCAGTTGCTCGGCCACCATTGACCAGCCGTTTTCAGATGGTGAGAGATCTGGCCAGGGCAGCAGTCGAACATTTTCTGTATAGAGAAAGGGCTGTACAGGATCTGTAACATGCGGTCGTGCTTTATCCTGCTGAAATGTAGGGTTTCGCAGGGATGGAATGAAGGGTAGAGCCACGGGTCGTAACACATCTGAAATGTAGCGTCCACTGTTCAAAGTGCCGTCAATACGAACAAGACGTGACCGAGACGTGTAGCCAATGGAACGCCGGGTGATACGCCAGTATGGCGATGACGAATACTCGCTTCCAATGTGCGTTCACCGCGATGACGCCAATCACGGATGCGAGGATCATGATCCTGTAAACAGAACCTGGATTCATCCGAAAAAATGACGTACTGCCATTCGTGCACCCAGGTACGTCGTCGAGTAAACCATCGCAGGCGCTGCTGTCAGTGATGCAGCGTCAAGGGTACCCGCAGCCGTGGTCTCCGAGCTCATAGACCATGCTGCTGCAAACGCCGTCGAACTGTTCGTGCAGACGGTTGTTGTCTTGCAAACGTCCCCATCTATTGACTCAGGGATCGAGACGTGGCTGCACGATCCGTTACAGCCATGCGGATAAGATGCCTGTCATCTCGACTGCTAGTGATACGAGGCCGTTGGGATCCACCAGGGCGTTCCGTATTACCCTCCGGAACCCACCGATTCCACATTCTGCTAACAGTCATTCGATCTCGACCAAAGCGAGCAGCAATGTCACGATACGATAAACCGCAATCGCGATAGGCTACAATCCGACCTTGATGAAAGTCGAAAACGTGATGGAAAGCTTTTCTCCTCCTTACACGAGGCATCACAACAACGTTTCATCAGGCAACGCTGTTTGTGTATGAGAAATCGGTTGGAAACTTACCTCATGTCAGCACGTTGTAGGTGTCGTCACCGGCGCCAACCTTGTGTGAATGCTCTGAAAAGCTAATCATTTGCATATCACAGCGTCTTCTTCCTGTCGGTTAAATTTCGCGTCTGTAGCACGTCATCTTCGTGTTGTAGCAACTTTAATGGCCAGTAGTGTATATTAAATATGGAAATAAATTTTCAGCTGTCTCCAAAAACTTTTATCTATGTGAGTGTATGTATAAACAGAACAATATTCACTGTTAAACGATCAGTCGTTATATTGGTATGCAACTTGTTTCTCTTATTTAGGCAGGTCGAACGTTTTGTGACATATCACCTTGCATTTGAGAATGGTTATAAAGCCGAAATCATGATTGTGATAAATAAATTAACAATAATTTGCGGGAATTTGGCAGAAATTTATTTCTAGCCGGTTGCGTATATAGCGGGAATGCCGCGAGTCAACGGTTATACTGGCGGACTCGCGTACTCGCCCTCGTTCTGAGTGAGTAGAGTCCACTTGTAGCCGACAACGCACTCAGGTGACTAGTGGGTTGCGGCAGAATCTGACGAGCCGAGTCCTCGGGCACACGGAGACGGCGGGCACTGAGATGACGTCAAGGGACTCGCTGAATAGTTTAAAGCAGTTCACGGATCTCATTTCTGATCTGTAGTACCGAGGGGCATGTGGTTAGTACACAGTTCTCCCGGTCATTGTGGGGTTTATTGACCTTCGAACCGGTGCTAATCGGTCGAGTAACTCCCCAGTTGGCATCACAAGGCTGAGTGCACCGCGCAGCAGTCCTCCCAACAAGGAAGCATCCCTGACAGTACCGGGAATCGAATTCGAGTCCCTCACATAGCACGCAGCCGCGCTGACAACTCAGCTACAGAAGCGGAGACTGTTTCCGTAGTGCAGCTTATTATCTTAATAAATAAATTATCGACATTACGGTACTTTAAGCTCAGCTGGTTTGATGTAAAACAATTCTGCATTAGTAACGTTTTGAGCTTCGAAATGAAAAGTGCGAGTGCTACCCACTTGCCACCACAAAAACAGCTCGCACGTTATTCGACATTCAACTAATAATCTGGTTACTGCGCACAACGGAAACACCATCACACTGAAACAGCACCTTAGTGTATTCCTGATCGCATTTGTTAAATAAGGGTCGTACTAGTAGTGTGGGAGATTGATAGACGTTGTTATGAAGACTGAAACAGAAAAAACTAAGAGTTCCTCATCGGCACAACTCGCATTTTCAATTTAACAACGGCAATAACATTATGAACTCCACATCCAGGCTGCACAAAAAGCAGATAAACGCGGACTCCTCAGAGTACGGACTCTGATGTATGGACGATAGCCGAGAACCGAATGACAGTCTGCACGGAAGACTCACAGGGAACGAATGACCCCTTTGCATGGGTGGCAACAAGCTTGCAGCCAGTGTACCGAAAGCAAATGTGCCTCGAAGCATGAAACGCCGCAAAAGTTTCGCTGACATGATGTACAAATACATATAAACAGATCAGTAGGTTGCTTAACGAAGCATACACAGTGCCTAGAAGAGAAGTCAGTACACAGAATTGGCCGAACGGAAAATAGTGTTTAGACGGTGCTATATTTCTCACTTTTCATGGGAATGGGAAGGCAGGATTCTTGCTGACATCAGTGCTGAAGAAATACCTGCTACATACACAGTGACGAGAGAAAATTCATTGGATACCTTCTAATATCGTGTCGGCTCTCCTTTCGCCCGGCCTAGTGCAGCAACTCGACGTCCCATGGACTCAACAAGTCGTTGGAAGTCCCCTGTAGAATTAATGAGCCATGCTGCCTCTGTTGCCGTCCTGAATTGCAAAAATGTTGGAAAATTGGAAATTTCTGGTAAGGTCTTATGGGACCAAAATGCTGAGTTCATCGGTCCGTAAGCTTACACACTACTTAGTCTAACTTAAACTAACTTACGTTAAGGACGACACACACACCCATGCTCGACGGAGGAATCGAACCTCCGACAGGGGCAGCCGCACGGGCCGTGACAAAACTCCTGAGACCGAGCGGCTACCACGCGGCTGCGAACGTGTGTAGAATTTTGTGTACGAACTGACATCTAGATTATGTCACATAAATGTTAGATGGGGTTCATGTCAGATGACATGGGTGGCCAAGTGATTCGCTCGAACTGTCCAGAATGTTGTCCAAACCAATCGCATGCCACATGGTCATCCATAAAAACTCCACCGTTGTATGGCTCACATGCAGTTTAAAATTACAGGTATAAACATTAGTAATACTATATATAACAGGAATGTGAAAATACAAAACTACATAAAAAAGAAACTAAATGTCAATACCTAGGCTCCTAATCAATGTAAGAGCCGTATAATCAGCTTCAGGAGGTCACTCCAGCTCCCCTGGTAGGAACGCAAGGGGTATTCATCTCTAATGTGCTTGATTGACTGTTTCGGAACCTCACAGTCACAAACCGGAGACTCTGTAGCATCCCGTTTGTAAAGAGAGTCGGCGCATCGTCCATGTCAGGTGCGAGCTTTGTTCAATTTGACTCACAGTTTCCTGTCTAGTTATGTGCCAGCAGTATCACAATTATACTTTCTGAACCACTCGCGCTCTTCAGAATTTCCAGTAAGTTGACTGCTTTGGACCCACAGGTCTCTCACACCAGCATTACTGGCATCTAGCTCTTCTGCTTGCCGTAATGGTGGGTTCCTTGAACGGAGTCTATTTCCTCGTAAACTTGGTATGTCTTTCTGTATAGGTAATTCCAGGTTCTCCTGTATCTTCCCTAAGCAAGGCCTCGCTTCTACGGATTGCGGGTGGGTAGATGCTACTCAGTAGAGGAAGCCAATAAATCGCTGTTGGTCTAATTGCCACAGTTATTAACCGCATAGTGTCGTTCAACTGGACGTCAATCAAGTTAGTGTGGCAGCTGTTTAGTCACACCAGGGTACACTACTCGGCTGCTGAGAAGACCAGCGCAATGGATGATGTGCGCAAAGTATCTGCTGAAGCTCCGCACATCATTCCACACAATTTTTGACTAATACTGTTACGAGTTTTTATTGCCAGCAATATTTTCAAGATGTTTTCACTATGAAAGGGTGCGGTCAAGAGTGGCACGAAGGTACTTGGGATACTTGTTATGGCAGAGAGAGTTTCCGTTAAGTATCACTTTGGGCTCCGCATTAGCTTGTTTGTTTGTCAGATGCAATGTAAACACCTCAGTTTTACTTGTACTGGGCTTAAGTCCCCACTTGCTAAACTAGGCTCTCATAATGGCTAGATATTCTGTGAGAATTGTCTCCGCTCGTCCTAGATCCTTGGTTTTACAAGCAAGAACGATATCGTGCGCATAGTAGAAATTTTTTTGACCTAATATTGGGGTGACCGGAGATATATATGTTGAATAGTAGGGGGGCTAAGACGGAGCCCTTTGGCAGGCCATTACATAATTTTTTGCCCTAGCTCACATTTTCTCCCAAGTAAAAACGGAAATATCTATTGTTTATCATGGTGTTGATAAGAGTTACAGTTTTTCGGCATCGGATTGTTTTTAGTAATTTGTTTACCATCCCTTCTCTCCAGACTCTGCAGTATGCCGCAGTTAGGTCTACCAACGCGACAGATGTCTTCACGTTTTCTTGGAAACCAACTCCTATGAAAGTTGCTAGGGCCAGTTGGTAGCAGCAACTTCTCTGTGACCTGAAACTGGTTTCCTCAGCTGGAATATGTCCCAGAATGAAGCCACTAATTCTGTTATAGATAAGCCTCTCCAATAGTTTATAAGAACAGCTCGAAAGGAAAATTGGTCTGATGCTTTGCGGGTGGTCAGCTGGTTTACCTGGTTTCCAAATTGCCACTATTTTTGTTCTCTTTAGCTTGTTGGGGAGTGATCCACTACCCAGGATGTTGGAGAAGAAGCAGATCAGCCACTTTCTTCCACCATTGACCATGTTTATCAGAAATTCCGTGTGTATATTATCCAGACCAGGAATTTTACCATGTATGGAAAGATGAAGTCCATAAATGGCTGCAAATGGTCGAACATAACCATTTCCAATCAATGATCAATTCAACTGGACCAGGGGACTCAGCCCATTCGACGCAAACACAGCCCACGCCATTATGGGGCCACCATCAGCTTGCTCAGTGCATTCCTGACAACTTGAGTCCACATCTTCGTGGAGTCTGCGCCACACTCGAACCCCACCATCAGCTCTTACCAGCTGAAATCGGGACTCATGTGACCAGGCCGCGGTTCTCCAATCGTCTAGGGTCCAACCGATATGGTCACGAGCGCAGCAGACGCGCTGCAGGCGATGTCGTACTGTCAGCAAAGGCACTCGCGTCACTCGTCCGCTGCCATAGCCTATTAATGCCAGATTTCGCTGCACTGTCCTAACGTTCATCGTACGTCCCACATTGATATCTTCAGTTGTTTCACGCAATGTTGTTTGTCTGTTAGCACTGACAATTCTACACAAGTGCCGCTGCTCTCGGTCGTTAAATGAAGGCTTTCGGCCACAGCGTTGACCGCGGTGAGGTAATGCCTGAAATTTTCTTGACAGGCTCTTAACTCGGTGAATCTGAAAATATTTAATTCGCTAACGATTTCCGAAATGGAATGTCCCATGCATCTAGATCCAACTACCACTCAGCTTTCAAAGTTTGTTAATTTCCATCATGCGGCCATAATCCCGCCAGAAACCTTTTCACAAGAATCGCCTGTGAACAAATGACAGGTCCGACAATGCATCACCCTTTTATACCTTGTGTTGGCAATACTACTACAATCTATATATGTGAACAATGATATCGGATGACTTTTGTTACATCAGGATAAAGTGGGCACTTGGGAGTTAGGACACCGTTGTTTCCGCTTATCTGTGATTCATTCCCGAAAACTGCAACTTCGAAGTACACCACGCAGGTCCTGGAAAATACCCTAGGACGTCATTTACCTCTTGAGCAAAGCTCTCTCTTCTATACTTGAGTGAGAATCTTCCAGCTGTCACTCAACAGTCATTACAGCCCACTTGAAGGAACAAATGTGACTGAACTGATACAGAATCTGGAAGCAAACTGTACGGCATCTTACAGATAGTCAAGCTGTACCCTGTGAACGTCATAAAAACTTAACTACTCAGCCGCAACTTAATAACTGCGCTATTTAGCACAGCAGGTATTAGCTGTGGCAAATTAGTTTCAATATGCAGACTTCCATACAGACGTCGGTCATTGACTGTGGTTTTATAATCGTGATTCCACGACGGAGCATTTATGACCTGTGGTTATCTGGAAAAATGTTGTCGATTTCTTGTGACACACCTTCTCTGACTTTATTATCGTTTATTTCTTAGACACTATATACGAAGTGAGGCATCTGACTTTTTCACAAATAATTTTCGACTTGTTGAAGAGTACCATACGTTGAAACGTAGTTAATCACTAGTTTCTAAACAGAACTACTTCATTTTTAGCTGCAGAATAGCCGGTTTGAATGTGACGGTTTTATTAATATAGCTCTGACAAAAAATTGTGGACTAAAACTAGAGAGAACTGCTCTTGTAGCAGTTTAAATAGACGCCGCCTGGAAGTTTAGACCACTATCCATGGAAACTAGCGAAACCGAGGCAAGCGATGTCTGATGTTAACGCTACTCTCGAGAGAATCCTAACTCGTCGATATCCAGATTCCTTACATTAGCAGCGATAAATACGACAGAAAAATGATAAAATATTACGGTGGTATTAGCACAAAACCTAAACATATGTGACACAAGGAAGCCAGTTCTGTTGTGTTGCTGAAGTTTTCTGCATTGATTCTGAACACAAATTAAAATTTTGCTAATGATGTGAAGAATTAAATGCTCCACATTCTGAAGATGTAGTTTTAGGATTCTGACTAGTGTTATGGTCTTCAGTCCGAAGACTGGTTTGATGCTGCTCACAGCACTCCCCTCTTCACAACTGCACAGCTCTGCAGCCTACATCCATTCTAACCTTCTTATCTTGCTAAATTCGATCCTTGAACTGCCTCTACAATTTGCACTCCCCATTCTACCCTCCGTTACCAAACTTACCATTCCTTAATGCCTCACGATGTAACGCTTTGATAATATCACCTTTCGTTAAGAAACAAAAGTCATGGAGTTGCTCTTAGATATTTATACAAAGCAAACGAAATTTCAACTTCATGTTGTTTCAGCTAGAATAAATTAAATGCTTAAGCTACTAAAACTTGCATGTAACTTACTTGCTTACAGTCACATTGGTAAAACTATGGATAAAATGAATCTTTTATTTTATTTTGCGATTCAGTTTCTATCTATGTATTCCTCTGAACTGATGGTTTCTTCTTGTTTTCATTAGGTGCTAAATGCGGAGAAAAATAAAAACAAAATTGATAGCACTCTATCTGGCTTCAGTTTCCTTTCGCTGTCAAAGACTTCAGTGAGAAAACATTCAACTGAAAAATGTTTGCTACATAGCTTTGTTGACCATGGACCTTGTCGCAGTAGGTTGGCTTGTGGGGCTTCATGATACAGATAACCGGGAATGGAAACCACATCCGAGGGGTATCTATGGAGATTCCACACAGACCTATGGTTCGTGCAGAAATGCGGCAGGATTATCAATATTTGGATGGGCGACTGTCTGGACGATTAACTGAACTGGCCTTCTAACATTAGGTAACATACCCTTCCTATGTCAGTACTGCGAACGGCTGAAAGCAAGGGAAAAGTACACCTAGTATACTTCGCAACACGTTGCAACAAACGTTGAACGTAGAATGACAATCGGTGCTAGACGCATTGGTCGTAGCATATCGGAGATTCCACGAACATTCTGGTTTCCGAGGTCAGCCGAGTCTAGGATGATCTTCAGTGCCAAAGAGGCAATATTTGCCCCCGCGTGGACTGCCACACAGGACGAGCACAAGTGTTTGGCGAACGAACCACACGTCGCCTTCGCGGAACCATAAGGGGCATTCGAAGGTCTGCTATGACTCATACAGCCACCGATTTGAATGTGGGGCGTCAGGATCCCATGTCTACCATGACTGTACAGTCAAAGGTACACTGCGACGGAATCGGCAACCGGGGACCGTGTATGTATAAGTGAATCTATAAGTGGTAATCAAATGAAAGCGAGGCAGGTGGAAAAAAGTAAGCAAACTGACTATTATTTCAAAAGTAATAGCCACAACTGCTTAAACGTTTATCCCACTGTGAGACAAGACGATCAGTGTCGTCATGGGAAAATATCTGGGGTTGCCTACGGAACCATGATTGCACATAGACGTAAACTTCTTCATCCGAAGTAGATCGACGGTGACGAATGGATTTCTTCAGGGCCCCAAAAATGTGGAAATCACATGGGGAGAGATTGGACCGCATGGAGGGTTTGTAGTAACTTCCCAGTGAAACTTCTGCACCGTAGTCGAAACAACCGTGACAGCTTGTGGGCGGGCGTTATCCTGCAAGAGAGTGATGCCATCCGTCACCATTCCAGGGCGTTTGAACTCGATGGTGCGCTTCAATTACAAAATATCCACGTACTGCCGTTATGTTAACAGTGTTGCCTTGTTCCAAAAATTCAATGAGCAGTTGGCTCTCGCAGTCAAAGAAAAACGTCATAATCACTGTCCTGGAGCTGACGCACCTGCTGTTTCGACTGCACTACAGGAGTTTCGCTGGGAAGCCCTTACACACCCTCTGTACGGTCCCGATCTCTCCCCATGAGATTTTCGTATCTTTGGAGCGTTAAAGAAACCCATTTGTGGGCGTTGATTTAATTCGGACGAAGACGTGCACAACTGGGTATTCATGGATCCACAGACAACAGCAAACATTTTTCTATGACGGCACTGAGCGTCTTGTCTCACAGTGGGATAAACGTATTAACAATTATTATCCAGAATGAGATTTTCACTCTGCAGCGGAGTGTGCGCTGATATGAAATTTCCTGCCAGGAAGTTTCATATCAGCACACACACCGCTGCAGAGTGAAAATCTCATTCTGGAAACATCTCCCACGCTGTGGCTAAGCCATGTCTCCGCAGTATCCTTTCTTTCAGGAGTGCTAGTTCTGCAGGTTTGCAGAAGAGCTTCTGTGAAGGTAGGAGACGAGATACTGGCAGAAACAAAGCTGTGAGTACCGGGCGTGAGTAGTGCTTCGGTAGCTCAGATGGTGCCGGCACGGTAGCTCAGCGTGTTCAGACAGAGGGGTGCGTACTCTCTGTAATAAAAAAAAAGAAGCTGAGTCAAGGAACCAACGATCAATCTGAACGGATGTCTTGTGACGTCCGCCCAGACCAAACGCAACAAATTATATCGAACAAAAAAAAAAAAAAAAAAAAAAGGAATGGTAGAGCGCTTATTACTTTTAAATAATGAACAGTCCACTTCCTTTTTAAGCAAATGTCCCATTTGCTTTCGATTGCGCCCTATATATGATTAAAGTGATGTAATTTACAGTTAGGGAAAAAAAATGACTATATAAGAATCTAATGACACACACGATTATGAAATGCTGTGACAGATATAACACTACCGTTACTTTTCTTAAATCAACTATACGCGTACGTTTAACAAACTTTCAGGCTTCAGAACGTCATCATGAAAATTATAGCAATTATTTTCAATTACTGTATTCTGACACTCCAATACTTTTCACGTTTGTCAGACATTAGCAGAAACACCCTGTGAGTGCGTTAGCGCCTGTAGAATAAAGGACTGGAGTTAGGAGTGGACCCTTATTCTACGACAGAGCCCATTGGTGTTTAGCTGTGCACAATTCGTTTAATTTTAGAATTATTGTCAAAAACGTACACGAATTACATAGACTGTGACATGACAATGTCAGGACAGTTGTCAAGATAAAGCACTACGTCCTGTTTAGCAGAAATAACCCTGAACACAACAATATCAAATTTAAATAGAAGGTTCTCTACCAGATTATTCTTACTACTACACCGTGAAGTTGGCCAATATTTGGACAAATCAGCCGATGCTGCTTCTAAGTTCGGTTGTATTTAGGATGACATCCAGTCTGCGGAAGATGGTTAGTTTTTGTGACAAGATAAGCAAACGATTACTCAAGGTTGCTCAAGTTCACGGTGGCGCAAGCTGGAGAACCAACAAATTTACGCGTCTGCCAGCGGCAATTACCTTTTTGCTGCGATGCTCTGTCGGCTCTGTCGGCTGCATGGCTGCTCTCACCCTCTGAAAATCCTATAAAAATCTAATCAAAATCTTTAATCGTTTTATCAGCTGAAACTGTCCTATGTTTATCGTTAGGTGGGAAAACATGTACTCGTCACTAGTCTGGAAAATATGGCGATATTCAGGTGCATAGACGTGCAGCACGTATACTTCAATGCCCTCTCAGTTCTCACAAGAACAATTAACTACGTGGCTGTTTCGTTTCTCCACTATCGGAGCTCAACGACTCTTCAGCTAATTTTTAGCTGAATGTCAGCCAAAGTGAACGCAGTTGTCACACAAGATTCCATTTTGGCATCGTACAGAGCATGATGCACCCTGTTCTACACTCCACACTGGTTCAGAGGAGAGTCCCCAAAGTTTTTGGTCGTGTGTCTTTCGTAGCAAACAGTCCTCTACCTGTGTCCTTTTTTGCTTCACGTCACAGCTTTTTCAGACCAATGGGAGCATTCCTTTCATCTTGTAGAAATTACCTCTGCCAATCGCAAAGGGCTTACCTTTAAACTGCGTCGAAGTATCGACCCATTCTACTCCTCCCAAGTTTATTTCAGCCAATCGGACATTTTGTACCCACTCCTGATGCCTAAAACTTACACTCGTATATCACGAGTGTACCACAAGCGTTTCACGTGATCAACTGCATCGCTGGTCTCTTTGTATCAATCCGTAAATTCCCCAACACAGTTTTCTAAAGAATTTCTCCATCACAAGCAGCACTGGCCCGCTACCTACTCTCCTTGATGTATCACCCAGTGCGTTCATTCTCCCTCTCGCTGCGGGTCAGCAACCCCTTTTTAGAAGCATTCCGTTGTACTCAGGCCGTGATGGTGCAATCGCATCTGCCACTAAACAAAAACGTTTCCTCCAGCAGCTTTTTTCACCTTTTGCTCATTGACATGCAGGATTTGGGTTCGGTGTGTTAATACCACTGAATTGAGTGTCATCCGTTTTCATTACATACTGTACATTTTGATAGGCATATCTGCTCATTATCACCGAAGTATGTCGGATGACCTATTTGTCTACTTGTTATATCTTATACAATCTCTCATGTAAGGTGCAAAATTGATATCGATTCAATCGGCCATCTTACACTATAAATAAAAGTTCGAGCAATACACATGAGTGCCTGGGGTTTCGCTGATAATAAATTGTAATTTAAACCCCAGTGTTCAATGACAACCTTACCTCTTCGTGACAGTTGAAAAGATTAAATGCTGGAGCCTGGCCATAATCGAGAAGCCATACGAGGGTCCATTCTTATAAACTTGTTCCAGCTATGGCCCCATGTGTCTTGAGACAGGGACTGAATCTGGGCAACATGGATGTTGGAAGACCGCCGGCCGAAGTGGCCGTGCGGTTAAAGGCGCTGCAGTCTGGAACCACAAGACCGCTACGGTCGCAGGTTCAAATCCTGCCTCGGGCATGGATGTTTGTGATGTCCTTAGGTTAGTTATGTTTAACTAGTTCTAAGTTCTAGGGGACTAACGACCTCAGCAGTTGAGTCCCATAGTGCTCAGAGCCATTTCAACCATTTTTGATGTTGGAAGACCGGTTGGCCGGCAGTGTGGCCGGACGGTTCTAGGCGCTTCAGTCTGGAACCGCGTGACCGCTACGGTCGCAGGTTCGAATCCTGCCTCGGGCATGGATGTGTGTGATGCCCTTAGGTTAGTTAGGCTTAAGTAGTTCTAAGTTCTAGGGGACTGATGACCTAAGATGTTAAGTCTCATAGTGCTCAGAGCAATTTGAACCATTTGAAGACAGGTTGCCGTGCAGAATGATCCATATGTTTGCTGAGCAGGATCGTCCGATCATTTTATATACCACTGTCGAAACGCTCTTTCTTTAAATATCTTCTTATCCATGCAATAATATGGCATTAAATTAGCAATGACTCTTTTCCCATAAAGCTCAGAGTGGCAAATGTTACTTTGTTCTTTACAAATTTCCTGCCACTTGAACTTATTGTTGCATTGGTAGACGCTGTTGTCGACATCTCACATAGACACACTTAAAGTTTCATCACTGTTCATTTCCCTGTTATGTTATTCATATGAATGAACAATACTATTTCCCAGACTTACGACCACCGAGCGAGGTGGTGCAGTGGTTAGACACTGGACTCGCATTCGGGAGGACGACGGTTCAATCTCGCGTCCGTCCATCCTGATCTAGGTTTTCCGTGATTTCCCTAAATCGCAAAGGCAAATGCCGGGATGGTTCCTTTGAAAGGGCACGGCCGACTTCCTTTCCCGTCCTTCCCTAATCCGATGAGACCGATGACCTCGCTGTCTGGTCTCCTTCCCCAAACAACCCAACCCAATGATCGTCCATAGTCCAGACTTACGTTTGTGATCCATGCCTGCTCATCATTAGGCCTATTGAACACCTCTCTTTCTCTTTTCGCAGCCTCCGTTCAAAACACCCACATACAAATGCGCAAGTGGCAGACAGCTCTTCTGTAGAAGAAGTTTCCAACGACGTGTTATTTCGTTCTGAGAAGCTGAGTCCACTCTGAAGTACGCTGAATCCAATCTCGCGGAGAACCTATGATTTGATGGGACTCCAAGGACAATGCTTTACTTTCTGAACCATCTGGCCCCACTTGAAGGACCCTCTAAATGCTTCAATCTACTGCTGGTGTATATTATCGGATAAAAGTATCCGGATACCCCTAAGTAATGCGTAATGCGGAATTGATCACTAGACATCATGAGCATCAAACTCATCAGTATAGAAGGAGGCGGGGAGTATCCTGTCGTCAGTAGAGAAGCAGTAACAGCAGAATCGGTCGTCTGGGAGAAACCTGTGACTTCCAACATGAACTGTTTGTTGGGTGTCACCTGAGTAGCAAATCCAATGGAACACACCTTCACTAGCTTCGGCTCTTGGCGAAGAACGGGCTGCCACTCCTCCGCAGACATCCGGACACCTCACTGAAAGTATCTCCAGCAGAGCTGAAGCAGTTATAAAGGTGACGGGTGGATACACCCCATATTAATGACCAATAATAGGTGTCCATATACTTTTGTTCAGATAGTGTAGGTCTACCTGTTGAGTATACCCTACAAAACTTCGATGTCTGTTAACTTCATCCTATTTGAGGCTTTAATCTATGCTGACGCGGAAAGTGAACTCTACAACCAGGACGCCTACAAGCGCTGGAGTCGTCGATCAGGTCAATTGTAATTGTTTCTGACCGCTCACCAACCGTCTTCGCGTCCATTTCCGTTCCTACATCCATCCACATCTCGTGTGTGGATGGATTTAGGCATTCCCAGCAACACTCGTTTCCTGGCACGTTTCTGCTGCCTGACTAATACATTATTTCGACAGGTCGGCTATCCAGTGTCCCTAACTTGTGCAGCAGCAGTGGTGATAACCATTTGTTGTCTTTAGTTGGATTGTGACTGGTTGACGTACGTCTTCATTATGTCATGGTGGCAGACATTAAACATCTGCGCCCGGTTAATATGCTGACTGCCACATACACAGTGATGGATGTTTCATCGCCAGGTCATTGCAGATCAGGCCAGGCTAATTTAGGTTAGCAGAAAAATTGCAAAGCACATAAAATATAGTTGTTCTTGTCTATCCTTATTTAGTCATAGCCCTTATAAGTCAAAATTTTGAAAAGAAAGAAATCTGGGGTGGCTGTAGATACATCACGTTCCGGTGTAGCACGTAAACTCAGAGCGCAAGAATTAAAAACTAAGAATAGTTGTAAACACTAGGTAAACTGTAAATGAAAAGAGGATATAGGTACGTAGCAATCGTTACGCCTTTGAGTAACAGATTGCAGGGTGCACTGAATGTGATTAACTCATTCACTCGTTTCAGACATTCCGTGAGTTTAAGAAGTCATCAAGCAACACTCCTGGAGTCCCTTCTGGCCATTCTGTTCCTGTTGTCTTTTACTTGTGTAACAACGAGGCAGTGGTCTTTTGTATTTCCTGATATTGAACCAGAGTGTGGTAATCTTTGTTGGCTCCTAGCGATCGTTGAACAAGATATCGTACCTCTTTTACTATAAACCGCAGTCAACTCAGTCAAAAAATAAAAATTAATTCACAGCACTGCAATAAGTCTACAGCGAGTAGAATTGTAAGAAGCCGGAACTGTGACAAACTAATGATACATCGCTAACCTAAAATTCCATTGAACACCGCCTTTGTCCGCACTACATGTTTCAACAACTAGCTGCATGTGACTGAGACTGTAATACAAACACGGTAGCCAAAGATAAGTGGTAGTAAATGGGTTGGAGCGTGTAGCTGCCGGCGCGCGTACGGCCTCAGGCGTGAGGTCTGCCCTGTCTTTCCGCGGCCTCGTGGGAGTCAACGTTTTAAGCCGCCGTCACACGTGACAAGGAAGGTAAGGATGACGTCCGTGCGGTCAGGATATCCAGCGTCACGAGACAGTGCCGTCAGTGCACGGGACTAGCTCTCAGGTATCTCCGGCGGCAGATGTTGCCTTTATCTGGTTCTCAAACCGTGTAATTTGATCATGATAAGGAACGCGTGAAAAATTGCTGCTTTAACTTTGTTGTAACGCACATTTCCTCTCTTGTCCATATACTAGCCGTATTGTTCTGTCTGTGATATAGATAAATAAAAACTTCAGTATCTGTGAACATATAATAAGACAAAAAGGAAAGATACCTGTCAGGTCAATAAGACATCAGCTTATAAATGTATACCCAAACCAACAAACTCACTCCTAACAGAGAACACATGTCTACATAACATCAAATTCACAGAGATTATTCCTATTAATTTCATAAGTGAGTAGCACAACCTCTTAGAAATGCAAAGGCGAAATAAAAAACTGATAGAACGGGATGCATACCCTCTACTAGTTCACCCTTTACTCCATTGAGGCCTCTACTAACTACGCTACGTTGAAGGTCTCCAGTAAGTGACCATGTATTTTATGGTACGGTCTTTTAAAGTCTTTAATATCGAAGTGTTATTAATGGACATTTAATTATAACAAATCCTAACAACAACACATTTTTCATGACTCTTCAGTTTTTCGTTCCCTTAAAACGGCGTGCTTTCATAACACGCGAGTTAGACGCGAAAATAACTAAATACGAAAATTCTTTAACCACCAATATGACGTTTTCGGTCATTTTATTACAACAGATCAGACCAATAACAATTAATGCGCGAGACATTCAATGTGCTGCTGCTTAGAAACAGCATATAATCATAGGGTGTGAGATACAAAGTCAAATCCACCAATATGGGCTTCTACTGAACATGGAAATACAATAAGGCGTTTCGCTTTCTGCCTTTGATGTAGGGATCGTCCTTCCCTCCTATTGGTTCTCATTTACGTGCCACGATACCCAAATATCGCATAACTTACATTGTGTTTCACTTGACGAAATGGGTCATCAACGTGAAACAGCAGGAAGTGACAGTATGAAATGGTACAGCGTCATGTCAACGTTAGCTAACTCGTCCTGTTTAACGACGGCTTAAAGGACAGTCTCAGCCTCATGGAGCATGGAATTTGTAAGATTCCTCCTATGTGTAGAGCCAACTACAACGGTTAGTCCCTCTGTACCACAATAGACCACTGTTCTGAACACCAAAGGCACATTAAAAGTCGAGAACTAGCGAAACCAATAGTTGCTCAAAAATAAAAGCTGAATAATGTTTGATGAAAGCAAAATCTTATCCTACACTTCTGCTATTAAATAAGGAATAGAAATTAAAATTTGCGAGATCATCTTCAATTATTGGGAGAGTGGCTCTGAAATCATTGTTGTGCTGGAAGCGAGCTCTCTAAGCTGATGAGAGTAGTGCAACAATGGCAGTTCCAGCCCATTTTGTTAGAGCAGGTTGCCTACATCAGGGGCGACTATGCACTCAGGGGCAAACCTATTGTTCTCCTTTGATTGACATATACTTAACTTATTGTTCTCCTTTGATTGACATGTCCTTAACCTATTGTTCTGCTAAAAGGATCCTTCCTTTTGATTGACAGGAACTAAACCTATTGTTCCCCCACCCTCTCCCACTTCCCTCCCCCCTCAGGAAACCTCCAACCCACCCCCTCCCCCTCGCTGCTACAGGTACACTTTCAGGTCTGAGTTAATGGAATAGCCCCTCTTACTCTTATCATTTTGATCATATAAACTGATCAATTAAATAACCTCTCCCCCTCTGGTTAACCCCCTCCTCTCCCACCCTCCCCCCTGGAAATTGGTGGGAAAAAGACTCAGTTGATCTGTCATTTGGAGGGAATTCAATTGTAGTGTACAGAATATTGTTCAAACAATTTAGACAAAGTGTGGAATATTATTTATTTAAACAATATAGGGGATTCAAGGCAATGCATGGAAAATATGGAAATTGGTGGAGAGGAAGGATCATGTAACAGGAAATTCAAGGGTATATTGTTTATTTATAAAAAAATTCACTTTCTGGGGTTGGATTTCTCTTGCTCATTATTCTCTGCTGTTTGGAAACATGTAGGTCTTGTAAGAAGTAATTACATGGGGCAAACATGTTGCATAATCTAACATTTGGCACTGTACTCTGGGTGTCTTAACCTAATATTTGGCCCTTTGCCAGCACTTAAGCTATTATTCTGTTAAGTGGTTTTCCATGTCAAACCTATTACCTTAAATTATTCTACCGTCTTTGATACAGAATTAATGAATTAGTTATGTCCTCCCACCATTTTCTGGCATACTTTTCGAATTTCACATTCCTTTGAACGCCATCTCATTCTTGTTTGTCGCAGATCCCTTTAAACTATCGTACTACGTTTTACATAAAAATTATTCAAATTAATGTAGTGTTCTGCACTTAACCTGTTGTTCTGCTCCATCTCACCCACTCACACACACCGTCCCCTAAACTATTGTATCACTAAAACAACACTGATATGAAAAAGTTACGCAAATTAATTAAATCGATATTCTTCACATGTATGGCGTAGTTTTTTTTTTTTAATTTACGGCATCCTATTGGTCAGTGAAATCGATGGAAAATAGTTTAAACAAAAGATCACAAATAAAAAACACATCCCATCACCCAACATCCAATGCTGACACTGGAATCGGGGTGCACCAGTGACCCCTGTGAAGTGACAACGTGGCCATCAGCCTCCAAGCCATATACAGGTGACCGTTTGGGTCCCCCAAGGTATCCCTTTCATACTTGACATTTAAGAAATTCTTGTCGAAATATGTGTTCACCTTGGCAATGTTGCTGGCGCGATATCTCTCCACCTGTAAATACTGACATCACAGGTCACACTATAGAAATCTGTTCAACTGCTTTCTATCTGTCGTGATCCTAACAGGACATGCGAGCTGCGTCTAGCCATGCATGCGTGCTTACCTGCCCAGTGTGGCTGATGCATCGCTGTGAAATGTTCGTCCTGCTGTCAACACACATCTCAGAAACGTTAAACACAAAAAACCATTAATAAAAAGCATTGTTGTTGTTTGGAAAGAGAGCACTGTCTAAACACAGATGGGGGTGCAATCAGAACAATTATGCAGACAGAATTCGAAGCACTGTCCTACAGAAGAGAAAATGGCGGGAATTTTCTGTATCCTACAGCTACTGGTATGGAGATATCCTAATGCCACAGTGGAAGATGATTGATGGCAACCCCGCCAAAGATGGATGGTCTGCTTCAACATGTCTTCGACACTTGCTTTCTCATAACTTTCCATAGATACCTTGCCTTCATCTTGTTTGTATCAGTATGTAGACACACCTATGTGCTGGCACAAAGGATGTCTTGTGAATGAATGGAGCATTGGGTAACTCTTATTGCATTTACAAGCTGAATTACTGATGGCACCAGTGTGGAAGCACAGTCCGTCTTTTTTTTTCCTTCTGCAGATGAAACTTTCAGCAGCAAGAAACTATATTGCACATATCATCATATTGCACCAACCCTGTTACATCATTCATACAGCTAACAGGCATGAGACACTCCCATATATACTCCAAAGACAGACAGGATAAGAACAGCCACCGTAGGTATACTCCTTACTGCACTAGCTATTTCCCACGAGGATGGGCAGTCATCCGCTCCAGACATGTGACGAGAGCGCCCTCAGTGGACTGAAGTCACTCTCAGAACTCTTCTACAAATTTGGTGTCAGTTCTCCTCAGCACTGCTTCTGGCTGTGACCTGCTTTCTTGCTTGCTTTTCTTCACCCATCTCCAGACTCTGGGATTACAAGAACATACGTATTTTTTCACATGGTTTGCCAGAATATTATACAATTTACGCGATACTTCTCGATATCGAGCACATAGCAATTTCGCTCATGCAACATAGCTCCAAAGACATAGGCTGAAAATTCTTCCTCCACAAACCAGAATATTTAGCGAGATGGAGCGTGCTGTGAACCATTGAGTAACTAGAAACTTATCCCGTCTGCGAAGACCTGTACATGATAACTCGAAAAAAGAGGAAGCTGATATTCCCACTCGTGAATACCGATGTCGGTGATGTAACATATTGCAAATCATCCTTATAATTTACAAAGTAAACTAAGGTGTTTCCCATGTCTAGAGAGCCAGCAAACATATCTTCAACTCGTCTTTCACCTGTTAGATGCGTACACCACAATCGATGTTCCCTCAACTAAATGAAGGCGCGAAATGTGCAGAATCAGTCATTTGAACAATTTACATGGGAGTGAATAATGGTCTAGCGCAAGCACACGACCATACTGAATCCTCTCAGATTTCCATGCATTCACATAAGCTGTCCAATGCATACTAAATATTAGTTCGCTATTCGGCCATCTAGGGGACGACACAGTTAAGTCAGCTACATTCCTGAACCACAACAGGCCTTTCCATTCAGACGGCTCTAGCCATTAATGGGAAACGTGAATCATTCCCTTCACAGGCCACCAGCGCTGTATGCCAAGCCTGCATAGGCAGAATCATCATCCTAGAAAACCGGTGACATATATATTTGATCACTATACTTACAATTAAATGTTATGACTGTGGTCTCAGTTGAACAACATTTGACAATGAGCGAAGTACTTGAAATACACCCTGCTGACGGCCGTGGCTCTGGAAATAGAAATATCTGTACCACTCTTATGACTTGACATATTCTTCCCTTTGCTATCACAGTTTTCCATGTCAAATCCATACCTTCCTTACAAATGGACATAGTTATTTCCTTTGCACATGTCGGAACAGAAACACGTACTTTATAAACCTGAAGCTCAAGGTGAACATATCACACATCCCCCTACCACTATGTATAACACATCGTCAATAACTGATTTCTGGCGATACGAAATAATACTGAGAGAAAATCAGCGATGGGTGGACATGAGCCATAATTTTTTCTTGTGTGCAGTACCACTGTGTCTTAGAAAGAGTGATGTAATTGTCTTACAAACTGCCAGATGTTGAAGAACACGACCATATTACTATCACAAGTGGTCTTGGTTCTACAGTTGCATACACGTATCCATGTTAAAAGCTACAATGGTTTTATAAGTCGAGATATGAAATTACCTATGAATGAGATGGTTTATCCAGACAAACACCACAACACTAAATATAGACGGTGATCACCAGAGTGTATATTATCAGGCCAACAGTGTCGTTACAAGTCTAACGAATGTGGTATGAAATTGGTATTTGCAACTCCCTCATGCAGCCGCTAGATATTTGTCCAGTACTTGTAAAGCATTCTGTCTCAATGCCATGTCAGAGGTTCAGTGATATATCGACTGGGTTATAGGCGATGGCTGACTGAGAAGGATCACAAACAGTAGTAGACAGTGTCTTATTGAGGTCGTAAGAAACATACATTAGCTTTTCAGATCTCTAGTGCTACGCGTTCATGGGTTGCAGAAGGTGGTGGGTATAGCTTTCTCTGACTTCTACTCAGTTGCCACATACATTGGAACGATCACATGTGCAAAGCTGCAGGGATGGTGGTGCAGAGTCTGAGGGGCAGTTGCAAGATGCAGAGGTACTACTGAAAACCACGTCGCAATTTTACTGTAGTAGATAGGTTCGAGAAAGGTGACTCGTTTGAGGATATGAGAGTACAAGAAATATGATTCACTAGTGGCTGTAACAATCAAAGAACTTCTCCATAGGATCCAACGCAGGTATGTGGTTGAATAGAATGACTTGATTCCAAATCCCAGACAGCATTTCTACCGAAAGTGTAGCACTAGAGATCTGAAATGGACCTCAGTCAGCACAACATCTACTACCATTTGTGATCCTCCTCAATCAACCATCGCCTATAACCCAGTCGACATATCACCAAACTACTGACAAGGCATCGAAATGGAATGCGTTACAAATACTGGAGATATATCTAGTGGCTGCATGAAGGAGTGGCAAATACCGGTTTCACACCACATTCCCTAACTTGTAACCGCACTGTTGGTTAGCGATCACCATCTATATTCAGTGTCGTGGTATTTGTCTGGAAAAACCATCTCATTCATAGCTAATGCTGTACCTCGATTTATAAGGGCAGTATAGCTTTTAACATTGATACATGTATGCACCTGTAAAACCAAGACCGCTTGTGACAGTAATATGGTCGTGTTCTTCAACATCTTACGGATTGTAAGACAATTACATCTCTGTTTCTAAGACACAGTGGTACCACTCACAAGAAAAACTTGAGACATGTTTACCCATCGCTGATTTTCTCTTAGTATTCTTTCGCATTGCCAGCAATCAGTTTCAACGAAGTATCATACACAGTGGTAGGGGGATGTGTGATAGGTTCACCTGAAGCATCAGGTTTATAAAGTATGTGTTTCTGTTCCGACATGTTTTCAGGAAATGTTTATGTCCAGTCATAAGGAAGATATGGATTTGACATGGAAAACTGTGACAGCAAATCATAAGAGTGGTACAGATATTTCTATTTCCAGAGCCACAGCAATCAGTGGGGTGTATTTCCAATACTTCACCCATTGTCGAATGTCGTTCAACTGAGATTGCAGTTGTAACATTTAATTGTAAATATAGCGATCAAATATATATGTGACCGGTTTTCTAGGATGGTGATTCTGCCTATGTGTGTTTGGCGTGCAGCCTCGGTGCCTGTGATTGGAAAGATTCATGTTTCCCATAATGGCCAGAGCCATCTGAATGGAAAGGCCTGTTGCGGTTCAGGAATGTGGCTGGCTTAACTGTGTCGTCCTCTAGATGGCCAAATAACGAACTACTACTTAGTATGCGTTGGACAGCTTTCGTGATTGCATGGAAATTTGAGAGGATTCAATATGGACATGTGTTTGCACTGGGCCATTATTCCCTCCTATGTAATTTGTCCGGTTGATTGATTCTGCACATTTCGCGCCTTTATTTAGTTGAGGGAACATCGATTGTGGTGTGCACATCTAACAGGTGAAAGACTGGTGGAAGATATGTTTTCTGGTTCTCTAGACATGAGAAACACGTTAGTTGACTTTATAAATTATAAGGATGATTTGTAATCTGTCACATCACCGACATCAGTCTTTGCGAGTGGAAATATCAGTTTCCTCTACTTTTTTTCGAGTTTTCATGTACAGGTCTTCGCAGACGGGATAAGTTTCTAGTTAGTCAATGGTTTACAGCATGCACCATGTCACTAAAGTGTCAGGTTTGTGGAGGAAGAATTTCCAGTATGTATCTTCAGACTTATGTTGCGTGAGCAGTATTGCTATGTGCTCGATATAGAGAAGTATCGCGTAAATGGTATAATATTCTGGCAAACCATGTGAAAATAGTATGTTCTTGTAATCCCAGAGTCTGGAGATGGGTGAAGAAAAGCAAGCAAGAAAGCAGTCAGGGCCGGAGGCAGTGCTGAGGGGAACTGACCCCGAATTTGTAGAACAACTCTGAGAGTGACTTCGGTCCACTGAGGATGCTCTGGTCACACACTGTGGGAAATGTCTAGTGCAGTGAAGAGTATACCTACGGTGCATGTGCTTATACTGTCTGTCTTTGGAGTATATATTGGAGTGTCTCACGCCTGTTAGCTATACAAATGATGTAACAGAGGCAATTTTGTATGGCACAGCATATGAACTCTATGTTTACTACATCGACACAGTATGTGGTGATTTATTGCTGAGCTGTAGATCAGTTTCAAGCTCTAATATTCAAGCTCCTGTCCTCAGTGGCAGAGCAGTGTAATTGAGTAAGAGTCTTTCCATATTTGACGATATGTAGAGCAAAATGCAAGTTATAATTGTTGGTGAAATATGGTGATGTACGCAAAGTAGGTTTTTGCAGATGAAAGTCTCATCTGCAGAAAGAAAGAAAAAAGCAGTTGGTGCTTCCACACTTTCGGCATCAGTAATCCAGTGGGTAAATTGAATAAGGGCCAATCATAATGTTCCATTCATTCATAAGATACCCTTTCAACTGGGATGTATGAGTGTCTACAAACTGATTCAAACAAGATGGAGGCAAGGTATCTACAGAAAGTTCTAAGAAAGCATGTATTCATAGGCAAGTTGAAGCAAACCATCCATTTCTGGTGGGGATGCCATCACTCATCCACCACTGTGGCATTAGGATATCTCCATACCAGTAGCTGTAGGATACAGAAAATTCCCGCCATTTTCTCTTCTGTAGGACAGTGCTTCTAGTTCTGACTGCATAATTGTTCTGATTGCACCCCCATCTGTGCTTTCCTAACAACAACAATGCTTTAATGATTAATGGTGTTTTTGCGGGCTTGAACAGACATCATGAAGGCTTATAGTGGTGAGAACGTTTGACGTTTCTGAGATGTGTGTTGACAGCAGGATGAACATTTCGCAGCAGTAAGTAATCCATGCTGGGCAGGTAAGCACGTGTGCATGGATAGACGCAGCTTGCATGTCCCATTAGGATCGTGAGGGATAGAAAGCAATCTATAGCGCGACCTGTGATGTCAGTACTGACAGGTTCAGAGGTATCACACCAGCAACGGTTCCTAGGTGAACACACATTTCGAAAGGAATTTCTCAGATGTCATGTATGAAAGGGATGCCTCAGCCTCATGCTTGCGGGACCCAAACAGTTACCTGTATGTGGCTTGGCAGCTGATGCCCACATCGTTACTTCACGGGGGCTGCTGGTGCACCCTGACTCCAGCATCGGTGCTGGACATCTGGTGGTGGGACGTGCTTTTTATATGTGCTCTTTTGCTTAAACTATTTTTCATCGATTTACTGACCAATAGGATGCCGTGAATAAAAAAAAAAAGAAACTACTCCATACATGTGAAGAATATCGATTTAATTAATTTGCATAATTTTTTTATATTAATGCTGTGTTAGCGGTACAATAGTTTAGGGAAGGGTGTGTGCGAGTGTGTGAGATGGAGCAGAACAACAGGTTAAGTGCAGAACACTACGATAATTTGAATAATTTTTATGTATAACGTAGTATGATAGTTTAAGGGGGTCTGTGGCAAAGAAGAATGAGATAGAAATGACGTTTAAAAGAATGTGAAATTCGTAAACTATACCAGAAAATGGTGGGAGGACATAACTAATTCATAAATTCGGTATCAAAGGCGGTACGGTAATTTAAGGTAATAGGTTTGACATGGAAAACCACTTAACAGAACAATAGCTTAAGTGCTGGCAAAGGGCCAAATATTAGGCTACGACACCCAGAGTACAGTGCCAAACGTTAGGTTATGCAACATGTTTGCCCCATGTAAATATTTCTTACAAGACCTACATGTTTCCAAACAGCAGAGAATGATGAGCAAGAGAAATCCAACCCCAGAAAGTGAATTAACAATATACCCTTGAATTTCCTGTTACACAATCCTTCCTCTACACTTGTTTCCATGTTTTCCATACATTGCCTTGAATCCCCTAAATTGCTTAAATAAATAATATTCCACTCTTCATCTAAATTGTTTAAACAATATTCTGTGCACTACAATTGAATTCCCTCCAAATGACAGATCAACTCAGTCTTTTCCCCCCCAATTTCCAGGGGGGAGTATGGGAGGGGAGGGGGTTTGCCAGAGGGGGAAAGGTTATTTAATTGATCAGTTTATATGATCAAATTGATAAGAGCGAGAGGGGCTATTCCATTAACTCAGACCTGAAAGTGTATCTGTAGCAGTGAGGGTGAGGGGGTGGGTTGGAGGTTTCCTGAGGGGGGGAGGGAATGGGAGAAGGTGGGGAAACAATAGGTTTAATGCCTGTCAATCAAAAGGAAGGTTCCTTTTAGCAGAACAATAGGTTAAGGACATGTCAATCAAAGGATAACGATAGGTTAAGTATCTGTCAATCAAAGGAGAGCAATAGGTTTGCTCCTAAGTGCATACCAACCATTGATGTAGGCAATCCGCACTAACAAATTGGACTGGCGTTAGCGTTCTTCCACTACTGACGAGGCACAGATAAATGCACTGAATTGTCTACATTCTTACGAGAACTGTGGCGCTAGTAGTTCATATGTGGACACGATCTCCAAAAGCAGGATGTAATGACGACATACGCTGAGAAACCACAAGCCGTCTACGAGCTAAAAATAATCACCACGTCATTCAGCGTCCTGACAAAGACAGTGGAGAATTTAGCGGAAATTTCGAATTTTTTCCAGATTTTATGCGACAGGGAAAGCTAAGAATATTTTAAACAGTGTTACTGATGACTGTAATCAGAAATGTATTATTAACAAAGAATAGTGAGAGATGCTGAGAATGAATGTCCAATCAGGATGATATATCTAGGATATCTTCAAATAGTTTTAGATTCAATTACACCTGCTAAATCGTAACAAGAAAAGTAGTAGCTCATCATACATTACTGAGACTTACCCACATTACAGTTAACTATGGATAGTGTACTGCATTTTTCCACAAGAAATCCTCAGTCGTGTGGAAGATCTGGTTGCAAATCCCATAAGATGGTATTTTGATTAGTAGAGCTAGTGCGGTGCCTACTTAAATTATCGAAAATCAAGGAATAGAGAATCCAAATTGTGTCCTGTTATGATGAATCTGAGTGATACATGGTAAGAGTTTCCTACATCATAGTTTTGTTTAAAGTAGATGAGCACGTTTTATCTAAGGATATTTTCAATTCTACCGACGTATCTGCCTTAATATTTGTAAGACATGACCCCACATGTCTCACAGGGGCTGATAAGATCAGTCTGTTGAGGGGATCAGTGGTAAAATACAGATGAGAGTTGAGTAAACCATCGACAACTTTTGTACAGAAGTTAACCAGGATTCCATGGGTTCCAGGAGTCACAGATTTTAGCTGCCCATCATTACTGCCAGTACTGTCTACTGGATTGCACTTCCAGGACGAATATGTCTCTCTGCAATAGTGTGCTGAGATCAGAACTGTGTGCTAGACACACCCGCATCTTTTGGTAAGAACACTCTTATCAACTGATTCATGGCCTGCCTTCACAGACAAGTCTCTGCTTTGGATGTCATCTTTACAGTAGTAATGCAACTGAACAACTGAAATGTTCCTTTCTTTATTTTTTATTTTGTTTTATTTTTGTTTTTAAGCGAGTATAGCATTTCATGTTTTGTTTTTATGTTTTCGATTGCGTTTCCCATACTGTTAATAGTGATTCCAGCACAAGACTGTGCGATGTAACAAAGGAATGTGAAACCCAAACAACATTCAAACGAAAACGATCTATACTGAATCCAACAAAGACGTTTAAGCAATTCTGTCACCAAAGAGAACATTAACAAGACCAAATGCGGCAATAATGAAACGAAACGCTCAGAAAAAATCACTCCACATATTTCTTGTCATTCGCTTTTAAATTTTTTGAATATTTTCACAGACTGCTGCTCAGAATTTGATAAAGTTTTCTATTTTAGGGAAAAATGTAATGGACTTTTTCCATTTCTTGTTAAGTAATTAGTATGACATAATTGTTTCTTCATTGTTAAAGATTAGTTCAGTATTCTCTTATTTTTCTCTAAGCGTTGTCATTTCCTGACATCTGTCAGTCTGATCCTTTGTTCTTAGTTTCTCTACCTTGGACTCATAAATGTAATACATTTTTCTGAAGTTATTTCTGTCTGTTGTTTTTAATTCTTAAATATTACTTCCTTCCAGGTTTCCCCACACTTCTTTTACCCAAGCTATTTGTGCTTTCTTTTCCAGCTAAATTTAAATCTTTTTATCTGAATATGTCCATAGAATATTTCATTTGATATTTCTACGCTATTCTCACAGATTTTTTGTTTACTTCAAATTTTCTAACCGTCAGTTCAGGTTACCCCCCATTCAGAGGCTGTTGCACGCTGCGACCGTTATTTTGATTTGCAAATAATAGATTTTATCTATCAGTCTTCTTTTGGAATTTTTATTGGCAGATCTAGATTTCAGCTAGAAACTAGCCATTCTCAATGCACTATCATTTTTGGTCAACGTATGTAATGCCTGTTGGTCGGGCTTTGTGCACTGTTCATTGAATTCCAAAGGACGACTGATAGCTGAAATCTATTATTTTCAACCGTCAGTTGTTTATAATGAATGTATTGTATTTCTTACAATTCTTCTTTCTAGTCTCTCTAGTCATCCACCTCCGTAGCCACATAGGCCGTGCGTCTCACGACCATAAGGTGGACCGCGGTTCAATTGCCAGTACCAGTACTGTCAGGGCGTTTCCCTTGGCGGGAGGACTGGACGGCGCCCCTCTGTCTCATGATGCTGATGCCAAGTGAGGAGCTGCCTCAGTGGGAAGTGGCGGCTCCCAGTTTTGGAGAGGATGTGCTGACCCCATGGCCCTCCAAACGCATCCAATGACGTTATTGGCAGAGAATGGCGTGGGAGTCGGTCAGCATCGTGATATCCTCTGGGTCTACCTGCGAAGTTTTTCTTTAATATACTAAATCTGTCTTATCTGTTCACAGCGAGGCTTACAATCTATCTAATTATTACTATACAACATAACTTTTAGAAGTCTGTATAATTTTCAGTGTACCTGATGTACTTTCTAATGGTGATTTCAGATCTGTTATTAGTTTTAGGGTAAACCTGGGGGAGACGGCGCACATTTTCAAAATCGCATTGCGGCATTGATCCCTTATGGTATGGGTGATATCCAGCATGCTAAAAAACCACAAACTACCCCGCTTTTTATGTCAAGACGTGTGTGTGTGTGTGTGTGTGTGTGTGTGTGTGTGCATTGCAACTAAGAGAAGTAATCCATATGAAGAAACAAGCAGTTTTGACTGCAGTGTTAAAGTTAATTTATTATTCCCCAATGACGCGTTTCACCTTTGTTTCATCTTTGGACTGCTGTACAGAAGAAATACAAAATTTCACAATTGTGGCGTGACCCTATTTAGTGAAACTGGATTACCAAGAAAATATTAAATAACTTATAGATATTTGGTAGCTATGGATAAATGGGATACCGTGCATACAACAACCCAGCAAGTAAATGGCACTTGTCAAAACTTTAAAAACACCGCATGGTGTCCTATAAAATAGATGACCGGAAGCTATTTTTAGAAAAATAACCCATTTATCTTTAATTAACATACTCAATAATTCCTAGTGAAATATTAAATCAAAAACAAAGGTAACACTTACAAAATTAGTTCATTTGCTTTCTTTCTATTTTCTCGGCCACAATAAAAGAAAATAAATCAAAAAGCAACTTAAAAGATGCGCAACATGACCAATCACATTTTTTTGGTAGTTTTCAGGTACAGTTCTCCGTACTCCTTAAGCATATCTAGGGATACTTCTCTTGATTCTTCTGTGTCGCCATCCGGAATTTGAAACGTTGTTTTCAAAGCCCAATTTTCCTTTGCCACTCTGAACTGTAGATGCTACAACTTTTTTAAAATTTCATTTTCAGCCTTTTCAGCCAAACTTTTCTTTAGTTGTTCTCGGTTTTCTTTGGAGGTTAGTAAAACTCCCCCTTTCTGTTTTCCTTTCGTTGATTTTTCTTGATTAAGTTTTGTTATGGGTGAAATACCAGCAAGAACCTTAGGTGTCACCTCAGGTTCAGGCTCAATTCGTCTTTGCTACAACAAGGTTGTGATTCAGTACCAGGGAATTTCGAAGCGGAAGCTGCGGTTTTTAACTGAGGTTGTGCTGCTTTACCTTTAGAATTGGATGCCATGAAATCCGAGACTGAGAATAAGTAGTATAGGAGAATATTTTTATTCAGAGGAGAAATGTCCGTCTATTTGAAGCCACTAGTACCATTTCCTACAGAACTGATTTCTCCTGCACCTTTAAAATAAGGGGTCGACCAATACCTTGTTAACTTTCGCAGCAACATGCCGATCAACCCAGGTGTTACTGACGGTTTTGAAGCAAGCTTACAAAGGGCTGAAGAAAGACTCGTCAAGTGGTTGCAAGATACGTATTGCGTGTGGAAGTAGGCAGAGTAAATAACCGTCTTCGGCCTCAGTAAGGTCAAGAAGGGCCATGGAGGTAACGTGGGTGCATTGCCTATCGAGGATCAAAATGTTTCTTCCTGGTGCTTTCTGGGACAGAAATAATTCCTTAAACCACTTATAAAATATGTCACTTTTTATGTACACTGATTTTTGATCCATAAAGACTTCTGATCTTGATGGAAGCCCATGTTTAACTCAGGCTTTAGGTATTTTCGTTTGTAAATCAATGATCTGCCTTTTGCTGAGCAAAATGGCATAAAACTTACTGTTCCACATTTTTTTTAGAGTAGTAATTTTATGTACTACCTCTGCTGCCATTTTTGCAACAACCTTCATAATTTTATTAACTGGATTCCGGTTTCAGCGACAATGAATATGCTCTGCAGCCAGACCCGCAGTGTACGCTGCATAATCTTTATCAAGCAGACTATAGAAATTGTCTGCAGCTTGTCTAGTTAACCCTCTTCCTCTGGTCGTTGATAATCCCTCAACCTTCCTAATAGATAATTCAGGTTGGCGACGCAAAAAGGTCCAGAGCCAGTCATATCCTGCCATCCTCTTCTCATTATTAAACTTATGGTCAATATTTAAGGTAGCTGCAGATTCGTATGCCATTTTTCGCACAGTGGTGGTTTGGTCGGGGCAAAACTCAACATCTCAAAGTTTCTTACAATGTTTCACAAGCCTTTCTTCATTTTAGGGTCCAAAGCTATCCAAGGCCACCCTCCCCCCCCCCCCCCCCCCCCCCACCACCAAGAAAAAGTTCTCAGTGGCTTTATCACACTAGGGTGTGCCGTGGGACTACAAAAATAAGCATCGTGGTACTGTACTTAGCTTCATAAAATCATCATAGAGTGCGAAAATTATTGAACTATATGAAAAAAAGTAAAGTAATTACAAACTATGGCTTGCACACACTTTGTTCAACATGTAGACGTCACTAGAAATGTTCGCATTTCGGTTATGACGTGTTCGATACGCCTGCCATCATTGGTAACGATGTGGCGCAGACGAATATCAAAATTCTGCATGACCAGGTGAAATTTTGGAACATCGATGCTGTCGATGAACTCCCGAATGGCTATTATCATCTCAGCAATGGTTTTGGGGATATTTCTGTGGACTTTGTCTTTAATGCAGGCCCACAAAAAGCAGTCACATGCATTCAAATCCGTAGAATATGGTGGCCAATCGATGCCCATGCCAGTGGCCCTTGGGTACCCCAGTGCCAGAATACGGTTCCCAAAGTGCTCCTCCAGGACCAACACTCTTCTGCTTCGAAGGACTCGAGCTCCATCTTGCATGAACCTCATCTTGTCGCAGTCAGGGTCACCTTGGATAATGGGGATGAAATCATCTTCGAAAACCTTCGCGTACCTTTCGGTAGTCACCGTGCCATCAAGGAATATCGCACCGATTGTTCCGTGACTGAACATTACGCACCACACAGTTACTGGTAGAGGGTGAAGATACTTCTCGAACGCGAAATGCGAATTCTCAGTCCTCCAAACGCGCCAGTTTTGCTTATTGACGAAACAATCAAACGAAAGTTGGCTTCTTCGCTAAACCAAACCATACTAATTCTCGCCATGCTCCGCGCCTAACCGTGCAGTTTGAACGTCATAACGCAATCCGTTCAGAAGTTATGGCGACTTTATTTCATGTAGTTCAATAACTGTCACCCTGTAAGTCACATAAGGTGTAGTATAATTTTACAGTAGCTGCATAAGTTAACGTAAAATGTTGTTAAAAAACTTCCTGCTGTGGCCATGGCTAGCCGCATCTGTTTTTCCTGTATCCGTCCTACGTATTATTGTCCTCCATAGTATGCTATAGTACCTTTCAGCCTCCACAGCCTGTATTCTGTCAATAGCCTTCTTTATTCATTTTATGTCCCAAAGACCACGACGTCTGCCCTAGATTTTCATATTTTAAAAGATAAGCATTTTCATTAAGCCAAAACTAAACCACATATAATATATAAATTGATTTGGGATTTTAATCCGAATATTTACAATATAATTTTATTTAAAATCTGGTGTAGGGCCTACTTATTTTGTCAGTATCTGGCGAATAAATTTTAAGCAACTGGCCAACATAGAGGGTGATTAGAAAGAACGTTTACAAACTGACCTGGCGCACAGGCATACAACAAAAATCAGTAATCACATAGGAACCGGGTGTCGCAGAGGCAATCCGCAGCTGCTAAATGGTGTTGCAGTTATTTAGTCACATGCTACAAATGGTCACCCACTACAGGTCATGCTCAAAGTTTCGTCCAGATGCACCGAGACACGCCTGACATCGACACACCATTGAACGGCGCACCCTGTCAAAGATACCTGGTGTATCCCGAAGACATCCTCCAGCCGCAACAATCCTGCCCACTATGTAAAAGCTGTTTCATACACGAGGTAGAGAGCCTGTATAGGGAGAGAGTGGTCAACCGGACGATACGGCGGAAATTTTTCTGCCAAACTGCAGGCGGGACTTTTGAATGGCCAGTAGTGGAGTCGTGGAGTACACACTCTCCGAATCAAAAGCACAAGACAATATGGCGAAATCATTCGTTAAATGCCTTTGTTTATAAGAATAATGTGTTATAATAATTTTCACACAGCCAATTTACAGGTCTGTTTTCAAATTTAACTATGTATATTGCAAGTTGTTTTATATGTGGTAAAAAGCAAAAACTACTTACTTCGCATAGAGTGTTTCCACATGGCTCCTGTTTGATTTATGCCAGCCCTGTTGACTGCGACTGCCCACTGCTTTCGTCTTTCCTCATCGCGTGGAAATGCTGACATGCGAAATCCACCTTCGCCTCTATTGGAACAACCAAATGCAGCACAACCTGGCATCATTTACGAACGTCTGCAGAACGAATTACAGATGTCAAAAACAATACTGTACAATTACTAACGTGTTTGCTTCAAACATGTAGGCCTACCGACTTCATCAAAAACGCTTCATTATTTCAACTCGTATTTAAGATCGCAAACGCTAATTACGAGCTATAAACGATCTACAACTAAATCGAACATACATGCACAACGCATAACAAGTCTCTCAATAATTCAAATACCATTTAATCGTCTCCAAAAGTCCTCTGAACTTCAATTCAACTCAAAAGCACGGCGAACATAGGAAGCGCGAGAGACGTTTGGCGCCATTTTTCTGCCAAAGCTAATCAACCAATCACGGGCAACTTCACCTATGGCCACTCTCTCTGTACAGGCTCTCAAAAACAAGGCCCTTCAGATGCCCCCACAGGAAATAATCGACGAGAGATAGATCGGGTGATCGTGGTAGACTACCGCGACCAATACAGCGGCTGGAGAAAGGTTTCCTGCAGATATGCCCTAAATTGTCTGCTGAAATACGTGAGGATTCTATCGTGCTGAAATCGAATGCGCGCGACGAATAGACATGGAACCATCATTCATGACGTTCGGCAGAACCTCTCGCAGAAATAGTGAAACGTCCCCTTAGAAAAATTATAAATGACTGTGCTTAAACTGACACACAATATTTTTAGCGCAACGCAATCTGACTTTCCATAATCCCTACGAAAGAATGGCCCTGACTAACAATAACATATACCTTTCATGGATCACTTACCTCACAAAAATCTTCGTTACTCGAACTACTGCAAAACAGCGAGCGCCAATATTGCCAGCTAAATAAAAGATTCTAACTACTGAAGGCACGAACTACTGATAGGCATACTAAGGAAATGAAAGATTTTGATAGAGAACAAACAATGTATTTAACTTAATAGTGTTCAAAAGTCGTAATACATATATCAGTCAATGATATCCAGTATTACAAATTTACTCTTTCTGGCGGACACACGTCCAGATCTTCCGCTCTTAAAATTCTGCCATCTCTCTCCCCAGATCCACCACTGCTGGCGGCTCACCTCCAACTGCGCAACGCTACGCGCTGTTCACATCAAACTGCTCAACACTACAATGGCTAATATTCCAACAATGCGAACCAGCCACAGACTGCACACAGCACAGCCAGTGATTTTCATACAGAGCGCCAGGTGACGTTACCAACATAAAAACCTAAACAGCCTACTTACAATAGGAGATACGTGCGACCATCAAGTCGGTCAGGAAGAATGTAAGGCCCAATTAAACAGTTTCCGACGATGCCAGCGCACACGTTAAGACTAAATTTGCATTGTGAGGCATGCGTACGTGTAGTGTGTGGGTTCACATCAATCCACGTATGTAGGTTGTGAACGATCATCACACCCTCGAGTGAAAAGGCAGGCTCATCGGTGAAGATGATACTCGCTATGAAGCCTCGGTCCGCAATGGATTCCTCCAAAAACCACGGCGCAAATCCCATGGGCTTGTATAGTTGCAATACCACGTGCAATGACCAGGCGGAGGGTTGGGAGATGTCAGTGGCGCGGGATACACCTTGTGTGCTAGTTGACGGCGTACGCTGTACCCTTTCGAGATCGCTTTCTTCCGCAGCAACTGCCGGTGTTGTTCGTTGGCGGCCAGCATCCGGCTTGTGAACATGGAACGAACCATTTTGACTCTTAAATTACTTTGCTGTAACACAATAGGTTGCAAGTGCTACTCTGAGATGAAGTAGTTGGCACAGGAGAGGAACTCGTGGCGGGCCACATCAAACCAGTCAGAAGACTGATGAAAAAAAAAAGGTGAATTATTCTGACCACATGACTCATACTGTGTACCCAGAGTATAGTACGACAAATGCCAAGACTACAGAAGGAGAACAAACACGTCAATGACCGGACGGAAAGTTGACAATCTTGTGGAAAACAAAGGAGGCACAAGAGAGATTTGAATACGGACGCCTGCTTTGCATTCCAACATCGTGACCACCCAACCACGACGCCGTGAATAGTCGAATTCGCTTGACGTTGCACGTCTTCAGCTCGGACCGTTTACTGTTTCTATTTTGCTCCTCTTTTCACAGTGCAGTACACCTTCTTCCTGTTTTCATGTTTGATCTGTGTTCAGCTATTGACGGTCTATCCACTGTGCCGGTTTGCCACTAAATCTGAGGGGGGGGGGTGAGATGGGGAGTTTCCCCTGTTAGTGTTAATACAACTACTCAAGTGTTTGGAAATATTTGAATATTTCTCATACACTAAGAACTAAGTGTGACGCTGAAGAAAGTTTCGAAGCGAAATTTGTAGACTCATTAAACAGAAGTTTCACAGATAGAAATTTTTTGCAAGTAAGGGAAATTTTATTGTTGTGTGATGGAATAGTTGGCCACACTTGTCACGCCCATCTGGCTGATAGGCGAGGAGCTTTAGTTCATTAGTTACAAGCTATAGTATTGTGCAGCTATACTTATGCTGTTAAATTTTGTTTTGTAGTTTCTCAGAAATCACTTCCAACGAGTATTTGTATAATCCAAACGTATTATGTTACGTTTGTGGTAGCTATGTAGTTGCTAATCACAAATCGACGTTGCTAGTTGTGTGAAAAATGCCTACTGCATATTCTTTGGTACAAGTCTTGGTGATCAATACAAAATCTGGCACTAGGCAAAAAGAGCTGTGGTGTGCATACTGTAAGACCTTCAGTACATCACCATCAGATTATTTGACTTGTCGCTCTAACGAAGTAGGCGAGTGTCCGCAATATGTCTCGTGGTCTTATCGTGGCGTGTTTATCTTCTGCCGTTAGGTCAGATGATAGAAATGCCACTTGCACGCATAGAGTAGCAGATTGACAGTGACCAACTTTAAACAGAACTTGATTAATTTTCACACACATTTATTAAAAAAATAAAAATCATAGACATTACGTAACTTGATTCTGGATGCTGTTTACAATTGCCAATCTGAAGTTCCTTTGGTCTTGGTACGTTAATCTTATTCTCACATATCTCTGATACTTGACAAAGTGTCTATTCATTTATCTTCATGGCTATGTACAGGAATATGGTAATCTTATTAGGTGCAGACTGAAACTTGACTATAGATTGGTACAGACTAATGCAGACTGGTACAGACTGGTGCAGACAAATGCAGACTCGTACAGACTAATGCAGACTGAGCAATTGGAGGTCTGTACACTCGTTAAAATACCTCGAGCGTTCAGGTATCACTGCGCGAGTGTGATCCGCAAGGAGAAAAGATTCTACGTTAGCAGCAATCTCATTGGCTGCGTGACATATTAATACGCGGATCGGCGGAAGCAGAATTTGGTCCGTCTCTAAGGCAGTGCCATCTCGTAGTGCGGAGACGGATGAGCACTGCGCCTGCCTGTTGTGCTTAGCGGGGCGCGCTCTAGTGGGAACGTTGTGTACGCGCTGATTACACGGAACTATGTACACAACAAGAGCCATACTTGAGTTGAGGGACTAAGAGCTTGGAAAAACAGGACGAGTAAATCCATGTCATTTGCTATTTGCTTGGTTTGAAGGACGTCGCGAAATAATGTATGTGATTGATAATTTTGTATGCTCAACATTGAACGTCTTAACGGAAAAATTAAGTAAAATATAAAATATCCTGACATTTCTTCAGTTCTATGACTGGTTACAAGTGTGATTATCTTCCGATTAAAATTCCACCTACCATTCTTGAAGAATTCTGGAGAGCAACTCAGGAAATAAATTTGATGCTGTTGGTGATTACAAGCCAGAATAAGATTCTGCACCGGGATTATTCAGTCGAAACTAACTAAGTAATTTTACTGGTGACTTGAATCTGACAAAAAGTGCTACCGAATTCCCGGCATCTAAGCTGAAAGCAATACGTCTTCTACTGCTCGGAGTATCATTCTCTTGACACAAAAACACAGAAAAGGAATTAATAAAATTCTTTAAAGAAGACGATATGGTTTTTTATGATAGTGATGGTTTATTGAATTTCTTTAATCCCACTTATAATACCAGTCGGAGACGTTGTATATAGAATCCTCAAAACGTAGCATTAAAGGTGTGCTTTTATATAAAAGGCGTTTGTTCAGCCCAATACCTGTGCCCACCCAGTGCACAATACGAAGATATGTGAAAAACTCAAACTCTGTTCAAGTACATTAGCTATGGAAAAAATTCTTGGCCTTATGTGGGGATGCGGAAGTAGCTGACATGTTATTTAGACAACAATCTGGCTACGCACAATTGCCGTGTTTCATTTCTGAGTGTAACAGACGATCCAAAGACAAATATTGGAAAGCATTTAACTGGTCCAAAAGAAAAACCCTTCAATCCAGTTTATATAATGTAATAAATGAACGAATTTTTCAACCAAGCGCGATACTATTACCTCCTCTTCACATAAAGCTTGGCTTAATGACGTAGTTGACTAAAGTACTTACAAAAGATGGTGATTGCTTTCTGAACTTGATAACAAGATTTCCAAAGGCATGTTATGAGAATCTTAAAGAAAGTATTTCTGTGGGGCAGCACATCAGAAATATATGAAAGACAATTTGTTTGGATGTTGTCTTTTCTTTCGGCCTCTTTTTTCCGCAGTTGTAGATATACGAGTTGTATGGGTTAGTTACCGTCTTTTGCAGCTGTTATGTATGGCCTATTAAGACCAAACGAATTTCGCTTTATTCTAAAGCATTTTTAGAAGTTAATGCAACAATGTGTTTTTTTTCTCTTACAGTTTTATTTGCTATGATCACGAACACTGTAAATAGTGTTAACTCTTATCATTACTCACAGCAAAACAATGTTTCGGAGTTTCATACAATTAGAATGAGTGTGAAGCTTCATTTTTTACACTCACATATTGATTTTTTCCCTGCGAACTTTGGGAGTGCCAGTAAAGAACAAGGAGAATGGTTCCACTACGACATCAAGGAGATTGAGAAGGGATATTAGGGAAGATGGCGTACAAACACTAAGGCTGACTGTTGGTCTATGCTGAAGAGAGATGGTACCTTTAAAGGAGGCATCTGAAAAAGTTTCGTCTCATGTTAGAAGGAACTTGATACATTGAAATTAGCGAAGGGAAATTAAATTGTCATACATGTGTTGCGGTTTCGTAATAATTATTGGAAGTTTTAAGTGAACATATACTACAGTGGTCTCTTATTCAGTGTGCAGTGATTTTATACAAGGTTACAAGTTAAACAATTTATTTATAATGGAATTTAAAAAATCTTAGAAAAAAATGTGCAAAAATCTGCCGTGATAACAGAAAAATCCAAATCAGAAGGAAAAATACTTTAAATATCACCATACTGTCATAGAACATCCTTCCAAAATTTTAAAATGCAGCACAGTGTTTCTGAGTTATGATGGCTTATTTTGATCTTTCTGTATTTCTTCTAGCTAAGCCAACTGCACATTCCTTTCTGCTGATTCTTTCACCCACTACAAGTCGCCATCAAGAGTGTCACTTACCTTCGTTGCTTGAGACAATGGGAATAAGTTAGGAACTTAAATCCGGTATGACGACGTAGGTCCAGCATTTTAGCGTAAATGTCGTTCGTGTCTAAGACTTGTGTTCTTGTAAAGTTCTGCGCGTGTATACGGGGGGAACGAAAAGTCATAGGATAGCGATATGCACAAATACAGATGACGGTCGTATTGCGTGCACAAGATATGAAGGAGAAGTGCTCACTTGTATTGAGGTGATTCATGTGACGGGATTACGGCCGCACGACGTGAATTAACAGGCTTTGAACGCGGAATGTTAGTTGGAGCTAGACGCATGGAACACTCCATTTCAGAAATCGTTAGGGAATTCAATATTCCGAGATCCACAGCGTCAAGAGTGTGCCGAGAATGCCAAATTTCAACCATTTCCTGTCACCACGACAACGTAGTGGCCGACGTCCTTCACTTAACGACCGAGAGCAGCGGCGTCTGCGTAGAGTTGTGCTAACACACACGCAACATTGCGTGAAATAACCGCAGAAATAAGTGTGGGACGTACGATTAACGTATCCTTTAGGGCACTGCGGCGAAATTTGGCGTTAATACGGCGTAGTAGCAGACGACCGACGCGAGTGCCTTTCCTAACAGCGCGACTTTGACCACATCGGTCGGACCCTAGAGACTGGAAAACCGTAGTCTGGTCAGATGAGTCACGATTTCAGTTAAGAGCTGATGGAAGGATTTGAGTGTGGCACAGACCCATGAAGACATGGACTCACGTTGCCAACAAGGCACTCTGCAAGCTGTTGGTGGCTCCACAGTGGGCTATGTTTACTTGAATGGACTGGGTCCTCTTGTCAAACTGAACCGATCACTGACTGGAAATGGTTACGTTCTGCTACTTGGAGACTATTTGCGGCGAATAATTGATTTCATGTTCCAAAGCAACGAAGGAATTTTTATGGATTAGAACGCGCCTTGTCACCGGGCAACAGTGACGACTGGTTTGAAGAATATTCTGTCCAAACATTAATATTGTGCACAAACTCCTGCACTGGCAAGACTTCTGCAGTTGTGGATGGATATAGAGACAGCATGGCTCATTATCTCTGCAGGGGATGTCCAACAATTTGTTGAGTCCATGCCACACGGAGTTACTGCACTACCCAGGGCAAAAGGAGGTCCGACACGATATTAGGAGTACCCTGTGACTTTGGTCACCTCATTGTGTAGCGACACGAGAAGTATCCACGTCGCGGAGACGCACAACAGCCCTAGACGAGTAACTTCCGACGGGCGTCCGGCCACTAATGGCCATATAGCGCGTTACAAGAGGAAGTGCGTTACGTAGTGCGCCCCGCTTCCGCAGTGACGTGTCGGGCCATAAGGCGGCGGCCGTGCGGGCCAGCGCGGCTAGGGCGGTGTCCGAGGCGCTGTACATGGCAGGGCGGCCGCCTTCCGGAGTGGTCTGCAGTGTAGTCTGGTGCCAGCGGCCTATTTCACTGCCGCCGGAAGCCGCGCTGTCTTCCTGCCACGTGCCGCAGCTGGGCCACTTCCTTACCCTCGCTACTCCGCAGTCGTCATAGCCGCTCCACCTAGAAAAATGCCTCGGAATATTACACTACTGGCCATTAAAATAGCTACACTAAGAAGAAATGCAGATTAGGTGCATAGATCCTGAGAAATCAGTACCCAGAACAACCACCTCTGGCCGTAATAATGACCTTGATACGCCACGGCATTAAGTCAAACAGAGCTTGGATGGCGAGTACAGGTACAGCTGCCCATGCAACTTCAACACGATACCACAATTCATCAAGAGTAGTGACTGGCGTATTGTGACGAGCCTGTTGCTCGGCCACCATTGACCAAACGTTTTCAATTGGTGAGAGATCTGGAGAATGTGCTGGCCAGGGCAGCAGTCGAATATTTTCTGTATCCAGAAAGGCCCATACAGGACCTGCAACATGCGGTCGTGCATTATCCTGCTCAAATGTAGGGTTTCGCAGGGATGGAATGAAGGGTAGAGCCACGGGTCGTAACACATCTGAAATGTCCACTGTTCAAAGTGCAGTCAATGCGAACAAGAGGTGACCGAGACGTGTAACCAACGCCACCCCATACCGTCACGCCGGGTGATATGCCAGTATGGCGATGACGAATACATGCTTCCAATGCGCGTTCACCGCGATGTCGCCAAACACAGATACGACCATCATGATGCTGTAAATAGAACCTGGATTCATCCGAAAAAAATTACGTTTTCCCATTCGTGCACCCAGGTTCGTCTTTGAGTACACCATCGCAGGCGCTCCTGTCTGTGATGCAGCGTCAAGGGTAGCCGCAGCGATGGTCTCCGAGCCGACAATCCATGCTCCTGCAAACGTCATCGAACTGTTCGTGCAGATGGTTGTTGTCTTGCTAACGTCCCCATCTGTTGACTCAGGGATCGAGACATGGCTGCACCATCCGTTACAGCCATGCGGATAAGATGCCTGTCATCTCGACGGCTAGTCATAGGAGGCCGTTGGGATCCAGCACGGCGTTCCGTATTAACCTCCTGAACCCACCGATTTCATATTCTGCCAACAGTCATTGGATCTCGACCAAAGCGAGCAACAATGTCGCGATACGATAAACCGCAATCGCGATAGACTACAATCCGACCTTTATCAAAGTCGGAAACGTGATGGTCCGCATTTCTCCTCCTTACGCGAGGCATCACAAAGACGTTTCACCAGGCAACGCCGGTCAACTGCTGTTTGTGTATGAGAAATCGGTTAGAAACTTTCCTGTGTCAGCACGTTGTAGGTGTCGCCACCGGCGCCAACCTTGTGTGAATGGTCTGAAAAGATAGTTATTTGCATATCATAGCATCTTCTTCCTGTCGGTTAAATTTCGCGTCTGTAGCACCTAAACTTCGTGGTGTAGCAATTTTAATGGCCAGTAGTGTACCTTCAATCCTTGTTATAACGATAACAGTGTTGGGCAAAATTACGAAAACCTACCTAAATAGGCAGGCATACCCCCAGGACACATTAAGCTAATACTGTGTAGCGTTCACTCCTTCTAGAGTTGATAATAGCCTCTTTTCGGCAAGGAAGATAGCCCAAAAATTTCCTTAGGGATGCCATATGCAGCTCCAGGCGCTCACTGATGATTAGATCCAGCAAAGCTACCAAATTGCGTGGATGTTGATTGTTACCTACACCTACCGTTCCAAATAGGCCCATGCATTTTCTGCGGGTTTAAAACAGGGTGATTCAGGGCGCCGGTCGAATGTTCGTCAAACTAGCTCTGTGAACACGGCTGCTGTCATGTTGTAAGGCGGGAGTGTCCAGAGCATACTTACGTTTAAGACTAGCTGAATACCCGACTTTGCCCAGGTATGTATTTATTTCCATTCTAGTAGTTCATCTCATACTTCCCACTGTCTCTGTCTGCATCCTCTGCCCCCACTCTCTGTCCATCGCCGTCACCCTACTTTCTCTGTTCACTTCGTCCACTCCTCCCTCTCTGTCCATCTTCTCCGGCTGCTCTCTCTGTCCATCCGCTGCTCCTCCTCTCTTTGCCGGCCGAAGTGGCCGTGCGGTTAAAGGCGCTGCAGTCTGGAACCGCAAGACCGCTACGGTCGCAGGTTCGAATCCTGCCTCGGGCATGGATGTTTGTGATGCCCTTAGGTTAGTTAGGTTTAACTAGTTCTAAGTTCTAGGGGACTAATGACCTCAGAAGTTGAGTCCCATAGTGCTCAGAGCCATTTGAACAACCTCCTCTCTTTGTCCATGTTCTCCTTTCCTCGCTCTGTTCATTTCCTCTTTCATTTCTATGTCTCTGTCTTCCTCCCCCTACCCCTGTGTCCGCAGCTCATGGTCTAGTGGCTAGCGTTGCTACCTATGGATCACAGCGTCCCGAGTTCGATTCCCGGCCGGGTTGGGGACTTTCTCTGCCCGAGGACAGGGGCAGTGGCTAAATTGAACTGTGTACAAGTTCGGACTGTGTAAAAATTGAGACTTTGTACGGGCGCTGATGACCGCGCACTTGAGCGCCCCACAAATCAATCAACATCATCATCATCATCATCAACCTATCCCTGTCCATCTCCTCCACTTCCATTTCTCTGTTCATCTGCTCCTCCTCCTGTTTCTGTGTCATATAATGATAAAATTCTTTAGGTACGTTCAGCGACATATGTGGATACTGTCTCCTAAATGTGTTGCGAACAGAGTCAACAGCAAAGGAGTAATAAATTTAAATGTCATGACGTCATGCTTGATGCGCAGTTTCACTGCGTGAACAGCGAAAATGTGGGGTTGTAAACGACAAAAAATTTCCTAAAAGTTTGAAATTGTGTGTAAAGTTTGTTGCAAGTCACTAAGTGCTATCGTTCTGATTTGATGGATGGACAAAATCTGGGTATTCACGCGTCGTGTTCCAAGTTTCTTTTTCTCCCCTGACCGCACCACTTTGACGAGTAGGTAATTCTTATCCGCGCAGCGATTATTTCCACACAGTAAGTGATATGTGTACCAAGTTTGGCTGAAATCGGTCCAGTGGTTTCGGAGGAATTGTGGAACATACATACGTAAGTACATACATATATACATTTTTATGATGTGTGTGGATATCTTTTTCCGTGATGTCCGCCCCGATAGCTGAGTGATCATCGTGACGGAGTGCCGTTCTATGGGCCCGGGTTCGATTCCCGGCTGGGTCGGGGATTTTCCTCGCTCAGGGACTGGGTATTGTGTTGTCTTCATCATCATTGCATCCCCATTCGGTCACCCAATGTGGCGTCGGATGTAATAAGGCCTGCACCAAGGCGGCCGGACCTGCCCCGTAAGAGGCCTCCCGGCCAGTGACGCCAAACGCTCATTTACATTTTTTCCGTGATCCAATTTTGATGAAATAAAGCCTGTACGGTGCACGAAGCTATATTCAAGTTACCTGTGAAACGCCATGAAAATTCTTGTAGTACTTTTGGAGACTAGCGTATTCAAACAGTTAGACAGGCAAGAAAATATTATGATGACGACGAACCAGTTGTCGCCAATGTTGACTGGTGGCCAATGCTAAACAGAAACATACAAATCACAGCAGGTTTGTCAGTAACGTCGATAAGGTGCTGGCTGCATGGTCTGGATCTGCAACGACTAAAATAATTAGAAGTCATTGGTAAAAAATAATATATATGGTACTTAACTGGTTGTACAGCATTCTTCTTGGCTGCATACATATAATTAGAAACAGGTAGCTATTGAGGCCTCGTTTAGGCCATACTTTAACTTAGCGCCTTGGTAGAGGTTGCTTCCTATCAGCTGAAGGCTATACTACTTTCCTACTTGACGTCCCGAGCAGGAGTGGTCGAGAGCTCGCTACAAACTTGATACAAGCCGCGGAGCGGCGCTAGCGGCTCTAGTCGCGACTCGCGGGTCCAACGATACTATTAAGGACCGCGATGGATAACTGCAACCCCTAACAAGTGTGGTATCGTACGTTGATACCACAGAAAATTTTAATGGAAATTTAAACAACGATATCTTTTTTTTGTGATCCGATTTTGATGAAAGAAAGCTCACGTTGCCCCAAGCTAAGCTGAAGTTAGAAGTCAAAACCCCGTAGAAATCTGTCGAATAGTTTTGGCGATTAACGTATCCAAAGACAGATGGACACGATGGTTTGAAACTGTTGTTATTAATATCGATGTAGTGGAATAACTAACACTTGGACGCCGAGAATCTTGAAATAAACATCCTTGTTCGTGTTCACGTTAACCCGTGTCAGTGGGCCCATCAACCCTAAATCAGCACAGAACCACCTCAAATCAGAACTATAACTTACCCCGCCTACTCCCACACACGATTATATTGTACGTTAAACGCCTCATTGGGCCTTCGGTGTACACGACGTCTTGCATCATTTGAAAGGAGGTAAAGTTGTGACTCGCCAGTCAACAATAAACACCTCCAGACAGCTATTGTCTTTTTCTGCGTTGTTTCTCCCGTTGAAAAGGTATATTTTTATGTGTTTCTGTGAATGAAAGACCTTTTCCGAGGTATCCGACTCCAAATATACATTCTATGCAGTTCTTTCGCGATCTTTGCTCGGAAAAGGCCCGATGTAAACATTTACTCACTGATAGCAGCTATTGCTGTCGGATTTGAAACCGATTGTCAATGACATGGCGTGACAATCGTATTTGGTCCGTGTACCTGCGCAGCGTTACATAGATTCCAGTGGTACACCATTCGTTGTAGACACATTAGACACTCAGCGTTGATATACCAACAAAAAGGGCAACTTCATTCACCCTCTGTCCACGCGCACTTCAAAGTACAGTAGCTTCTTTACACCATTACGTCACACCTCCATGTCGAGCCTTCTTACAGCGCTAATTCTGTAGAACCAACTGGCACGTGCGAATTGCCATTGGCATAACTTACGTCACCGGTGAAAGATCACGTAACCGGATGGTACCAGTTCCACACCGTCAATACCTCTCTAGAGCGACCAGCGTGCTCGTTTAAGAGAATGATTGATATTTTCAACATTGACCCTGTGCTGTTGTAAGCTGTCACCAGCACACCGGTCGAGAGAGAGGCTGCAAGATCAATAATAGGCGCTGAATCACGCGCGCCTATCAGGAGAGAGGCCAAAGTCTCTCAAACGAAGTGCCGCCGCCAACGCGTTCTCGATCGCCTGTATTTAGATCGCCGGAGGGGCCAGTCAGTCAGTCAGCCCAGTCGCAGTCACAGTCAGACTCACCGTCTCTATCTCAAAGTCAGTCAATAACTAGCGAGCAGAGTGCAGTGTTTACGGTGGGACTTGTACTCCACCAGCAGCGACGCTAGCTTGGACTATTACGGAAGAGCTTGTACCACGACGCAATGACTATCTCAAAGATAAGTAGCTTTCTGTTCTGATAAATAAAGAATCCTGTTAATAAATGTGTTCAGTTCTGTTGTAGAAAGTGGATGTCGGGTACCAAATAACATCCTCTTCTTGCTTCACACGGTCCAAGACTCTACAGTGGCAACGAGACAACACAAAAGTGGCGACGAGGAAAATTCAGTGCGATTGAAGTTGAGAGTTGACAATACTCTCTTAGGATGTAAAGTTTGGCTACAGCGCGCATACACAAGCTCTGGAATCTAAGATATTGTCGCGCCTCGCAGCGCACGGATTAATGAGTGGCAGTTTGGAGGCCAGTGTAGGAGCCCGCCTGCTGTGGTGCGCACGTGTGTTGGGCGAGGGGTCGTCGCCGAGCTGCCGTACTGACGTGTCCGCCAGCAGCGACACAGGATTTGGTATTGAGTTGATATTTTTTATAATTTGCAGCGCGCTTATTAATTTAAAGAAAAGGGTTTGTGTATGTGCGTAGCAGCAGACGGTAATTTTGATAATGATAGGAGTTGAATTCTTAAGGGGAAACTATTGTTAGATTAAGTATTGTTTTTGTCATTGATTTCTTTTGTAATTGTCAGGGAATTGTTTCACTATGTATTCAATTGATAAGTATTTTAGTCTGTCTGAAGAGTTTGATTAATTTGTAATATTGCTTTAATGCCACTGGAGGCAGATTTACAAACGAAGCGATTGTTCAAAGAGCTTCTAGCATTTTGTTAATTGAATGAGAAAGAATTTCTTTCAGAATATAGTTTTTTGTTTGGGTTATCATTTATCTAGTTTAGATTTGACCAACCCCTTTCTCTTGAATTATATGTAGTTGTAGTAAGCAGCAGCAGCCGCAGCAACAGCAGGAGCCGCCATACAGAACATGCATTGCACTCAGCATAAACAATAGGTTTTTTTGTGTTTTTGTTAAATAATGGAATGCAGCAGATCAAGCAGTGGCAGCAGAAAGACCAAGTAAGTGATTTGTTGCGCACAGGACCAATGAAAAAAATTAGGTTTTGGCGATCTCTGTAATAGTAAACTTAACAAGAGTACAAGCACAAGATTTTCAGTAGAAAACACGAGATAAGAAGATAGAGCTCGCGACTTTCAAAGTTACTTAATTTTGCCGCAGATATGGCTTGCTTCGCTTGTGTTTTAGCTTGTAGCGGTGATCATTTTGCTGATTTGTTGTTGTGTTCTTGAATGTATTACAGGAGGAGACCCGCAGAACTAATCAAATTTCTCTTTTGAGAGGCTTTGCTTGCTTTTTTTGCTATAACGTATTTTGCTCTCATTTAAGTATATGGCCGAAAGAGTCAGTCTTTAGGAATTGTGAAACGAACCCTGTCGTACAGGACCGGATGCCACAAAGGGCGCAGATTCACCACGAGATGGGAAACTCACAGGCGTCTATTATCTATTGAGGCATAAGCGCTGTAGTGTGCGAGTGAGACAAACGAGAACCTACGTCATAAGGAAACCCAGTGGAAGGCTTTTAAGACCAAGGAGACGTAGCGGTGTTAAATATGGCGGACCTTGTATCGGCCATAAAGGGAAACATTTATGAAAACTATTTAATTCAGCAGTAGTGCAGGGAATCAAGCCATAGTAATTTTAATCTGCCATCCTTCATAAATTTTCATGGTGATCCCAATTAACTTTAATATTGATAATATCTATAATAAATTAGGATTTACTGTTAAAGTGAAATTAATAAGTTTGCAACAAAGACCTAAATGAAACTTCCTGGCAGATTAAAACTGTGTGCCTGACCGAGACTCGAACTCGGGACCTTTGTCTTTCGCGGGCAAGTGCTCTACCATCTGAGCTACCGAAGCACGACTCACGCCCGCTCCTCACAGCTTTACTTCTGCCAGTGTCTCGTCCCCTACCTTCCAAACTTTACAGAAGCTCTCCTGCGAACCTTGCAGAACTAGCACTCCTGAAAGAAAGGATATTGCGGAGACATGGCTTAGCCACAGCCTGGGGGATGTTTCCAGAATGAGATTATCACTCTGCAGCGGAGTGTTCGCTGATATGAAACTTCCTGGCAGATTAAAACTATATACCCGACCGAGGCTCGAACTCGGGACCTTTGCCTTTGGCGGGCAACTGCTCTACTATGAGCTACCGAAGCGCGACTCACGCCCGGTCCTCACAGCTTTACTTCTGGCAGTATCTCGTCCCCTACCTTCCAAACTTTACAGAAGTTCTCCTGCAAGGTTCGCAGGTTCGCAAGGTTCACATACTTCGAGTTCTGTAATGATCCACCTTCCCCAGGAGCCTCATTACTCTTCAGGATTTATGGTACTCAACAGCTCTTCTGCATTTGATGGACTTTGAGTTTCTGTCGTTGTAGCTGAATGTCTCAGATGGTGCTTCACAGTTCAGGAACCCTTTAACATAGCCTAATGTTTTTCATGTCTCCATAAACTACCTTTTCTTCTTTGTTCTTAAACCTGTGTTTTGGAGGAACATATCTACTAAGTTAGTCTTAAATGTTCCGTAAAATTCTCGTGTATTATTCTTTAGATGTCCTCTTCTATTTTAATTAAGCATTTCTTCTCACGTTTCGTCTTGAGGTTTCTGGTTTTGTCCGTACTTATTGGAAGTTCTTTAGATTTTATGGCGTTTCTTGAGAACCTCTGTCAACTCACGTTTTCCGACGTTTGCGATTGCCTTATCTGCTTCAGCCGACCACCATTTGTCTCTCCTCCTCTTCTCCAGGCGAACTGTTTCCTTCGTACTGTCAAAAATGGTTCAAATGGCTCTGAGCACTATGGGACTTAACTTCTGAGGTCATCAGTGCCCTAGAACTTAGAACTACTTAAACCTAACTAACCTAAGGACATCACACACATCCATGCCCGAGGCAGGATTCGAACCTGCGACAGTAGCGGTCGCATGGTTCCAGACTGTAGCGCCTAGAACCGCTCGGCCACCCAGGCCGGCTCGTACTGTCAGTCAGTGCATCTTTTAAATGTTTCTATCCTTGGTAGTCCTTCTGATTCAAGCTCGCCTTAAAATCTATGCTAGTTCTGAGTTTCTCCATATCAGAAATACCGATACGGTAATGTTTTTAATTTAATGGGCTCTTGGTAGAACTTAGATCTAAATCTTGGACGTCTTGATATTGCTACATGATCGATCTGGAACTCTCCTAGTAAAGAGTCGGGAGATATCCACGTTTTCTCTTTCCTTAGAAGGTATTTAAGTGCTGTATATTTCATAATTAGATCAAAACTCGTACACGTTTCCACTAGTCGCTCGCCTTTCCGATTAGTGCTGTTGTTGGCTGGATATTTCCCAATGATGTTTCTGAATTTGCTCTTTCCCATGTTGAATGCTGAAGTCACCAAGAAGTAGGGTAAACTTGGTTAGTGTCTCCTCAATATCTTCCTAAAATTCTTCTGATTTATCTGCATCCGTGCTGTTTGTCTCACTCACAGGAACATGTCAATTGACCTTAACGTATATCATATTTATTCCTATAAAGGTAAGTGTGGATCGCCTACTGTTTTTGAAGCTGAAGTCAGTGATAACTTCCAGGATTTGTTTCTTCATTATAAAGGCTGTGCCGAGTTGAGGTACATTCTTCATTACTGTCATTCCAGGCTTTCCCTTCGAAATCCGAGATGCTTCCGGTTCGATCGCTGCTCCATCTGCGTATCTAGTCTCTTATAACGCTGGCGTGATGATTTTCTATTTGCCTAGAGTATCGGTAAGGTGTTTCAGTTTCCCGGTTTTAAGGCGTGAGTTAATGTTGAAGGTAGCAAAGGATGACACGTTTTTACTTTTTAGTCCCTTGCATGTTGGTGGAAGCGGCCCAGAATCCGTTGGCTCACTGACGTTGTCTTTGTCAACAGTGGACTGGTTACCACCTGGGGTGGTGCTGCTGCTGTGTGTGAGCGAACTCGCCATCATGCTGAATCGAATGATGGTGTTGGGGGTCAACGCGTAAGTGTTAATAGGGTTGCACCCGACGTAGTCCGCCTCAGGGGTTCCTTAAGATGTGATCTGGCTGCTTTTTTACGGCTTCTTTAGGCGCCAACCCTCCTCCCTCCTTTATCTGGACTACTTTGTTCAGTAAAATTTTCGAAAATATTTTATGTGCAGCTGGTAGCAATGCAATTCCTCTGTAGATGCTAACGTCTTGTTTATTTCCTTTCTGATGCAGTGGATGTATCAAGGGTACCACCCTCCACTCACCTGGTACATTATTTATTACTTATTATCTAATTTGTATTACTATTTTGCTTCATGTAAGACTGTATAAATGCAATGTATCTTTGCATTCAGTGATACGTTTTGACAGTCTGTTACATTATTTTATGTATCGCTCTCTTATTTCGACTGATAAATTATGAATTTTATATTATATGTCGGCATTGATATTAGATCTCACTGTAAGCCATAGTGAATATTTTTTCCACTTCTTATGCGAGTTTTTCGTAAAACTGTACATCAATTACCGGTATATTGACAGCTCAATTTGTAAGGCTTTTCATGCATACTTTACATTGCTCTGCAAGATACTTGATAATGGTCTCCAGACTGAAACTGATTGCACTATAAAGAATTTCTTATCCGAAGCTCTTGGCTGTGAATCGTGACTTTTTAAAACATTTCGGTTTTTAGTCCGTGAGAATAGAGAAGTTGAAATTCAAAAAGTGTTTCACATTACGTATTTTTCCATGTGTATTCAGGAAACAGAGGCCTTCGTTGTCACACAGTAAGTGCATCAACTGTCCATTGAGCGCTCCAGCGTGTATTGATTCTAAGTGTGCCGAGAACTAAGCTTTACGTTTCTGATTTTTTTGTTCACAAGTTGTTTCAAAGTTTACGTCCTTCCCGCACCTGCCTGGTAACCCTCCTATATTGTTCCACCTGTACTCACGTGCTAAGTAACGCCCTGTGGATAAATCCGTAAGAAATCGTATCTCTAAAAGCTCCTTTCGTAACGCAGACACGAACTGGAAAACAGTGTCGAAACGGACTCCCTCCGATGTGAGTAGCTTGCATATATCGACGCCAACGGCAATCATTTGCATACTACATTCCCACTGTACACCCGCTTAATGAAAAATACATTAGTTTTCCGCCTTTATTTTTACAGTGAACAGATAGTCGTCGAATTGAAACTTTTTCTTTGCTTTGCTGTCCATCTTATGGATAACATCTGTCTAGAAAATAACAAATTGCTGTAGCTTTCGTGGAACAACAATACTTAGGCACAATATTCTGGACAATGAAGTGAACAGTATGTCGTTTATGGGGCAGATCTTCTCCACTGTACCAATGGAAACCAAATGTGTCTGCAACAGTGCAGCATTTTTATTCTGCATCAGTTCCAGTCTTTGAATAGACATTACGGTACTCGTGCGCGCGCACACACACACACACACACACACACACACACACTGTAAGAGGTCCATGACTAAGGAATTTATTGCTGGCGCACTCGAGCAGATGTAAGTTCTATGGATTGCTCACGCGCTGCCTGTGATATGTAAGCTACAATAGAACCGCAGACCAGAGAGCAGTGTCGGCTGCAGTAGTTGTAGTAGCCCGCAGTCGGGCGGTTCGGTCAGTCGTGGAGAGCGGTGTAGTATTAAGGTAAAAGCAGCCGCACGCATATGTAATTTGTTATAACTGATTTTGTACTATGTTTATATCAAGTCTCATGTCAATTTTTTAAAAAATCTTTTAATAATAATATTTCTTATAAATATAACTTTTGACAATCACTCATTTGAATTTAAAGATTTTACTAATTTCTCCTATCCAAGGTCATCAGGTTAGTCACATTTTTATTCCGAGGTTACGGAGGTATATTGTTGGGAGGTTACACTGAATGTGAATGTTATAAATATTTTTTTTCTTTTGGGAGGTTACAACACACACACACACACACACACACACACACACACACACATACACACGGGGGGGGGGGGGGGGGGGGGGAGAGAGAGAGAGAGAGAGAGAGAGAGAGAGAGAGAGAGAGAGAAATAACACACAACAACGCACACACTCTTTCACTCTCTCTGATCCTCGGATTCCTTCTTGATTCCTCGAGTTGCTCGTTGCGCACTGTGCACCGTTTTGCATCAACTATTTGATCGTACCTTATGCTCATTAAATTTCTACCCTCATACGTGTAAGATCCTATGCATGCTATACGTGCCTTCCGAGACTTTATTATTTAGAAACTAAAAAATTATATCTTAGAAACAAAAATCGTTTATGGTAAATAGTCTTAGACAAAAAATTCAATTGAAGAAAAACTGATCTATTCAAGAGAAAGAGCTTCGCAAATTGAGCAAGTCAATAACGCGTTGGTCTATCTCTGTCCCATACGTAAGCAGTTATTCGGCTTGGCATGGACTGACAGAGTTGTTTGGCGCCCTGCTGAGGGATACCGTGCCAGATTCTTTCCAAATGGCGCGTCAAAATCCGGAGGGGGCTCGAGAGCGCAGCCCATAATACTTCAAACGTTCTCAATTGGGGGAAGGTCCGGCTAACTTGCCGGCCAAGGGTTGGTTTGCCAAGCACGAAAACAAGTGGTAGAAACTCTCGCCGTGTGCAGGAGGGCTCTATCTTGCTGAAATGTATGTCCAGATGGCTTGCCACGAAGAAAAAAGAGAAAGAAACGGGGCGTAGAATATCGTCGACTTCCTGCTGTGCTGTAAGGGTGCCGCAGATGACAACCAGAGAGGTTCTGCAATCAAAAGAGGTGGCGCCACTGACCATCACTCCTGGTTGTAGGGCCGTATGGCCGGCGGCAGTGAGGGGGGTGTCCCACTGCTGTTCGGTGTGCCTCTTCGGTCTGGAATCTCACTGACTGCAGTGAATTACCTTCAGTGATGAATCCCGCTTCATACTGAGCCGCGATGACCGGCGAAGACGTGTCCGGAGGTGTCTCAGGCAGCGGTGTGGTACCAACCCCACTGTCGCCCGCCACACGTCCCTACAGCCAGGAGTGATTTTCCGGGGTGCCATTTCCCTTCGTAATGGTTGTCATCCGTGACGCTCCTACAGCACAGCAGTATGTCCACGATTTTCTACGCCCTGTTTTGTTGCCCTTCATGGCAAGCCAGCCAGGGCTTACCTTTCAGCAAGATGAAGCCCGGCCACACACGGCGAGAGTTTCTAACTCTTGTCTTCGTGCTTACCAGACCCTACCTCGGCCAGTACGGTCGCCAGCTCTCTCCCACGTATGAACGTTTGGACTGGGCCCTCCAACTGTGTTAACGCGCCATTCGGACAGAATATGCCGCGATATCCCTCAGGTGGATCTCCAACAATTGTAATCCAATTTTTCTGAAATTGTAGTCATTTATTTGTCTGTACATGTACATCACAGCTACCGTTTCCGGTCCCATTCGGGTAATTCTTTCGTGGTACGTCTTTTACTTTTTTTGTTTTAGTGTGTACTAGAACCGTGCAATATTAACGATTAAACAAACATTTTTCTGTCTTGTAAAGTAAAGCGTTGTGGAATCTAGGAAGTTAAATATTTCGTTATAAGATATAAAAAACGTTACTCTTGAGGTACTAAAAGTTCTGTAATTATTGGGGTTCAAAATACTCATCGTCGTCTAGTAAACGACGTATCAGTCCAGGAGTATGGTCAGTCATCGTTGAATTCCATCTTCATTTCCCTCTTAAGAGAAAACCAAGAGCCGGCCGCTGTCGCCGAACAGATCTAGGCGCTTCAGTCTGGAACCGCGCTGCTGCTACGGTCACAGGTTCGAAACCTGCCTCGGACGTGGATGTGTGTGGTTTAGTTAGGTTTAAGTAGTTCTAAGTCTAGGGAACTGATAACTTCAGATGTTGAGTCCCACAGTGCTTAGAGCCATTTGAACCATTTGACAAACCAAGAGCGCTGATTAAAAATTTATGGAATAGTTATTTCTATTATCCTTGTTGCATGGTTCCTACTGTACACAAGGTTGAAGGTTCAGAATTTCCGGAGTGAGCCCAATGAGCCTGCGAACCTGTGCTAACCCATCTGGAGAACGGCAGTCAAGTCTCTGGTGATGTGGGTTGATCTGATATTCAACGTCTTCTTCGTTCGAGATCAAATAATGTTTGCTCTCTACGCTTGGCTCCGAGCTTTGCAGACTTTCATCGTCCTTGATGCTTTCACCAATAAGTTATGGAGACTACCACCAGAAGTTTTCGCTCGGTGTATGTGGGAACAACATCATTGGGGATACGGCCCGTGGCCTACCCTGCCACAAGATAAATGCATTAAATGAGGCGAAATGAACGTGTCTATGGGGATGACTTCAATGATGCTGCAGTGGAAAACCGTTCAGAAATGGTAAATGAACGATAAGCAGGAAATCCGGCTTCGTTTCACACTCTAGTACAAATTTTTAGTTGTATTTACACATTTATTTAGATTTCGTTTTTAGCTCATAACCGTTCCAGAAATCTTTTGATAATTGGGTGCCTGAGAGGTCACAGATAAAATAATATAGCGTGAATTCAACATCGTTGATAGTATGCTCATAATGAAGAGACGCAAGCAGCTGACAGTGCGTGGGTGTCTCGAAAACCCTAGAGCTGGTATATATACAGGGTGCTCCATTGATCGTATCTGGACCAAATATGTCACGAAATAAGCGTCAAACGAAAAACTACAAACAACGAAACTTGTCTAGCTTGAAGGGGGAAACCAGATGGCGCTATGGTTGGCCCGCTAGACGGGCTGCCATAGGTCAAACGGATATCAACTGCTTTTTTTAAAAATAGGAACCCCCATTGTTTATTACATATTCGTGTAGTACGTAAAGAAATATTAATGTTTTAGTTGGACCACTTTTTTCGCTTTGTGATAGATGGCGCTGTAATAGTCACAAACATATGGCTCACAATTTTAGACAAATAGTTGGTAACAGGTAGCTTTTTTAAATTAAAATACAGAACGTGAGTATGTTTGAACATTTTATTTCGGTTGTTCCAATGTGATACATGTACTTTTGTGAACTTATCATTTCTGAGAACGCATGCTGTTACAGAGTGATTACCTGTAAATACCAAATTAATGATGTCCGCCAACCTCAATGCATTTGGCAATAGGTGTAACGACATTACTCTCAACAGCGAGTAGTTCGCCTTGCGTAATTTTCGCACATGCATTGACAATGCGCTGACGCATGTTGTCAGGCGTTGTCGGTGGATCACGATAACAAATATCCTTCAACTTTCCCCACAGAAAGAAATCCGGGACGTCAGATCCGGTGAACGTGCGGGCCTTGGTATGGTGCTTCGACGACCAATCCACATGTCATGAAATATGATATTCAATACCGCTTCAAGCGCACGCGAGCTATGTGCCGGACATCTATCATGTTGGAAGGACATCGCCATTCTGTCATGCAGTGAAACATCTTGTAGTAACATCGGTAGAACATTACGTAGGAAATCAGCATATATTGCACCATTTAGATTCCCATCGATAAAATGGGGCCAATTATCATTCCTCCCATAATGCCGCACCATACATTTACCCACCAAGGTCGCTGATGTTCCACTTGTCGCAGCCATAATGGATTTTCCGTTGCCTAATAGTGCATATTATGCCGGTTTATTCAAATAACTTACGGGTTTGCTGTCGGGTGCGTCGTCGAACACAGCCGATATTTCGACAGGAGCACACCCTGCCATTCTTAAGGCACAAATGCAAGGAAGAAAAAATATGCAAGCAAATTTAATACCTCGGTTCACATTTGTGACTATTACAGCGCCATCTATCACAAAGCGAAAAAAGTAGTCCAACTAAATCATTCATATTTCTTTACGTAGCACACGAATATGTAATAAAAAATGGGGGTTCCTATTTAAAAAGAAGGCAGTTGATATCCGTATTGACCTATGGCAGCGCCATTTAGCGGGCCAACCATAGCGCCATCTGGTTTCCCCCTTCAAGCTAGACGAGTTTCGTTCTTTGTAGTTCTTTCTTTTGATGGTTATTTCGTGAGATATTTGGCCCGGTCACTCTCAATGGACCACCCTATATATATATATATATATATATATATATATATATATATATATATATATATATATATATATATATATCTTTACACTATGCATAACCTTATGGAAATATATTTACTGCAAAACATAAGAAGCTTCTTTTCTAATGCTGTTCCACTTATTCGACTGCATCCATACCATTAACACCTCTCCGCCCCCCTCCTCTCTCTCTCTCTCACACACACACACACTCATGTATATATATATATATGTGTGTGTGTGTGTGTGTGTGGGAGAGAGAGAGAGAGAGAGAGTAATTTCGGGAGTACCGCAGGGAAGCGTGATAGGACCTTTATTGTTTACAATATACATAAATGACTTAGTTGACAACATCTGTAGCTCCGTGAGGCTATTTGCAGATGAAACGGTTGTCTACAAGAAAGTAGCAACATCAGAAGACTCGTACGTACTCCAGGAGGACCTGCAGAGGATTAATGCATGGTGCGACAGCTGGCAGCTTTCCCTAAACGTAGATAAATGTAATATAATGCGCATACATAGGGGCAGAAATCCATTCCAGTACGATTATGCCATAGGTGGTAAATCATTGGAAGCGGTAACGACCGTAAAATACTTAGGAGTTACTATCCGGAGCGATCTGAAGTGGAATGATCACATAAAACAAATAGTGGGAAAAGCAGGCGCCAGGTTGAGATTCATAGGAAGAATTCTAAGAAAATGTGACTCATCGACGAAAGAAGTAGCTTACAAAACGCTTGTTCGTCCGATTCTTGAGTATTGCTCATCAGTATGGGACCCTTACCAGGTTGGGTTAATAGAAGAGATAGACATGATCCAGCGAAAAGCAGCGCGATTCGTCATGGGGACATTTAGTCAGCGCGAGAGCGTTACGGAGATGCTGAACAAGCTCCAGTGGCGGACACTTCAAGAAAGGCGTTACGCAATACGGAGAGGTTTATTATCGAAATTACGAGAGAGCACATTCCGGGAAGAGATGGGCAACATATTACTACCGCCCACATATATCTCGCGTAATGATCACAACGAAAAGATCCGAGAAATTAGAGCAAATACGGAGACTTACAAGCAGTCGTTCTTCCCACGCACAATTCGTGAATGGAACAGGGAAGGGGGGATCAGATAGTGGTACAATAAGTACCCTCCGCCACACACCGTAAGGTGGCTCGCGGAGTATAGATGTAGATGTAGATGTAGAGAGAGAGAGAGAGAGAGAGGAGGGGGTGCGGAGAGGTGTTAATGGTATGGATGTAGTCGAAACTTATGTTAGATAAGTGGAACAGCATTAGAAAAGAAGCTTCTTATGTTTTGCAGTAAATATATTTCCATAAGGTTATGCATAGTGTAAAGATATAAAAGACAGGAAATGTTTCAGATGTGCTATATTTAGGGCTTAATCTACGTTTCCACGCAGTTACCTCTAACGGGGCAACATTTTTAAGTATTGGGAGACTACTTCTTCCCTAGTGCACAGAATTTCTCCACCTGATGTCCCAACCACTTTGTCTCTCTATTTCGGCCTCAAAGTTGATCAGAAAAATCTTATAAACAACGTTTCATATCAGAAATACCAGCAAGAGAAATTCACTTGCGGCATTTGGACTATACGATGAAAGTATCAAAATTCCTTATGACATAAATAGCACTACTAATTATGATAAACACGTAAACAAATTCCTCTTCTCACCATTTCATGCCATCTGTTTTAGATAGTCAACCAGTGTTTTAATTAGTACTGTTTATGTAAATCTAAGTGATCCCATTCCGTTAACTGCTTCTTAAGAATACGTGTATAATTTCATCCCACCTTACAACAAAGTATGGAAAATAGTGTCGTTGTCCAATCACGGCTCGCAGATCGCATTTGGCGTGATTTGGAATCGATCATTTGTCGATGGCAACACGCCATCTACACATCTCGTAGTCAACATAGGATAGCAGTGACTTTAACTGAGACGAAATAACTTTTCTTCCATTTGTGGTATTGTTAAAATTTTAATTTCTGAGTAAACCTCATATAACGCTTAATTCACATGCGAACAATAAAAAATTCGAGAATAAGAAATAAGAGTAAGAAAGCAGCATTCAGTAGAAAGTACAGGCAGTCGACAAATTCCTTGGGTCGCTTCCAGCCCCGTCTTCGCTGGAGTCAGGCAGTCATTGCTTCAGCAGAATATGGTTTGGGAAAAAAGGTTAACGTACAGTACATTATAAAGTGCTTTCCACTATGAGTGAAGTGATTTGCGGAATGTAATGTAGATTTTCTTTGGAATTCTCTTTTTCAGTACGGGCAGAATGTTTTTGTGGTTATAAAAATGTAATCGTATGTGTGACATCTCAGTTAAATCGTTAAATGGGAGGACCGCCTCTGTAGCTAGTGTCCGTAACGCGCAGTTCTGTGGTGGTACGTTTCCTGGTCACTGGACGTAATGTCATTATCTTGGGTTAAAGTGCAAAACTCTAGACAGTGTCTCTGGAGTGATGGCATGTGACGCTTTTGTTGATGCTGATCCCACAGTCGGTTCGAAATCAGCACGGCGGACCTCTTCCTGCTGTTCGGGAGGAACAGCCCACATAATGGAGTACATTTGGGTGGCAAGAGCACGCTTGTCTTTCATCTACAGAGATTTGATCGCGAAGTGTTTAGTCAGTCTGCCTTTCACACAAATCAATAATCTAAAGAAATTTTTCTTGTCCTGTGTATGGAAGAATGACAGATCTTAAAAATCCTTAGTGCACCACCTCATCAATTTCCCTTATTTCATGCAGGTCAAAATTACATTTTTTAAATTATGAGTCAACTCTCTTTTGAATAAACCGACCAAATTTCCCGGGTGGTTCTTGCTTACATAAGAAAACGCAAGGAAATATCTTTCCTGGGGCAGTTATAGTTTACTGAACTACAAAAGAATAACTAGTCTTGTTCAGATCGGTTTTCGCATTGTTCTGCAAGGGATCTATTGTACGTCGATTGACACTTGCGTAATAGAGGACCAAATTAGGGGTTAGAACTTTCGTCTTTATCTGAAATCCTTCCAAGTCGGCCGCGGTGGCCGAGCGCTTCTAGGCGCTTCAGTCCGGAACCGCGCGACTGTTACGGTCGCAGGTTCGAATCCTACCTCGGGCATGGATGTGTGTAATGTCCTTAGGTTAGTAGGGTTTAAGTAGTTCTAAATTCTAGGGGACTCATGACCTCAGATGTTGAGTCCCATAGTGCTCGGAGCCATTTGATTTGTGAAATCCCTTCGTTGCTGCTGGTACTTTGCCCATCGTTGAGATCGCTTGTGAGCTGTTTATATGCGTGGAATTTTAGCTACGCACCACAAACGCGCCGTACACTTTTGAAGAAAGTGTGATGTAATGATTAATATTTTAATGAAACTGCTACGGCGAAAATAACTATTCTTTTAATAATATGCGTCATATATATTATTTAATAATATTCTCTACGATGAAATTTAAAAAAATTAAAATCGTACACGGGAATGGTCTGAACTTGTACTGAACAGGTGGTAGCTCCTACATTGCTCTCGCTCAGTCCAAACACAGGTAACAAAAGTTACGGTCACAGGGACACGCATAAAATTTTAGTATAGATTTTTTCGGAATTTAGGGATCATCACATGAAAAACCGTTGGCCATGTACCCAGAACAATACGCCTAATACTCATCAAATGGTTCAAATGGCTCTGAGCACTATGGGACTTAACTAAACTAAGGACATCACACACATCCATGCCCGAGGCAGGATTCGAACCTGCGACCGTAGCGATCGCGCAGTTCCAGACTGTAGCGCCTAGAACCGCTCGGACACTCTGGCCGGCGTACTCATCAAAGCCCCTGATTAACAGGTCTGGTGGTTTCCTTATTAGCACGAGCTTGGACTGATAACAAATGGGAAACGAATTCATCCATGCCCTTCCGGGGGAATCCGCCTTTCGTCTTAACCGACGTAAGGAAATCACAGTACACAATAATCATGAGAATGGCCAGACGGAGCTCAGAGCTATCGTACTCACGAGGACGAGTCTAATGTCTTAACACTGAGCCATTTCACTCGGTAAATCACGTTGGAAAATCTGAAAGGAAAAGGCTACAGTCATAATAAAACCGTCCAAAAGGGTGAGACTTATGAATTAACGGCAATTACTTAGTGGTGATTTCACACCACTGTACACCAGTACCACTCGTTAACGTATTACCGAATGTGGCTGCTGAAATACTACTTTCAACAATCAGTGGAGATTTATCTCAACGTGACTTGAAGCGCGATTACGGCTTCTGCCGCACGTCTCCTGAAACCTTTCGGAATCTTGTTTGACTTTCAGAAATATGCAAATGTGGCGAAGGAAATAAATTAAATTACAATTTCGCCAGTCGTGCGTGAGTTGCGGCGTATTACCATAATGCGGGCATAAATATTTATGATCGGGGTGTTGCTTTTCAGGAAACTCTCCGCGTTCAGGTGTTGCGGCCTTAGAAGGCCAGGCGCATGCGCCGCATCGCCCAGGATCTGTCCTCGACGCCAGCGTGGGACGCGCCGATCGTGACAGGTGCCACAGGGCTCACGTCTGTATCTCGCGGCACGAAACCAACGGCGCGCTTTACCGCCTTGCACTCCTCGTCCTCACAACATTCAGCCTCCTTGTTATTCGTCACCATGCAGATATTCAGGGGCGGGTGATGTACGAATAAATAATTGTGTACTGAATTACCATCGAGATGATACACTCATCTTCACTTCTGTCCATAAGCATAAACCTATAACGGTACTCCCTTGACCCGCTGACACTTCAGAAGTAGCCTTCCGCTAAGCATTCCAAACTTTTCTTTGACCCATTTTTAATGCATCTCTGTGACTACCCTCTGACCTTTCAGTTTCCCAAGACATCTGCTTCCATAGCGGAGGTCACTAGCTTCCACACAACGCATGTGTCCATTTGGTATAAAGGTGGTACGCAGAATATTTTTTAAATCTCTATTGTATTTAAAAAATGGTTAAAATGGCACTAAGCACTATAGGACTTAAGATCTGAGGTCATCAGTCCCCTAGACTTAAAACTACTTAAACCTAATTGAAGGACATCACATGCCCGAGGCAGGATTCGAACCTGCGACCGTAGCAGCAGCGCGGTTCCCGACTGAAGCGCCTACCGTTTGGCCACAACGGCCGGCCCTCTCTCGCATTTCAGCGAATTATAAATGATACTTCGTCTTCTAGTGACGTCGATTACGAAACAAAATGAATAATACAGAGATTCTTTACTAACTGTTTGCTCTGGCTCATTTATTTATTGCTATCAGTGACGATTATTGCAGATCGATGTTTTAGTTCTGTTTATATCAGTTGAATCATCGATACGTACTGTCATCTCAGAAGTTTGCCACACTCTCGTAATAGCTCTGAAAAATCAGCAGTAATTATAATTGGGGACCACGTAGTATGTCTTAACAGGTTTATAAAAAAAACAACCAATAGAAACATGTTAGGTGCTGAACATTTACAAAAACTAGTATTTGGTTTCTGAACTTACAAAATACCATTAATATACGTTATGCATGCGCTTGGTGTACAGTGTTTTTCCGTAATCGAATCAACTGTGAGCTCGTCGCTGTGTTTTTAGTGCCGCCCTTCCTGTTTATTCACAGTCTCATAGTTTACCTTTGTTAACCAACCTAAAACTTCACTGATTCACGCCTTAGAAAGCGTCGAGTGCGAGCTTTTTTTGTTCCACGGTAAGTTCTGCATGCCGGTCGCTGTGGCCGAGCGGTTCTAGGCGCTCCAGTCTGGAACCGCGCGACCGCTACGGTAGCACGTTCGAATTCTGCTCTGGCACGGATATGTGTGATGTCCTTAGGTTAGTTAGATTTAAGTTGTTTTAAGTTCTTGGGAACTGATGACCTCAGATGTTAAGTACCATAGTGCTGAGAGCCATTTGAACCATTTTTACGTTCTGCTTGCCAGAGGACTCGTGGCCAGGAAAAATGAACAGCCGCAAGCTGAAGGATTGACACATCTTGACATTACTGCTAAACTCTATAAAACAAACATGTTTTCCGTTAAGAAAAATAAAAATCGATGAATGAAAAACTTGAACAATTATGCGGTTTCCTATGCCGAGAAACGTTTTTGCTTCTGTTGGGGAATTCGTGCACTGAAACATTAGATAGTATGAAACGTGAAGTTATTTTGGGTTTTATTAGGTGAACTCGATTCCATGTCTAAAAAGAATGAGTGGGAGTTTATTATCTATCTACACTCCTGGAAATGGAAAAAAGAACACACCCACAATACTTGCTCCGGACACTGCGAGAGGGCTGTACAAGCAATGATCACACGCACGGCACAGCGGACACACCAGGAACCTCGGTGTTGGCCGTCGAATGGCGCTAGCTGCGCAGCATTTGTGCACCGCCGCCGTCAGTGTCAGCCAGTTTGCCGTGGCATACGGAGCTCCATCGCAGTCTTTAACACTGGTAGCATGCGGCGACAGCGTGGACGTGAACCGTATGTGCAGTTGACGGGCTTTGAGCGAGGGCGTATAGTGGGCATGCGGGAGGCCGGGTGGACGTACCGCCGAATTGCTCAACACGTGGGGCGTGAGGTCTCCACAGTACATCGATGTTGTCGCCAGTGGTCGGCGGAAGGTGCACGTGCCCGTCGACCTGGGACCGGACCGCAGCGACGCACGGATGCACGCCAAGACCGTAGGATCCTACGCAGTGCCGTAGGGGACCGCACCGCCACTTCCCAGCAAATTAGGGACACTGTTGCTCCTGGGGTATCGGCGAGGACCATTCGCAACCGTCTCCATGAAGCTGGGCTACGGTCCCGCACACCGTTAGGCCGTCTTCCGCTCACGCCCCAACATCGTGCAGCCCGCCTCCAGTGGTGTCGCGACAGGCGTGAATGGAGGGACGAATGGAGACGTGTCGTCTTCAGCGATGAGAGTCGCTTCTGCCTTGGTGCCAATGATGGTCGTATGCGTGTTTGGCGCCGTGCAGGTGAGCGCCACAATCAGGACTGCATACAACCGAGGCACACAAGTCCAACACCCGGCATCATGGTGTGGGGAGCGATCTCCTACACTGGCCGTACACCACTGGTGATCGTCGAGGGGACACTGAATAGTGCACGGTACATCCAAACCGTCATCGAACCCATCGTTCTACCATTCCTAGACCGGCAAGGGAACTTGCTGTTCCAACAGGACAATGCACGTCCGCATGTATCCCGTGCCACCCAACGTGCTCTAGAAGGTGTAAGTCAACTACCCTGGCCAGCAAGATCTCCGGATCTGTCCCCCATTGAGCATGTTTGGGACTGGATGAAGCGTCGTCTCACGCGGTCTGCACGTCCAGCACGAACGCTGGTCCAACTGAGGCGCCAGGTGGAAATGGCATGGCAAGCCGTTCCACAGGACTACATCCAGCATCTCTACGATCGTCTCCATGGGAGAATAGCAGCCTGCATTGCTGCGAAAGGTGGATATACACTGTACTAGTGCCGACATTGTGCATGCTCTGTTGCCTGTGTCTATGTGCCTGTGGTTCTGTCAGTGTGATCATGTGATGTATCTGACCCCAGGAATGTGTCAATAAAGTTTCCCCTTCCTGGGACAATGAATTCACGGTGTTCTTATTTCAATTTCCAGGAGTGTATTTATTCATTCAAAATTACAGCCTATTATCTCGGAACCTAACACAGGTCATACAATCCACATTTATGTGGATAACAATAAATGAAAAGTTAGATACTAAATTTTTATTCCTGGTACTTATAAACATTAAGAAAAAAATGCTTACACTGGGTCTACTTTCTACTACTAAAAAACTACTACAAAATCACTTATCAGTTACTTAACTAATATTGTTATTAGTGCTGTTTATTTTCTTTTATTACGGTGAATCCAAACAACAGAGTTGTTTCCGCTGCTGAAACCGACCTCTTATTACCCTAGTCAACAGTCATTGTCTGCTGGATTCATTGGGCATTGGGAAGCGATTCCACTGTAGCAAATGACTCCGCATTTTACTGTAACGTCTACGAATTTACACTTCCGTGATAACTTGCACCAACTCAATGTAAACTCTTGAACAACCTTTTTATTCAGCGATTGCCGGCCTCGTTTGCGTTTTCTCCATCCAAAGCGTGTGATGTCTAGCCGGTATGACAGCACACTGATGCTTGGTTGAATGCCTCACGAAGTCATATTCGTCCTTCCTGGATACTGCGGCTACAGTACCCTTCAAATTGACTCGTTCCTTGCTTCGGAAGTAGAAATTCCTTCAACATAACACGCAGCACTTCCTGTGGAGTTTTAGCGCTGTTTGTGTGTGCCACCAATCCCATGAGGGACTCCCAGGCTTGCGTCTCGTGTGTAGGATTGCAGGAGCACCTACTGCGGCTTGAAAGTTGGTGGGAGGTCGTTATTCCAGCCCAGGTCAGGCCAATGGCTGCTGTGGACTGGGGAGGGGGGCTGCGAATCCACTATTTCTTTAACCACACCTTCCTACGCGATGTTTGGTGCAATAGTCAATAAAGTCAACCTTACAAACTGCTTCTGCTACTTTCCATTTGAAGGCAATACATTTCAGATCGCTAAGATCTGAAGGTATTTTAATGTTATTTGCGGTATGATCTAAATAAGATCAAATGGAACATGATAGGGTTAACAGAAGTGTCATGAAAGAACGATAAATTTTTTTTTAATGGAAACTAGGAAATATGTATTATTACAAAGAAAGAGGAAGGGAGGAAATCTGGGCGAAGATGTCCAAAATGCTACTCCAGGTGGGTGTAAAATGAATGTGCGCAACGGAAATACTCAACGCGAAAATGAAGATTGGCGCTGTTTGACTACCCCCTGAAGCAGGTCTTAGGATCTGTTAATGGTGATTATCTCCTTCTTGCTCTTTAACATACAAATTACAACATAAACAGAAATGAATGATGAAGGGAACTAGTAACTACCACATGATAAATGCTGTTTCCGCTTATACTTCTATTGTTGATTAAAACCTCTTTATATTACAAATGTTTATATATCAATCTCTAATGGTCATAAAGAGATACAAATGAATTTCCTAACTAATACGATTGATCAATTGCCCAAATCTGCTGCCCAAATCTGCCCCTTTTTATGGTTACGCGATCTAATATAAATAACACGATACGACTGACATTATCTACGTAAAAAACACTAGAAGACACTACTTTCAAAGATCTACAGTGGTGTGCAACCTCAATAGAAATAAAATTTACGTGATCACAGCTGTTTAGCTTTATAGCCCTAATCAGCTAAAGGAATGAGCAATATCACCGCATGTAATGCATCGGGTGCGTCGGAGTGATGGTTCTCGTACACGTCTGCGACGATGGAAGGACCTCAGTCACAAAACAAAACCCTTTCAAACACTAGGACGGCAGAAGATGGTCCTCTGACTAGTATAATCTAAAACTGTCTTCTCCTCTCTGAGAGAGACGAGAAACGCAAACTCCCAGCCACAAGGACGGAGTTCAGATAACGTCACAACGTGACTATAAGCAGAAGAAGTGCTCTCAATCACTGAACTCTGCATACTCAACGACGACTCCCAACCCGGAGGCGAAGTCTAGAGTCGTACAAGTTTGCAACAGTATAGTGCCTAACTATTCTAACTATAAGATACCCTGAGAGCCAAGACAGAAAGTCCGTCTGCATCAACAAAAGCTGATAGTGAGCGACCGTCAAACCCGGGCGCTCAAAATGGAAGACCTCTTCTCTCCACTGCTGGCTTCCCAGCAAAGCTCGGCTCCCCTTCCTCGTAACTCAGAAGGTGAATCGTATTCTCGAAACCTCAGAATATTTCCCCTCTCTACGGATTCTTCCGAAAGCCGACTAACCATCTTTTGGTCTCTTGGCGTCCAGCACGGAAAGTTTGCGAGGAAATACCTATACTCATACAACGGTGCTTCTCAGCGTGAAAAATTCCTCGGAAATAGCCCAGACTGCAATTTCCTAGGTAACGCTTCCTCGTTCCTCTCTACTGCATCCAAGATTTTCAGAGTTACCAAAATATTATCTGATTATCCTTCCGGCCCTACTACAAAACCGGCCGGCCACTGCTGTTTTGTGCTTCAGCGCTCAGGTGCCCAGACCGTCCATCTTGACACTTCCGGTGTGAAGCAGGACCAACACACCTGTGCGGGCTTTTCCACCCAGGGCTTGAGTTACGCCTGCTGTTTCATTTCCACTGGCGTTCCAACCTCTACTAGTATAGTCAATGTTCATTACGCCGTTTTGATAATGAAGGCACTCATGCAATAAGTGTTAACAACTATTTACAAGGTGTATGTGACAATGTCAGTCTTCTTTGAATATTCGTATATACGATGTACAACCTATCAAATGATACCTAATTGTGGTTGTAAATAACAGCAAAGTACGGGGTGTTCAAAAAGTCTCTCCACAGTGCTGTATGATTGTTAGGCACACGTGCTGTATGCCGCAGTGAATATACCGAAATTAAACTCAGTGAAATACAAGTTATTAATTTATTGAATACTCATTTTTACCTACAAATTTTCACATTAAATGTTGAAAGTGTCCCCCCCCCCCCCCCCTGTTGTTGAATACTTAATTCAATTCGTCTAATCATGTTTCCAAACACAAGCTGTAACATTTCTTCTATAACAGAAGCAATGGAAGTGGATATTGCAGTTTTCAATTAATCTATGGAATTTGGACGGTTTTTATAGACAATTGCTTTCGCTGCACCCTAGAAGAAAGTCAGGTGGTGTCGGGTTAGGCGATCGTGGAGCCCAAAGTCCCTGTGAAATTATGCGATCACCAAAAACATCAGCAAGCAGTGACATTGAAACACGAACTGTATGTGTGGTTGCACCATCTTATTGAAAATAACCAGCTAACAATCATACGACATTGCGGAGAGATTTTTTGAATGTTGGGAGAGTCCACTTGAAGGGAAGTAACCCAGGCAGGCAAACAATCATACGGCATGCGTGACTAACAATCATAGGGCACTGCCGAGAGACTTTTTGAACACTCCGTATGTAGATGAGTGCTTGTAAGGAGAAAAATTATAGCCATCTTACAATACCCCCACCTAATGAACTATTTTGTACTAGGATGGGAAAATTCTTGTAATACACTCCTGGAAATGGAAAAAAGAACACATTGACACCGGTGTGTCAGACCCACCATACTTGCTCCGGACACTGCGAGAGGGCTGTACAAGCAATGATCACACGCACGGCACAGCGGACACACCAGGAACCGCGGAGTTGGCCGTCGAATGGCGCTAGCTGCGCAGCATTTGTGCACCGCCGCCGTCAGTGTCAGCCAGTTTGCCGTGGCATACGGAGCTCCATCGCAGTCTTTAACACTGGTAGCATGCCGCGACAGCGTGGACGTGAACCGTATGTGCAGTTGACGGACTTTGAGCGAGGGCGTATAGTGGGCATGCGGGAGGCCGGGTGGACGTACCGCCGAATTGCTCAACACGTGGGGCGTGAGGTCTACACAGTACATCGATGTTGTCGCCAGTGGTCGGCGGAAGGTGCACGTGCCCGTCGGCCTGGGACCGGACCGCAGCGACGCACGGATGCACGCCAAGACCGTAGGATCCTACGCAGTGCCGTAGGGGACCGCACCGCCACTTCCCAGCAAATTAGGGACACTGTTGCTCCTGGGGTATCGGCGAGGACCATTCGCAACCGTCTCCATGAAGCTGGGCTACGGTCCCGCACACCGTTAGGCCGTCTTCCGCTCACGCCCCAACATCGTGCAGCCCGCCTCCAGTGGTGTTGCGACAGGCGTGAATGGAGGGACGAATGGAGACGTGTCGTCTTCAGCGATGAGAGTCGCTTCTGCCTTGGTGCCAATGATGGTCGTATGCGTGTTTGGCGCCGTGCAGGTGAGCGCCACAATCAGAACTGCATACGACCGAGGCACACAGGGCCAACACCCGGCATCATGGTGTGGGGAGCGATCTCCTACACTGGCCGTACACCACTGGTGATCGTCGAGGGGACACTGAATAGTGCACGGTACATCCAAACCGTCATCGAACCCATCGTTCTACCATTCCTAGACCGGCAAGGGAACTTGCTGTTCCAACAGGAGAATGCACGTCCGCATGTATCCCGTGCCACCCAACGTGCTCTAGAAGGTGTAAGTCAACTACCCTGGCCAGCAAGATCTCCGGATCCGTCCCCCATTGAGCATGTTTGGGACTGGATGAAGCGTCGTCTCACGCGGTCTGCACGTCCAGCACGAACGCTGGTCCAACTGAGGCGCCAGGTGGAAATGGCATGGCAAGCCGTTCCACAGGACTACATCCAGCATCTCTACGATCGTCTCCATGGGAGAATAGCAGCCTGCATTGCTGCGAAAGGTGGATATACACTGTACTAGTGCCGACATTGTGCATGCTCTGTTGCCTGTGTCTATGTGCCTGTGGTTCTGTCAGTGTGATCATGTGATGTATCTGACCCCAGGAATGTGTCAATAAAGTTTCCCCTTCCTGGGACAATGAATTCACGGTGTTCTTATTTCAATTTCCAGGAGTGTATTATCTCATCCAGTACAAAATAATATAACCATCAATTGCCTGCACAAGCGAACCAATAAGAAAACGAGGGCAGAGGAACAATTGAATCGTGATATATTCTGCTACAGTCATTCTGCATTCATTCATGGGCTTACTACCATAAATTTATCTACTACATATTTATTTTAATCTATCTGCTCCTTTTGTTTGGAACATTTTTTAAGACATTACAGTTGGAATATACAATAACATGCAAAATAACCCATGTTATTAAAGAAAATTTAACTAACATTAAAAAAATTTATGCTCTTTGAAAAATGGCAGTTTCCATCTTTCTTTAGACTTAAGGCCTATGCTCTGTGTCATTCATCCATCCCTAAAACATAGGCTGAGGCAAGAAATATTAAAGTAAAATATCCTAATCTTTTCAAAGTGGTCGTCCAATAAATTACATGTCCTTCATTTAGCCATTAATATGCAAAACAAACAGTTGCATCAATTATTCTAGAGGTTACGTTATTGTTGAAGAGCTGTCATTTTCATTCTATTTGCCTTTAAAGTCCACGGAACTAGACCCCTCAATAATCAATGAACTGGGTGATAATCTTTGACGAATCCATTAGATTTCGTGTTAGATCACACAGCCATGATGACACTGAAAAGTTCACGAAAAATGTAATCTTTCAATATTCAGTGACTAGAGGAGTAAAACAGTACCCACAGGTAGGTGTCTATCTCTTGCACAAGTCTCATTTGGAATCCAGGGGTTCTAGTGTCCGCAAACGGTGGTCTGCGCACACAATGTCATCGCACTGTACCATTTGCGCCATTGCGTGCTCTTCTTGGGTGTCTCTAGAGGAAATAAGAAATTGTTCAGGTCTAAATGCAGGCCTTAGCTATAACCTTTAATATTAATTTATCAATATTGGATCTTGTTGAACTGCGTGGTTGTTATTCAATTAGGAATTGTTAATGGAGAACGCAACCAGCCACAAATGCTAAAAGAAAGCTTTATTCTATTGCCATTACCGGTTTCGCGTAATCATACCCATCTTCAGATGGTTACGTTCGTTTTAACACTGTATGTTACGATTTATTACACGTTAGCATATTTTTCTGCATTGTTAAAGTCATTCACAGAGCGTATAAAATGACGCAAGTAAACACTCTTACGCATTACAGTAGTGGACGGCATGCTTCTTATGAGTTATAATCCTTTATAAAACAAGTGCAACCATCTGGAGATAAACATGATAGCCCGAAACGGTACAGTCAATAAAATAGAGTTTTGTTAGACGTATTTTTGGCTGGTTGCATACTGCATCAACAGCCATTAATTAGTACTAGATTACAACATAGCTTAAGCGAGCTGTAACAACATTAAATAATCCGATAATGGTACAGACGATGTAACTATTGTAACCTAACACGTTTCTTGCAGAGTTTTAGCTTTTTTTGAGAAAAAAATTACGTCAAATGACAATAGTGGTAAATACATTTTTACATGACGTAAAACATACTTTTCCTGATTTGACAGAACAATTTATTTCTCAATCAACTAACAGGCAGACACTCATCATAAACTCTTTAGATCGGAAATATGTAACGAACAATCTTAAGTGGTAAACACGTCCTGCATAATACTTAATAACGTAGGGTGTACTTGAACAGTCGCCCACACTGACAGCTTTATATGCTTGGTTTAGGAGTGCTCTAACATCGGAATGGAGAATGATCTGAATACTTAATGTACTTGGCGTGGTTAAATATTTACAGTGAGGTGAATATCTTTTTTATGTGCACGTTCAATGTTCATTAAGCGATTCGATACGGATTATGAGAGAGAGAATATTACATTGTGCTGAAGCCCCTTCGTAACTGTATGTTAACAACATTTAGATTTACGCAGTACCCCATATAGAACGCAAAAGAACCTCAGCTGTGTCAATTGCTTTGAAAGGTTAAGCCTATAAATTCAAAAAGCATTTAAAATGATTTAACTGCAAGGTCTCATGTAACGACTGAAATACTGGAACATAAATGATTTATGGTGTATTTAACACTTGCCTCTTGTGATCTGTATTTTCTAAGAATTGTTGAGTCGCACTTTTCAAAACAGCGCTTTCCTGTAGGACACAGAATTTTTACTTTACTTTTTCTGTTTTAGAAGCATATCAGTAAATGATTATGGCTGCCTTTCGGAACTGTGAGAGCTGATTTTCAGAAGTTGTGGCGTTTGAGTGTGGACGACTTCTATCAGGAAGACTTGTTGAGTCAGGCTGATTGAACAAGAACTAAAAATTCAAAAGGAAACTGCTCAGTTTGTGGAAAATTTTCCTGTTAAACGAAGCCTTTTTAGAGTTTCCTTGTGAAAGACATTGTGATTGATGTGATGTACTAACACCAAATCTGTGGCGAGAACTTCTGTGCTCAGAATATTAAGAAGATATTATTGCACCCTGCAGCCCTTCGCCAAGTCACGCTCAGTGCCTTATACGTAGGTAGAGGTAACTAAGGGATTAGCGAATATTCGAAGTGAACATGCAGTGATTTTATCCGCACAGGATCTGTGAATGAGAAAGGAACAGGAGAGAATTATACAGAATATCGTTAGTGGTATCGATTGTCCCACGTCAACACATTAGTTAAGACACAAAAATATTTCGTAAGAAAGCTTCCAAAATACAAGTTTTACTACTCAAGTCACAGTTGATACATACCCTGATAACTAGATTCAGTAAAGTTCTATTGCTATCTTCGGATAATCGGAAAAGTGAGTTATACTGAAGAGCCAAATAAACTTGTACACCTACCTAATATCGTGTTGGGTCCCCGCGAAAACTCAGAAGTGCCGCAACAAGACGCAGCATGGAGTCGACTACTGTCTGAAGTAGTGCTGGATGGAACTGACACCTTGAATCCTGCAGGGCTGTACATAAATCCGTAAGAGTACGAGGGGGTGGAGATCTCTTCTGAACTGTACGTTGCAGGACATTCCAGATTTGCTCAATAACATTCACGTCTGGGGAGTTTAGTGACCAGCGGAGGTATTTAAACTCAGAAGAGTATTCCTGGAGCCACTCTGTAGTGATTCTGGACGTGTGGGGTGTCATATTGTCCTACTGGAATCGCCTGAGACCGTCGGAATATACAATGGACATGAATGGTTGCAGTTTATCACACAGGATGCTTACGTACGTGTCACCTGTCAGAGTCGTATCTAGGTATATCAGGGGTCCCATATCACTTCAACTACACATGCCCCACACCATGACAGGACCTCCACCAGCAGGTACAGTCACCTGCTGTCATGCTGGGTCCATGGATTCAGGAGGTTGTCACCACACCCGTAAGTAGTGGAGCAACCTCTCCATTGTAGCCAATTTTTTCAAGATGGCGGATCCAAGATAGTGGCGATAGGTATGGAAATGTCGCATTGACGTCATGGTGGGAAGTTCAAATTTTGGCGGGAAAATAGGTCAATTGGGCGACCTCCATTAACCTAACCTCCTCCACTCCCCCTCCCTCCCCCCTTCCCCAGAAAATGGCGAGAAGTTCAAATTCCATCAGGACAATGCAACACACCACAGCTACCTCCACTAACCTAAGAAAATGGCGGGAAAAAAGGGCACTTGGGCTAACTACACTAAGCTGTCATCGAACCGCCACCTCTTCCTAGGAATTGCCGGGAAAAGGACTCAGCCTGTGCTGGATAGGATGTACATAACTCCTTATTTTCAGTCTTTATTTAAAGAATTAGAGGCAGTACCGCCATCAAGTGGGTTCACCATGAGGTCCGAAGTCCAACAGACCTAGTACATCGTACCGTCACCAGAGGGCGCCGTCTCCTCTCCCGTGATGTAGTCCATGATGGTGGTCTGGAGGGGAAAAACGGCAGGATAATAGCCTGCGCTGGGCTGCTGGAGAGAGGAAGGAGTGTACTTTATTTATTTAGGAACAGTTTATTTATTGACAGATTTCACATAGTATATTTGTTATACTGATACAAAATACTCAACCTGAAGTGTTTGAGGTCGCAGTAAACAGTCTACAGACCTGAAAACTACTTGTAATTAATGCATTACACTGATGTGCAGAGATACAAACAACTCATAAATTACCGAAATAATGCAGTACACACCATAGAGACGTGCAAACTACTCGTAGATCACTGAAATGAAGCACGTGTAGAGTTATGCAAACATGCTCACAACTCTTAAACACCCGAAAGTAATGCAGTGCGCAAACACTCAGTGCACATAAAAAACGCAACATAATAGCGAACTGTTCCAACACTCATGTATATGTAAGTAAGTGCCAGGTCACTCTGTAGGCTGTGTGCGTTCGTGTTTACTGTTGCTAGCGCGAAACGTCTCCACCTGTGGATACTGACGTCACAGGTCGCGCTATAGAAATCTGTTCCAGAATAACGTCGACTGCAGCCCATCCATTACTTATCAGCCCCTTCACGGAATTGGTAAAGTGTCACAGAAATAGTTAACCATCGCTTTTGTTGTAGCTTTCATGACGTCTCAGCTTGTCTGAATGGAAATTCTTGTCCTAACAGGACCGTTACCCTTCCTGGAAATCGTCATATTCTGGTTTCAACATACGTCTCAGAAACGGTAAACGTCTCACCGCTAAAAGCCTTCATCATGTATGTGCACGCTTGCGAAAACACCCTTAATCATAAAAGCATTCTTGTTACTTGGAGAGAGAGAGAGAGACGATGGCCACATCAAGCCCTTTCAGAAATAGTGATGCTCGACAAAAGCTTCTCATTGGCTGTACATTCAAATGAAGCTCTCTCATTGGTTGCCTCGCTCTATATATGAACCCACAACCAACCTTTGTCGTCCTCAGTTCGCTGTTGTCCGCCATGTTGTGCATTCCATCGTGTCTGTGTGTTTACTTCTTCTTTTCTCTCCACAATATGAAGAGAAGTAGCTGCAGCAACGCTTCGGAGTGTAGCGGCAAGACGCTTAGCGTTATGGAAACAGAGTTATCAAGTGAGTAAATAATTTCTATTTTGAGTGTGAATTTTGGTGTGTATGTCAAAGTCGCCTCATTAATTTCTTCTCCTTGTTATAGTGCAACTCGAGGATTTTGTCTTGGAGTGTGAGTAGAGACAGGAGGGGGCTGGACCATGGCAGACTCTCGACGTCCAGCCACTTGTGTTGGGTTCACAGCCAGAATTGCCTTGTGAGTATAATTTTCAATGCAATTTGTTCTTGAAACTTCCTGGCAGATTAAAACTGCGTGCCGGACCGAGACTCGATCTCGGGAAGTTTCATATCAGCGCACACTCCGCTGCAGAGTGAAAATCTCATTCTGTGATTTGTTCTTGTATGGTAGTAATTCAAAATTTTCTTATTTCATACTTTTTCTTGATCCCCTAGCTCACTTGAAGCAAGTGCAAATTGAGCTCGAGGCAGAGCTGGGGGCTGAAAACAACTATCTATTGCAGCAGCAGCAATGCTACGTGGAACAGCCTCCAACTGTTGATAATCACCAACAACACTCACAGAAGTACAGAAAAAAATATCCATGTATGATCTTTCTGTGTAACTCGACAGTCAAAATAAATAAAATTATATGTTGTCCTGTTACAGGAACAGCTCTAGAGGAGTTCGATTTGTTGGACAGGCAGCTGGAGGCTGTTCAGCAGACGCAGGAACAGCCTCCAGCAAATAACAAGATGCCCAAGCAGCATACTTTAAGATTAAGAAAAGATTACATGCCGATAGTAGTAGTGGTAGTAGTATAGGAAGTTTCTTTCTCTAACAAATCGGCCTATAGTACATCTCGTTTGTTGTTGTTATTATTGGCGAGACAGACAAATTGCCAGATTCTGACGAGGGCAGACAAAGACGCTCTAATCTGGTCCTGTTAGATGATGATAATGGTGACCTTTTTGAGGGTGTGGTGGAGTCGCCCGATCAATTCTTAATGCCCTGGAGCCAGAGCGAAAAAGATAATTATTCACTCTGCTTTAACTAGACGATCGTCAGAATTCATTCTCTCACCGCACCAGAAGCGGTAAGCAATGTACATAACTATTACTTATTTTGTCTCTTCTTCTGCAGCAGTCGCGTCTCAGCAACTTCAAAACGGTGTGGCGCGCATACGGGTGGCGGCTAAGCCGCTTTCCTCAACAAAGCGGCGCCTGGTAAGGCACACCTCGCTATAATGGCGCCGCTACTCGCTGCGCGGGAAGCCGCCGCCCTGGCATCGCCCCCCTGGCGTCCGTGGGCCAAGCAACGAACCACCACCTCTCAAGTCTACAACAGCATCGGGAGCCATCTCCGCAACCTGGACGTTCCCATTGCGCCGACCTGGTAACACCGCAACATCCTCCTCTGTTATCATCATCATCATCATAATCATCATCGTATGAACCTTGTCGGAATCGACGTACATGCAAGATACGTGCACCTAGCTGCATACTGACTTGCCCCTCCCCAACACCATCATCATCATCATCAATGGGGTGGACTCAAAACAGTATTAATACTAACATAGATGATCCTGTGACTAGTGGCAGTTCTCTCTCCCATCCTTTCAGTGAAGGACATCAGGTAAGTGATATCATACCGCAGTTAGAATACTTGGTGATTGTAGACGCTTTTGAGGAGTGAATCTCGTTCACGAGGATCGAGAACCCAGCAGGAGGGTACCGCGACCCTGTTGATTTTCTAAGAGCATGCCTTCCTGGTGTGGAAACGGAGCTCCTTAAGGTAGTCAATGAGCGGCGGTATCCCGCCATTAAATGCAGTGCGGTGCTCTGCATTGATCGCACGCCCCCCCCCCCCCCCCTCAAAGTTGATTCCGGTGTTGAAGAGACAACTTTTCATTATCTTTTAGGGGAAAATGGCGTGATAATGCGGAGCATGTCAATCGCAGGGTGGTTTCGTAAATCCACCTTGAGTGCTACACTGGCCCGTTTTTCCGAGATGGAAGTCAAATGGTCAACTACAGCACTCAGCCGAATACTACACTTGGACATCCACACCCATGTGTATGACCCGGTAAATGGAGTGTGTAGCTATATCAAGCTCCCTAAGGATATAGCTAATAAGCATGGATGCATTAATGTCGAAAATAGAAAGGATCAGCCTGTTTTGCATGGTCAATCTTGGCTTGCGAAAGTACGGTTGGAGGGATCATTCTGAGTGTCCGAGTACATACCACGTAGGTGATAATATTCGTGGATGTTATAACTTTGATGGTATCGAATTCTCCGTCAACATCCAGGACATACCTAAATTTGAGGTGCAGAATATCCTAATATCAATTCATGTTTATGACCTCGAGAAGGAAAGCAAGTCAGATGAGCAGGACAAGCATACTGTTATCAGCTCCTCCATTTCTCTAAATTTTCAGGTGAGTGTGAGTTGCATGAAAACATGCTGCTCTTCTCTGAAGGTGGTAATTATCACTATGTTTGGATCAAAGACATGTCCTTTCCTTCCAACTATCAACAGATTGTCATGTAAAACATATTTGCTTAAGGTGTCTGAATTATTTCTCCTCAGACAAGTTATTAACGCGGCATCTGTGCTTCCAAAGATCCGGTACATGTTATTATGCCTACTGAGGACAACAAATTCATAAAGCTCAAGAATGCTCACCAACAGGCTCCATGCTCATTTATAGTGTATGCCGACTTTGAATGGGTCCTCGCTCCTGTGACCCACTGTGAAGGTGACCCTATCCTCACATACAACCTTTACAGAAAAACACGTACCCAACACGTTCCAAATTATATCTTCGTATGATTCCAGTCTTAACCACTACAAATCTTCGAGAAATGTTCACGGGAGGTTGATAAGCTTTACAGCAACAACATACCCATGACGAAATCGAAGGAGAATGAAGATTTGTGTAACAACGAGATTGATTGTCATATTTGTGGGCTGCCGTTAGATAGAAAAGCGGAAACTCCTCACAGGGACCACTGTCATCTTAAGGAGAAGTTCTGTGGTGCAGCTCACAATAAGTGCCAGCTACCAAGACACATACCCGTTTTCTTTCATAATTTAAGCGGATATGACACTCACTTTCTAGTTGAGCACTTGGCTGATATCGGCTGGGAGAACAATTAGGTCAGTGTCCAATCTGAGAGTGTCGAGAAATACATTCCATTCTCCAAACGAATGACACCAAGAATTACACTTCGCTTCCTTGATAAGCTACGTTTTATGCAGGCCCCACTCCAGAAACTCTTTGAAACCCTACCTCGGGTTTCAACTTGTCACTAGGAAGGGGGTTTTCCCATATGAGTATGTGGATAGTATGGCAAAATTCAACAAACCCGCCTACCCGACATAACTGCGTTCTCCAGCAACCTTATAGACGATGCCATAACGGATGCAGAGTGTGAGCATGGCATGAATGTCTGGCGGGAATTCAGTATTTGAAGTTTAGGAGAGTACGCATGGCTTTACATGGACACAGACTTGTACTTGCTTGCAGACATATTCGAGAAATTCCAGAGTCCTTGCAACTCCACTTATTCTCTGGATCCCACCTTTTATTACACAGCACCTGGGTTGTCCTGGGATGCAATGCTCAAGAAAAGAAACTGCAGCATTGAATTATTGACTGATGCTGACATGCTTCTTTTCTTTGAGTGAGGGTCCATGGGGGACTTTGCCAATGTGTCTATAGGCACGCGAAGGCAAATAACCTGCGGATGGGTGATAGGTTCAATGCATCTCTTGATACAAGTAACATAATGTATCTGGACGTAAATATCTTATACGGGCACGCCACGCAGCAATCACTTCCGATTGTTGAGTTTCGATGGGTGCCCAAAGACGAATGCAAGGGATTAGGTAGAAAAATCACAGGGTGTATGGCAGCTGATTCTGATGTAGGATATGTGGTGGAGGCAGAACTCAAATACCCTATTAGTTTGCATGATGCGCACACCGATTTGCCACTTTCTCCAGAGCAACTAGTTCCATGAGGAGGCTCCACGCCAAAACTGATGACAACACTGGGGGATAAGCGGAAATACATTATGCATCATCGTAATCTCCAGCAGTGTCTCAGCTTGGATATGGAGCTGCTTAGAGTCACCTGGTTCAAGGAGTATATTGATTTGAATACAAGACATAGAGCTTCTGCGGCGTGTGACTGTGAGAAAGATTTTTATAAATTAATGAATAATTCAATTTTCGGCAAAACAATGGAACGACGTGAAATTTTTATTAGAACCAAATGGGATGGGCGTTATGGCGTAAGAAAATTGACAGACGAAATTTTTAGTGGGTCACCAAATTCAGTAAGAACTTTGTTGCTTTGGAGAAGGCGAAAACTGCAGAAGAGTTTACGAAACCTATTTATATGGGGATGTTCATACTAGACCTGTCCAAACTTCACATGTACCACTTTCATTATGAGTTTGCGAAAACTCATTTCGCAGATTCGAAATTACTTTGTATGGATACAGATAGATTCATCTATTGGGTGAAGAACTGTGATCCATATGAAGTAATGAGGTGCCACAGTAATGAATTCGACATGTCCTCATAATTCTTATGGTGTTATTCCACAGAACAAGAAAGTTATCAGTCTTATGAAGGACAAGGTGAATAGATTGCAGGTTGTGGAATTTGTAGGTCTACACCCAAAAATGTATGCATATCGCACACTGGAAAGTGCCACCCAGAGGTGGGCTAAGAGTGTGCGTTGTATGGCATCAAGAGCCCCCTCTATTGAAGACTATTTGTAGTGCCTGTGCAGTGGTGTTGCGGAGCTGCACCACTGTAACCGCATATGGTACAGCAGACCAGTATTCGATCGAGAGGACATGAGGTGTACACTGTGCTGCAGCCTAAAATCGGTCTGTCGCCTCATGACGATAAAAGGGTCATTTGTGATGACAGGATTGAAACTCCCCCATACTCACACTACTCACTTGTAGCAAGAGAAGGGGTGGGGGACTCTGATTGATTGAGTGAGAGAGAGGGGGAGAGAGAGAGTGTGTGCAGAGTAGTAGTATGACCCTTTTATGATAGTGTAAGTAATTTTGTGTGTGTGTGTGTGTGTGTGTGTGTGTGTGTGTGTGGGTGGGTGGGTGTCGTGTAAATATTTTTGTGTGCTTTGTACACGTGTGTATTTGCACATAGAGAGAATGTATGGAAAATAGGATATATATATATATATATATATATATATATATATATATATATATACCATGTGTGTCTTGTAAATAGAATAGCTTTTAAGTTTTTCACCTGCCGCTAGCCATCCAAGTCAGAATAGTTTTTAAGTGTATATGTATCTATATAGCTCACAGTCCATCAGAATTGTTATTATATGAAAACCTTTGCTGTTGGGGACTGCTGAAATTAGGTTCTAAGTGTGCACAGTGCATCTGAATTATTGTAAAAGCTATGCTCCTGGGGCTGTGGAATTTAGTTGTAGTAAATAAAGTATCTCCGCATTTTTAGCGTAGATTTATAAAAAAAATCCTACCAGTGTTGCTGTTGTAGTGTGTAAGTTAAATAGCATTGGAATAGCAGAGTCAGTTTATACCTCTGGAATACTATATTGTACCTCAAAAACCACACTGTATCTCAAGAATTATATTGTACCTCAAGAACTATATTGTATTTGTGTGAACTGAATAAAAACGAAGGAAAAAATTCTTCACCAAACGTCTTTGTTGTTATTTACAAAAAAAACTATCCCCTATTGCATTATGCATGTTTATGTATATAAAGGCTGTGTAGGTCTCAAATGACTTTAGTTTTGCTGAAGATGAGCGCTATTAAGGAGGTGAAGTTTAAGATGGAAGATAACAAAATATATAGAATGGTTGCATGGAATTACACCTATCGTGTTGCACGAACTGGGTTACGGGAGCAGGAGGCTCGTGACCGTGTCCACTTCCAAACTCACATGTCTAAAATTATATCTCCTGTGCTTGAAGAAAACCACAGACATAGCATCTGGTTAAAACTGTACATTGTCAAAGCGGGAACAGGGTTGGAAAAAAAAGAACACAGAGGTTGTGAGGTAAAAATTGTTTATTTCTCATCCAACTTAAAAGTAATTTTACATTTTCATAAGCAGACACAGCAACGCTATTGTCACACATCTTCTTCTTCTTGAGGTGATGTAGAGGACACCTGTAGAATTACAGGTCTTGAATAGCAGCAAGCTTAATGATTCGATGCATCCATGAGATCTTCTCCTTCCCTTTCACGTAGATGATGGTATCCGTGTGATCGAATAATTTAAGTGTAGTCACCATTTCTTATAGGGTATGTCAGGATCATCCCAGTGAATTCCATGGTAGAATTGTGTTAACCACTTTGCACTCTTTCGTGTCTTAGCACACTTCACATACTAGAAAGACCTCAGTGATGTAATGTTTGCTGAGAATGTCTCTATCATTCCCACATCTTGTGTTTACGCTACAAACGCAACATCTTTAAATGTGAACTGTCTGCACACACCATCATAGAAACCCTGAGCTTCTGCAATGACGTACACGACTTGAAATGTCATTGTGAAATGCTCTAGTTATGGTGCAGCACCTGTTCATTTATAAGCTCGTTGCACAACACCAGTGAGCAGGCAGTAGTTGATCACACAGTCATGTAGAACTAGAGCATACGTGGGAGTGTGTTGTGGGAAGTTTGTCGAAGATTCAGATTCAATTCGCATATCTATAGGCCCAGACATAATTGCCTCATTCTGTTTCGAGCAGTCTATTATGATGGTCGGTGATAGCTCCTTGAACTTCCGTTGACTGAGTAGATACTCTCCTCCTTCTTCTATATCACTTTCATACTAAGAAGCACAAAACCTTGCATACATGTCATATGCTAGACTGTATACATTTTCATTCCACTGCAGCTGTAAATTGTCATATGGGTAGAATTCTGAATTCAGGTAAACTTTGGCATTAGTTAACTTGCAGTTGTCGAACATGGTGGAATCATTTGCCATATTACCTCTTCTATCAGTCTGAAACGCAAGCATGATGAATCTACGGGTCTCTATCAGCGAAGAGGTTTTAATAGCCCATGTCTGTCCGCTAGCAGTCGGTAACAATGGCTATTCGAAAACCTCCCATGAGCGAAATGTCAGTGATAGAAATGTACCGGAATTCAGGATTTTTAAAAGCTTCAAAAGTAGCCCATAAGCATTTTTAGAGGTACGCATGCAGTAAATCGCTTGTAATTTCCAACTGTTCTATCCTACAGATCGTCTATGAACCACCACGCACTTAATAAACTATGCAGATCAGAGGGTGATGCAGAGATGTATGTTTTAAGGGTCGATGTTATGCCGACATTGCGTGTACGGTCCATCTCACACTCACTGAGTTCATAGCGTATCTCTTGGAACAGGAATGCTAAAGCATTACGAGTAAGCTCGGATCCCACTGTATCACTGTCATCGGTTATCTTGAATGACCCCTCTAGATATATGAAACTCTTGCATGGAAGCGTCAGTGCATCTTGGTACGTGATGACAATACTAATTTCATCATTCTTGTTAAATGTGGTTGAAGCGTAAGGTTTATGCGAGAAGTATTTCTGACATATAATTCTCTCATCATACTCTACTGGACTGGTTATTCTGAGTGAGGGTGTCATTGCGAGGTTTCAAGCCAGCTGATTTAAGAAACTCGTAGTTCGCAGTGTTATCATTTTGTGGTTGGCAGTGAATTGTCGTGCTATGGATTGCGTGCACTTGCTTTATACCGTACGCACATCCTGCCTTACATGTAATCGTACAATGATCTCCTCACCATGAAAGTCAACAAGTTGATTATTCTGGTCAACAATACGCAGCTCCAAATAGTCCAGTATCTGAGCTGCCACTGGAAGGTATAGTGCATTGGCAGGGGCGTCTATACCCCTTTGAAACTGAGGGGAAGACTCCATAAACAGTATGAATCAGACAGTCGTTGAGATAGGAGTTCGTTGCAATGTTACACTCGACTCGGATTCTGCTGAAGGGGAGTGTGTCCACAATCTGATCTGACTTGTAAAATTTACTTGGATCTTTCTTCAAAACCTGTCCTTTTGCGAGACCAAATAGGCGTCCTATTGAACCTTTCTCGTTAAAGTCAATCGTTGAATCTACGGTTATTATTTAAAATTTAAGTGTAATGATGTTTATACGTAGCTCAATACCTTTTTCAGACTGTTTTAAGACTTCATTTAAATCATCGATATCGTATGCACCCGGTTCTATTTCCACAATGTCTTTTTCACCATTAATATCCAGATGCAGTTTGTTGTTAGTCTCAGTGATATTTGGGCTACTGTTGTACGTCTCCAGTCCAATCAGTGCAATATTCCACTGACCAATGCTCAAATCAATTGGCGGGAAGTAATTTGCATGCAATACAGATGATCGTTCTTTTAACGTCAAAGTGTATGACATTGCATCTGAACCTCAACTGATGAAGGAATGTTTATACCTCTTCCTTATACAGCATGCTTCTTCTTCTTTGCAAACGTCAAGAGAAAGATGATGCATAGATGTCCATAGAGGTATGTATTTAAGTCCTGATAGCGCCGATAACTGTAGAACACACGTCTTCTGTGAGTGAAGTATCGTTGTAATTCTTCTGGCGGTAGCAGGTCACCAAATGAGTCGAAATAGTAGACGGTATCCGCAATTTTTATAACATATGATACCCAGTGGGTGCCGGGACCTCCAGCAACATCTAAATTCACAATGACACATTCGCCAGTTTTCCGCGTAGCCTTCGGTAATGTATCCGCATAAACACACAACGGAATCTTGGAATGTTTAATTTCTTTCTAACATACTTATGAAGATCAGTATTTGCGACTGGTCAATCTGGTAGGACCGCTAATGCTTTTTTTTTTTTTTTTTTTTTTTTTTTTAAATTATGAATGGACCGAGCCCTATCCTGTACGGTTTCACGTATAGTTCTTTTCCGATGGCTGCGGCTTCCACCAAGCTGTAATGTCTTCTTGCCTCTTCTAACTGCGCTTGGGAGTTTTGCGCGTTCTTGACCGTTCGAGCAATAGCTGCAGCATCGCCAGCGAGGGACCCTACCGCCGAGAGCGCGGAGAAAGCAACGATGAGAAATGGAAGAAAACCGCCAGATGACTTGGGTATTGGTAGAACTAGAGATACTTTAACCGATCCTCTTCTTCTTCTTCCTGCACCTTTCTGCTTCAGTGAGTTTTTAGCTGCTTACATCGCTGTCAGGATACAGTTCTTCAAACAGCTCTGCTTCCCGCCCTTGTCCTTCTTCTTGTTTAGTGCGCAACGTGCAGCATTCATAACTCGCTTGAAATTCATCACTCCTAAACCCAAATTCATTTTTTCTCGCATTGTTTTATCAACTACAAGTGCTGCGATGCGTTGATCTATACCAATATCCATTCTTCTCCGTATCGCCTTAGCCTTATCAGCTAAAATCCTATCAGCAATGTGACGACTTGATAGATCTTTATTTGCAGCGTATGCAATGTCATGTTCCATATCACTTCGTGCCAGGTGTTTCTGAATCTTTGTCCGAGGGACGTGTAATTCCACTGGCAGTTTGTCTAGAATACCACCACCTCCTCTAAAGCGTCTCCTATCACGCATGTTATGCTACTGCGGTGGTTGTGGACTGTGCGCCCCCATTATATAGCAAATCGTCGGCATCAATCCAACTGTTCTGTGTAGCAGGAAAACCAAACCATTTGACTAGTGCTTTATTTCGCCGACGTCTTATGACTCTCTCCACGAGAAACACATGCGGTTCTGAGCTTTTCTGCGAACTCCACAGTGTAGAAGCAGCCTGCAATTTCTTCACCTTTACTGCCCTTGAATACATAAGATCTAGGATTCGTTCTTTGCACCTTTGAAACTATAAATATCTCTGTTGACCAGTTCGGTATGTTTGATTTCTCAAATGCTGTCTTGTGTTTTGAGATGCGTACCAAATTCTGTCTTCGTGGATCCAGCATTTTAGTGCGATAGTACACCGTATCCAAGAGTCCATTATCACAAACAACGATTGGTCTCATTTTTATTGTGGTATGTTTGGTTCGATTATACTGAGAAATTATTTCTGGGAGGATATCTACCCCTTTGTATGAGCCGCCAAGGTTAAAACGTATCCACATTCGACCTTTTATTGTTCTGTTCAGACGCTCCTTCAGGTGAGTGAATGTGGAGCAGTGATGTATTCCATACCGCTGCATCACGGTCTTGAAATACCTATTGTAAAACTCTCCGCCGTGATCGGTTTGGAGGTTGTCTGGGCATCGATTCGTCCCTGTCTGTAGCAAACGCTCAAAACCATCCGCGACATTTCTATCAGTTTTTGTTTGAACAGCTAATGCCCAAGCAGTTTAACAGGTAATGCCCAAGCAATTTTGGAATATGTATCAATAACCATTAAAATATATTTGAATCCATTATTCTCTTGTGAATATTCCCTCATATCTACAATATCAGGTTGTCATAAGTCATCCAAACCTTTAATCATAACATGCCTACGAGAGTATGTTTTGCATGCTGGTTTGTGCAGTTCTCGAACTACTGTCTACATTCCTATTCGATGATACTTCTCTCTCTAAGCTCAGAGATTATTTAAACAGCCTCATTTGCATAAGCTATATTACCTGCAGCAGTTGATGTCATGAGCAGCGTTGGGGTCGTCATAATATATATTCTGAGGGATTCGATTGTTCACTGCTTTAGGCTCAATGTCAATAAGACCACCGCTGTTGCTGCTGCTGTTGTCGTTTTCGCCATCAGGTATTGGTTTTATATTTCTTGTTGCTCAGGCTTTTCGCGATCTTATGTACATCCGTCATGTGCAGTATTTCGCGGTACTTTTCCCTATCATTAACTAAATAATTAATGGGATTTTTTGGTAGGTCTTAAGAAAATAAGATTCATTAAACTAGGTGTTCTCTCAAACCGTCTATCACCAATCTGTATTGTGTCATCAGTTACAGTTATAGGATGCATGCCCAACATCTACGGTCTTCCCCTTCTAACGCCGAATGTTCGACCTCTCTGACCAGGGGTGTGACGGATAATGAATTCGTCAATGGAAACACCTTAGTTATTGCGTGTTTTCGTTTTTACTGAGAGCTGTCTGTGAGATTCAGTAACCGGCTTAAAGATCTCTCTTAGTGTTTGCTGTAGATCCATATGCTCTAACCTCAGCAAACGTAAAGTCTCACAAATTGCTTTCCGCGCTTGAATCATTTTCTGCTTCGTTGACATCTTGGGGTATACTAATCAGACATCTCCACGGCGTGAAGCTTTATATATCCAGTCATTTTCTTCCTCCTCTTACTTTGGTTCTGATCACCCTTCTCAACAACAAGGAGGTCTACATCTATTTTCCCCTGAATAGCCTCGACCTTTTCAGTTAATTCGGTTACTTTCTTCCCAATTTCATTAACTAACTCATTTAACCCATTCACCATTCTCAGAAGAGTCTGTCATACGGCTCTAGTTCCCTGCGCTTACCCCCAGCTTTATGCACAAGAGCCTGAATTTTCGCATCCATGTACAGGCGAATGTTCTCTCTGTGTACACCCATCCTCTCGGGTTGAGAACTAGACATGCCCGCGAGTTTGTCCTGGTGCAGCGTATACTGATGTACTAACCCCTCTTACCGTGCTATATATGCAGAAACTCTTGAAAGGTTCGTCTTTATCTACCATCACTCAGTTTTCTTGTTTTATCAGTAAGAGATGGATGATTCCAGCAAGCAACACATATCTTTACAAAATCATTGAACGACATGTCAGTTCCGACATGTGCCTGGTAAATGTGTTTTAAGTTCATATTGTCTTGTTTGAAGGCTATAATGACGTTTGCATTATCCCTAACCAACTGTTTCGGGATTCTGGAATATGTTTGGCTTAGATAAAATACATCAGGACCTATATGTCGACCGAAACAGAAATATTTTCGAATTTGGTCTTGGTTTTCCACAGCAATATCGTCAATAATGATGACAGTGTCGTGTATGTAATACCATCTACGCCGCGCAATATCGCCTGTAATAGCAGATACTTGGGCTGAAGCAGGGTTTTTGAGAATACACAAACATGTTCAAATCGAACTCCATTACATGTGTTGGCATCGTCATGAGGATATTAGTATTGCTTTAATTGGATGGACCTACAATAATTGCTCATATATTATCAGGAAGGAGAATTCCGTTCTTATTCTTCCTCAGGTCTTCTTTTGCATCTTCACAGGACCAGTCACCGACAACAAAATCCTTGTGATGAGGATGTTTCGCCCACCCTGCCATGATACTAACTATATATATAACACCAGGGTGGTCCATCTGAAGTTTCGGATGAGATTATCTCGAAAACTATACATTGGGTATAAATAATGGGTAAGCTGAAAGGTGGACATCAAATGATACTACAAGTGACCCCAATCCCCCGCCCCCTTGGGTGGGGCAGGGGGCAACTTTTCAATCTTAAATGGAAACCCTCACTTTCTATTGAAGAGTCAGATTCTCCATAAAAAAGTAATCAAGTTTGGTCTGAAACATTTTTTTAAATCATTGACAGATGGCACTGAAACCCAGAAAAAAGTAAAATTGGGGAAGAACTCTTATTTATTTAGAATTAGCCGAGAAAGACGCATCAAATCGATACAAAATATGCACCAATTCTTTCGTTACGCCAAATTAAGCTATTTTTGTACAAAATGTACTGTGTCCTACTTTTAGCGTTACCCAGGAACAACGACATGGACGTAGTAGAATGATGCTCCCATGGGGTGCTTCATTAGTGTGAGTCCCCTTGCCCCTCACATGTTGGGGTGCTTCATTAGCGTGAGTCCCCCTGCTTCTCACAATTTGGGGTGCTTAATTGATGAAATTAGCCACGAAGAAATTGTTGAAAATTATCCCCATTTGTTTCAATGCATAAAGTCAGTCGTCTGCGAAAGTTGTCCATAGTTTTGAGTAGGAAATCCCGTGGTATGGCTGCACAAGCTTTTCAAATGCGTTGCTCCATATCGTTTCTGGTTGTGGGCTGTCTGCCACAAAAAAGATTTTTTAAATAACCGCACAAGAAAAAATCAAGAGATGTAAGGTCCGGTGAACGTGGAGGCCATTGAATTGGTCCGCCGCGTCCTGTCCACCAACCAGGGTACCGTGAATTTAAAACGTTCCGAACATTTTTAGCATAATGGGGAGCTGCTCCGTCCTGTTGGAACCACATTCGTCGCCTAATTTCTAAACCAGCATCTTCCATTAGCTCCAACAAATCATCGCGGAGAAGTTGTAAATAAGATTCTCCAGTAACATTACGGTCAAAAAAATACGGGCCAGCCGGCCGTGGTGGCCGAGCGGTTCTAGGCGCTACAGTCTGGAACCGCGCGACCGCTGCGGTCGCAGGTTCGAATCCTGCCTCGGGCATGGATGTGTGTGATGTCCTTAGGTTAGTTAGGTTTAAGTAGTTCTAAGTTCTAGGGAACTGATGATCTCTGAAGTTAAGTCCCACAGTGCTCAGAGCCATTTGAACCATTTTTTTGATATACAGGCCTATCAATTGTCAACGGATCTGTGCCAGTGTGGATTGTCAGGAAACCGATAATGACAATCATGACGATTTAATTCGCCATTGTTTTTGAATGTGGCTTCATCGGTGAACATAACGTATCTAAAAAAAAATCGTTGCCACCTGTTATCATTTCCAAGGCCCATTAGCAGAAATGCATGCGTATTTGCGTATCTATCGGCGCTAATGTCTGTGTCAGTATGATATGATACTAATGACATTTATGCGCCTTCAAAATCCTCAAATCAATTGATTTCGGTATTCTAGTTTGTCTCTGAATCGCACGACTACTCCTTTCGGGATCCTGTTGAACACAGGCGAGAACGCTAAGGGTACGAGCGTCATTTTCATTGTATTTGCGATGACGAGGTGGATGGTGCATGTATCCATTTCGAGTTCGTTGAGTGCAATTTCGAATAATGTTTTCGCTTGGATGTCGTCTGTTTGGGAAACGATCCGCATACAATTGTGGAGCTGCAGCGTAATTGTTATGGCATTCACCTAAAATTAACATCATATCAACAATCTCTGTAGGAGGATAGTGAGCCATGTTTCGCTAAAGAATAATTTACTTTCATCAGTTGATGTTTACGGTTCACAATCTGAAAGTGAGGTGACGTCTGATCACATTGTACCGACCTTTATACTGAGTAATAATTCGCAGTTTGGCCACGGTAGCGCCACAGTCGGATGAGTAATGCAATTTTGAAGAATTCCCTAACGAGATTTTAATACCATTCCACCTCCCGCCATCAAAAACTGTGGCGGGTACGATACATTTTGTAAAAAAAAATAGCTTAATATTTCGTAATGAAAGAATTGGTTCACATTTTGTATCGATTTGATGCGTTCTTCTCGGATCATTCTAAATAAATCGGAGCTCTTTCCCAATTTTAATTTTTCTTGATTTCAGCGCCATCTGACAATGGTTTAAAAAAGGTTCAGACAAAACTTGATTTCTTTTTTATGGAGAATCCGAATCTGCAATAAAAAAATGGAGGTTTCCATTTGAGATTTAAAAGTTGCCCCCCACCCCACCCAAGGAGGCGGGGCTGATGGTCACGTGAGTATAATTTGATGTCCCCCTTTCTCATTCGAAACTTCAGAGAGACCACCCTATATATATATATTACCCATGAAGAGTAACTTGATTATTCATTTTTTGTGAATAACTGTGCGCAGTGGTTAGAACACTTGACCCCCATTCGGGAGGACGAAGGTTCAATCCCATGTCTGGCCATCCTGATTTAGGTTTTCCGTGATTTCCCTAAATCGCTTCAGGCAAATGCCGGGATGGTTCCTTTGAAAGAGCATGGCCAACTTCCTTCCCCATCCTTCCCTAATCTGATGAGACCGATGACCTCGCAGTTTGGTCTCTTCCCACGAAATCAACCCATTTTTTGAATAATTGTAGCATTGACAAATATGATATTTATAAGCGCAATACTTTGACTATAACGAGAGAGGTATGAAATAAAATGAAAACAAGGTTACAGGTTCAGACATGATGGAGGTTGTTGCTGCTGCAGGTCCAGAGGTCGGTGACGGTCTCGACAAGATGGCAGTCAAGGTTGCTATAGGTCCAGACGCGGTAGAGATCGGCATGTTGGCGCTCGACCCTGCAGGCTTGGATACGTCAGGGGCTACTGCTGAACAAAGATGAGGAGGCATTGCATATGGACCAAGACGTGAAAACAACCAATAGTAATAATAATAATAATAATAATAATAACAATGTTAACCACAAAGAAAGATGTGATATGGGATACTTACTTTTCTGTTTCCTCCTCTTCTGCAGGGCTGTGTTGGATTGCGACTGCTGTTGATGCTTCATGGTTCTTCTTCTTGTGCTGCTGCTGGCTGACTGAGCAAGACTGAGGTCCAGAGCTGTTGAGCCTCCCCTGTATCCTCTCCAATGACATTACCAGATACTACATTCCTACTGGCTGGATTAAATACGTGACTGGATTAAGGGTTCTGTATGGGTCCCACCATTTTTCCCCTCCAGACTGTTGTCTTGAATTACATCACAAGAGGGGTGATGGTGCCCTCTGGTGGTGGTACTGTGTACTAGGTCTTTTGGACTCTAGACCTCGTGGTGAACACACTTGATGGCGGTACTGCCTCTAATTGTTTAAATGAAGAGTGTAAATAAGGACTTATGTATGTACTATCAAGAACAGGCTGACTCCTTTTCCCACCAATTCCTGGGGAAAAGTGGCGGTTGGATGACTTAGGTTAGTGGAGGTAGCCCAAGTGCCCTTTTTTCCTGTCATTTTCTTAGATTAGTGGAGGTAGCCGTGGTGTGTTGCATTGTCCTGATGGAATTTGAACTTCTCGCCATTTTCTGAGGGTGAGGAAGGGGGAGGGGAGGGGGAAGTGGATGGGTTAGTTTAGTGGAGGTAGCCCAATTGACCTATTTTCTCGCCAAAATTTGAACTTCCCGTCATGCAACAATAGAGAATGGAGCCATACATTCTTTGCTCTACTACTCTTATACACGCCTATTCACTCGACACAATTTGAAACGAGACTCGTTCGACCAGGCAAACTGTTTCCAATTATCAACAGTCCAACATCGGTGTTGACGGGCCTACTTCGTAGGTCGTACACATAAGCTGCAAATTTGCATGAAACACAGTCTGAATAGACTATGAAGCACGTAAAAGTAGGTAAACAAAAGTTTTGAATGTATTTAACAGATGGTATTGTATGGCTTGAAGTACTTCGCAGTTTTAGATTGACTTCCGCTTCAGTTTTTATAGGGGCTTGTGACGTCGGTGGCATTCGTTACGTCATATACAAAAGAAATTACATATATGTTTTATATATTTTTATTTTTAGTTTATCAGCATGCTTCTTTGTCTCAGGGATTTTGTCTTTTCTTATCACTTTTACTTACGTGCATAAGTAAGTATGAGGCGGGTTCTTGAAGGGCCTCAGTTATTCATGTACCAACTTTAGATTTTGAACGTGATGACTAAAATGTAGTTGCCGTTAACTGAATTGAATGTAATTTTGTTAATTTCTATTTATTGATTGCAAAGCAAGGCTTGAGAGAATTTCGATTGTTGCCGTGGAGCGGCCAAGATAAAACTTACTGAACTCATGGAATCTGTATAGTTTAAAAACATGAACTTTAACGTAAATTAATTATCTGTTGCAATTTAAAAAGGTCCTTATAACGAAATCTCTCGCATTTACAGTTACTGTTAACACTGAAAAATAAATTAATACTTCGGCACGTAATTGCCGACCAGAGGCTGAATCGGAAGATGAGCTTCTCGCAGCGCAAATTACTGAAAAAATGCTTATTAAAAATAGTTAGCCACTGCGAGCATTTGAGGTGACAACTATTACAAAGAAATTTATTTTGTAATAATAATAACAAGTTTATTTTAGCAATAAATGCGAATAACTTACATAAAATATGTGTAGCCGCTCAATGGCTGCCTTCCGCACAGCGAAACAAAACAGTGTGTGTACCACAAAATACGTCCTTCCTCCTCGGCAGTACAATCGCGTCTCTTTCGATCCTTTTTTATTTTCATAGACATTAAATAAAGATGCTACTCTTTAATTATCGCTGCATATCAGTTGTTTCAATAACATTAACTATATCTTTTACACTAATTATATTCATAAAATACTTAATCACGGTTTAGAACCGATAAAAATGTCAATATATATGTGACGTACCGTCACAGGCTGCTGCTTTTACTAAATATAGCCAAAAAAATGAATCTGAGGCAGTATAAAAGCGTATGAAGGGCAAAGGTAATAACATTTTTTTTAAAGAAGATGATCTTATCAACTGTGCAAAATACGGAGGATTCAACATACTCCTAATTTCTTTATGGCAGGGATGGTCAAGTCACGGCTCGCGCGCAGTGCTCGTGTATGTGGGACAGTCTCTGTCGTTTGAGCAGTTTTGATCGACATATGGGTGTGAAAAGTGTTTTTCAGTTATGAAATTAAATAAGTCACGATTACGTGGCAGCATGATCGACGAAAATCTGCGAAACTGTCTGCATCTTTCCGAATGCCAACGGTTTGCACCAAATAAAAATTTTATTGCCTCTTCAGTGTGCCCAAAATAATTCCTGTACTTTTTTCAACGCCGCGATGAACTGTTCAAAATTTTCGTTTTCTTTAAAACCAGTGAGCTTGGGGAAACGGACTGTGTTCCTTGTCAGAAATTGTCTCTGCCACAATGCTTTTTTTCTTTGTAAATGCACCCACTACAACCACGAAACCAGAAATAAGTTGCTTATCATCTCTCATTGTCACTGCCTGCCGTGAATTTTGTTTAGAATTCAATGTCTGTAATCCATTCTGGATCTTTAATTTTCGTGTTTGTTTTCGTTTTTCCATCAGAAATTCAACATTGGTGGGGCTTAGACCAAAAACTCGTTCCAGCCAAGTCCTTTGACTTAACCAATGTGCTTTGCAGTAATATATAACATCTCCACACTCTTCGTTCAATTCCATGAAAAACTGTGGCAATTTAAGACGTAATAATGCATGCGACTGCAGAAAATTTACTATTCGAACCACCAACTGCATCACTTTTTCCATGTGTGCATATTTACCATGAAGTGCTTCTTGATGCACAGAACAATGAATCCCATACAAATCGTCTAACGATCGTTATAATTTGTAGCTCTTTCGGCGAGAACTGCATCTTTAAATTTTTTCTGCATGGTGTTGTGATGCCACTTTATAGCATATTTGCGGTATCCGTCGATTATGTGGCTACATAATAGGTACTGAGAGTTCTCATCTACCTCTTCGGCGATTAGCATTCATTTTTAAACGGTTACGATGAGAGACCGTTAGACAGCCTCTTTTTGCTCAAATAGCCACTGGATCTGGGAACTTCCTTTATACCGCGATCAAATAGCGAAGGATAAACAGCGGTTACACCACTATTCTGCCGAACTAAAGAAGGTCGTGCTGACCAAAATAAGCCGCACCAAATGCTGGAAGAAAGTGTCGTATCGCACTGCTAAATGAAATGTCGTGCTATACTCTAACAAGGACCGAACAAAGCCAAGACGTACCGCGTAGAGCCGAGACCGACCGACCCTGAAACATATAGTAGTGCACGCATGAAGTTTCGCACGCAGTCGTCGACCGTACTCTATAGCATACTAAAAGTTACAACAATGCTCTTTTTAGAAGAGGAGTAATTGGAATAGAGGAAAAAATATATCGGCAGCGAATGCTATGAGCTCCATAACTGAAAGCGTAGAATGTTTAGTAGACGATTTATTGCAGGATTTATTTCTTCGAAATAATTTAATGATGTTCATAAGATCAGTTTGGATACCGTAGAAATGTTGGAACACACTAGGCAATACCGACCCTACGACTTATCGTAGAAGATAGATTAAGGAAAGGCAAACCTACGTTTCTAGCATTTGTAGACTTAGAGAAAGATTTTGACAATGTTGACTGGAATACTCTCTTTCAGGTTCTGAAGGGGGGGGGGGGTGGTAAAATACAGGGAGCGAAAGGTTCAAAATGGCTCTGAGCACTATGGGACTTAACTTCGGAGGTCATCAGTCCCCTAGAACTTAGAACTACTTGAAACTAACTAACCTAAGGACATCACACACATCCATGCCCGAGGCAGGATTCGAACCTGCGACCGTAGCGGTCGCGCGGTTCCGGACTGTAGCACCTAGAACCGCTCGGCCACTCCGACCGGCGGAGGGAAAGGCTATTTATAATTTGTACAGGAACCAGATGACAGTTATAAGAGTCGAAGGGCACGAAACAGAAGCAGTGGTTGAGAAGGGAGTGAGACAGCGTTGTTTCCTATCCCCAATGTTATTCATTCTGTATACTGAGCAAGCAGTAAAGGAATCAAAAGAAAAATTTGGATAGGAATGAAAATCCATGGAGAAGACATAAAACTTTGAGGTTTGCCGACGACATTGTAACTCTGACAGAGACAGAAAAGGACCTGTAAGAGCAGCTGAATGGAATGGACAGTGTCTTGAAAGGAGGATATAAGATGAACATCAACAAAAGCAAAACCAGGATAAAGGAATCTAGTCGAATTGAATCAGGCGATTCTGAGGGAATTAGATTAGGAAATGAGACACTTAAGGTAGCAGATGAGTTTTGCTATCTGGTGAGAAAAAAACTGATGATGGTCGAAGAAGAGAGGATATAAAATGTAGACTGACAATGGCAAGAAGAGCGTTTCTGAAGAAGAGAAATTTGTTAACATCAAGTATATATTTATGCGTCAGGAAGTATTTTCTGAAAGCATTTGTATGGAGTGTGGCCATGTATGGAAGAGAAACAAGAACGATAGACAGTTTAGACAAGAAGAGAATAGAAGCTTTGGAAATCTGATGCTACAGAAGAATGGGAAAGTTTAGTTGGGTAGGTCATATAAACAACGAGGAGGTGCTGAACAGAATTGGGGAGAAAAGGAATTAGTGGCCCAATCTGACTAAAAGAAGGGATCGGTTTGTAGGACACGTTACCAGTTTAGTATTGGAGGGATGCGAGGAGGTAAAAAATCGTAGAGGGAGACCAAGAGATGGATACACTAAGCAGATTCAGTAGTATGTAGGTTGCAGTAATTATTCGGAGATGAAGAGGCTTGCAAAGGATAGAGCACCATGGAGAGCTGCATCAAACCAGTCTCTGGATTGAAAACCACAACAACAACGAAAACAACAATAAGAACATGTTGTGAAAGATGGTATAGCTGATACAAAAGACCTCTTGAATGAAGTTTAAAAAAATTTCATTCTCTAACGACAGAAGGCAGATTTGTTATGCCACAAACATTCAGATAATAACCGCTGTCATAAATGTTTATACATACGATGAATCATAACGAAAGAAATACGATCTCAGTTTCATATTTTCATACAGTGAGCTGACTGATTTAATATGAAAATATCACATTTATGAAAGACGTGCTCTAAAACATAGTGAAGGACACGAAATCCTTGGGCTGGACTAAAAAGGAATAGTTTCGTTACATCGAGCTACTACTTGGTGTTTGTGTTTATGCATGTGTGTGTGTGTGTGTGTGTGTGTGGGGGGGGGGGGGGGGGTGGGTAGGTGGGTGTGTGCGTGTAGGGAGGCTGGGTACGATTGATGTCATCGTGCGTATAGACAACGAGATTATTTGTGACGGAGGAACGGAAAACTTAACTCTATATGGTCGGGCCAAGTCCAGAGTCTTAACAGTCACGTCACCATTTAGCTCGTTTGCTGTGGCGTCAAAAAGAGGTTACTGGTTCAGTGGAAAGACGCTGAGTCCCTTCTGCTGCTAACTTAAAAATAATAATCGCCATGGGATTTCTTAAATGTCACACTGATGAAGCGCTATAGCGATGCGCTTATAAAACAGATCCGATCAGAATAGTACAGTCTAACACTACAACCAACGGGCCAAGAATGAGGGTCATTTGTGCCCACTCCTCCGTCCTGAGGAGAATAGAGATTATCTTCACCATTTATGCAACACGTTCTCTGGATCTAATTACTGCATTTATAAGAGTGAAACTGTAAATGTGATTCCGCGGCAGCGACTTGTAAACCTTCTCTTCTATGGGACAGGAAGCGGCAGGCAGGGATCCAATCAGATAGCGTGCGCGCGCTGCAGGGCCCTGTCGTGAAGACTACGTAAGCGCCAGACATCGTGACTGCAGATCCCAGCTAACGCGCTATTTCTGTGTAGCTCCTGCTTAGAGGAAGACGCAGATGGCAGGTTAGTACCGTGAGAAAGTACGATGTAATCTCAGACAGGTTCAAGCTTTCGTCATTCTACACTGGTGTCCAAAATCAAAGCAACAAACTGCTATTTCCCCCGCCCTGAGTCTAATTCACGATATAGTCATACAAACTGTCCACAGATGTCGCTACGAGTGGGGTCTGCACAGAAGATGGCATTCCGATCAACGGACAACCAAGCCAGCAATGACGTCAGGGGACCTATCGAGCGGGATAGTTTTTGCATGGTAGTCCCACAACCACAATTTTTGTGCACACAGTCACAGAGAAGACTCCTAGAGACTCTCGGTTGTGGAGGGCCATAGGAAGAATGGAAGCAGGAGAGTCGCAAACTGATGCAGCCCGATGGCTTAATGTGAATCGCTCTGTTGTTTTTCGGATGAGGCGACAGTTTACAGAGACCGAAACTGTATCCCGGAAACCAGGAAAGGCCGACCACGCGTGACATCAGAAAGAGTGCACAGTTACTTGGCTGTTGGGGCACGATGGTACTGCCTTAGTACTGCACTGCAACTGGCATCTGACCTCGCAGTATCCCCTGGACCGTGTTGTATCAACGCAAACGGTGTCCAAAAGGCTTCAGCAGAGTGGCCTTTATGGTTGGAGAGATGCTGACGTGTTTTCGCAGAAGGGAACGTCTAGAATGGAAACGGCAGCATGCCACCTGGACGGTCGAACGGCGGGCCAATGTTCTTTTCACAGATGAGTCCCGGTTTGGTCTGTAGAGTGATCTTCGATGGATTCGCATTTGGAGAGCACGTGAACACGATTTCCGGAGCCAAACATTGTGGAGAGAGACCGATATCGGGGAAGGTCCCTAATGGTGTGGGAAGGGATTATGTTGACCACTCGAAGACTTCCTCATGAAATTGTACAGGTGAATCAGCAAGATTTAGCTGCTGTCAGGTATCGTGTGGAGATCTTGGAATCCCATGCGCGGTTGTTGCGAGATACTGTGGGCGCAGTCTTCATATTGATGGACGCTAATACTCGAACTCAAAGACCACAGGTGGTTGACGTTTTTTTTGGAAACCGAAGATATTGCATGCATTACGTGGCCTGCTCGCTCTCCCCATTTGAATCCCATAGACCATGTCCCGGAGGCATTAGAGAGACGGGTTGCACCACGTCAACATCCACCAACCACTGTGCAAGACTTGCGAGCAGCTCTGCAGGAAGAATGGGCGTTACTGCCTCAACATGAGACCGATGACATCATTCATATCACTCGATGTTGCTGTCAGGCCTCTATTCGTGCTAGAGGTGGTCACACCCCATACTGAGCACATTAACCTGTTGTCACAATGTGTGTGCAAATCCGTTGTTGAAAAAAAAAGCGAAGAACGCTTTTGTCTATGGTAATGGATGCTGCAGTTGATTACGTTCTCTATTTTTTACATTTTTTCTGCTTTACTGTCACCTGTTTATACTCTTTTGTGGCAAAATGAAAGCAATCTTGCAAAATTTCCGTTTGTTACTTTAATTATGAACACCACTGTATTTATTGAATGGACGGTAATGATCGGCACTATACATGCGTACACTGGCAGCAGAAACCTGGAGCAGAGCAGATACGTGTGCGACCTCTGCGGCGATTCGTCAACGGAGGGCCGTGTGTCCCATGGGAAGTGGCAGAAAAACAGGGATCGGCATTGGGTATGTCATTACAGTTCCGATCCTGTGTGTACCCTCACTTGCTCCACGCACTTTCTCGTGAGCTCTGGTCGGCAGTTTTATTGCCTCTCGTTACTACCATTATCACAAATTATTTTAATATATGCATAGAGGAGGCACTTAAAAAATGACACAATTGTTGGCGATAGATGTAGTAACACATGGCGAAAAAAAAATCGCTAAGTTGGACGAAGGCTTCTATTCATTCACTCACAGACCGGTGTATTGTAGGGTCAGAAGACAGCTAAAGGAAAACTGAAGTTTTAAATTTCTTCTTTAAAAATGATTTACGCAGCAGGATCGTACAGACGTACCATCATTTGAATGGCGTGCCAGCTACCGTACAGACAAAAAAATACACGTCCATGCCGCTAACAAGCACATGAAGGAGTTGAAAACAAGTAAGCTGCCTGGTCCAGAGGCAATCCCATTTCGGTTTCGCAGACAGTAGTCATACTCAGCTTGCGTTTATCGTCAATGTCTTCCCCAGTGAAATGTCCCATTCGAATGGAAAACAACACATGTGCCTCCCTTAAGAACAGACGCGCAAAATTACAAATTAATATCCTCAACTTCGTTTTCCTGCATAATTATTTGGCATATTCTAAGTTGGGATATAACAATTTTGTTTTTGAGAGAGAATGCTTCTATCCACAGTACGACAAGGATTTACACTGAGGTGCCAAAGAAACTGGTGTAGGTATGCCTATTCAGATATAGAGATGCAGTAGGTAAACAGGCACAATACGGCGCTGCGGTCGGCAACGCCTATAGAAGACAACAAATGTCTGGCGCAGGTTTTAGACCGGTTACATCTGCTACAATTACGGGCTATCAAGATTTAAGTGAGTTTCGACGTGGTGTTATTGTCGGTGCACGAGCGATGGGAGACAGCAAAATGTTCAAATGTGTGTGAATCCCTAAGGAACCAAATTGCTGAGGTCAACGGTCCCTAGACTTACACACTACTTAAACTAACTTATGCTAAGAACAATACAAACATCCATGCCCCAGGGAGGACTCGAACCTCCAACGGGAGGGGCCGCGAAATCCGTGACAGGGCCCCTCAAACCGGGCGGCCAGGAACACAGCATCTCCGAGGTGGTGGTGAAGTGGGGATTTTCCCCTTACGACCATTTCACGAGTGTACCGTGAATATCAGGAATCCGATAAAACTTCAAATCCCCGACATCGCTGCGGCCGGAAAAAGATCCTGCAAGAGCCGGGCGAACGACGACTGAAGAGAATCGTTCAACGTGACGGAAGTGCAACTCTTCAGTGCTGGGCCATCAACATGCGTCAGCATGCGAACCATTCAACGAAACATCATCGATAAGGGCTTTCGGAACCGAAGGGACGCTCATGCACGCTTGAAAACTGCACGACAGACAGCTTTACGCCTCGCCTTGGCTCGTCAACACCGACATTGGACTGTTGATGACTGGAAACATGTTACCTTGTCGGACAAGTCTCGTTTCAAATTGTATCGAGCGGATGGACGTGTACGGGTGTGGAGACAACCTCATGAATCCATGGACCCTGCATGTCAGCAGCGGACTGTGAAGCTGGTGGAGGCTCAGTAACGGTGTAAGGAGTGTGCATTTGGAGTGATGTTGGGCAACTCATACTTACAGATCCGACTCTGACAGGTGACACGTATGTAAGCATCCTGCCCGATCATCTGCATCCATTCATGTCCACTGTGCATTCTGACGGACTTGGGCAATTTCAAAAGGACAACGCGACACCCCACACATCCAGAACTGTTACAGAGTGGCTCCAAGAATACTCTTCTGAGTTCGAACGCTTCCGCTGGCCAGCAAACTCCCCAGACATGAACATTATTGAGCATACATGGGATCTATTTCAACGTATTGTTCAGAAGGGATATCCACCGCTTCGTACTCTTACGGATTTGCGGACAGCCCTGCAGGATTCATAGTGTCAATTCCCTCCAACACCACTACAGACGTTAGTCGAGTCCATGCCACGTCGTGTTCCGGCTCTTCTGCATGCTCGTGGGGCCCTACAAGGTATTAGGCAGTTGTATCAGTTTCTTTGGTTCTTCAGTGTAGAAAGTATTGCTCACGTGAGGCTCAGCTCGCGCTTTTCTAGCACGACATCCTATGAACCACGTACGAAGGGCAACGGGCAGACTCCTTATTCCTGTAACTTCTTAACGCAAGTTCGAGTACACGGAGTGGGTTTTAGATATGTGAGTGGTTCGAAGAGTTTTAAGTAATAGAACCTGAGATGTTGGAATGGGCGGCGAAAGTTTGTTTGAGACAAAGGTGTGGCCCAGGGAAGCACAAAAGAACCGCTCCTGTTCTCTATATTCATAAATCATATGACGGTTTTAGATATGTGAGTGGTTCGAAGAGTTTTAAGTAATAGAACCTGAGATGTTGGAATGGGCGGCGAAAGTTTGTTTGAGACAAAGGTGTGGCCCAGGGAAGCACAAAAGAACCGCTCATGTTCTCTATATTCATAAATCATATGACGGCTGGGGTGGCAGGAGTATGCGGCTATTTGCTAATTACGTTGCAGTGTGCTGGACAGTGTCGTCTTTGTGTGACTGACGGAGGATACAAGATGACTTGGATAAAATTTGTATATGGTGAGATGAGCGGCAGCTTGCTGTAAATATGAGAAAGCGATAGTTAATGAAGATGAGTAGGAGAAACAATCCTGTAGTGTTTCAGTACAGTGTTAGTGGTGTGCTACTTGACATAGTTTCGTCAATGAAATGTTTATGAGGGATGTTTCAAAGCAGGGTGAAATGGAATAAACACATAAGGTGGTTGTAGAAAGGGCGAATGGTCTACTTACCTTTTATTGGAACAATTCTAGTAAAATGTTTTTCATCGATAAAGGAGACGGTGTATAGGGCACTAGTGCGACTCATTCTTGAATACTGCTCTAGTATATGGGCTCTGATTAAAGGAAGACATCGAAGTAATTCAGAGGTATGATGCTGGAATTTTTACTGGTAGGTTCGATCAACACGTGAATATTGCGAAAATTCTCCGTGAAGTGCTACAGAAGAATGCTGAAGATTAGATGGGTAGATCACATAACTAATGAGGAGGTATTGAATAGAATTGGGGAGGAGTTTGTGGCACAACTTGACTAGAAGAAGGGATCGGTTGGTAGGACATGTTCTAAGGCATAAAGGAATCACCAATTTAATATTGGAGGGCAGCGTGGAGGGTAAAAATCGTAGAGGGAGACCAAGAGATGAATACACTAAGCAGGTTCAGAGGGATGTAGGTTGCAGTAGGTACTGGGAGATGAAGAAGCTTGCACAGGATAGAGTAGCATGGAGAGCTGCATCAAACCAGTCTCAGGACTGAAGACCACAACAACTACTCCGTGAAGTCAAATGGGAATCCCTAGATGGAAGACATAGCTCTTTCCACGTAAAACAACGATGTTACTGCAATCAAAATATACAGGGTGGTCAGAACCAGAGTGAATAGCTTGTAAAGGTGTTGAATGGTAGTTTACGCTCAGAATTAATTGTTAAGAAAAAATCGATAGGTTGCGCCGTTTCTGAGCTAGTTGGCATTGAACTTAGCCAATCAGGTTGTTGCACACAAATTCAGGCGGCCCGCCAGAGACACCGTCGCCGAAAGTGTGCTTCGTTTGGTTCCCTAATACCGAACTAGAGGGTGATATAAAAATTGGACAGAGGACGTTGGTAAGGACCGAACCTGAGTCAAAGGCTGAGGAGTCTCGTGCCCTATCATCTACGCTATGACAACAATCGACACTAATTGAATCTGATGGGCCGCTTGAATTCGCGCTTGCAACAGCCTGACTGGCTGACTTCAATATTAATTTATTCGGAAACTGCAGAAAGTAACGTTGGTTTTTCTTAACAATTGTTTTTCAGCTCAATCTACATCGCGGCACTCTTACAAGCTTTACGGACTATTTCTGAGCACTCTTACAAGCTTCTCAGACTTTTTCTGACAAGGGAACCTCCCCATCGCACCCCCTTCAGATTTAATTATAAGTTGGCGCAGTGGATAGGCCTTGAAAACTGAACACAGATAAATCGAGAAAACAGGAAGAAGTTGTGTGTAACTATGAAAAAATAAGCAAAATATACGAACTGAGTAGTCCATGCGCAACATATGCAACATCAAGGAGAAAGTGAGCTCAGGGGTGCGGCGATCCCGTGGTTAGTGTGAGCAGCTGCGGAACGAGAGGTTCTTGGTTCGAGTATTTCCTCGAGTGAAAACATTATTTATTATTTACAGTTTATGTCACAAACTCTTATGTTTTCATCACTTTTTTGAGAGTGATTATCACATCCACAAGACAACCTAAATCGGGCAAGGTAGAAGAATCTTTTTACCCATTCGCCAAGTGTACAAGTTAGGTGGGTCGACAACATATTCCTGTCATGTGACGCACATGCCGTCACCTGTGTCGTATAGAATATATCAGACATGTTTTCCTGTGGAGGAATAGGTTGACCTATGACCTTGCGATCAAACGTTTTTGGTTCCCATTGAAGAGGCACGTCCTTTCGTCTACTAATCGCACGGTTTTGCGGTGCGGTCGCAAAACACAGACACTAAACTTATTACAGTGAACAGAGACGTCAATGAACGAACGGACAGATCGTAACTACGCGAAAATAAAAATAAGAACTTATCACTCCAAGGAAGACTTGAACCAAGGACCTCTCGTTCCGCAGCTGCTCACGCTAACCACGGGACTACGGCGCCCCTATTCTTATATTATCCTTGATGTTGCCTATCTTGCGCATGGACTACTCAGTTTGTATATTTTGCTTATTTTTTTATAGTTCCACACAACTTCCCCCCTTTTTCTCGATTGATCTGTGTTCAGTTTTTCAAGGCCTATCTACTGTGCCAACTTATAACTAAATCTGAGGGGGGTGCGAGGGGGAGGTTCCCTTGTGAGCACCTTCTGTAGTGAGATATTCACAAACGCTTGTGCAAAGTCTACGGAGCATCTGCTGTCGACAGATGTACAGTTAGCCGCTGGGCACACTGGGTGAAGTCATCAGAAGGCAGTTCGGCGGAGCTCCACGATTTGCAGGTGCCGGGGAGACCATCCACGTCTGTCACACCTGACATGTTGCAGCGAGCTGATGTCATACGTGAGGACAGATGCATTACGACTCGGCAGTTGGCGCTGCATCTGTCAGTAAGCAAAGGAAGTGTGGATGCAATTAGCCGCACTCTTCGATATTCAAAAGTGTGTGCAAGACGAGTCCCACAGTGTCTAACGATGGATCACAAACGACACAGATTAAAACATTTATTTGTTGCAATGTTTTCAAGCTAAGGAGGAGGCCTTCTTGTCCCAGATAGTGACAGGTGATGGAACCCGGGTTCACCATTTTGAGCCCGAAACAAAATGACAGTAGATGTGAAACGTCCCCTTTTTACAATTATACAGGACTGTGCTTAACCTGACACACAATATTTTTAGCGCAACGCAATCTGACTTTCAAAAATCCCTACAAAAGAATGGCCCTGACTAACATTGACCTATACCTTTCACAAATCACTTACCTCACCAAAAATCTTCGTTACTCGAACTACTGCAAAACAGCGAGCGCCACTACTGCCAGCTAAATAAAAGATTCAAACTACGGAAGGCACTAACTACTGATAGGCATAGTTAGGAAATGAAAGATTTTAGTAGAGAACAAACAATGTATTTACCTTAATAGTGTTGAAAAATCATAATATATATAACAGATCATGACATCCAGTCTTACAAATTTCCAAACTCCGCCATCTCTCTCCCCACATCCACCACTGCTGGCGGCTCACCTCCAACTGCGCAACGCTACGCGCTGTTAACAGCCCAGCTGCCCAACACTACAATGGCAGACAACAATGCAAACCAGCCACAGATTGCACACAGCACAGCCAGTGATTCTCACACAGAGCGCTACGTGGCGTTACCAATAAGAAAACCTAAACAGCCTACTTACATAGCCCCCATGCTCCCCACAAAAAATTTTACAAATTGTTTTCAAAAGCTAAAATTTTCTCACAGTCCATAAAGACAGTCCTGATCGTTCATCACTGTAAAATAGCAGTGTTTTTCTCAAAGTCTGAGCAGTAAAAGAAAATGCACACGGAAGTAGTGGATTTCCATGCAGTTTTGAAGTGTTGTCCTTCCAACGGAAAGACAGTGCTGACTCTTGACATGCAGACAGGTAATGGGCCACAACAGAGCAAACCCACCGCAGAGTCAATCGAAGTTTTGAGGAATATTGGTAGGTAGGTCATCACAGAACAGACCACTGCAGTCTTGTTAGAGGTTACGGTATTGGCGGGCCACCAGAGGTGCAGACCCACTGCAGTCCTTGTAGAAATAATGGTGTTGGTAAGTCATCAAAGGTGTAGACCCACTGTAGTCCTTGTAGAGATAGCTAGCAGCCATCTGTTGCGGCTGTGCAGGTGCACAATCACCATCAAAGAGTCTTGCAGAGAATATAGCAAGTCCATAAACCACAACTTGTGCACTCACAAAGTTTCTGGAATTGTCCTTAGAACCAGCAATGCTGTTATCCAGTCCACCGGCCGCGGTGGTCTCGCCGTTAAGGCGCTCAGTCCGGAACCGCGCGACTGCTACGGTCGCAGGTTCGAATCCTGCCTCGAGCATGGATGTGTGTGATGTCCTTAGGTTAGTTAGGTTTAAGTAGTTCTAAGTTCTAGGGGACTGATGACCAAAGATGTTAAGTCCCATAGTGCTCAGAGCCATTTAAACCATTTGTTATCCAGTCCCTTGCTGAATTATTAACACACGTGCAAACACTATCAGTCCCTACTTCTCACATATTGTCCATATACTATGACCAACAGAAACGTGTGCAGTGAAATGTAACTTACAAGTTACTTAATTTGATGAACTGGTGTCAATTACAATTTTATAACTTAAGAATACAATAACAAAGGTACAAAATACATCATTAAAGAACATAACAATACAGATAACATTTGTAGTAACAAACTTTACAAAAGAATCGAAATAACATATACATCAGTGTTACAGGAATTATGACATAAGTACATACATAAAAGGTCTGAATAACTTTCGAAACATCAACAAAACAGAATAAATAATGTCTAAACATCTTTACAAAGAAAATAACATATTATTAGAAAAATTCTGCAACATAACTCTTATTAGCTAAACACATAAAGACAGGAAAAACAGAAATATACAAGAGTACACAAACACATAGGGGATAACACAATGGAAAGGACTGGGTTTGTTTTCAGTGTAACATTTGGTACTGCAGTCCAGCCAAAAACTTCATTCCATAGATCTTTCGTCTTATTTCAACATTTGTTTCCACCAAAACATCCTATCAAAGCATGCTTTCTGTATTTATATGTACACATATTTCTTACCTCATTATTTATTTTCCATTATCTTACATCATTTATTTCCAAGAACATCCTACCTAAACTTGTTGTCTCTAAACCCTACTTTTTTGTTCATCTCCTCTTTCAAAATACTTTTTTTTGGCCAAACCATATTCTTATAACTTCTCAATGCATTTCTTCCAATTCATCACAACTCATTCTCTTATATAGTCTACCCCCTCTTAAGCTAACTTAAATCTACTGAGCTCAGATGCTAAACTAAGGAACAAGGCAATGCAGCAGCACAAAACAATTAATACAAATAGCAATGACAAAAAAAATACAAATGGGCAAAGCAATTGCAATATTACAACTAATATAAGGGACTGTGCAGCAAACAAGAAAATTGAATCCGTAGTAAAACTGGCTTAACAGCGTAATACAAAGTCAAATTCAGTAACACTATGCCTGGCAAACAGCAGCAGCAAATGTTATAACTTATACCTAAACATGAGAAAGCTGAAACAGAAAAAATAGTACACTAAAGACAACAACGCAGATAAGGGAAATGTCTATTCATATCTTAATATCTATGTCATTAAAGTGGTGCACCACAACTTATTCTACAAAAATAAATTACCAAGGACTTGAGAAGAAAATTATGAATGCAGTTCCTGTGAAGGTAAATGTCTTTTTTGTGCTCCCTCATTTTTTTGAAAAAAAATTATTATTTACTCGATCTGTGGACAGAAAATATTTATATTAGTACATCTATAAAATTTTATAATAACCAATGCAGCAGTGCAGCTAGAAACTAGATATTAAAGAAAATGAGCAAATATGCACAAAGGAAGGCATGAGACATCATTCATTAGCCATATGGCATTTCATAAGGTAGTACAGAAAATCTCTCAACTAGAAAGACAGTTGTCATAATCAGGTGTATAGACATAAAATATTTCTCGTCATTTCATTAGACATTTCAGTAAATATAATAAATTAAGAGTGCCACAGTGTTATCATATGTTTTCAAGTTTGAGCGTGTCGTATTTGCGATGCTTTCGACAAAGAAATGTCAATAGCGAGGATAATGGCCTCTTTTTTTTTTTTGCATCTAATGGCTTTCTTTTGTCAGACGACTACCTCTCAGCTGGGCGTCCAAAACGCATTACGTGAAGGTCGCTTACCTTTCTTACTGAAATATTTACGACAGCAGTTTCTGCTACAGTGGCAGTCTCATATAAAAACAATCACAGGCTGAGAATTTCTGTTACAAATGTGTAGAAACAAAATCCTATTGATATAACAGTGTCCAAGAAATTTTCGTCGGCATTGTAATACACTCACGCATTTACATACATTTCATAACTCTTAAAGTACAATTCTCGGTTTCCAACATCCTTTTTCACAAACCAGAGTCCCTAACTCCTATTCATTATTCATATACATATAAACACGTAATCACATTCCTTATATAGCATCAGATTATTGATCATAAACATACCTCAACAGCATAATACACATCGTCGTCGTAAAAATAACATCAAAACACCTCAGTCAAATCTCAAAATCGTCGTAGCTTTCTGCAATAATGTCAAAACCTAAAAAAAAATTCTCTGCTCATGTCAGTAGTGTCATCTACCTCAAACGTACTTTAAAAATCATGATCTCGTACCAAATACATCATTCAAAGCTCTCATGGTATCACAATGGTCCCAGAAAAATATGAACAGTTCACAAAGTACAGACAAAATACAATTTCGTAAGTGTGAAGTAATCCAACTCTGTAATTGGTTAAACATGTCTCTGACGTAGTAAAAAAGCTTGTCTCTCTCAGTTAAATGATCAGATAGCTGTGTAATTATGTGTTAGAGAAATATGGTACCGATGTGTAAAGTTGTATAAGCAAATACCATATTAGCTAGGGCTCCTTGTGCTTGCCAAACACATGGTACACAAAGTAAGCGTGTACCCCCCTGAGGATTAATGTAATTATACCCTCAGGTGTTACAGATTACAGCAATGAAATGAAATGTATCGCAGAAAACCTTTGTATCATTGTACTTCAAATATCTTTAAAAATAAATGATTTAAGTACAAAATTAATCACTCAAATACGTGTCCTGTAGTGCTGAATGTGCGTCTTGCTGTAAGATAATCTCTGTGGAAATGTCGTAGTTATCGTCCTCTGTAAGCAAAGTTCTGCTGAAGCCAATGTGCTTACCTCATGATACACCAAGTTTCAAGTAAACCAAAATGTTGCATTAAAATCTCATTAGCAGTACTGGTAAATGTTCTAAGTATGTGAGCCTTATAGTCGTTACGTAATCGTGCAACTAACAAGCAAGAATGTACAAATAACAACATTGTGTCGTCTGTTCACTATAACAATGCATTCATAATTTCTGTTGAAATAAGTTCTCTTGGTTCTTGAAGGGATATTTAACTTCAAACATTGTTGCATATTAACAGATTCTAAGTCTGACAAAGCCTACTAGCAATGTAAAGTGAAAAGTTATATGGCAAAGACAAAGTTAAAAAGCAGATTATCTTTCAATAAATGGTTTTACATGTGAAATGTGGTGTAAACCTTTACTCTTCCTAGTACGCAGTGTTTCAGCTTCGACGCAATTATCATGTGGTATACGTCGGTAAAGAATACTGGAATTTTTCTCGAGGTTAGCGTCTATGTTATTTTTCTCTGAGCCAGCCGGCGCACGCGGCTGCCTGCGGTGCGAGTCATTGTCTGCTATCTCTTTGTTGGCGTGCGTCGTTGTTGGGATTAGGAGACCTAACTTCTACAAATTCACCTTGACGAGAAGGCCCTGCCCTGTTTGAAGCTCGCCAGTTCTGATGGAATTCAGGTCTGTCGTTTTGTCGGTAGTTTACATAGTTTCTTGTTTGTCGGTCATGTGGTGGAAAATTTCTTCCTGAATCGTACCTGCGCGCTGAACTGCTGCGTCTGAAGTTATTCTGTCTCCTTGATAATAATTGTTTTGGTTCCCATATTGTCTGTTTCTATGGTAATCTCTGCCATATTCATTACAACGGAAATGCGATCTTTCTCTGTAACTATTATTATTCTGCCAGTGGTTGTCATATGGGTGGTGTCTGTTTTGGTCACGATTTCCGTTGTAAGAATAGCCTTGTCGTGTCCAGTTATTGTTTCCGTTGTCACGGAATTGTGACGTATGTGACCTGTAGTGATTGTTTTCCTGTTTTCGCATCCGGCGACTGTCTGTGTCAATTTCAAATTCTTGTAGGAGTCCCTGAAAAGCTTCAATGTCGTCTTTGCAACGTCCTGCCAAAATAATATGTCGTATATGTTCAGGCAATTTGATTAAGCAAAAGCGGATGAGTTCTGAGGGGCTGTTTGGGTTTGACAGGTACTGATTCTTGTGCAACATGTCTTCAAAATATTTCATAAGACTGGAAAATTCAGATTGTTCGAAACGTTTCATCATTTTGATGCTATGTTTTACTTGGTCTTGTGTGGCTTGAGACCAATATGCTAAGAGGAAGGCATGGTAAAATTCTCCTTCACTGTGGCAATCGTGAATGACCGATCGCATTCTTACAGCTGGTTCATTCTCTAAGTAGCCACACATAAATTCTAATCTGTGCTCTAATGACCAGTTGGGAGGAAAACAATGAGAGAATTGATGGAGCCACGCTTGTGGATGAATGTCGTTGCCAGAATTCTTAAACGTTTTGAATTTACGTGTAGTGATGAACAGCTTATAGTCACAATCATCGTGTCGGCGAGTAGCATATCGGTCATTGTTACGTCGTGTCGGCGGTTCCATCTCAAAATTCGGTGCACCTTGCCAATTTCTTTCATAATTTCCGAAATGCCCTTTGTTATTATTTTGTGGCTTTTCCGTATTACTAAGTTCCTCTTCACGTGTTGGAGCGCGAGTCTCCTCTGAAATATGAAATTTTTGTATTACTTGTGCCAACTGATCTTGTACTTCCCGGATTTCTCTTTTGTATTGCGTATTGATTTGATTCTGATTTTGTTTGAATTTCTTAATTTGTTCATACTCTTCTGTGTCAGTGATGGCTACAGGTCTTGTGTCATTCAGATCATCATCTACCTTTGCAGATAAGTTAGTGAACTGATCCGAAAGTTCGGCTACTTTCTCCGATAGTGTACTTATTTCCTCAGTGTGTTTTTCTGAACCAAGTTTCAGAGTATCCATTTGTGTTGAAATCGTAGCTACTGTGTCCTTTAAGTTTTCTTGAGTTTTTGCAAGTTGCGTAGCCGAATCGGTAGATGCAACTGAGTCAATTTTAGCTTGCAAGGTGTCGTGATTTTCATGAACAATAGTTTGCAGTTCTTTTATGGCTGCTTCGTGATTCTGTAATGCATTTTCATGACGCGAAAAAATAGGTTGGAAATGCTCACAAATTTGTGTTTTTCCGTCATTACAGGCTTTTTGACATTTCGATTCGATGTTATGTAACTCAGTAGTTAAATCTTCACGTGTTTGTTCAAGCGTGGTGTCTAACTTTTGAAGATTTTGTTCCATTGTGTCTAACTTTTTAAGATTTTGTTCCACTGTGTCTAACTTTTGAAGATTTTGTTCCATTGTGTCTAACTTTTTAAGAGTTTGTTCCACTGTGTCTAACTTTTGAACATTTTGTTCCATTGTGTCTAACTGTTGCTGTGTTTGTCTCTGGTGTTGTTCCATTGTGTCTAACTTTTGTAGCCTTTGTCCCATTTGTCTCTGGTGTTGTTCCATTTGTTGCATTATTTGCAATAATAATGTATTAGTGTCTGGAATCTGTTTCTCTATGCTTTTTGGCAGTGCATTTTCACCGGCAACATTCACATTTTGACAAGCAGAAAATGTGTCTTGACTCATTTGAGAAAACGGTGAGGACTCAAAGCCTAAGTCTATAGTATTTGCAATATTGTGTTCTGTCATTTCGGATTCCTGAGGCGAGCTGTTGCCGACCGATCGATCGATAATGCTTCCTTGTTCACTACCTGTTTCACTGTCTACACCATTATTTGCCGCCTGCTCCATTTCCCTATGCACAATTACCAAATTACTACTTCGAACGTCTGTTAATTCACTACACAGTGGTGCTGATAAGCTACGCTCGTCGTCACTATTATTTCTCAGTTTACTTTGAAGCCTAGTGTTACGTTTTTCACACGCCATTATTGTCACAATATTTCACACGATAACACAGAAAAGCACAATTTGAAGAGCAAAAATAAGAGAACACATTAACATAGCACTGAAAATAATATATAGTTAATTGCAAGCGCAGCTGCGAAATACTTGGTGCAAATCTACATGCACGCCACACCTGTTTTACTGTACAACAATGAAAGACTGCAACTACAAAGGAGATTCTCTCTACAATTACACGCTAGCAATAAACAATAGCTACACTAGTTACACAAACTACAAGAAAAAAAATCAGAAGATTCCAGTGAGGTATCCTCGGCTAAGGGTCGACATATGAAACGTCCCCTTTTTACAATTATACAGGACTGTGCTTAACCTGACACACAATATTTTTAGCGCAACGCAATCTGACTTTCAAAAATCCTTACAAAAGAATGGCCCTGACTAACATTAACCTATACCTTTCACAAATCACTTACCTCACCAAAAATCTTCGTTACTCGAACTACTGCAATACAGCGAGCGCCACTACTGCCAGCTAAATAAAAGATTCAAACTACGGAAGGCACTAACTACTGATAGGCATAGTTAGGAAATGAAAGATTTTAGTAGAGAACAAACAATTTATTTACCTTAATAGCGTTGAAAAATCATAATATACATAACAGATCATGACATCCAGTCTTACAAATTTCCAAACTCCGCCATCTCTCTCCCCACATCCACCATTGCTGGCGGCTCACCTCCAACTGCGCAACGCTACGCGCTGTTAACAGCCCAGCTGCCCAACACTACAATGGCAGACAACAATGCAAACCAGCCACAGATTGCACACAGCACAGCCAGTGATTCTCACACAGAGCGCTACGTGGCGTTACCAATAAGAAAACCTAAACAGCCTACTTACAGATGGAATGGCGGCATTCTCACACCCCACAGAAGAAAAAATACAAGCAGCTGCTTCCACCGGTAAGGTGTTATTCTCATTGATGTGATACCAAGAAGCGGTACCATTAATTCAGAAGCATATGTTAACACATGAACAAAACTCAAGACGCGCTTTAGGCGACTTCGGCGCCACAGCAACCCAGGAGATATTTTGCTGCAACATGATAACGCACAGTCCCACACAAGTCTGAGAACTGATGAACACTTCACAAAACAGGGCTCTACAGTGATACTGCATCCACCCTACAGCCCTGACCTAGCCCCCTCTGACTTCCACTTGTTTGAGCCATTGGATACAGTTTGAGGACGATGAAGAGGTGATTCACACAGCGAAGGACTGGCTCCGTCACCGGGACAAAGATTAGTACCGACAGTGCATACCGCCCCCCCTCCACCATTGTTTCGCGCTGGTGGAAAACATAGAACGGGATGCAGGTTATGCGGAAAAATAGGGTCTGTAGATAAAACACAATTCTTTTGTGTGTGTAATTCTCATTATGTTCGATAAAGAATTGTTGAATAAAAAAATATGCGGTGCATTACCTTCTGGGCGATCCATGTATACTGGAAATACGAAATTATAAAAGAAAAAAAAATGATTTAAGAAGGGAGATAAAAAGAGGATAGACAGTAGTAACAAAGGATTAGTAAGAAGCAGAACTGTGTTAACCAATAAATGGCTTCAGTAAAAAGAAGAAAATATTAACCTCAGAAAGTAACGGCTAACAAATGAGGGAAAGGTCTCTGAATGTGAAAGCTTATGTTTGTAGTGTAGGAGCGTTTGATTTGCACTCTGAGAACTGAGGATAGGAAAAGACAAAATTCTTCAGTCGGTACTGGCGCATCAAGTGAACCAAAAGGACTCATAAGATCAATGAAGAAGGTTGGGAGGGGAGCTTGTGGAATCCTATTGTCATCTATTGAGACATGAGAGGCCCCAAAACGATAATGGAGGGATATACCAATTGAAAAAAAGACTAGAGGAAGACCGCAACTGAAATAAATCGCATTATAAAAGATGTCTGCTGCAGCTCCTACACGGGAACGAAGTAGGCAGGAATTGATGCATGGTGCAGGGAATGGCAATTGAATCTCAATGTAGACAAGTGTAATGTGCTGCGAATATACAGAAAGATAGATCCTTTATCATTTAGCTACAAAATAGCAGGTCAGCAACTGGAAGCAGTTAATACCATAAATTATCTGGGAGTACGCATTAGGAGTGATTTAAAATGGAATGATCATATAATGTTGATCGTCGGTAAAGCAGATGCCAGACTGAGATTCATTGGAAGAATCCTAAGGAAATGCAATCCGAAAACAAAGGAAGTAGGTTACAGTACGCTTGTTCGCCCACTGCTTGAATACTGCTCAGCAGTGTGGGATCCGTACCAGATAGGGTTGATAGAAGAGATAGAGAAGATCCAACGGAGAGCAGCGCGCTTCGTTACAGGATCATTTAGTAATCGCGAAAGCGTTACGGAGATGATAGATAAACTCCAGTGGAAGACTCTGCAGGAGAGACGCTCAGTAGCTCGGTACGGGCTTTTATTGAAGTTTCGAGAACATACCTTCACCGAAGAGTCAAGCAGTATATTGCTCCCTCCTACGTATATCTCGCGAAGAGACCATGAGGATAAAACCAGAGAGATTAGAGCCCACACAGAGGCATACCGACAGTCCTTCTTTCCACGAACAATACGAGACTGGAATAGAAGGGAGAACCGATAGAGGTACTGAAGGTACCCTCCGCCACACACCGTCAGGTGGCTTGCGGAGTATGGACGTAGATGTAGATAGATGTAACGGAAATCTGCCGCCTAACAGATTACTGCAAGTCATTCTTGGGACTCAGCACTAAAGGAAAGATGAATAAACGAAAGATGTTCCTCTTAGGTGAGTTCGTCACTATAATTTTTCCGGCCTTATTTCTGTATTGATAAGAGGTACCCCTATTCTAGAAAAATTTTGAAACTTTGTTTAAGAGTGGCTTAGACAGTCCACAGACAAGATGGGAAGCGTGACTTGCCTGAGAAATGCCAACTACCCATCACTACAGTTACTCTAAATTATGTCAAGAAGCCGTTTGTTAAAGTTGGCTGTCTGCTACTCCTGACTTTCTCAAAGCTCCAAGGGCTGCCCTAACATCGAAAACATGCAACTGACCGGTAGGTACACATAACGGAGTGTATTCCAGGGCCACTGGTTTGTACGAGGTGTCCTTGTGCAGCAGCAGTCTGGTAACATATGTGGCTTGTTTGTTAAATGATTTACGTTTTCCCTAATTATCCCTGTGTTGACGGTTTTTTGGAATTTTTATAAACCAGTGCACGAACGCTGTTTCAATGTGTTATTTTCTACGTAGGCATTATCTCTTCGCAATTGTGATAACTTACGCGGAAGCCAAACGATTCTTAGTTTATTGAAGCTCGAAAAATAAAAGTCCTACTTCAAACAAACTATATAAATCTCTGTAAAGAGTATGGCAGTGGGTACTTTCCACTGTGGCGGTTATTGGAGATTCTTCTTAAACGCGTCGGTGCGCGTTGTTATTACAAGGTCGATTCGCATTAACGTGACCATCGCTTGTGCTCGACGTGAAAGTGCAATGACCACTCACAGACTGCAGGTGGCAGCATTGACAGTGGAGGACATAAAAAGTGTTTCGGTGGACGTGGAAATCAATGCACTCGTTGCCGTAATGCGGCAACGGCGCCATTTATTTGACAACCAAAATAGCATGATCATTGGCTTTCGGGCCACAGGTGGAAGCGTTTACGAAACGGATAAGTTTGTAAACTGTTCGCATGCCGCCGTGGTTAAGGTATACTGTGCGTGGTAAAATGGCGCTATGAAACTGGCGCCGAGGCAACTGTGATTCACAACGGGCCATAGACGAAGGAGCCCACGACGGCTGCGGACATGTGTACAGGCGAATAGACGTGCAACTGTTGAGCAACTGGAAGTCCAGATGAACCAAGAGGCTACCAACAATGTATACTCAACTACTGTTTAGCGAACGTTACTGCTTATGCGCCTTTGCAGCAGTCGCCTGGTTCATGCACGCATGCTGTTGTTCATCGGTGATGATGGCTGGAATGTGCACGCCAATGCGGCAACTGGAAGTCCTTTGAGTGCCGACAGGTGACCTTTTCAGACGACTCATGTTTTATGCCCCATCGGACAGATGGCCGTCGTCGTGTACGGTGTTAAGTGCATGAAAGCAGACACCCTGTAGCAATCGTCAGAAGTTGTCCAGGCCGGAGAAGAGAGCGTTACCATGTGGGGAATGATTTCTTGACACTTCCTGGTTCCCTGGGTAACCTCCTCAGTGCACAACGCTCAGTTCATCAACAGAGATTTGCATCTATCCTTGGGAACCACGTGCACCCCTGCATGCAGTTTGTTTTCCCTCTGCACGATAGCATCTACCAGAAGGACACTGCAGCGTCTCACACAACTCTCAGCAGCATGCGTGGCTCGAAGAGCACTAGGATGAGTTTACGGGCCGCCAAACTGCCAGGGTTAAACCCAATCGAGAATCTGCGGGATGAACTCGACCGTGCTATTCGCACCACGAATCCTTAACCGAGAAGCCTAGCGCAGCTGGCCGCGAAACTGGAGCCGACACGGCTCCACATTACTGTCGGTACCGTCTAGAAGCTCTCTCATTCACTTCCTGCACGTCCGTGCTTCAAAATGTGGTTATTCAGTCTTTTGACTGTTGGTCACGTTATGTGTCTGGACAGAACATAGCACTTTTCGCGGTCTCTACGGGAGCGATGCGTGGGGGACACAAGGCAGAGCGTTAGTCAACTGCAGGAGACATCACGCTAGTAACTTGTAACACACGCCATAACTTCGATATTGGCCTAAAAGCGACGAGGAAGGAAGTCGACAAGTTTCCTCAGGTGTGCCATATGCAACTGAAGCCGCTTATTGATGTTTAGATCCCTTAGTGATAACAAACTGCGGGCACCCGCTGATTCGAATAGTTTCTGATATTTTCTGCTTGATCATAATCTGGGCATTAAGCATTCAAGTGCGATAACATGTCTGGGTGTTCTTCAAGCCAGTAACATATTGTGCAACCCAGTGAGCACGACTATTTTCGTCTTTGAAGAGGGGAGTGCCCACAGCATGTTCATTATTAAGACGATGCGAAAGGATAACTGTTAGTCACGAACTATGTAGAAATAAACATGCTGGTTCGTGTTCAGGGTGACCCAAGACATGTTAAAAAAATTGGCCAGATGCAAGTAGGGCTCGCGCAGCGAGGGTTCCCAATAAACTTAATTATGTATATCGATAGTTACTGGTAAGATATTGGTCCCACAGATTCCAAGACTTTCGAGACTGCTTTAGTTTCAAGTCTGAAGTCGGATAACAAATGAAAAATGAACAGTTTTGCATGCGATATAATTAGAAATTAATAATTTTTTGATTTTTTCCTTTTCACTTGTACTGTGAAATCTTTTTCTTGCCAAACTTCATGGTTCTTCGCCAAGGGAAGTACGCTGTAAGTATGTCAAAATATGTGATATAAATGGCAGTATCTTTTGAGTGCACTGACAAAAGCTTCACTCTTTTGCATCCCAAAGATCCATAGACCGTAACACGTGACATAAATTTCAACTTGATGCATCTATCCATTCCTGAGAAAAAGAGGGCTTACCAGAAGGACGGACAGGCAGCCAATAAGATGACAAATGACATTTTTTCTCTTGTGATGTCATTAAAATTTCACAGATATAGGATTTTTTCTTTACCAGTACATTGAAACCTTACTTCTTGGCAAATTTCATGGTTCTAGTATAACGGGAAGTACCCTATAAGTTTCGATAAATGAGTTTGCGAGCATGAAAACATGTGACATAAATGTCGTGTCTTTTGACTGCATTGACTTAAAAGCGTAAGATTTTTACACTGCCAACGGACCATGAATCTTAGTATGTGAGATAAATTTGAATTTTATACGCCAACTTGTTTACAAGGAAAAAGGATCTTAACCGCTGGACAGACGAACAAACGGATGAATAGCAACAAACAAATACTTTTTAACTATATATTTTTTCTTTTTATACTATTACAGGTTAACAAGTTAACAATTTGCAGATTTTCTCTTTACTTTCAATGTGAAATCCTGCTTCTTGCCAAATTTCATGATTCTAGGTTAATGGGAAGTACCATGTATGTTCTAATGAGTGAGTTTGCGAGTATCAGGTCAGGTTAGGTTAGTTTAGGTATGGGACGTAAATGGCCGAATCTTTTGACTGTACTGACCCAGAAACCAACGTTTAGTATACGGCCAAGGTACGATAGACTTCAGTAATGACACAGATTTCAACTGATACTTTTAATCGTTCGTGAGAAGAAGGGTTCTTAATAACTGGATGGACGGATAGACAGTCTGATAAGAAATGACAAAAAAAATTTTTCTTCGTGTGATATAAATTTTAGGATTTTTCTTTTGATTGTATTGTGGAACCTTGCTTCTTGGCAATTTTCATGATTCTAGATCAAAGGGAAATATCCTGTACATTTCGGGCATGGATGTGTGTGATGTCCTTAGGTTAGGTAGGTTCAAGTAGTTCTACGTTCTAGGGGACTGATGACCTCAGAAGTTAAGTCCCATAGTGCTCAGAGCCATTTGAACCAAATGGCCGTATCTTTGGTTTACATTAACTTAGAAGCTTTACTTTTTTACAGTACTAAGGGGCCGCAAGATCTTAATATGTGATAACGATTTCAACTTAATACGTCTATCTGTTTCTGAAAAATTGGGTTTAGGAAAGTCGAACAGAGACAGGCAGACTGACGGACGGACCACAAAAAGGTATTATATAGCTTCCATTTTTACCGACTGAGTGACGGAATTCTAAAAACACTCAAAAAACCTTATTGGGTCTGAACTAAACCTACTGACACTATGAGTTAAACGTCTCATTTGGTCATCAGTTGACTTGACGCCTTCCATCATTCGAAAAAAGGTATAATCGCCGAATAATCATACCACATTACACGTCTCCAGTCTGCCTCTGTGCAGTTTGAATCTTGACTTGTCCATTGAAGGCGTTAAGATCTACGTGCCACTGTATTAATGGCCTTTTGCAATGTACCCGACTCCAAATGCCCACTGCATTACCCGCAGTTAAAGCTGTCAGTGGCTCAGCGAGTATGGAATAATAAAAATTTTTGAGCATTTGCCCGGTAACATAAAATGTCTGACAGATAGCGAGGCAAGTTTTGAATCTACTTTAAAATCATTTCTCCTGAACAACTCCTTCAATTCCATTGACGAATATCTACCTAAAAATTGGTAGCCAGCAAAAAAAAACGTGTACCAGGTAACGGCCTTGCCGCAGTGGGTGCACCGGTTTCCGTCAGATCACCGAAGTAAGCGCTGTCGGGCGTGGCTGGCTCTTGGATGGGTGACCATCCAGGCCACCATGCGTTGTTGCCGTTTCTCGGGGTGCACTCAGCCTCGTGATGCAAATTGAGGAGCTACTCGGCCGAATAGTAGCGGCTCCGGTCAAGAATATCAATATAACGACCGGGAGAGTGGTGTGCTGACCATACGCCACTCCTATCCGCATCCCGCATCCTCTTCTGAGGATGACACGGCGGTCGGATGGTCCCGATGGGCCCCTTGTGGCCTGAAGACGGAGTGCTTTGAAATTAACACCGATCATGCATACAAATCCTGTAAACTGACTCACTCCACATCATTTCGACAAAACAATCGTTTTCGTATGATCAGTGGAACACGTAACTATCTATTTAGAGTGCGCGGCAGTGAGTGGCTCCCTCATTGCGAGTGCCGCCCATCCGCGGCCTGCTGAATGAAGCCCGTGGCATGCTGGCCTCGCTCTCGCCCTAAGCGGCGTGGCTGCCTCACCTCAGGGCGTACGCCGCTTGCATGTTCTGGTGGCACTTCCTCCGCTGCTGGCCGCACGCCGTCACACTCTGCCACTCACGTGACGAGACTCCGCAGATGCGGCGCTCTGCTGAAGGCAACAGACCATCATATGCCTCCCGTCAGTTGGTTGGGTTGGGTTATCTAGGGGAAGAGACCAAACTGCGAGGTCATCGGTCTCATCGGATTAGGGAAGGATGGGGAAGGAAGTCGGCCGTGCCCTTTCAAAGGAACCATTCCGGCATTTGCCTGGAGCGATTTAGGGAAATCACGGAAAACCTAAATCAGGATGGCCGGACGCGGGATTGAACCGTCGTCCTCCCGAATGCGAGTCCAGTGTGCTAACCACTGCGTCACCTCGCTCGGTCCTCCCGTCAGTCAAGTTGTTGTTGTTGTGGTGGTGGTGGTGTCGGTGGTCTTCGGTCCGCAGACTGCTTTGATGCAGCACTCCATTTTACCCTATCCTGTGCAATCCTCTTCATCTCCGAATAACTATTGCAAACTAAGTCCTTCTGAATCTGTTTACTGTACTCATCTCTTGATCTCCCTCTGGAGTGTTTACTCCCCCACACTTCCTCCCAGTACTAAATTGGTGACACGCGATGTCTCAGAATGTGTCCTGTCAACCGGTCCCTACATTTAATCAAGTTGTGCCACAAATTTCTTGTCTCCTTAGATGCATTCAGTACCTCATCATGTTACGCGATCTACCCATTCAGTCTTCAGCATTCTTATGTAGCACCTCATTTCAAAAGGTTCTATTCTCGTCTTGTGTAAACAGTTTATCTTCCATGTTTCACTTCCGCGCGTGGCTGCACTTCACATAAACACCTCCAGAAAAGACTTCTTAGCACTTGAGTCTATATTATTAACAAACATCTCTTCTGCTTTTCTCACCATTGCCAGTCTACATTTTATATCTTCTCTACTTCGGCCATTATCAGTTATTTTTCTGCGCAAATAGCAAAACTCATCTATTACGTTAAGCGTCTCGTTTCCTAATCTAACTCCCTCAGCGTCATCTGATTTAATTCGACTACATTCCATTACCCTTGTTTTGCCTTTGTTGATGTTCATCTTTCGTCCTCCTCTCAAGACACTATCCATCCGTTCAGCTGCTGTTCCAAGTCCTTTGCTATCTCTGAGAGACTTGCAATGTCATCGGTGAATCCTCAAGGTTTTTATCTCTTCTCTCTGAACTTTAATTCCAACTCGAAATGTTTCTTTGGTTTCATTTGCTGCTTGCTCAATATGTAGACGGAATAATAATAATAATAATAATAATAACGAGCGTATGGCATTGGTGACCGGGAGTCCCCCCGCGGGGCGGTTCGGCCGCCGCTCCACAAGTTCTTTAACGCCACTACGGCGACTTGCGAGTGAACGAGGATGAAATGATGATGAAAGACACACAACACCCAGTCATCTCGAGGCAGAGAAAATCCCCGACCCCGCCGGGAATCGGACCCGGAACCCCGTGCGCCGGAAGTGACAACGCTACCGCAAGAACACGAGCCGCGGACTATAGACAGAATAATCCTGTCTCACTCTTTTCTCAACCACTGCTTCCCATTCATTCCTCTCGACTCTTATAACTGGCGTCTGGTTTCTATACAAGCTGTGAAAACCCTTTCGCTTCCTGTATTTTCCTCCACTACCTTCAGAATTCCGAAGAGACTATTCCAGTCAACATTCTCAAAAGCTTTCTTTAAGTCTACAAATGCTATAAGCGTAGGGTCGCCTTTTCTTAACCTTTGTTCTAAGATAAGTCGTAGCGTCAGTATTGTCTTGCATGTTCCTACATTTCTCCGAAATCCAAACTGATCTTCCCCAGGGACAGCTTCTACCAGTTTTTACATTTTTCTTTAAGGAATTCGTGTTAGTATTTTGCAACCATCACTTACTAAATTTATAGTCTGATAATATTCACACCTGTCAACAACTACCTTTTTTGGAATTACCACAGTCTTCAAGAAGTCTGAGGATATTTAGCCTTTCTCATACATCTTGCACACTAGATGGAAAAGTTTTGTCAGGGCTGGTTGTCTCAAAGCGATCTGACGGAATGTTGTATATTCCCTGGACATTGTTTTGAGATAGATCTCACAGTGCTCTGTCAAATTCTTCTCGCAGAATAAAATCTTCCATCTCATCTTCATATACGTGCACTTACATTTGTATAATATTGCGTTCAAGTTCATCTCCCTTGTATATCTCCTTCCAGTTTTCAGTTTTCCCTTCGTTGCTTGGTAAAGGTTTCTCATCTGAGATTTCAATATTCATACAGATGCTTCTCTACAAAAGTCTCTTTGATACTTCTGTAGGCAGTATATATCTTTCGCCTAGTGAAATATTCTTCTAAATCCTTATATATGTCCTGTTCAGTCACTTTACGTTTCCTGTAAATCACTTTTTTTAGACGTTTGTATTGAGAGTCGCACGAATGGTCAAGTTCATCTAACTTAATCGTCGTCTGGAATCTAGTTCCTTTAGGGTTTCCCATTATAACAAGTTTTCCGATAATGTCAACAAGTAAATACCCTATCTGCTGTAAGCTTTTGTGTCTACGTTAGGGATTGAAAACCCATGAAGCTGAGATCGGCCATGAAATCCGCTTTAACTGGATTGACTATTAGTTACAGTTGATTATTTAGCCATCTTTAGACCTAGGATGTAAAATAGATTTTTTCCCTCATGTTAGCAACGTACAACAGCTTACAGAACTGCACATAATACTGCGACACTATTCAAGAGAATAAACGAGTTAAGCCGGCCGCGGTGGCCGAACGGTTCTAGGCGCTACAGTCTGGAACCGCGCGACCGCTACGGTCGCAGGTTCGAATCCTGCCTCGGGCATGGATGTGTGTGATGTCCTTAGGTTAGTTAGGTTTAAGTAGTTCTAAGTTCTAGGGGACTGATGACCTCAGAAGTTAAGTTCCATAGTGCTCAGAGCCATTTGAACCATTAACGAGTTAATTACAAAATACAAGCCATGAAACATTCTTGATTAGTGTTGGTGTCATTAAAACTGGTACATCTGCCTAAAATCACGGAAAGCCCCCGCGAGCACGCAGAAGTGCCGCAACACGACGTGGCATGGACTCAGACTAATGTCTGAAGCAGTGCTGGAGGGAACTGACACCATGAATCCTGAAGGATTGTCCGCAAATCCGTAAGAGTACGAGGCGGTGGATACCTCTTCTGAATAGTACGTTGAAATACATCCCAGATATGCTTCAAATGGTTCAAATGGCTCTGAGCGCTATGGGACTTAACATCTAAGGTCATCAGTCCCCTAGAACGTAGAACTACTTAAACCTAACTAACCTAAGGGCATCACACACATCCATGCCCGAGGCAGGATTCGAACATGCGATCGTAGCAGTCTCGCGGTTCCAGACTGAAGTTCCTAGAACCGCTCGGCCACCGCGGCCGGCCCAGATATGTTCAATAATGTTCATGTCTGGGGAGTTTAGTGGCCAGCGGAAGTGTTTAAACTCAGAAGAGTGTTCCTGGAGCCAGTCTGTAGTAATTCTGGACGTATGAGGTATCGCAATGTACTGCTGGAATTGTCCAAGTCCGTCGGAATGCACAATGGACGTGAATGGATGCCGGTGATCAGACAGGATACTTATGTACGTGTCACCTGTCAGAATCGTACCTAGAGGTATGAGGGGTCTCACATCACTTCAACTGCACACTCCCCACACCATTACAGAGCCTGCACCAGCTTGAACGGCCGCGTGGGATAAACCGAACGGTCTAAGGCGCTACAGTCATGGACTGTGCGGCTGGTCCCGGCGGAGTTTCGAGTCGTCCCTCGGGCATGGGTGTGTATGTTTGTCCTTAGGATAATTTAGGTTAAATAGTGTGTAAGCTTAGGGACTGATTATTTTAGAAGTTAAGTCCCGTAAGATATCACACACATTTGAACCAGCTTGAACAGTCCCCTGCTGACATGCAGGGTCCATGGATTCATGAGGTTGTCTCCATACCCGTACAAGTCCATCCGCTCGATACAATTTGAAACGAGACTCGTCCAACCAGGCAACATGTTTCCAGCCATCAACAGTCCAACGTCTGTGTTGACGGGCCCAGGCAAGGCGTAAAGCTTTGTGTTGTGCAGTCATCAAGGGTACATGAGTGGGCCTTCGGTTCCAAAAGCCCATGTTGATGATGTTTCGCTGAATGGTTTGCATGCTGACACCTGTTGATGGCCCAGCATTGAAATCTGCAGCAGTTTGCGGAAGGGTTGGACATCTGTCACGCTGAACAATTCTCTTCACTCGTCGTTAGCCTCGTTCTTGCAGGATCTTTTTCCGGTCGCAGCGATGTCGGAGATTTGATGTTTTACCGGATTCCTGACATTCACGGTACACTCATGAAATGGTCGTACGGGAAAAACCCCACTTCATCGCTCCTTCGGAGATGCTGTGTCCCATCGCTCGTGCGATGGGACACAGCATCTCATTACGTTGGTTTATTACGGGGAAACGTATTTTAAAATATTTCTGTGGTCGTCGGCAAAGGTGCTAATAGCTCCAGTCTGTGAGTATGTGAGAACTGCACAGCCTGGACACCGCTGTGAATGCCTCAGGTGTCTCGTAGGCACTCGAAGCGTTGTGCTGGCTTGCGCGTGTTAAGTGGCCACCGATGGAAGCTCGCGGAACCTACCAGTCCTTGTCACTAAGTCAGGGTTAGCAACCTGTGGGACGACTCGCCTCTTGAGATGGCCGAGGGCAAAAGTTCCAAGTGCTTGCTGGGACACCACAATTAATGGGGGAAAAGCCTAAGTCTTGGAATGTGGTCTGACCTCGGAAAATTCAGAAGTCTTAAGGTATGGTCTGATTCGCCCATCGCCGGCTGACGTCAGACGGGAATTTCTAGGACCAACTAACCAGGAAAATGTGCTCTGATTGGCCCGTGACTGACGACATTCCAGGGTGAGACTTTGCTAAAAGTGGCAGTGGCACGTTATTGGCTGAAAAGAGTAACAGTTTTCCTGATTGGCGTTTGTGGCCAGGTTGGTACAAACTACCTAGTCGAAGCTGGTGGAAGAAAAGGGACACTCTTGGTTTCATTGTGCATGGAGACAGGTCGCTGGTTCGAGACGTCGTGGCGCTTGGAAGTGACCGAGTCCTGACGAGCGAGATTCTAATTCTCCACTACGAGCGCGGTCCGACTTACAGCCACAGCAGGTTAGTGAGAGGTTAATGTTTAGATAGCAAGCGTACCGTTGCCACAGTTCCGCTAGACCCAGTTCATGCCTTAGAACCGTTTGATGTGGCATTCAACCGATCACTGGAAATTCTAAATTAACCGTTGGGTTATATTGGATTAGTGCTTTAATGTGCAGCTAGGACACATTAGTCATCCCTCCGCTTACCTATCTTCCTAGTTATCGCCAGAAATTAACTTTGTTTTTTGTAGAATGTTGATGCCAATAGTTTGTAATTGTTTAACATAATAAATGATTGGTTTATGTTTCAATTGCACTTTTATTTGAAGGAGCACATAGTTCACTTCAATTCACTGATTTATTCTGTTAATTGAACGGATAGTTATATAATAGGGTTATTGCAGTTTCCCACCTTATGATTCTATGTTAGGGCATTTCAAGGCAGTGATTCCGTTGCGTAATTTACAGTTAAGATGGAGTCTTAACGGGACTGTGACGGCGTCTGGATAGGTCAATTACTTTGATAGGTTTCAAAGTCTCACACACCGTTGGATATTGCAATACAATCAACCTTAGCATAATTTCTATAGTTAACTTAATGTTACAATTATATAGCCTATATAGCCTGTGAAAAGCTCATTTAGCCTAGCTGGTTGTAAATCCACGAAGAGTTCTTCTTGTGGGACAGCTGTAACTGTACAAATCCATTTTGTAAATTGAAGGAACTGCACAACAGTTGCTGAATCAATATTTTATTGTGTACGCGACCTGTTTCGGGACACTTGAAGTTCGATTATCTGGTGCAAACTGCAATAATGAAAACATTGTGTTGCAAGAGAATGGGGCTGAATCCTCAGGTTTTAAACAAAACATTTCTAAAATAAAATGAAACAGAGAAGACGACGTTACTTACACATAAAAATCACTTGACGATCTGAGGCCGCCCTCATCCCAATGTTGTCGTGGGTCAAAAATCGTGTGTGGAAGAAATAAAAAAAGGGAGGACCTAGAAAAGTCCCAAAAGACGGAATGACGACCGGACACTGAAAGTCACCTGAATCATAAAACAAGTAAACTGCAATAGAGAAGAGAAGAGAACACATACTGGTGGAATTACTTACATAAATTGTATAAAACCGTTCCCCCATGCTGCCCGTCGGGAACACTAAGGGGAAAGTACTCAACAGCCGAGAATATTGAGGGTGTACTCAAGACATAACGCAGGCGCGGTATGAATCAGATATGTAACTGATCAACAGTTTAAACCGGAAAACATGGAAGTGATAGCAGAAAGGAGACGGGACCATCACAACATTAGGAGTGAAGCTAACCTGTACAACGAAAAGCTACGAAAAATGTTGCATTACATAGATACCTGAACTTGCCTGAATTATATCACAATTAACTAAAATATTTTTCTGATACAGGACAGTCCGCTCATTAACACTATCAAGAGGATGGGAATGGAGACTTCTTAAGATTTCAGGTTTTTCCAGGACACATGGTATCCGACCTTTCTCTGCATTGTGTAATATAGTTAAGTTATCGCTAACGTGCTGCAGCTGATGTCTGTTGTCAATCAAATGCATTATGAAAGCTGACCTAGAACTGTCCAGCTCTTTGTGTTCTTTGAATCTCGTACGAAAATTATTACCTGTCTGGCCAGTATATCCGGTCTCACACGTTCGGCTTGTATCGCACTCAGTATGGTACGCGCCTGGATAGGAGACAAGATTCTTTTTGAAAACCTTACGATTCCTACCAAAAATTTTTGGTATGAAAAATGCCGGAAGTATGTTGGCTGACAACTGTTTCTTTGCAGTCCTCTCTGATACTTATCCACGATATGGAATCTTATAAATCGTGTATACCTCCTCTGCGTTCAGAGTGATTACCTTCCGCCCTCCTCAACCCTATAGAAGTACTTTCCATTTATCAACAAAAGACCCCAGATACCCATTACACGCAGCAGTTTATTTCATTGTACTGAAGTCATTTTTATGTGATGGGAACATTACTTAATCTGTTTAAGAGGGACCTAAACGCAGCAGTTTTGTGTAAAAATGGGAAGTTCGATGTTCCATTGAGGACTGATGTTACACTCAGGACTAAATCAGTAGTAGATTCCTTCCGATAAGTGTCAAACTATATTTTACCATCATTTAGCTGATGTTTAAGTCCAAATATGTCAAGAATCAGTTGATCTGAAGCTGAACAGAAAATAAATCTTTCCATGAAAAGTTTCTTATGTAAACTGCCACACTCTTCCTTGCTTCCGCCATATAGAACGAAAGCATCGTTAACGTTACGATTCAAACATACGACATTAGCTACATCCTCTGGGTACTTCTTTAAAAATCCATACTCGAGATAAGACATAAAAAAATTCGCTAAAATGCAAGCTAGTGGGGAACCCATGGCCAGGCCCTGTTTCTAGCTGTACACTTGGTCGCAAGATCAAAACAACTAAAACTTAAGGCCAACGTTAAAATATTTATTGTTGTTGTGGTCTTCAGTCCTGAGACTGGTCTGCTGCAGCTCTCCATGCTACTCTATCCTGTGCAAGCCTCTTCGTCTCCCAGTACTTACTGCAACCTACATCCTTCTGAATCTGCTTAGTGTATTCATCTCTTGGTCCCCCTCTACGATTTTTACCCTCCACGCTGTCCTCCAGTACTAAATTGGTGATTCCTTGATGTCTCAGAACATGACCTACCAACCGATCCCTTCTTCTAGTCAAGTTGTGCCACAAACTCCTCTTCTCCCCAATTGTATTCAATACCTCCTCATTAGTTATGTGATCTACCCATCTAATCTTCAGCATTCTTCTGTAGCACCACATTTCGAAAGCTTCTATTCTCTTCTTGTCTAAACTATTTATCGTCCACGTTTCACTTCCATACATGGCTACACTCCATACAAATACTTTCAGAAACGACTTCCTGACACTTACATCAATACTCGATGATAACAAAATTCTCTTCTTCAGAACGCTTTCCTTGCCATTGCCAGTCTACATTTTATATCCTCTCTACTTCGACCATCATCAGTTATTTTGCTCCCCAAATTGCAAAACTCCTTTACTACTTTAAGTGTCTCATTTCCTAATCTAATTCCCACATCATCACCCGACTTAATTCAACTACATTCCATTATCCTCGTTTTGCTTTTGTTGATGTTCATCTTATACCGTCCTTTCAAGACACTGTCCATTCCATTCAACTGCTCTTCCAAGTCCTATACTGTCTCTGACAGAATTACAATGTCATCGGCGAACCTCAAAGTTTTTATTTCTTCTCCATGGATTTTAATACCTACTCCGAACTTTTCTTTCGTTTCCTCTAGTGCTTGCTCAATATACAGATTGAATAGCATCGGGGAGAGGGTACAGCCCTGTCTCACTCCCTTCCCAACCACTGCTTCCCTTTCATGTCCCTCGATTCTTATAACTGCCATCTGGTTTCTGTACAAATTGTAAATAGCCGTTTCTGTACAAATTGTAAATAGCCTTTCGCTCCCTGTATTTTACCCCTGCCACCTTCAGAATTTGGAAAGAGAGTATTCAAGGCAACATTGTCAAAAGCTTTCTCTAAGCCTACAAATGCTAGAAATGTAGGTTTCCCTTTCCGTAATCTTTTTTCTGGGGTAAGTCGTAGGGTCAGTATTGCCTCACGTGTTCCAACATTTATACGGAATCCAAACTGATTTTCCCTGAGGTCGGCTTCGTCTGTAAAGAATTCGCGTTAGTATTTTGCAGCTGTGACTTATTAAACTGATAGTTCGGTAATTTTCAAATCTGTCAACAGCTGCTTTTTTTGGGATTGGAATTATTATATTCTTCTTGAAGTCTGAGGGAATTTCGCCTGTCTCATACATCTTGCTCACCAGATGGTAGAGTTTTGTCAGGACTGGCTCTCCCAAGGCTGTTAGTAGTTCTAATGGAATGTTGTCTACTCCCGGGGCCTTGTTTCGACTTAGGTCTTTCAGTGCTCTGTCAAACTCTTCACGCGGTATCATATCTCCCATTTCATCTTCATCTACCTCCTCTTCCATTTCCATAATATTGTCCTCAAGAACATCGCCCCTGTATAGACCCTCTATATACTCCTTCCACCTTTCTGCTTTCTCTTCTTTGCTTAGAACTAGGGTTCCATCTGAGCTCTTGATATTCATGCAAGTGGTTCTCCTTTCTCCAAAGGTCTGGTTCAAATGTCTCTGGGCACTATGGGACTTAATATCTATGGTCATCAGTCCCCTAGAGCTTATAACTACTTAAACCTAACTAACCTAAGGACATCACACAACACCCAGTCATCACAAGGCAGAGAAAATCCCTGACCCCGTCGGGAATCGAACCCGGGAACCCGGGCGCGGGAACCGAGAACGCTACCGCACGACCTCTCCAAAGGTCTCTTTAATTTTCCTGTAGGCAGTATCTATCTTACCCCTCATGAGATTAGCCTCTACATCCTTACATTTGTCCTCTAGCCATCCCTGCTTAGCCATTTTGCACTTCCTCTCGATCTCATTTTTGAGACGTTTGTATTCCTTTTTGCCTGCTTCACTTGCTGCATTTTTGTATTTTCTCCTTTCATTAATTAAATTCAGTATCTCTTCTGTTACCCACGGATTTCTACTAGCCCTCGTCTTTTTACCTACTTGATTCTCTGCTGCCTTCACTATTTCATTCCTCAAAGCTACCCATTCTTCTTCTTCTGTATTTCTTTCCCCCATTCCTGTCAATTGTTCCCTTATGCTCTCCCTGAAACTCTGTACAACTTCTGGTAGTTTCAGTTTATCCAGGTCCCATCTCCTTAAATTCTCACCTTTTTGCAGTTCTTCAGTTTTAATCTACAGTTCATAACTAATATATTGTGGTCAGAGTCGCCATCTGCCCCTGGAAATGTCTTACAATTTAAAACCTGGTTTCTAAATCTCTGTCTTACCATTATATAATCTATCAGAAACCTTTCAGTATCTCCAGGGTTCTTCCACGTATACAACCTTCTTTCATGATTCTTGAACCAAGTGTTACCTAAGATTAAGTTATGCTCTGTGCAAAATTCTGCCAGGCGGCTTCCTCTTTCATTTCTTTGCCCCAATCCATATTCACCTACTACGTTTCCTTCTCTTCCTTTTCCTACTGTCGAATTCCAGTCACCCATGACTATTAAATTTTCATCTCCGTTCACTATCTGAATAATTTCTTTTATCTCATCGTACATTTCATCAACTTCTTCATCGTCTACAGAGCTAGTTGGCATATATACTTGTACTACTGTAGTAGGCGTGGGCTTCGTGTCTATCTTGGCCACAATAATGCGTTCACTATGCTGTTTGTAGTAGCTTACCCGCACTCCTATTTTTTTATTCATTATTAAACCTACTCCTGCATTACCCCTATTTGATTTTGTATTTATAACCCTGTATTCAGCTGACCAAAAGTCTTGTTCCTCCTGCCACTGAACTTCACTAATTCCCACTATATCTAACTTTAACCTACCCATTTCCCTTTTTAAATTTTCTAACCTATCTGCCCGCTTAAGGGATCTGACATTCCATGCTCCGATCCGTAGAATGCCAGTTTTCTTTCTCCTGATAACCATGTCCTCTTGAGTAGTCCCGCCCGGAGATCCGAATGGGGGACTATTTCACCTCCGGAATATTTTACCCAAGAGGACACCATCATTTAACCACACAGTAAAGCTGCATGCCCTCGGGAAAAATTACGGCCGTAGTTTCCCCTTGCTTTCAGCCGTTCGCAGTACCAAAACAGCAAGGGCCGTTTTGGTTAGTGTTACAGGGTCAGATCAGTCAATCATCCAGACTGTTGCCCCTGCAACTTCTGAAAAGGCTGCTGCCCCTCTTCAGGAACCACACGTTTGTCTGGCCTCTCAACAGATACCCCTCTGTTGTGGTTGTTACTATGGTACGGCTATCTGTGTCATTGAGGCACGCGAGCCTCCACACCAACGGCAAGGTCCATGGTTCATGGGGGAGAAAATATTTATTATTTGTGCGAATATTTTTAGGACAAGTTTCGAACACGGTTTCTTTTTAAAAGTACACAGATGAGGACGCTAGGTGGAATGTTGGATGCGTTCCGTTGACGATGTTTTCGTTCTATATGGCGGTAGCAAGGAAGAGTACGACGCTTTAAATTACAAACTTAATTCTTTCCATGGAAAGGTTGTTTTCTTCCATTCAGCATCAGATCAACGAGACGTTGCCATATTTAGACATAATATCGCCTTAAATGGTGGGAAATTAGAGTTTGACATTTATAGAAAAGAGTCTACAACTGATTTAGTCCTGAATGTGACATCGAACTACCCGTTTAAAAATAAAACGGCTGCCTTCAGCTCACTTCTAAGCAGATTAAGTGATGTCCCCATCACGTCAGAGAGATAAAATATACACACTCCTGGAAATTGAAATAAGAACACCGTGAATTCATTGTCCCAGGAAGGGGAAACTTTATTGACACATTCCTGGGGTCAGATACAGCACATGATCACACTGACAGAACCACAGGCACATAGACACAGGCAACAGAGCATGCACAATGTCGGCACTAGTACAGTGTATATCCACCTTTCGCAGCAATGCAGGCTGCTATTCTCCCATGGAGACGATCGTAGAGATGCTGGATGTAGTCCTGTGGAACGGCTTGCCATGCCATTTCCACCTGGCGCCTCAGTTGGACCAGCGTTCGTGCTGGACGTGCAGACCGCGTGAGATGACGCTTCATCCAGTCCCAAACATGCTCAATGGGGGACAGATCCGGAGATCTTGCTGGCCAGGGTAGTTGACTTACACCTTCTAGAGCACGTTGGGTGGCACGGGATACATGCGGACGTGCATTGTCCTGTTGGAACAGCAAGTTCCCTTGCCGGTCTAGGAATGGTAGAACGATGGGTTCGATGACGGTTTGGATGTACCGTGCACTATTCAGTGTCCCCTCGACGATCACCAGTGGTGTACGGCCAGTGTAGGAGATCGCTCCCCACACCATGATGCCGGGTGTTGGCCCTGTGTGCCTCGGTCGTATGCAGTCCTGATTGTGGCGCTCACCTGCACGGCGCCAAACACGCATACGACCATCATTGGCACCAAGGCAGAAGCGACTCTCATCGCTGAAGCCGACACGTCTCCATTCGTCCCTCCATTCACGCCTGTCGCGACACCACTGGAGGCGGGCTGCACGATGTTGGGGCGTGAGCGGAAGACGGCCTAACGGTGTGCGGGACCGTAGCCCAGCTTCATGGAGACGGTTGCGAATGGTCCTCGCCGATACCCCAGGAGCAACAGTGTCCCTAATTTGCTGGGAAGTGGCGGTGCGGTCCCCTACGGCACTGCGTAGGATCCTACGGTCTTGGCGTGCATCCGTGCGTCGCTGCGGTCCGGTCCCAGGTCGACGGGCACGTGCACCTTCCGCCGACCACTGGCGACAACATCGATGTACTGTGGAGACCTCACGCCCCACGTGTTGAGCAATTCGGCGGTACGTCCACCCGGCCTCCCGCATGCCCACTATACGCCCTCGCTCAAAGTCTGTCAACTGCACATACGGTTCACGTCCACGCTGTCGCGGCATGCTACCAGTGTTATAGACTGCGATGGACCTCCGTATGCCACGGAAAACTGGCTGACACTGACGGCGGCGGTGCACAAATGCTGCGCAGCTAGCGCCATTCGACGGCCAACACCGCGGTTCCTGGTGTGTCCGCTGTGCCGTGCGTGTGATCATTGCTTGTACAGCCCTCTCGCAGTGTCCGGAACAAGTATGGTGGGTCTGACACACCGGTGTCAATGTGTTCTTTTTTCCATTTCCAGGAGTGTATATTGCCGCGCGTAGTGGGTATCCTGGATCTATGGTTGATAAATTGAATAAAAAATGCTAGTTTAGGGTGGGTGAGCACGGAAGGGAACCACTGTGAAGCCAGAGGAGATTGGTTGGTTGATTGGTGGAAAAGAGCAAACAGTGGGGTCATCGGTCTCATCGGATTAACGAAGGAAGTCGGCCGTGCCCTTTCATAGGAATCATCCCGGCATTTGCCTGAACCGATTTAGGGAAATCACGGATAACTTAAATCAGGATGGCAGGCCGCATGATTGAACCGTCGTCCTCCCGAATGCGAATCCAGTGTGCTAACCACTGCGCCACCTTGCTCTGTGCTAGAGGAGAAAAAGAAAAACAACAAGGTTTATAAGATTCAGTATCATGGGTACGTATCAGGGAAGACTGCAAAGAAACAGTTTTCAGCCAACACACTTCCGGCATTTTTCATATCAAAAAATTTTGGCAGTGTGTTAAGGAATCGTGAAGTTTTCAAAAAGATTCTTTTCTCCGATCCTGGCGTGTATCGTACTGAGTGCGATACAAGCCGAATGTGTAAGAGCGGCTACGGTCGCAGGTTCCAATCCTGCCTCGGGCATGGATGTGTGTGATGTCCTTAGGTTAGTTAGGTTTAAGTAGTTCTGTTCTAGGGGACTGATGACCTAAGATGTTAAGTCCCATAGTGCTCAGAGCCATTTGAAACATTTGTAAGAGCAGGTATTCTGGCCAGGCATGTAAGAACTGTCATACGAGATTCAAAGTACGCGAAGAGCTGGACAGTTCCAGGTCAGCTTTCATAATGTATTTGATTGACAACAGACATCAACTGCAGCAGATGAGCGATAGCTTAACCGTCCTACACAATGCAGAGGAAGGTCGGATACTCAGGTACGTGAAAGAAATTTTAATCACAAGATATCTCCGTTCCTATTGTCTTTATACTGTTAATGAACGCACTGACCTATATCATAAAAATATTTTAGTTAATTATGGTATTATTCAGGCAAGTTAAGGTTTCTGCATAACGAAATATTTTCCCTTCCTTTTCGTTGTACATATTCTCTTCCATCCTAACGCTGTGATGGTTCCATGACCTTTGTGCTGTCACTTCCAGATTTTCCTGTATAACAGTTTACCAGTAACATATAGAATTCATACCGCACCTGCGTTTTGGCTCGTTTGTGCCCTGAATATCGCGGTTAGGAACTACTTGCTGCCGCGCGGGTTAGCCGAGCGGTCTTAGGCGCTGCAGTCATGGGCTGTGCGGCTGGTCCCGGCGGAGGTTCGCGGCCTCCGTCGGGCGTGGGTGTCTGTGTTTGTCCTTAGGATAATTTAGGGTAAGTAGTGTGTAAGCTTAGGGACTAATGACCTTAACAGTTAGGTCCCATAAGATTTTTAAAAAAATAATAAAAATAAAAAAACTACTTACTATTGGGTGGTTTTCCTGGTAGTCGGACGGATAGGAGGAATGGTTTTTATGAAAGTCACGTAAGTAATTCTAAAGAATATGCGTTTTCTTCTCGTCTTTATTGCATCTTATTGGTTTTATGATTCTGGTGACTTTCTGTGTCCGATCGTGATGCCGTTATCGGGTATTTTTCTAGACCTCCCCTTTTTACTCTGAGTGATACCTACTTGTGCTTCATGTGCAATTCCTGTCCGAATTGTTAGGTTGAAGCGAGCCTAGCGGATTAAGTCTCAGTCAATTAATTTATGAACTGATTAGTAGTTAAACTATTCTTGCACTCAATCATTGGGATGTTACCTCCGTTACTAATGTTAGATTAACATCAAGGTAACATTTCCGTGTGAACATCAAATGAAATACCAAAAAGAACGAATTAATGAAGTCAGAAGACTCTGAGGGAGTCAAACGAACCGTTGAACGGGTTGCACAAGTAACGGTGTGAACACAATTTAACAGACAGATAAAATTTATTTCATGTATCAGTTCATATAAGAACATTATACAATACGTACGACACAGTAACTATTTCAGTAACTATTTCTTAACATGTGGGAAAGCCTCGACCTGGTATAATAAAGGGTTCGTTTCATCTACTTGCACAAGCACATTCATCCCACAACACACACAAAGAAAGAAAAGAACGTGAATACATCAGATAGGAACACGATGGGCCAGAGAAGCATTAGCTTTACTGACCAGCCACGTGGTCGGTAGCTTGCATAGTTCTCCGAGGTACGAAACATACAGAAATACAGAGTATAAAAGCAAATCCTTAGTCGATTCGAAATTTAGTTTACACAGCACACTTGAATCAATAGGAACATTGAGCTGAAGACTCTCCACCTGGCAGAAAGGCAAATACTGTAGTTTAGCTCTCGTGATGGCTGGGTGTTGTGTCCTGTCCTTAGGTTAGTTAGGTTTAAGTAGTTCTAAGTTCTAGGGGACTGATGACCATAGCTGTTAAGTCCCATAGTGCTCAGAGCCATTTGAACCATTTGTAGTTTAGCTAGTCAACACAAAGGAACTCCGAACTCACGAATTGAATTTAAAATTAAAACGCAGGAAAATATTTCTAACATGACAAACAGATAATACATACAACGCATTCACACTCTGAGATTCGCACTAACAGACAGAAGACATGGCTTGTACAAAGCGCTCTCCGATCACAAAGTAGTGGTGGGGCTAAGAATCTCGTTAAATAATTGAAATATTTATAAGCATCGTCGCACCCACTAACTGAAATAGATACTCCGGTGTGATTTACCATGATTATGCTTCTAAGAAACGTATTAGCATCTGAGCCTCAGCAAACTCCTTACTCATTCCAGCTACCTAAATTTATATTATAATAGATGACCAGAACAGAGAACCTCACCTTCCGACGACACAGCAAACAGTGCTGTTCCGCTCTTCCGGACTCAGGTCCTCAGGTAGTAGCGGCCACCTGTACCAAATGTACAATAGATGCTAACCTGTCTCTCCTAATGTCCCTCTGGTCCAGCAGAAGCTACTCTGTCTCTACACAAAAGTTGGCGAAATTGCCACTACCACCAAAGAACCCTTGCCCCATGATATAAGTACATGGAAGCACCACAGACAGTCAAACACTCTCTCTAAGAGACTAGCAAGAAATGGGAAATGGAAGTGCAGAAATGTAACATGGAAACCTAATAAACAAATGGGAAAAGGAAACACAGGACTGTATAAGCGCTTAATATACCTACAGATGAAATGTAAAGCACAAATTGAGAAATGACAATATTTGCCGATAAGGTGCCACTGTGGTTATCTCATGAAACACTCTGTTGCTCATCGTTCTCCCCCAGTCGACAGTGCAGATGCACTGACCAACAATGTAATTATAGAACGGCTGAAAGCAGGTCAACAGAGTCAATGGAAACAACTCAAACTGACACGTTCCAACTCCCATAGCACGGAATATTTGTTGCTTGTCAACATCGGGGGGGAGGATGACGTCAGATGGTTAAGTGATTTTGTTTGTGAGTAACGTGCTGTTCTTTCTTCTATTTTATTCTAGAAATTTTACTGAATAGTTCCTTGTCTGATGTTTAACGAAAACTATAGAGTTCCCTTCATTTGTCCTGTAACAAAATATTTTATTACAGTCTACACCAGACGATGGAACTTCCAGTGTTTTGAAACCGGTCGTGCATGCAATAAAATATTGAGTCAGCAATTGTTGTGCGGTTTATTCATTGTACAAAATATACTCTTACAGTTGCGGCTGCCCACAAGAAGAGTTATTCCTTAGATCTAGACAACACGGCCACGTCATCGCAAATGTGAGATGTGTGATTTTCTTACCTTCAGCCTCGATCTCTTCGATTGTTTGCAGACGAAGCTCTCGTTTTGTCCACAATCGAACGACACTTTCTGAAATCACCCTGGTATTTACCAGTCTCCTGTTATACGAACAGCTGGATTCTATCCAGTATACAGAATGAAATTTTCACTCTGCAGCTGAGTGTGCGATTTTAATTTGCCAGGAAGTTTCATATCAGCGCACACTCATCTGTAGTGTCAAAATTTCATTGTGTAAACATCCCCCAGACTGTGGTTAAGCCATTTCTTCATCATATCCTTTCTTACAGGAATGCTAGTCTGCAAGTTTCGCAGGAAAAGTTCTGTGAAGTTTGAAATGTAGGAGATGACATACTGGCGCAAGTAAAGCAGTGAGGAGGGATCGTGAGTCGTGTTTGAGTAACTCAGTTGTTAGACCACCTGCCCGCGAAAGACAAAGGTCCCCATTTCGAGCGCCGGTCCGGCACACAGTTTTATCTGCCAGGAATTTTCACGTAAAATATAGGGTTGAACAGCATCTTATAGCGAACACCCGGAAGGGCGACTCCTCTGTATTAGATGCTGTCCATTTTATAACTTTTCTTGATCGCTATCTTCGAGTCATCCGGGATCTCCTCCACAATCCTTTCCTCTTGATGAATCTGTGAATTCTCTTGTGGAGTTTCTCCTCTCCAGTATGAACGACTCCCGTCCGAGTCCATCTTCTCCTAGACTTTTGTTCTTCACCCTTATCATGTGAGTCTTTATTTCCTCAGGTGTTTGTGTTGAATACTCGACATCTGCAGTATAAGGAGGTTGGAATTCGAATAGATATTTAGGTTTATTACAGTTGAGGAGCTCCCTGAAATGTTTTTTTCACCTTTCAGCGATGTTGAACTCGTTGGTGAGTACAGTCCCATTATTGTCCTCGACAAATTTGTGGTAACCCTTATTAAATAAATTAACTTTGCGATGCATCTTTCGAATCTCTTCTATCATTCCTTTGACATTCATTATCTTTGCTCTTCTGAGGATTGCTCGGGCAGTTCCTCGCACTTGTGCGAACTGTGCTTTGCCTTGTACAAAATCTGTGCCTCCTAGTCAGCACTCCTTGGCTTCTCTTGGTTAATGTCTTCGTGCATTCGTCCCCAAACCAAATATTCTTCCTCTGATCTGCTTCTTGATGGCTGCATTTTACATCTCATTTATGACGTCCTTGACTTCTGTCCTACTTAAACTTTTTCTCTCTTCGTGGCTTCCTCGAGTTTACCAACGTGATAGCATATTATTTTCTGAGAACTGTTTCTTTGATTTTCAGTTGTTCTCATAACCAGATTGTTACTAGGAAGTGATCATTACTGCTCTCCAAACCCCGTGCTGTTTCAGCATTCATCATTGCTATGATGTCAATTGCAAGGCGATCTATCTGATTAACTTTTCTGCCATCTGGTGACACCCAAGTTCCTTTGAGCGTATTCTTCCGTTGGAAGTTTGTGCTGCTGATGAACGTCTATTTCGATGTTGCATAGGCAATGATGCCGTTCTCGTTACTGAGTTCCTGCAAAACGTGTCTTCCGGTTTCTTTAAGTCCATCCTTGTGACTGACGGTCTGCAGGACTTCAGCTGTTCACTTACGTAAAAAATCAAACACCTGAAGTCATCGTTTTGATGTTATTTTATTATGATGAAAGCAGTTATGCCTTAAGATCCTGTACTGAGTCACCGAAACTGGTTGCAAAATAACAAAATAACATCAAAACCACGGCTGTAGGTGTTTCATTTTTGATGTGTCTTCCAGTTGTTGAATGGAATACGTCTTCGCTTACGACTTAAGTATTCATGTCACCAAGTAGAATTTGACACCTCTTATTCGGAATAGCACTACGTCCATTTCCGCATAGAATTCATCTATCTTTTGGGGTCTGGTTTCTTCTGTTAGCACATGGTATTGTTTCAGTGATATTCTAAGGGGCACTGATGAAAATTCAGATACAACAGCAGCTATAACCTTACTCACACAGAACCACACACCCGGTTTGTGTCGTGAATCACAGCTCTCATAAAAGATTGTATTATTTTCAGTACTAAAAGTACCAGCAGTCTCCCAGTGTCTCCTTGAGTAAACTGATTGCGGTAGCTCTTTTATATTAAGTAAGAATATTGCACATCATTTATCTTGTTCTCACATATTCTAGGGGGTTCAAAAAATGGCTCTGAGCACTATGGGACTCAACTGCTGTGGTCATTAGTCCCCTAGAACTTAGAACTACTTAAACCCAACTAACCTAAGGACATCACACACATCCATGCCCGAGGCAGAATTCGAACCTGCGACCGTAGCAGTCGCACGGTTCCGGACTGCGCGCCTAGAACCGCGAGACCACCGCGGCCGGCTATTCTAGGGGGTTACTGATGAAAATTCAGAACCTTACTCACACAAAACCCTATACCCAGTTTGTGTCCTGAATCACAGATCTCATAAGAGAGTGTGTTATTTTCAGTATTAAGAGTACCAGTGGCCCAGTGTCTTCTTGAATAAGCTGACTGAGGTAGCTCTTTTATATAAACTACGAGTATTGCAAATCATATACCTTGTCGTCACATTTTTAGTCTACTTTGTATTAAAAAATTCCGGGACTTCATTTTCGTCTGTTTACCGCTACGAAGTTTTCAAAGTTGTGGGTGTAGCCCATCGCCAAACTCTAACCTGGAGGTATTAATTTTGGTCAACAGATTCCCTAGGCGAACTGCTTTGCCTGCAGCTGTCGAAGTTCATTTCCCCTTTCCTTTTAAATTGTGAAACGATGAAAGATAGGACACTGTGAGACATTTCGTCTAACACACTTCGACTGAGACACTTCGTCTGGTTCGTTGACTAAGACCTCTGGTAGACCCTACAAGTAGCTGCACTACAACCGGCATAACATAACAAACGTAAATGAGGAAATTAAAATAAAATGACTCCGTGATTCCGTAAAACGCACCTGCTTGTGTTTTAAATGACTTTCGATATAAACCGAAAATTTAACCGTCGACTAGGGAACTGATACATGACAAGACCGAAATAAAACAAACGCTATCGTCAACAAGAGACAGGCTATTTAAATATTCCGCTCCATTTGAAATTTCCGCCATTAAGAAACACTCTAGTGCGACCTGGTTGGTCGAAGACAGCAGAGGTAATGACAGACGCTAAAGTGTGAGCATATTTCATACGAACGCAACATTAGGACGCAGTAGTTTTGAATGAAATGCTCCTAGATATCAACACCCATGCAAACGGACAGCCTTCAAAAGACCTGAAGCTTACATATACAGATAGTCAAAGGTAAATACAAAATGAATCGAAAATCGCATATGTATACAGTTCAACGAAGTGTGATAGGCGTAATTTTAAAAATTTATACAGGGTGTTTAAAGAAAGTGACGAATACTTTGAGATATGGTAGTATTCGTCGAAACAAGAAAAATAAGTACAATAAACACTGGTCCGAAAATGCGTACTTTCTGAGGTAAGGCCAGTACATATGGGTCCGGGTCCGGAAATGCATACTTTCTGCGAGAAACGAGTATTTGCAGGTGTGCAACGTGGTGTCCATTCATGACAATGAAACCTTCTGCCCTCTGGCGTAAGGAATGACGCGCACTCTGAAGTATACTGGGTTGTTGCACCTGCTGGCAAGCGACAGAGAGGCGACGCTGTAGTGTCCGCCCATCGTTGATTGACGTGGCGTAGACCAATTCTTCAAGTGTCCCCATACCCAGATCTACATGGGAGTCAGGTCTGGGAAACGTGCAGGCCAAGGTGTGCCTCCTCCCCCCCTCCTCCGCCCCCTCCCTCGCTATCCGACCCATCCACCGGCCCTGAAATGTGTTCACATTGTGGCGAAATTGTGCTGGTGCGCCATCACCCATAAACAATATTTGTATTCGCTGCGGCAGTGGTACAACTTCAGCAATGTAGGCAATACATTAATGAGGAAACACAAATAATGCGCCACATTTAACCTTTATGGTAGCACGCATGGCTCTATTAATCTATCGCCAAGGACGCCTGCCAGTACGTTGACTGACAATCGATGCCCTCTTTCCTGAATTGCTCGGAGATTTACTTCTGCTCATACAAGCTGGTTATGAACATTCAAAACACCATCTCTTGTGAACCGTGCCTCATCCTTAAATAAAATCTTGAACGCGAACAGTGGATCTGCGGCACACTTCTGCAACAGCCATGGACAGAACCGCAGTCTGCCATGATGATCCTGTGGCCTTAGGGCCTGAACGTGCTGTGAAGATTGGGGTACAGCGACCGTTCATGAAGTACACTCCCAACCCCTCCCCCCCCCCCCCTCCCCCCACTCCCGATAAGAGAGTGAGACACGCCTTCTGCTGCTGTTAATCGTCGCACATTGTTCCCGGGAGTTCCTTCCACCGAATGTAGCACAGGCTCCTCCATGTCAGGGGTGCGGACTGTGCGAGGCCTTCCACTGTCAGTCTTCCGAGGTGCAAGGATACCTGTGTCCCTCAGACGCTTGAAAAGTCTGCTGAACAGCTTCAGAGGGCTGTCTGCGCTATGGATATTATCCGGCATAGAGGGCACGGGCTCGTAGGCTACGTCCGTTTGCTAAATAATAGCAGAATATATATCCGCCATTTCAATTGCCGAGTAGAAGGGTTACATTGCTACAAGTGGTGAATGAGAGAAAATGTAAATGAACTACACCATTTGTACGACAAACAGCTCAATAATAGTAAACACATAAAGTGAATTCGCGTTTGGAAAAAGGTAAAACACCATGATACGAATCGAGGGTTGACAGTACTGTACAATAAGGCGCACAAACACGACGAAAACAATAGTAGCGTACAACCCGACTCGAACGACACAACTGACTACAGACCACCTAATGGTAGGTAGAGTACTGCGAGTAAGATATCATGATACCCTGCCGACACATTTTACGGAGCGCCATTGCAATGACTGTGCTAATATCCGCAACCAAGCGTCGCGCAACCCTACAAACACGTGTTTATCTCGGAAAGTATGCGTCTTCGGACCCATGCTTAATGGACTGATTTTTCTTGATGCGATGAGTACTGCCACCTCTCAAAGCATCCGACACTTTTTTGAAAACCCTGTATATAAAAATATTGCACAATAAATAGATATTGGTAAATGTATACACCTACTACGTTTGCTGCGATGTTGGTGCTCTTACTATATTATAAAACGTTTAAATCAGGCAATAGGTTACTGCTCAGTGACAACAATGACTACCCAAACACTAACAAGTATTCAAAACGGACACAAAAGTGCACTTGGCCGAATGCCTTTTCGTAACTGAAAATGTGTGCATCTCAGTTTATCTGAACGACAGAAGCTTCAAAGATATAGTGACCAACGATTACGATTACTCACACGGAAAATCTTTGGTTTGACTCGGGTGATAGTATACAGCTGTAATGTTTTCATTCTTACTCAGAAAGTAAATGCAGCAAAAAATATTTAACACAATTTAAATAAAAAGAATATTTTGGGTTGGAGACACAAATATACTGAAATATAGTCAAACATTTTAGTTATATGAAATTAGTCACTCAGTCTAGGCTGAAGAATTTGACAGTCATAAATACATAAGAAGAAAATGTTCATTGCATTTCTTGCTTATACTAACATAAAAATATTACATGCTTTTGGTGTTACCTTATCTTGAAAGCCCCTGTGTCGCATCTCGGTATGATTTTAAAGTAGTGCAAAGACTGAATCAGGGGAGAAACACACAGAAATGAAAGACCTGAGTTGCCAGACACTTGAAGGCAGACACAAATCATCCCACGAGAGCCCACTCAATGAGAACCAGTTCTGAGAAACCTTGGGATGCACTAAAATCCCCTACGTATCCCTCCCACCGTCCTAGGGAAGAGAAGTGTGGATTAATTAGAGGACCCACAGAGGCATTTAAGCTGTCGTTCTACGTGCTCTCCATACGCGAGTGGTACGGGAAGAGGCATTAATAACTGGTACAGTGGCAACTACCCTCTGTTTCGTGCGCTTGACAGTGGTTTGCAGAAGATGTAGATCGCACCAGAGAGATGTCACGAATTTGGAGCCCATGGAGCGTTGTTGACATCGCAGTAGCCATTAATTCCAAAGTTTCGCAGGATAAAGTAGTTCTCTAAATGTAGTTTTTTCTTGAAGTATGAATAATAACTGTAGTAGTCTACTTCTAGTGCGGTATTAATCATTTTGTTTTCATGTTGTTCCTCAGTTTGAAGACTGATTCCATCAAATGTTCACGATAGTCATTTCTATGCAAGTCACTTGATTTCTAAAGAGGTGTAGTAGGCTACACCCATTTGAACTTGTTTACAGTATTCACGCCTTGGGCTCCTTTAGAATAATTGCCCCCTCACCACCAATACACACAATCACACACTCCAATTACTCAGCGTGTGTGTTATCATTATTTACGTTCCTTTAGTCAGGGATGAGTGGTTACTGTAGATGGCTGGCATGCAGAGGTCCCATGTTCGATTCCCAATACTGTCAAGGATTTTTCCTGGGAAAAGAATTTGTACGGGGTGCAGTCAGCCTCGCGATGCCAATTCAGGAGCTGCTTGACCGAATAGTAGCTGCTCCACAGTCTGGAAAGTCTGCAAAACGGCCGGCAGAGCGGTGTGCTTAACCCATGCCCCGCCACGCCTCATCTGCATGACGCTGGAAGACTGTGGATGACACAGGCCACGCGGGATTAGCCGAGCGGTCTGAAGCGCTGCAGACATGGACTGTGCGGCTGGTCCCGGCGGAGGTTCGAGTCCTCCCTCGGGCACGGGTGTGTGTGTTTGTCCTTAGGATAATTTAGGTTAAGTAGTGTGTAAGCTTAGGGACTGATGACCTTAGCAGTTAAGTCCCATAAGATTTCACACACATTTGAACATTTAATGACACAGAGTGCGGTGAACATTCATTGGGCCTTTACGACCTGGCGTGGAGCTCGTTTTTAGTCAAGGATGCTCCTGTCCACGAAGAAGGCGTCTCTGCTTCGAAGTTCTAAGAACGAGACATTTATCTATTAAAGTAGGGCACTTTAGGAAGTTCTCAGCGGAACGCCATAGAACTTTCTTGGGATGAACTAGATCGTAAGTTGCCTGTTAGATAAATTCATGCAAGATTCACGAAGATTTCTTCACAATGACTGAGGAACAATGGAAACAAATAACAAATTCGTTCTATCACAAGTTAGATAGAACTATTCTTCAAGGAAAACACACGGTATCAGTTACGTGGCTGACGACTATAACAAACAGGTATTGGTATTCGAAGACTTGCGTACAGCTAGGCGTAAAGAGCCGGAACGAGTATGTGAGGAATGGTAAACAGCTAGTGGCTGTATTCCTAGCTGTTACGCAGGGTGCTGACGGTGCTGAATTGTCAGCCCAAGCCCGGATTTTATGTGGTGTCTGTTCAGAGATCCGAGCTGTTGGTTAGCTGTCGCGCAACATGAGATGGGACATGCGGCCGTAGCGGAAGCTCGGTTGACGGGGAGCGTGCTTGCGACACCAGGAGAGGCCCAGTGCAGGAGAGCGGAGAGGAGCGGAACGGAGCAAGGGCAGCCGGCGGGTCCGGCCTTGGCCGTGAAACGCGGTTTCGTCACCGGCGCTGGAGCCGTGCCACGGCCGCGCTGACCAGCATTCCATTCCAGCTGCCCTGCCGGCTGCGCCCCGCCCACAACCGGCGCACCGGAGGCTGGACAGGTGCAGCCAGCAACAGCGCCTTGCTGCCAGCGTCCTTCTCTGTTGTAGAAGCGTGCTAGGCTACGGGAAAGATAGATGCCGCCTGTAGGAAAATAAGAGAGAACTTTGCAGGAAAGTGAACACCTGTATCAGTATTAGAGCTTAAGGTGGAAAGCCACAACAAGGCAAAGAAGGCTGAAAGGTGGATGGGATGTATACAGAATTCCAGGACGAACGGTCGGTATTCAGTAATATGACAGGGACGTTCATTTAAAGCAAAAAGCTTCATATGGACTAAATATGTTTCTGGGATAGAACATATAGCGTACATTTGTTTTTGGGCTAGTGGCACTCGCTTGCCAACCTCTTTGACGTTTTATTCTAGCCCACTTACCTTATCGCTTACGACCTCTTTATTCGACATGTCTGTCTTCCATTAAACTCGCTCGTTGAATGCGCGGTTGTCCATGGTCCTTTGTCCGCCTCCGTAGCGCAGCAGTAAAGTTACCTCCTACCACGCAAGGGGGTCCGGTTTCGATTCCCGGCAGGGCACTGCTTGTTGTGTGTTTGTCCTTCATCATCATTTCATCATCATTGTCACTCATGTCGCCGATGTGGCGTCAACTAAAAAGACTTGCAATACGGTGGCCTAACCCCAAAGGGGATATCCCGGCCAATAAATGCCATACGATCATTTCATTTCCATTGTCCGTTGTGAGTGAAATAGTGCGAGGGACTGAGAGTGTATCAGAGAGAAGCATCGGTTAACTGTATAGCTGCAGACTGAAGTGACGAATGAAAATTTGTACCAAGGCCGGGATTCGAATCTGTGTCTCCTGCTCACTAGGCAGATGCGCTTATCACTACGCCACCCTCTCACAGTGGCTTCGCCCAAACGGACTACCCTCAGTCCATATTCCCATTCAGGCCTCACCCCACTTGTTATTCCCCCATTCCCCCTGGACTCAAAGAGCATTACAGAGGCTCTCCAAGTGTATTCGAAAAGCACCTCAGCATCGAAGGAAACGGGAGATCCTATTATACTTTCACTTGATTAAAGCACATATTCCTGGGTTTCAGGCAGGATCGCCCGTTTCGATCGAAGCTGAGGTCTATATTAGTACATTTGGAGAGCCTGTGCAATGCTGTTCGAGTCTGGGGGGGGGGGGGGGGGGAGGGGGGGATTCTAAGTAGGCTCAGGAGTGAATGGGAATTTGGATTGAGAGAGGGTGGCGTGCTAGGGTACACCGTGCAGTTTTGCAGACCCACTGTGCCAGGTGGCGTACTGGTTAGCCCATCTCCCTGGTGAGCAAAAAATGGTACAAATGGCTCTGAGCACTGTGGGACTTAACATTTGAGGTCATCAGTGCCCTAGAACTTAGAACTACACTACTGGCCATTAGAATTGCTACACCAAGAAGAAATGCAGATGATAAACGGGTATTCATTGGACAAATATATTATACTAGAACTGACATGTGATTACATTTTCACGCAATTGGGGTACACAGATCCTGAGAAATCAGTACCCAGAACAACTACCTCTGGCCGTAATAACGGCCTCCATACGCCTGGGCATTGAAACAAATAGAGCTTGGATGGTGTGTACAGGTACAGCTGCCCATGCACTTTCAACACGATATCACAGTTCATCAGGAGTAGTGACTGGCGTATTGTGACGAGCCAGACGTTTTCAGTTGGTGAGAGGTCTGGAGAATGTGCTGGCCAGGGCAGCAGTCGAACATTTTCTGTATCCACAAAGGCCCGTACAGGACCTGCAACATGCGGTCGTGGATTATCTTGCTGAAATGTAGGGTTTCGCAGGGATCGAATGAAGGGTAGAGCCACGGGTCGCAACACATCTTAAATGTAACGTCCACTGTTCAAAGTGCCGTCAATGCGAACAAGAGGTGACAGAGACGTGTAATCAATGGCACCCCATACCATCACCCCGGGTGATACGCCAGTATGGCGATGACGAATACACGCTTCCAATGTGCGTTCACCGCGATGTCGCCAAATACGGATGCGACCATCATGATGCTGTAAACAGAACCTGGATTCACCCGAAAAAAATGACGTTTTGCCATTCGTGCAACCAGGTTCGTCGTTGAGTACAACATCGCAGGCGCTCCTGTGTGTAATGTTGCGTCAAGGGTAACCGCAGCCATGGTCTCCGAGCTCATAGTCCATGCTGCTGCAAACGTCGTCGAACTGTTCGTGGAGATGGTTGTTGTCTTGCAAACGTCCCCATCTGTTGACTCAGGGATCGAGACGTTACAGCCATGCGGATACGATGACTGCCATCTCGACTGCTAGTGATACGAGGCCGTTGGGATCCAGCACGGCGTTCCGTATTACCCTCCTGAACCCACCGATTCCATATTCTGCCAACAGTCATTGGCTCTCGACCAACGCGAGCAGCAATTTCGCGATACGATAAACCGCAATCGCAACAGGCTACAATCCGACCTTTATCAAAGTTGGAAACATGATGGTACGCATTTCTCCTCCTTACACGAGGCATTCCAATAACGTTTCATCAGGCAACGCCGGTCAACTGCTGTTTGTGTGTGAGAAATCGGTTGGAAACTTTCCTCATGTCAGCACGTTGTAGGGGTCGCCACCGGCGCCAGCCTTGTGTGAATACTCTGAAAAGCTAATCATTTGCATCTTCTTCCCGCCGGTTAAATTTCTCGTCTGTAGCACGTCATCTTCGTGATGTAGCACTTTTAATGGCCAGTAGTGTACTTAAACCTAACTAACCTAAGGACATCACACACATCCATGCCCGAGGCAGGTTTCGAACCTGCGACCGTAGCGGTTGCGCGGTTCCTGACTGTAGCGCCTAGAACCGCTCGGCCACATCGGCCGGCCCTAGTGAGCAGAGACCCTGTTTCGAATCTCAGCTTTGGTACAAATTTTCATTCGCCGCTTCAGTCTGCGAGTATGCATCACAAATATCTGAGACCTGCTTGTACTCGCGCTCGCTAAAACGTCACACATCTACATTAACGCAGAATATATAAATATGCTGTATGTTTAGGGCTTATGCGATGGAGCTGACCCTGTTGCTGTCGAAGAACATTGTCGGCGCTTTCCGACACTTAGTATTCCCGATTGTAGACTGACTACCAGAGTTTTTCTACCAGTTTTTTCAGCAAACTGCATGATGCAGGTCTTCTTCCGAGTTCTCATTTTTCTTCTGAATATTTTCTTCAAACAATCAGTGCAGGAACAGCAACGCATTGTTGAAATGGTGAAGCGTAGTCGTACTACCAACACACGGACACTATCTGTACGTATCAGTGTCCCACTAACACATATATGAGGAACATTACATGCAGAAAACCTGTACTCATTGCACATACAATCGTTGAAGAATCTTCACACTGGCGATAATGCCGTGTGACCTAAATTTTGTCACTGCTTAAATGACCATCTTCTTTCGCTTCCATTAACACTATTATCTGAGGAAGCCAAGTTTAACCCTAATGGAGTCAACAACACACGTAATAATCATCGACAATCGCAGGAAAATTCATGTTTTACAGTGGCAAATAAATTCCAAATTCGTTTCTCGACCAGTGTTTGATGCGGCATGATCGGCAACATGTTGATAGGTCCAGTCATTTGAGACGAGCGAATGACGGGACAAAATTACTTCCATTTCTTTCTAAAATTCGGTTGTTGAAGACTATGGGGAGGTTCCTCTGACCGTGCCGATTGCAGTGTACTTCTACCACGACAGAGCCACTCCACATTTTGCCAGACGTGTGAGGGAACATCTCATCAGCACTTACCGTAGTCACTAGATTGGTCATATTGAACAATTAACTGGCCACCAAAAAGGTTTTGTTTATGGGGTTGTGTGGAGTCTGAGATGTACAAACGACGCGTGAGTACGCGAGATGAGCTGCTTGGTCACATCATGGACGCTGCTGCTCTCTTAGGGTACGTGCAGAGGCACTCAGATAAGCTACGCAAAACGATCTCTCACAAGTGCACTATAGTTGACAGTGAAATATTGCAACATTTATTGCTAACTATGTAACAGCTGTAATGTGACGTGAAAAACAATGCTTCGAGGTGAATGTGTTAAAAATATGCATTTTTCAACTGATACGTTGTAAAACGAATGCTGTAAAGTTTACTAACTGTTCTACATGTGAACGTGTATAAACCTGACAACGCATTGAATAAAACAGAAAATAAATAACAATGGACATCAAATGTGTTCCAGCTCAGAAACAATTCGGAATAAGACATATGTCCATATGAAGTTTTTTGCTTCAAATGATCGTTGCTCTCTTATCACAGAATATTGACCATTCTTCCCAGGACATCCTGTGTAAGAAAAACAGATTTGAAGACAATGTTGTAGAAAGATAAGCAGCAATAGATGAAGATGAGGTGGAGATTATGACACTGTGAGCAGAATTTTACATCCTTGGGAGAAAATACCACGAAAATCTTTTACAGATGAGACAAAATATCCTCAGACTTCAAAGACGGCACGTGCTGGCCGGCTGACTACTAGTTTACTAACTCATAACTGCAAAATACTTATTTTGAGAAGAATGGGAAAACTGGCAGAGGTCGAAGTTAAGGAAGACCAGTTTGGGTTCCGGAGAAATTTAGGAGCTCGAGAGACAATATTGACCCTACGACTTAGCTTAGAAGACAGGCTGAAGAATGACAAGCTTGTTTTAGTAGCATTTGTAGATTCAGAGAAAGCTTTTCACAATACTGACTGGACTACACTCTTTTAAATTTCGAAGATAACAGAGATAAAACAGAACAAGCGAAAGGTTATTTTCAGATTGTGCAGAAACCAGACTGTAGGTATAAAGTCGTAGGACATAAAAGGTCAGCAGCAGTTCAAAAGGTAGTCAGATACGGTTGTAGCCTACCCTCTACGTTATTCTGTATGTACACTGAGCAAACTGTGAAGGATGCCAATGGAGGATGGCGCCTGGAACGTAGCCTTGAACGAGCATGTGACGCGGTAGAAAAAGTATGTAAATGGAGCAGATACGGGCAGGGGATCACCCTAGCGAAGGTATGGGCTGAAAAAGGGGAAATCAATTTAGATAAGCGATTTGACAAAGGGCAACTTATTATTATACGGAGCCTGTAAACGTGTATCTCGAAAACGGCGAAGGTGGTCGAATGTTCACGTGCTACTGTCGTGAGATTCTACGGAAAGAGGTAGAAGGACAGTGAAACTAGCACTAGGCGCTAAACGACTGGACATCCACGACTCTTCACAAACGTAAGGTTCGGAAGCCTGTCTGTTCTGTAAAGTAGGATAGATGGTGATCCGAGGCATCTCTGCCGAAAAAGCACAATGCTGGTGTATGCACAGGTGTTTTGGAGCACACTGTTCATAGTACATTGTTGACCATGGAGTGTGTTCACATGTTCACGCAACGACATCGTCAATTAGGACCGCAGTGTACACTGGACCATCGGGATTCGATCTTCGATCAATGGAAACGTGTCTTCGGGTGAATCACATTTTTGCTGCACTAGGTCAATAGTCATCTCCACAAACGCCGTCATGGAGGTGAATGGCGACTCAAAACGTGCAGCGTACCACGGACGTAGGCTGTTAGCAGAATTATGCTATGGGAGACATTCTTGCATGGAATATGTCGTAGTAATCGAAGACATGCTGCCAGCTGAAAACCACCTGCATCCCTTCATGCTTGATCTCTTAACCGATAGCGATGTGATCTTTCAGCAGTATAACTGACCGTGTTTTGGAGCCAGAACCATGTCACAATGGTTTGAGGAGCATTATGGTAAACTCAAGTTGATGTATCGGTGACCAAATTCGGTTGGTGTAAATCCTATGGAACCCATCTGGGTTGCTATCGAGGGCCATCACCGCCTACATGAATCAGCGGCCCGCTATTTACGCGAATTACATGATCTGTGCCTAGACATCATATACATCCACAAACCTACCAACAAACTATTGGATCAATGATACGCAGAAACAGTGATGTATCTCGTTCCACAGACGGACAAACAAGCTATTAAGGAGATGTTCATAATGTTTTGGCTCATCAGTGTATGCGGAACACGCAACAATGCCCAAAGCAGTATTCTAATCCCACTTGACGAAGCAGCAATACTCTTTTGATCTACATCTACATACACATTCCGTAACTGTGCACCACGGAAGATAATGCGTACGAATGTTATCGATTTTCTTTTCTGCTCCATCCACGTACTGAGCGGGGGAAAAATGGCTCTCTTAAGTGCCTTTCTGGTGTGGTAATATCTCTTACCTTATTCTCATGATTCCTTTGCGAGATGCACAACGGTGGCAGCGTTATTGTCACGCTGTCTCCTTGCAGGTTCTCTAAATTTACCCGATAAGGTTTCTCGAAAACAGCAACCGAATAATTGCCATATATATTCGCCGAACATTTCTGTCACGCTGTGGTATCGGATATACCAAACTATTACGATCATAGCACCACGTCTCTGAATTCATTCATTGTCTGTCATGGCTTGTTGATAGAGACTGAAAACACTGGACTAGTGCTATAGAGTAGGTTGCACTACCGCCCTACATGTGATTTCCTTTTCAGCTGCACAGCACTTTCCCAGAACCCTTCAATCTAACCTAATCTTCCAATCGCTCCTCCAAGACTGAATTTACGTGATCGTCCCATTTCACGTCGCTTTTCAATATTACCCCTGTATACTTAAACAGCGTTATATGCTCAAGATTATCATCACTAGTCTTGTAATCAGATACTACTGGATTCTTTCTGTAGGAAGACAAGCTACAGCACCTGGTTATACAGGGAATATTATTGGATACACAGCCTGATTTGCTGCAACAGTATGTTAACACACTCTATGTGCTACTGCATCTTCATGGCTCCCAACCTGACCAACACACAGAGGATTCAATACACAGAATCAAATTACCTTCCATCTTAATGTTCAATAATGCATGAAGGATTAAAGATTGGATTACAATAGAAAAAAATTATCTCGAGGCACTTCTAGAGGTGGATTTGAGAACATCTTCTCAAGCTTAAGGACCTTTGAAGGGTGACATAGCACTTTAAATAGATGTACACAGTTGAAAATAGTGCGATGGAATAGAGCAGTCTTCAAAGGAAGATAACAGTTATTCCGAACTTTGATAATAGTAAGATTACGCTGACCCATTAAGAAATGGCGAGCACTTTATCCTCTACACACCTAATTAGATCGGTAACAGAAGTTTCAGAATTACAATGCCAGCAATGGGAAGTAGAAAATTATACGGTGGAGGGGCCTAAGAAGACAGGCAAACCAATATACATCAAAAAACGAGTACATCGACGTGGAGTAGAAACACAGTACGATGTTGACAGGGACGTTTTAATAGTAACCACTGATGGTAAAAAACCAACGAATAATTTTCAAACAATAATGAGCCATGCACAGCTCGTGTTCATGCCATTTATTGATTGTCATCTTCTATTACGGTACTGCCGCCTCGTTTTCTTATTTCATTGACTAGAGTCACTAACTTCCTGCTTTTCTTGCCCGTGAACGGCAACAGCAGCGCGTATCGATAAGCGCACTGTCGTACCATCTCTGGAGTGACCGATAGTATTTCCGGGTCGTCGTGTATCTGGCAGTCAGTTGGAGACGGACCAACAGTGCAGTTGGGACGCAGCAGCAGTGAAGTCGGAGAAGGAGCGCCAGTGAGGCGCGGACAGCCAGTGCTCGCCGACCGCTGGCGACACACATGAACTGTCCGACGGAGGGACATTGGAGCAGGATGGCCGTTAGTTGGTCGTTCGGTTGGTCGTCTCATCGGCCGACGTGTATTTGGTCCTTTCGCCGTTTCCGGGCCTGGGAGTTGGTCGGTTGGCATGGAGCAGTGAGGAAATCTCTGCGGCGCGTGGTTTGGCCGGGTCTGCTGGCGGCCTCTATGTGGTGTCGGAGTGTGTGGTGCTGTTCCCATTGCTATGAGTTTCGCGGCTCACTGATCCTGGACATGAAAGTTGAGTTTTGACTTAATCTACCAGCAAGTCACGACTGTTCACATTGTGTCGTTTGGAGTTCATTGTCAGCTGTTGTGATATTCTTGCAGGCAACAATGTGTGTTTTCAAGTTGGAAAATTTTAGACACCCTCCAGTGGAGTTTAACTGTACTTGGTTATTTGAATTGAAGTGCAACAGCGGAATCTTCTGGCTTGTAGCCGTTAAAGTTCCGGGTACCTGCCCTGGCCATTGTTGTAAATTCAGGCAGTGTATTTTCCTCATCGTGTTGTTGCTGTCCAGCATGGTGTGTAGTTGGGCAGCTCAATGTATAATTGGTCTTGGGCGCCAATACCTTCTACGATGTTCGATTGAACTCCCTGTTGTGTGCTTGTCAGGTGAAGCGGAGGTTATCTTGTGATTGGGTCCATTGACTGTCAATCAGTTGGGTTGTCGTCGGATCGACAATGGTTGGGCCGACTGCTGTCTCACCTAAGCGAGCGTTAGTGCTTGAATTCCACGCCGACCCTTGGAACTTCTGAGTGCCCTTGAGTGCACTGCCTTTTCTTGTTTGTTCTTGTTGTTTGTACTTGTCTGGCTTCTATCCGATTTTAGATTAAGGTTGTTTTGCCCTGAAGGTGTCAGATGGTTTGGGCCTTCAGCCTAATTTAAAAACTGTATTATGTAAGGCCTTTGGCATTTTTAAGATTAATGTTATTGAGCCTTAAGTGTTGGGCCTTCAGCCGATTCTGAATTTAGGTTGTTTGATCTTAAAGTGTCAGATTCTTTGGGCCTTCAGCCTAATTAAGGAACTGTTTTAAGATAAGGCTTTGCCTTTTAAATTTCTGATTTTGGTTGAGCTTTAAGTTATTGGCTTTCAGCCGTTTTTAAATTAAAGTGGTCTTGCTCTTAAGGCATGAGATTGTACGGTGCATTCAGCCGCTAATTAAGTTCCAAAACTAAAGCTGTTTTTTTTTTCTTGGCTCTTGTAATGTTTGATCAAATAAAAAGTTGTACGTTCGAATGTGGCTGACAGCCGCTTATTTTGGCCCCTTTACACAACTTAAACTACCTGTCCTGTCCTGTGGGTTTAGCAGGGCGCCTCAAAGAATATCAAGTAATGAAGCTCACCAAGAAGGGTAGTGGCAGCAGAGCAGCTCGGACTATCTCAGTGCTGCTAACAACTCCGTGAGACTATACACACTGCCCCGTGGAAACTCAGTTCTACCACACAACGCGGAGCTCCGGTGAAGCGTTGCAATAGCCACTGGCTGCTTCGAAGCCACCACTCCCACCCGGTCACACGTTTGCCTGCGAGGCTCTGCCGAGGCCTACTGCGCCATCACACACGCGGCAGTTCCGCCGGCAGCCCGCCCTGCCCTCTCTGTGTCGCTCTTGAATAGGCTGTCCACCAGCTCACTATGCAAACTCTCCTCTAAACTCCCTGATGGCTCCCGCTTAAGATCCCAGTCAAAACCTAAGACGTCACTGCTATCCTAGAAATATACCTGCGACGTGAACCCATGGCCAATGATGTGCGAACTTTTTTTCTTTTGGATCATCAGTCTTCTGACTGGTTTGATACTGCCCGCCACGAATTCCTCTCCTGTGCCAACACCTTCATCTCAGAGTAGTACTTCCAATCTAGGTCCTCTGTTATTTACTGGATGTATTCCAATCTACGTCTTCCGCTACAGTTTTTGCCCTCTACAGCTCCCTCTAGTACATGGAGGTCATTCCCTAATGTCTTAACAGATGTCCCTTCTCCTTATCAGTGTTTTCCATATATTCCTTTCCTCCCCGATTCTATGCTGAATCTCTTCATTTCTTATCTTATAAGTCCACCTAATTTTCAACATCGTCTTTAGCACCACATCTCAAATGCTTCGATTCTCTTCTGTTCCAGTTTTGTCTCAGCCCACGTTTCACTACCGTAGAATGCTGTCCTTCAGATGTATATTCTCAGAAATTTCTTCCTTATATAAAGGTCTATGTTTGACACTAGTAGACTTCTCTTGCCCAGGAACCCTTTTTGCCAGTGCTAGTTTGCTTTTCATGTCCTACTTGCTCCAACGTCACTGGTTATTTTACTGCCTAGGTAGCAGACTTTTAACTTCCTGTACTTCGTAAAGTCTCTCGCTGTTCTCATTTTTGCTGCTTCTCATTACTTTCGTCTTTCTTCGCTTTACTCTAAATCCATATTCTGTACTCATCAGACGTCCATTCCGATCCTGATATCATGTAATTCTTCTTCGTTTTTACTCAGGATAGCAATGTCCTTCCATGTACAGATTGAACAGTAGGGCCGAAAGACTACATCCCTGTCTTACACCCATATTAATCCGAGCACTTCGTTCTTGTTAGTCCACTCTTATTATTCCCTCTTTACTCTTGCACATATTGTACATTACCCTTCTCTCGCTTTAGCTTACCACTATTTTTCCCAGAATTTCAGACATCTTGCACCATTTTACATTGCCGAACGCTTTTTCCAGGTCGACAAATCCTATGAACGTGTCCTGATTTTTCTTTAGTATTGCTTCCATTATCAACGGCCACGTCATAATTGCCTCTCTTGTGCCTTTACCTTTTCTAAAGCCAAACTGATCGTCAGTAGCGCATTCTCAATTTTCTTTTCCTTTCTTCTGTATATTATTCTTGTCAGCAACATGGATGCATGAGCTGCTAAGCTGATTGTGCGATAATTCTAGCACTTATCAGCTCTTGCAGTATTTGGGATTGTGTGGACGATATTCTTCTGAAAGTCGGATGGTATGTCGCCAGACTCATACATTCTACACATCAGCGTGAATAGTCGTTTTGTTGCCACTTCTCCCAATGTTTTTAGAAATTCTAATGGAATGTTGTCTATCCCTTCTGCCTTATTTGATCTTAAATCCTCCAAAGCTCTTTTAAATTCTGATTCTAATACTAGGCCCCTGTTTCTTCTTCTATCACATCAGACAAATCTTCCTCTAATAGAGGCTTTCAATGTATTTTTTCAACCTATCCACTCCCTCTTCTGCATTTAACAGTGGAATTCCCGTTGCACTCTTAACGTTATCACCCTTGCTTTTAATGTCACCGAAGGTTGTTTTGACTTTCCTGTATGCTGAGTCTGTTCTTCCGACAATCATTTCTTTTTCGATGTCTTCACATTTTCCCTGCGGCCATTTCGTCCTATCTTCCCTGCACTTCCTATTTATTTCATTCCTCACCGACTTGTATTTCTGTGTCCCTGTGTTTTCCGAAACATTTTTGTACTTCCTCCTTCTACCGATGAATTGAAGATTTCTTTAGTTAAAAAGTGGCTCTAAGCACTATAGGATTTAACATCAGAGGTCATCAGTCCCCTAAACTTAGAACTACTTAAACCTAACTAACCTAAGGACATCACACACATCCATGCCGGAGGCAGGATTCGAACCTGCGACCTAGCAGCAGCGCGGTTCCAGACTGAAGCGCCTAAAACCGCTTGGCCACAGCGGCCGGCTTCCTTTTGTTACCCATGGTTTCTTCGCAGTAACCTTCTTTCCAATTTCTGCGATAGCCCTTTTCTGGAGATTTCCATTCCTCTTTAACTGTACTGCCTACTGACCAGTTCATTATTTCTGTATCTATATAGCCTTAGAGAACTTCAAGCGTGTCTTGTTATTTCTTATTACTTCCGTATCCCACTTCTTTGCGTACTGACTCTTCCTGACTAATGTCTTAAACTTCAGCCCATTCTTCATCACTACTTCATTCTGATCTGAGCCTATACCTGCTCCTGGGTACGCTTTACAATCCAGTATCTAATTTCGGAAGCTCTGTCCGACCATGATGTAATCTAACTGAAATCTTCCCATATCACCCGGTCTTTTCCTAGTACACCTGCTCCTCTTGTGATTCTTGAACAGAGTATTCGCTGGTAATAGCTGAAATCTATTGCAGAACTCAATTAGTCTTTCTCCTCTCTCATTCCTTGTACAAAGCCGAAATTCTCCTGTAACCTTTTGTTCTACTTCTTCCCCTACAACTGCATTCCGGTCTCCCATAACTGTTAGATTTTCATCTCCCTTATCGTACTGTATTACCCTTTCAATATCCTCATATACTTTGTCTATCTTTTCCTCGTCGCCAGCTGAAGATGAAGAGATGTGAGCGCTATATACTCGGAATGCATTGATCACTTGCGTAATATCTGCGACAACGAACTTGGAGTGTAGACAGGCGGCAGTATCAGGCATCTCCCGGACTTTGGTATGAGGAACGATACTCACATTGCCGTCAATGTTGTTAACCGTGACAGTCCATTGAAAAATACCATATCTATGCTGATGATCTCCAGTTATGCTTAAGAGTTGACATGTGTGCATCGTCCAGTGGTCACAGAGTAATGTGTTGAAACGCTGTTCTTCATAAACCAAAGCGTTGCCGTTTCAGAAATCCATCCCATCTTTAGTAGACTAAGAAATGAGAAACGTGACTAATGAAGGTAATATTAAATTAAAAATCTAAAAGCAAGTACAACTTCCAAGAAAGTAACATTCTGCACGACCCAAAAAGATACAGAAAACTCTTCGTCAAAAGGCGATTTGTACACAGGTTTGTACTTTCAACGTTGCTTACAGCAAGTTATCCAGCTTCTAACTTAGTATCATTTTTACACCAAATGAAGTAAATAGTTTACATCTAAAAAAGTCGCGAATCATGTTTGGCAACTTGCAAGCAATAAAAAATTCGCTTAAAAGCAATAGATCCTTCATCAGCACACAGGAATCGCAGAAGCCAGTAACTCACTGTCCAGTTTCATCATATTAACAGTTTTTAAAAATGTTCCTACATCACATCCTGATCAGTGGGAAAGAGGTAGAATACATATCTGTGTGTATAACATTACTGATACTATCTAACTTCACGTGAAGGTATAGAGAAAGTATCTGCTGATGTCTTTTTTTAACTATTGTATTTATTTTACAGTCTGTGTAACTCCATGACGAAGTCAATGTTCTTAGCTGTGACGTACAAACGTAACAACTACGTTGATAAAATACAATGGTGAAGCATGAATAAGAAACTGAAGAATTCCAGAACGCAAATTTGGGCAAACTGTAAAACATCGTATCTGGACTCGCATTCGGGAGGACGACGGTTCAATCCCGCGTCCGGCCATCCTGATTTAGGTTTTCCGTGATTTCCCTAAATCACTCCAGGCAAATGCCGGGATGGTTCCTCTGAAAGGGCACGGCCGACTTCCTTCCCCATCCTTCCATAATCCGATGAGACCGATGACCACGCTGTCTGGTCTCCATCCCCAAACCAACCAACCAACCAACATCGTACCTTGGCAGTAACTTTCACACATCTGAAATTTTCCTATTGTGTGTTACGTATCTTACTATTCGTTAGTATGTTCTTGCGGGAAATAAATAATGCAGGTAATAACTGTTGAATAAAAATTATCTAGTTTGAGAATATTACGTAGCATTTGCTGCATTCATCTGCTTTCAGTTGCTCCTAATCACTGCAGACCAAAAAGTCAGAAGAGAAATTTTACCAACCAGTTCCCTTTATGATCTTATGAGGCACTTAAGACTGTATACTGAAGTGAAAAGCATCTAGTAGAAGAAGAAGTGGAAAAGCTCAGATAGGTCTTCTCGGTTATTTGGGTACAAACATCGAGTCCGGAATTTGTTTCATCAAAGTTCTTCTGATCGAGTGATAATGTCACATATAATGGATAAGGACATTTTATTCACCACAATTTATGCTTGCAGCATTAGCTGAATTGTCGTATTTCATTGTACGTCACAGTAGAGTTCTACACAATACATCTACTGTCTGAAAAAGCTAGGGGCATCTCTTCTTAATACGAATATTCTGCGACCGATAGAAACTGTGTTCTTGCAAACACACGTTTGTAACTGTGCCAGATACACGAGAACACACTGTGGGCGTTTACGAAGCGTAAGCAGCGAACAGCGTGGACTTAAGAACTAACAAGAGAAAAACACATCAACAACAGGATACTAGCAGCTGTTGCACAACAAAATGTCGCAACCACCTCGCGTCTCGCATTGTCTGTTCGCTGTGTGCTTTCACCCTTCGTAATAGCTACGCCACTGTTTCAGTCATTTTTGACAGACAGAACTACGGCTCTGTGTTTAATAAGACATGATGTAATCCCTCTTTGAGCCAAATGCTCTTGCCTTCTATATCCACCTAAGTATTTCATGACAGTAATTCGCCATAAGTATAAATGATACTAATCCCAAGAAAATAGTTTTACTCTATTTATCTGACACTGTTCTTTCTGTTACTTATTTGGAAATTAAATTGTATTACGGATAGATTCCTTTTAAGGATGGAGCAGGATAATATCACTGTTCAAATCACAGAACGTAACGGGAGTGAAATACTGAAGCTTGATTAATCTGAGGCAACTGACATCCAAACACTTTGAAATTTACGTATTAGCTCTAGTTTTGGGATAGTGTCTGTTTCCTGTAATTTCGGGTCCCCACATATAAGCAGTTGGCAGCACTGCCTGCGCATGTCGTAACTCCCACCGCATGGTATCGTCGCGTGGTCAGGCGGAAGCTCCACACATGTGTTCACCACGTGACAGCGACGTTGTGGTCAGATACACGTTTTCAGTTCTTAAGAAATATTATACGAAAGTGGCTGTGCGCTGACACGGCTCGAAGAGCTTTCATCAACTGATGTTCTAATATACGACCAGCTGAAGACTACTGCTGACAGGCGCATGTAAAACATTTCGTAAATAATACAGAAAATTGCAACTATATTATCAATGAACTTGCAATTGGTTCATGGTAGAGTTCACTTAGGCCGTTGATAACTATATATATCTTGTATTACGTCTGTAATATACATCCGCATCTACGTGATTACTCGGCAATTCACTCTTAAGTGCCTGGCAAAGTGTTCTTCGAACTACCTTGAGACCATCTCTCTGCCGCTCCACTACCAGCGCTTGGAAAAATGAACAGTTAAATAATTCTACATGAGCTCTGATTTCTCTTATTTCATTACGATGAACGTTTCTCCTCATTTAGATTGGCGGCGGTAAAAAGGTCTCGCCGCGACAAAAACCCCTACGTTTTAATGATTTCCATCCCAACTGCCTTATCATATCCGTGACACCCTCTCCTCCATTTTACGATAATACAAAACGAGCTGTCCTCCGTCAATCCTATGTGTTAAAAAGCCCATACAGCAGTATCCCATCTCTCGAATAGCGTTCTGCCATCAAAACGCGTTCTGCCAATAAAACGTAATCTTCAGTTTGCCTCCCCCACAGCATTATCTAAGTGATAATCCAAATTAAAGTTGTTTGTAATGTTAATTCCTAGATATTTAGTCCAATGACAGCCTTTAAATTTTTCTGATTGATTGTGTAACCGAAATTTAACAGATTTCCTGTCGTGCTCTGTTGATAACCTCACACTTTTCAGAGCGAGGCCTACGAGGAAGATTAGCCGTGGCGCGTACGTCACAGCACGTGACGCTGCAGATCTTACGAGTGCCAGCATCCGTCTCTGTCTCTGATGCAGACGAGTTCAGTAATTCTTGACTCCAAGTTTAAATGCATGCAAGCTCACGGTACCTTTTCATTGACTTCCTGTTTCCCATAGCTGTGCACGGAGCCTAGCGCTCGCGAAGTTGCCGGACCAGTGTTGTCATAAACTTTACGCACCATACGGATATTTTCCCTAAATAATTTTGCAAATTTGTTTTTATCTTCTGATGACGATACTGTACAGTAAGTGACAGCATCATCTGCAAAAAAAATCTAGAGGGCTGCTCAGGTTTTCTTCTAAATCGCTTATACAGATTAAGAACAGGGATCGCCTACAACGCTCCCTTGGGGGAACGCCGAGTATCAATTCTGTTTTACGCGATGGTTTTCCGTTCATTATTACATACTGTGACCTTTCTGAAGATAAATCACGAATCTAGTAGCATAACTGAAGAGATACTCCATAGGCACCCATTTCTAGTAGAATTCTCTTGCGAGGAACGGTGTCAGAAACCTTCTGGAAAGCCACAAATCTGGAATCAGCTTGAGATCCACTGTCGATAGCACTCATTACCTCGTGTGAATAAAGAGCTTGTTGCACAATATTTTCTGAATGTATGTTGACTACGTGTCGATAGAGTGTGTTTATTTTTCCCTTGGTAATTCATAATGTTCGAACACACTTTATTTTCCATAATCCTACAGACTCATATCAATGAGTCTATAATTCATCGGATTACTTCTATTTTATTTCTTGAGTATTGGTATGACCTTCTCAACTTTCCCGTATTTTATGGGGTATTGTATCAGTATAATCTTAAAGGAACCTAATTGGTATACTATCTGGATCGGAAGACTTGCCTTTATTAAGTAATTGAAGCTACTTCGCTACACGGAGTCTATCTACTTCTAAGTTACTTACGCTGGCAGGTGTTCTTGATACGAATTCAGGAATATTTACTTCGTCTTCTTTGATGAAAGAATTTCGGAAAACTAAGTTTAGTAACTTAGAGGAACAGGACAAAAAATGAGGTGACAAATATGCTGCTCTACATGTTCGTCAGTATTTCGGTGAATGGAAAACATAATATACTAATTGGGCTGCCAATGTTTTATAAGGAACCCAGTAACAGCATTAACAATGGTAATATTTCTATGGTTTCAATTACAAACAAAAAAGAGACCATGAAATAAAAATAAATAGTTGTGTACCCTGGTAAGTGGCTTGCAGTGCAATATCTATGCCATTCCAAGGAGCTTATTGCTTCTGAATCTACAGAAAAGGTCTGTGGGAGCTCCAGTCTACCCTCAGTTGAAGATAAACAACCATCGACTTAGAGAGACGCTGACCACATTCTCTTAGAGATATATTTCTTTTAGAGCTGTATTTTATGAGCCAGTTAGCAGAATTGTTCGTGGAAGCCATTCCTTCAGTGTATAGTCTTTTTTTTCTCTTGAGCGACACAGATAGTAGTAGTACGTACTGTAACCCCCTTGCAAACCTAACAGCGTAGCAATGACTTTGAAATCTCCACATGCTTATTGTTAGCAAAGGATTTCAAAATGGTATAACTTTCTTTACATAGGGCAGCACATACGACAGAAATGGATGGCGTTTCAATACTGTTACGCAACAGTACAGCCTTCAGACTTGTGTTTGAGCCATCTGTAAAGAATCTCCACTCGTTTGGTTTCTAGGTAACGTTCATGTATTCCAAGAGACCGTCATTGTAACTGCAGAATGTTATGTCGTCTTTAGCTCTGGAATGACACTCAAGTTTTTTCTGGCACACTCGGAACACAGACACATACACTGCGTCAGTGAGGAGACTCCACTGCTGTAGGCATGAGGCCAAGAGTTCAGCTTTACATTTTGGAAGACCTGAATCCCTAATCAGTTCACTGAGCTCACGTCATGTGATTTTGTGTGATTCTCCACGTGAAGGCTATGGTATAAAGGTAGAGTCAGCGTCATTGGCAGATGATGGCACTTTTTCGGTTGTATGTGTCGGTTCAGCATCATTGCCACCCCTGTTCTAAGGTGGTACATGTGGGGGAACGGAAACTGGCAGTCCTTCACCATGAGTCACAGTACAAATGGCAGATGTGTTGTCATGGTACTGAATCTTCCTCTTGGTATTGACTCCTTTCCTCAAGGTAGGTACCATACAAAAGTAGCAATCCAATGCATGATTTGTGGGTTTACGCCAAGTATCAAGGGCACCAGATTTCGTGGAGACGTTTTTACCATAGAAGAAAGCATTCAGTGTAGACGAACACGAAGCGCAACACACGTGTGAACACCACAATTCATCTTGGTCTCTAACTCAACACCAAAAGTATAGGGCGTATGCTTGTTTCACTGCTTTAGTCACTGGTCGCCTTCTTGAACCGCAAATAACGTCTACACAAATGTAACAGAAGTTATCAGGTTTGTTACTGCAGGTGTGGAAAATTTGTGCACACAAGCTGTAAGTAAGCTGTTTATGTTTTCTCTATGTAAGTAAGCTGTTTATGTTTTCTCTATGTAAGTAGGCTGTTTATGTTTTCTTATTGGCAACGTTACGTAGCGCTCAATATGAAAATCACTGGCTGTGCTGTGTGCAGTCTGTGGCTGCTTTGCATTGTTGTAATACTCGCCATTGTAGTGTTAGGCAGCTGGCTGTGAACAGCGCGTAGCGTTGCGCAGTTGGAGGTGAGCCGCCAGCAGTGGTGGATGTGGGGAGAGAGATGGCGGAGGTTTGTAATTTGCAATGAACTGATATATATATTATGACTTGTGATGATATTAAGGTAAATACATTGTTTGTTCTCTATTAATATCTTTCATAAAGCATACTGTGGAGCTCGTAATTTATGATATTTACTGAAATGCCTAATGAAACGATGAGAAACATTTCACAGCTATTGCCTTGCTAGTTAAGAAAAATGCCATATGGCTTGCTTTATGTATTTATTTACACATTTTGTTTAATATCAAGTTTCTAGCTGCACTGCAGCATTGGTTAAAATAAAATTTAATATATGTACTAATATAAATATTTTATGCCTACAGATCCAGTAAATAATTTTATGATCTATCCAAAACAAATGAGGGAGCACAAAAAAAAAAAAATACATTTCCCTTCACAGGAATTGCATAAATAATTTTTTTACGATTTGGTAACTTATCTACTAGCGTAAGTTTTTGTGATGCATCACTCTAATGTTAAGATGTGACATAGGTATTAGACATGGTCATTTTAGTGTAATATTTTTTCTGCTTGCGCTATGTCATGTTTAGGTATAAGTTGCTGCTGTTTGCCAGGCATAGTGTTATTGAATTTGACTTTTGCTAATTTATACTGTAGCTTGCTTTGCAATTTTCCATTTTTTTCATTGCTGTTTATAATAATTGTTTTACGTGCTGCTGCATTGCCTCGTCCCTTAGTTTAGCTTCTGAGCTCAGTAGATTTAAGTTAGCTTAAGAGGGGGTAGACTATATGAGAAACTGACTATGGAGAATAGGTAAAGAATGCATTGCGAAGTTATATAAAAAAGGATTTGGGCCCAAATGAGTATTGTACAATCAGAAATAATTATTTTGAAAGAAATATGAACAGAATACAGAAAGCATGCTTGAATAAGATTTTTTTGGTGGAAGCAAAGGTTGAAATAAGACGAAAGATCTATAGAATGAAGTTTTGGGATGGACTGCAGTACCAAATGTTACACTGAAAACGAACCCTGTCCTTTCCTTTTGTGTTATCCCAGTACGTGTTTGTGTACCCTTGTGTATTTGTTTTCTTCCTGTCTCTGTGTAGTTTCATAGAATTTTTTCCTCTTTTAATACTAAGCTATGTTCACTATGAGGAGGAATACTGTTATCCTCAAATATAAGTTGCATTAATAATATGTTATTTTCTTTGTAAAGTTGTTTACAATTCTGTTCTGTTTCAATGTTCATGTGTGAAATTAATGTTTCGAAAACTATTCTCATTATTTTATGTATGTACTTATGTCACTATTTTTGTAACACTGATGTATATGTTTATTTCTATTCTTTTGTAAAGCCTGTACTACAAATGTTATCTGTATTATTATGTTTTTAATGATGTATTTTGTACCTTTGTTATTGTATTTTTATGTTATCAAATTGTAATTGTTACCAGTTCTTCCAATTAAGTTACATTTCACTGCACACGTTTCTGTTGGTCATAGTATATGGACAATATGTGAGAAGTAGGGACTGTTAGTGTTTGCACGTGTGTTAATAATTCTGCAAGGGACTGGATAACAGCATTGCTGGTTCTAAGGACAATTTCAAAAACTTTGTGAGTGCACAAGTGGTGGTTTATGGACTTGCTATATTCTCTGCAAGACTCTTCGAGGGTGATTGTGCACCTGCACAGTCGCAACAGATGGCTGCTGGCCGTCTCTACAAGGACTCCAGTGGGTCTGCACCTCTGGTGGCCCACCAATACCATTATCTCTACAAGGACTACAGTGGGTCTGCATCTATGATGACCTACCAACGCCATTATTTCTACAAGGACTGCAGTGGGTCTGCACCTCTGGTGGCCCACCAATACCACAATCTCTACCAGGACTCCAGTGGGTCTGCTCTGTGATGACCTACCTACCAATATTCTTCCAAACTTCGAATGACTCTGCTGTGGGTTTGCTCTGTTGTGGCCCATTACCTGTCTGCATGTCGAGAGTCAGCACTGTCTTTCCGTTGGAAGGACAACACTACTTCTTCAAGACTGCATGGAAATCCACTACTTCCGTGTGCATTTTCTTTTACTGCTCAGACTTTGAGAAAAACACTGCTGTTCTCCTGTTATGTACGATTAGGACTGTCTTTATGGACTGTGAGACAATTTTAGCTTTTGACCAACATTGTATCAATAAGTGTGTGCATTTGATTTCTTTGTTATTGTAATTATGAAAAATTTTATCAAATCATTATTGGCCACTGCCCAAAAAAAAAAATTTGTAAAATTTTTTGTGGGGAGCATGGGGGCTATGTAAGTACGCTGTTTATGTTTTCTCTATGTAAGTAAGCTGTTTATGTTTTCTCTATGTAAGTAGGCTGTTTATGTTTTCTTATTGGCAACGTTACGTAGCGCTCAATATGAAAATCACTGGCTGTGCTGTGTGCAGTCTGTGGCTGCTTTGCATTGTTGTAATACTCGCCATTGTAGTGTTAGGCAGCTGGCTGTGAACAGCGCGTAGCGTTGCGCAGTTGGAGGTGAGCCGCCAGCAGTGGTGGATGTGGGGAGAGAGATGGCGGAGGTTTGTAATTTGCAATGAACTGATATATATATTATGACTTGTGATGATATTAAGGTAAATACATTGTTTGTTCTCTATTAATATCTTTCATTTGCTAACTATCCCTATCAGTAGTTAGTGCCTTCAGTAGTTTGAATCTTTTATTTAGCTGGCAGTAGTGGCGCTCGCTGTATTGCAGTAGCTTGAGCAGCGAAGATTTTTGTGAGGTAAGTGATTTGTGAAAGGTATAGTTTAATGTTTGTCAGGGCCATTCTTTAGTAGGGAGTTTTGAAAGTCAGATTGCGTTGCGCTAAAAATATTGTGTGTCAGGTTAAGCACAGCCATATGTATAATTGTTCAAAGGGGACGTTTCAAAGCACACAATAACACCTTTCTTCATCTTCAACACTTCACCTCAGATACATTCACTGCCAACCGCTTTATCACTCATTATAGTGAACTAATGCAGTACAAGAACACGCGTCCATAGCAAATGACAATTAAAATCGGGTCTGGTTTCCACAGTCGATAACGCTCACATAACTGGTTGGTGTACACATGAGTCATGGTGTAAAGCAGTGTTGCCAAAATATTCTGGAAGCGTCCTCCTTAATTATTTACAGCAGAGGAACACTTGTCACAATGCATTTGCATGCTGCTCTTTTAATGTCCCATGGGTGTGACTTTGAAACCTGTGCAACTTATTTACTTGTAACTGTGAGCTAGGGGATAGTTTTAATCTTGATATTTGTTTTCAGAGCATCTATAAATCACAGCTACTTCCATTTCTGTAAAAAATAAAAAGTGATTATTTGGGACTGGTGTAACACAACTCTAAGTATTAATCTTCCACATGTCATGTAAAGTCGACAAAATTCTTGGCCTATACAGCCAAGTCACAGAATATGGAAATACTTCCACCCTGTTAATTCCCATACTCGGTTATGGCGGAAACACCAGAAATTAATACCAATTAACATTATGAACTGGAGTATACGATTTTGGCAACAATCGTGAAATATGTAGTAATTTGAATGGCAGCACTGGATGAAATCTGAAGGAGTTGTTGACGTCACCGTACAAGTACCTCGCGGTCAAAGTGCCTCGTCGTTACTAGATATATACCAGAATTCAGTCCCACCATGTGGCTAATATTGTTTATGTCTCCAATGTAATAGGTGCCAATGGCCTTTCTGTGGTAGCTTTTCTTGTTTTGATAAGTCCGATACTGGTGCATGTTACTTGCAGTCTTACCCCCTCTCTCTCACACCACTTTACCCACTTCATAGAAGAGTGAGATTGAATGCCGCACCTGGCTGCTGCTTCACGTGCACTGAATCAATCACACTGGATGCTATCTGGCGTGGACGGCGTATGCTGAGGCATCCTGGCAGCAAATTGCGAAAGAATGATTCAAATGGCTCTGAGCACTATGGGACTCAACATCTATGGTCATCAGTCCCTAGAACTACTTAAACCTAACTAACCTAAGGACATCACACAACACCCAGTCATCACGATGCAGAGAAAATCCCTAACCCTGCCGGGAATCGAACCCAGGAACCAGGGCGCGGGAAGCGAGAACACTACCGCACGACCACGAGCTGCGGACTAGCAAATTGCAGATTTTCATATACCCGTGTGTGGCGCAGTGTATTATCATGTTCAGGATACCGCAGCTATATTTGTATTAAGCTAGCAATGCAAAGAGCACAATGTAAAAAAAAAAAAAGTAGTATTCAGGAGATGTAAACCCAAGTTGCATCAGTGGGTTTTCGGAGCTTCCAATGCTGCCGTGTGGCTACCACGTAATTCTACAGATACGTCATTCTGTGTTTTTTTGGCGTTTCAAATAGGTTAAAGTGATTGGCTGCTGTTTAATAATAAACCTTATAATATTAGAACCAAGGTTCTCAAAATGTCAACTTTTGACAAAACTGATATAAAACAGGTTCTATAATTCATATACAAAACAATATGGATAATTACATGCTGTCACATAAGTAGTATGGAAAACTTCATTCTAACATGTTTTGTTAGTGCGGGTTGCCTATATCAGAGGCAAGAATGCATTCAGGGGCAAACCTATGGTACTGCTCCCTGTCAGCCCTTAACCTTTTGATTGACAGGCCCTTAACTGTTGTTATATGCCACTTTATATCAGACTGATATCAAATTAATTAATAAATCATCCCAACCTGTGACGATATTTTGGATTTCCCCCCTACCCAATCCCAAAACCAGTTTCTATGCCACTTTTGAGTTTTGTGTATTTCTGAATGGAGTTTTTGAGCCACGTTTCTCTGTCACTTACCCCTATGGGATATCCCAGAAAACATGGGTCACTTTTGATATCAAATTAACTGACTAATTAATTACATTGACCGGAAAAATTGGTGGGAAATAGCCTCTGTATCACTTTTGGTACTCACGAGCTGGTTCAGGTTGTTCAAACTGGTTGACTGATTCATTAAATTGATCAATTAATTAACAACTCCCTTCTGATAAATACTCAAGCTCTCTCTCTCTCCACCCAACCTGGAAATTGGCGGTCTGTGCTGGAGAGAAAGGATATTATGACAGGAAATTCAGTGACACAGAAGAGGGTATATTGTTTATTTATAAAATTCAATTTTCAGGGGTTGGTTCTGTCTTGCTCATCATTCTCTGCTGTTTTGGAAGATGCAGGTCTTGTTAAATACATCAAAATGAAGTAATTAAATCCATCACATTTTTTATTCTGGTAGCGAAAGGAACCATGTAGTTACACTCTTAAAAATCTTTTACACTGACTGCATGACATTGCATGCCCACTCCCCAACTGCTTTGCTAGGCCACACTATGAGCCAGTGTACAAGAGACCGCACTCCACCCGCTTCGACTCTGCAACCACTGTCAGCTAGCACAGCACTAGCTGGATGTTGTGCTAATCTCCGAAAAAAGCAGCAGATGCGGGCAACCCTTTGATATCTGATACCTGAGAAATTCCTGTCAAAAGATATGCTTTCTTTCTCTCGCTTAGTTGGCTTCCTCATGCCCAGCGAGCATCTGTTGTGTGCCAGCCTAACCCCTCATATGTCCTGTACAAAGTAGTGGATATCGGGTAAATCACCACTTGTGGATGCCTTGGAAGTATTCCCTCACTCTATCAGACTGATTGACTAGTTAATTAACTAAATTGATATCCTCTGTGTGGGATGGTTTTTCCTTGCTTCCTATTGGTGGATACTATGACTAGTATGTTTGGTGGGATTTGACCCCGCAACTGCCCAGTTCCAAACCGATCCAAATTTCTCTTTTTCCCTTGCGTCCTGTTGGCAGTTAACGGCACAGTTACATCGTTTGGTGGAAGTCTATTATGTTGATGGAGGGCAGTTGCCAGCTATCTCCTTAAACAATCTGTGAAAGGGCTGGATTGATGTGTGTGCTCACAGAACCACTATTGGAAACAATAAATTGACCAATCAGGAATTTGACGTCTTAAATGGAAGTGGTGCTGTAGGAAATGATAGCTGGGATTTCAAATTTTTGTGTGTGTGTACTGGTTGGCTGGCTCGGAGCGCTATGGGACTCAACTGCTGTGGTCATCAGTCCACTAGAACTTAGAACTACTTAAACCTAACTAACCTAAGGACATCACACACACCCATGCCCGAGGCAGGATTCGAACCTGCGACTGTAGCAGCCTAGAACCGCACGGCCTCCGCTGCCGGCGTGTACTGGTTGTGGAATTCCAGTGCATTGCAGGTCTTTTAAGTGTATTTTATAATCACTATAGAATTTATAAAATTGTTCTCTCAGCTACACCGGGACGAAGGAGGAGGAGGAAAGTATCCACCGCATGATAAGACACTACAAGATAGTGCATGCTACAATGTATTGAGAAGCACAGAACCACAGCCTTAGTAGTTGTCATGGCTAGATGGTTGAGACCGCTGAAAACATTCATACGAATACATATAACCCTCTCACCTCCCAGATGTCTACAAACAGTGCGCCCCTTGCAGCAGACGCTGCCACCACCAACATTCGGATGCCATAGAATACTGCCACAGGTGTGGACGACGCATGTGTATGCCAGAGTGTGCCACTCTGGCCATGGAGAGCATCCAGGGATGACTGGAGTGGAAGGTATTTGGATGTTGTCAATACATCCAGCGAAAGCACTTGTCAAGTGATCGATACTGAATCATTCGAATTTCTACAGAGAATACCTACAACACATTCTATCACGGAGACAGGCAAATGCATATCAGTATCAGTTCGCTATTCCGCTATCCACAGGACGCCACCACCGACACTTGTCCCTACAGTTGCTGGCAAGAACTGGCTAGTTGTCTAGGCGGAACTCCTCTTTGTATGCACCACATCTGAGAGCCCTGAGCTGAAACTGTCCATTTGTTCCAGCCACGCACACTTCACGTAAATGGTGTCATTGTAGGAAACCAGCCACATAATTATCACTGTAATTACAATTACATATACTTCGATTGCAGCCAAATCTGATGACATTCGAAGCTGAGTGAACTATCGGAAATACCTCATCCTGATGTCTGTGGTTCATGAAATATCAATATCTATGTATCTCACATGACTGAACATAATTTTTCCACATAAATTCCTTCGCCCCCCTCAAGGCTACAGCTGTGTGAAATCGCAATATCCCACATCAAATGACCAGGCATAGTCATGTGCTTTGGATGTATTGTAACAATGATAACATTAACTTACGCTGAAACACAAACTTTATAAGTTTGCCAATCACAACGAATTTATCACACATCTCCTACTAAGTATAATACTTCGACAGTAACTGGATGCTTGTGGCACCAAACGAGATTGAGAGAAAATTCGCGATGGATAGACATGCCTCATTTGTTTTACTTGCTAGTGGTACCAGTGTGTCTTAGGAAGAGACACTTAGTCGTCTTACAAACGACCAGATGTCAAAAACACGATCACAATGACCACGTTACTGCCACCCTGCATAAAAAGCGGTCTTGGTTCTATAGGCACACACCAGTGTGTCTTAGGAAGAGACACTTAGTCGTCTTACAAACGACCAGATGTCAAAAACACGATCACAATGACCACGTTACTGCCACCCTGCATAAAAAGCGGCCTTGGTTCTATAGGCACACACAAGTATCACTAACGACATCCATGTTAAAAACTTAACTTGCCTCCGAATGGAGTGGTCTTCCTTGCAAATACTGTGACACTGAATGAAGACAGTGACCATGAGGTGTATATCAACAGAACGAAAATGCAGGTGCTTCAATGCCAGCAGTGTAAGGTCGTAATAAAATCACTCTTATCACAGAAGTTAGAAAGAGATTCGGCTAAGGAACGTGGTTTAAGACAAAATTTGCAACTTCCTCTTCCCGCTGCTAGATATTTCCCATGCTAAAAAACAATATCTGTAATCAAACTTCCTGGCAGATTAAAACTGTGTGATGGACCGAGACTCGAATTCGGGATCTTTGCCTTTCACAGGCAAGTGCTCTACCATCATCGTCATGGTAGAGCACTTTCCCGCGAAAGGCAAAGGTCCCGAGTTCGAGTCTCGGTCCGGAACACAGTTTTAATCTGCCAGGAAGTTTCATATTAGCGCACACTCTGCTGCAGAGTAAAAATCTCATTCTGGAATATCTGTAATGCATTCCATCTCTATACCAGGGCCGGCCGCGGTGGTCTAGCGGTTCTAGGCGCGCAGTCCGGAACCGCGCGACTGCTACGGTCGCAGGTTCGAGTCCTGCCTCGGGCATGGATGTGTGTGATGTCCTTAGGTTAGTTAGGTTTAAGTGGTTCTAAGTTCTAGGGGACTGATGACCACAAATGTTAAGTCCCATAGTGCTCAGAGCCATTTGAACCATTTTTTTCTATACCAGGAAGACAGTGAAACAGAGGCTCTGCAATATATAGATGGGATTATATGCCGGGGAGGATGAGGTTGATTGAGAATGATCATGTACAGTAGATGGTGTGGTATGTGAGGAATCACTTTAAAAATACAACACTAGATTGAGGCAGTAAGAAATGTGAAAAATCCTATGACCAGTACACTGGTTTTTCAGAACTATAGTGTTACGCTTTCTGTTAGAAATGCTGTCTGTGATCTGGAATGAAGTCTCTCCAATCAACCACATGCTTGAGTTGGATCCTATGGAGATGTCTTTAATGATTACAGCCACTGGTGAATCGTATTCATTGTACTCTTATATGTCGAAACGAGTCACCATTTTCGAACCTATCTGCTAAGGACCCCAATTCAGCAAAACTCTGTCAGGCTTTTAGACAGACCCTCTACATCTTGTAAAACTGTTCCTCAGTCTCTGCCCCACCCTCCCTCCCTCTTGCTTTGTCTATGTGACTGTTCCACTTTTAGTCCAAACCGAGTGGAAGTCGGGGAACGCTACATTTAAGACATTCTTCTTCCTGTGCAGAAATAGAGTGAGCTGAGTTAATGCGACAGTACCATGTTTTGACCGCTCTGCAGAATTGAGAACATGTTGTCATCGCTGTTCCAACTGTATACCATGTGTAAGGCCAGCGAAAAATTAAGCCATCTCCTGCAACACAAGGTAACAGAAAAGAGAGTAAAAACAGCTAAAGTGGAGTTTTTTGTTGATGAAGTTAGTATGACCCCACATCATACAGGAACTGAAAGAAGGTCGACAATTTTGTTACTGCAATGTGGTGTGTCTCCAAGCCACATACAGGTGCTGCAGCCCAAAGGAGATCTGCGTCCCTCAGGGTGAATTCATTTCTATCATCCAAACTTTCTCTCCATCCTGAATATTTTGTACCATTCAACCAAAAAAAAAAAAAAAAAAAACTATGAGCCACAGAAACTACTCTAAGATCACCTGGTAGAGAAGTCAATACCGTTTTTGTGCTGACATTGAGCGTATGTGGCGATCCTACTAAAAAAACAGGTATTGCCCATTGCAGCAGGTGACCAGTGATTGAAGTGACTTGCACAGACCAGTGTAAAATTTCGTCACCCATCATATAGGTGGTCCATATCCCACAGACTATCAATTGCAAGAAAGGGTCCCTGTCTTGTTCTTTAAGCGGCAGTATGATACATCGCTTTTTCTGCTGTAACACTTCCATGCAGTGTATGACTACAGCCTTGTATGTCGCCATAAATTTTCTTTTTCCACAATGACTTTGAGGTGTGTGCCAGGTGCTAAACAGACATTAACACAATTAAACCCACTGGCTTTCGCAGAAAGCTGGACATCTCATACTGTAAACTATGCTATTCCATCAACACACAGGATGATTTAAATAGAAGACAGGCGGTGTTTCTTATTGCAAAAATGTGGAAGACATCACAACATATGGAAACTGGAAGAGTTTATGGAAATGCCGAGCATTTGCAAACAGCTGCCCAACTGGAAGAGTTTATGGAAATGTCGAGCATTTGCAAAGAGCTACTCTACATTTATCTCATCTTTCACGGGGACAGGGTAGAAGATGTCTAGGTGTTCCGTTTCAAGGAGATGTAGAACGTTAATTCCTTGTATTTCATCCATGTATGTGATCACCTTTTTGGTGCTGGCCGCCCCCCAGAAGGTGTTGCTCTCACCAAAAGTTTCTCTATACCAAATAAGTGGTGTCAGTCAATCAATATGTGGTAATCAACAGTATACCTGTGGATGGATGGGATGGATGAGACACCATCAACGTGGGACAATGTACTGTAATAAGTGCCACAGTTGATGGTCTGATCAATCTTACCAAATATACCAGTTTTTCCGCAATTTGACGTCAACCAGTGACACAGCAGTATGTTTCCTAATTTCTGTATCATCGATAAACCACTCCTACACTATTTGCTTGTACTATGTACTAGACTGTAAATGCAGATAGATGACTGTGCAGTATGTCCATTCACAGTTAATTCTCGAACATACAGTACACACCAAAGTATGCCAAATAGGGTCCTATACCAATGCAGTTAGGTTATCTACATATTTATAGCACTACAGTCATACTGCATAATTTTTACAACTGCCCACATCTCCCTGTGTGGATGGTTGTCACAGAGTATTCTCGCATTCTTAGAATAAATTTGGAGATTCAAAGATCTCACTCCATTGTCTTTGACCAACCATCTCTGTGACACTGCCGCTGATTTAATTTGCAGCTGGCCAGAAATAGGTGGGTACTACACCCACTACACTCCACATCTTCTGAAGGAACAGACCGAGTAGAATCCTCAACTGCTGCTCAGCAGCAGTACCAAGATGGAATTGGCAAGAGAGAAATGATCTTAGAACATAAACACACACATTCATAAGTCTACATGTTTCTGCATTTACACACGTTATTATGTTAAAGCCATCTGGTTTCCGAAGCATTACTCATGCAATGTGCAACGCTGTTAATACTCTAATGCATGACATATATGTCCAACATTTGAAATACATCCATCCTGCAGCTTTTCTGTCCCACTCACTATTGTGACAAGCATTAAAATGATAAAACTACTTATTTCTATGCTGAAGAAAAACATATATTCTTTGTGATACACGCACAATATAGCTTTCCAGAAACGTACAGCTCCCAGTGTTCATATCTGATTACAGTTCAGAAATAATACTATGCTCGCATCAGTTCTACAAATGATTGTCTGCAGTGAAAAATGCCTGTTATAAGGAAACAAACAAATGATTGTCAGCAGTGGAAAATGCCTGTTGTAAGGAAACATACAAATGCATAGCAGCGGTGTTTGACACTTGAAATTACACACCATGTAGCACTATCTGTGTAAACATGACAACTGTCAAGTAAATGTATACGTAGAGCATATAGTACCTTACACCTGGCACTAACTTAGAATCACTGCAGTTATGAAACTGAAGATTCGATTTATGTCGAAGCAAGATGTGGCAGAGAAATGGAATACTCCTCTTACATCTTCGTTCGTCTAGAGAAGGGTGTTGAAATAGGTTTTCCATTGAGGTACGTGATTCACCAAACATGCGTTCAAAGCCCTCTGCTGACTGTTGTATGGAGACGTTTCCTGTTAAGGATTGCAGGTAGATAGCGTTCTAAGTCACACAAAGAACACTCGGTTGTATAAAAGTCGATCGCAAGTTGTAGCAGACAACAGATGCACCCTGAGAGAACAACGGAAAAAAATAGTTACATGCATGAAAAATGCTCTGCAGCAACATCTCACTCTCTCTAGAATGCATTATCAGCCAACCATTAAATCATACCTCGTTTCAAACCCTCCCAACCGATCACTCCGTCTTCTTTCCTCCTATTTTAACGCAGATATGTGTCAGTTTAGAGGCAGATGGTTCTCTTTTCCAGGAAAGCATCAACGACAGCAGTCCACTTGCATGTACCACTATTACCTCAGAAGACATACAGTAAAATGTTGTTAAAAACGATACAGAAATTGATCTGTAAGGCATTTGTTACCTGACAGTGTATGGATGTGACTGGTGGAGAGTACAGAGAAGCAAACTGTAAAAACTGTTTGTTAGGCTTTAAAACACCTACACAGTCTTCCACAGGATCAAACATGCGATCCATTCTGTAGTTTTATATTACTGTCCCCCATCTGCTAATACAGCACTCTTTACCTAAGGACACTTTATAGAAATCTATAAAGTGGTTGCCAGTAATTTTGGGGTCACACCTTGGCTATTATTACTTAACATTTGGCGATCATCCACGTTAAACATTCTGTTCCTTCCGTCTTATCACTGTCGACGAAAAATGATTGTTTCCCTTGTTCCCAGTGCTTGCACGTCAAGTTTTTCTCACATTCTACTTGCTGTCATGTGCTCGTTCCCATGTTCAAGAATTTTTCTGCACATGCTGAATACAATTGCGTGTTCTGTGTGTGACTTAGAGCACTGTCCACATTCAATCATTTGCAGCAAACATCTCCATACCACAATCAGCAGAGGGCTCCCAATGCATGTGTGATGATCACGTTCCTCAATGGAAAACCTATTTCAACACCTTCCTCTAGACGAAGAAAGATATAAGAGGAGGACTCCATTTCTCTGTCACATCTTGCTTCGACATAAATCGAATCACCAGTTTCATAACTGCAGTGATTGTGGCAGCTGTAAGGTACTATGTGCTCTATGTATACATTTGCCTGACAGTTATCATGTTTACACAGATAGTGCAGCATGGCATGTAATTTCAAAAATGGTTCAAATGGCTCTAAGCACTATGGTACTTAATATCTAAGGTCATCGGTCCAGTAAACTTAGAACTACTTAAACCTAACTAACCTAAGGACATCACACACATCCATGCCTGAGGCAGGATTCGAACCAGCGACCGTAGCAGCAGCACGGTTCCTGACTGAAGCGCCTATAACTGCTCGGCCACAGTGGTCGGCGTGTAATTTCACATGTCAAACACCGCTGATATGCTCTTTTCTTATAAGAGGCATTTTCCACTGCTGACAATCATTTTATAGGACTGATGCGAGCGTAGTATCATTTCTGAACTGTAATCAGGTATGAACAGTGGGAGCTGTACGTTTCTGGAAAGCTATATTGTGCATGTATCACAAAGTATGTTTTTCTTTGGTGTAGAAGTAAGTAGTTTTATCATCATAAGGTGTGTAACAATAGTGAGTGGGAAAGAAAATTTGCAGGATGTATGTATGTCAGATGCTGGACATATATGTCATGCATTAGAGCATAAACAGCGTTGCACTCTGCATGAGTAATATTTCAGAAACCACATGGCTTTAACATAATAACGGGTGTAAGTGCACAATAATGTAGACTTAGGAGTGGGTGTGTTTATATTCTATGATCATTTCTCTCTTGCCAATTCCGTCTCGGTACTATCCCAGACACTAAAACAATACTTAAGAAATGGTAGCACAGTTGATTTACGTAAAATGCTTCTAACTTCGTCCGTCTGGAGCTCCATCATGCATGTTTCTTCTTATCCGCCAGTAACAACATTACAACACTCTCAGCCTACCATACACCGATAAGCCGTTCTAATGTCCTCGACAAGCGCAGGTCTAGATGGATCTTGTGCACTTTGATAGGTGTCGTGGGTAAGATTGGTGCGGATGCAAATCTCTTTGGGCTGCAGTTCCTGTGTGTGGTTTGGAGACGAACTACAATACAGGAACAAAATCGTCGTCCTTCTTCCAGTTCCTATATGATGTTGACTCTTCCTATTTTTCCCAATAAGAAACACCACCGTTGCTGCACTTACACTCTTTTCTAGTTCCTTGTGTTGCAGAAGAAAGCTTCGTTTCTCGCAGGTCTTACACATCACATGTAGTTGGCAAAGCTATGACAACATGTTCTCATTTCTGCAGTGTAATGAAAACACGATACTGTCGTATTAGCTCAACCTCTTTCTCCATGGGAAGCAGAAGGTGATAACTTTAGTCCTCTACAACTTCCGCTCAGTACCGAACACATCTACAAAGCTGCAGAGAAGGCGGGGCAGAAACTGAGGAACAGTAGCAAGATACAGAGGGACTGTCTAAAAGCATGCTGGAGTTTTGCTGGGGGTTCTTAGGTTCGAAAATGGCTACTCATTTCGACATATGAAAGTACCACGAATATGATTCAGCAGTAGCTGTAATCATTTAAAGACAACTCCATAGGATCCAGTTTAAGTAAGTGGTTGATTGGAGAAAGCATTCCAAATCGCAGACAATATTTCCACCAGAAAGTGTAACACTCCAGTTCTGAAAAGCCAATGTATTGGTCACAGGATTTTGTACATTTCTTATTACCTCAATCTACCGTTGTATTTTTAAACTGATGCCTCACATAGCACACCATCTACTGTACATGATCATTCTCAAACAATCATCATCCTCCCTGGCATATAGCCCCTTGGATATATCACAGATCCTCTGTTACACTGTCATCATGGCATTGAGATAAAATGCGATACAGACAACGTCTGCTAAAGTGGGAAATATCTAGTAGCGGCAAGAATGAGTTGCAAATATCGGCTTAATACCAAGTTCCTTAGCCGAATCATTTCCTAAATTCGGTGATACGGGTGATTTTATTACGACCTTAAATTGCTGGCATTGTATACCCGCGTTTTCGTTCTGTTAATATACGTCCCACGATCACCATCTTTATTCAATTTCGTGGTATTTGTGTGGAAGACGACTCCATTCGGAAGCAATACCATTCCTCAATTTATAAAGCATGTATATAATTTTAACATGGATTTCGTTAGCGATACATGTGTCTGCCTGTAGAACCAAGATTGCTTTTTATGCTGGATGCCAGTAACATGGTCGTTGTGATCGTGTTTTTGACATCTGGTCGTTTTTAAGACGATTAAGTCTCTCTTCCCAAGATACACTGGTACCACTGGCAAGAAAAATAAATGAGGCGTGTCTATCCTTCGGAATTTTCGCTCAGTGTTGTTTGGTGCCACCAGCATTCAGTTATTAACGAAGTATTATACTTAGTAGGGGATGCGTGATATATTCGCTATGATAGGCAGGCTTATAAATTTCGTGTTGGGATGTAAAGTTACTATTGGCATTGTTCTCACCTGTACAAAAAAAATGACTATGTGCAGTCATAAGGGATGTATGGATTTGATGTGCGATATTGCAGTTTCAACATCCCCATTGCCTTAAGGGGGACGAAGCGGTTTACGTGGAAAAATTCAGTCATAAGATTGATATAGATACTGATATTTTCAGCACCCCAGCCGTCAGGATGAGGTATTTCCGGTACTCCGCTCATTGTCTTCACTTCTCCTTTTCAGTGTCTTCCACATATTGTTTTCCCCTTCAATTTTGCGCAGAACCTAGTAACAGCTTACCTTATCAGTCTACCTAATTTTCAACATTCATCTGTTGCAACACATCTCCAATATTTAGATTCCCCTCTGTTCCGATATTCCCACAGTCCATGTTTCACTACCATATATTACTGTGCTCCAAATGTACATTTTTCCTCAAATTAAAGCCTTTGTTTCAAACTAGTGGACTTCTCTTGTTCACAAATGCCCTTTTTGCCAGCGCTGGTCTGTTTTGATGTCCTACTTGCTCCGTCCATCAGTGGTTATTTTGGGGCCTAGGTAGTAGAAATTCTTACCCTCATCTACTTCGTGACCATCATTCCTGATGTTAAGTTTCTCGCTCTTCTCATTTCCGCTACCTATCATTACCTTCGTATTTCTTCGATTTACTCTCTATCCATATTCCGTAATCCTTATACTGTCCATTCCGCTCCTGAGATCACGCAATTCTTCTTCACTTTCATTCAGGATAGTAATGTCATCAGCGAATCGTATCATTGATATACTTTCACCTTGAAATATAATTCACTCCAGAACCTTTCTTTTATATAGATAAAACATTCTTCGATGGACAGATTGAATAGTAGGAGCGAAAGACTACATCCCCGTCTTACACCCGTTTTAATCCGAGTATTTTGTTCTTGATCGTCCACTCTTATTCTTCCTTCTTGGCTTTCTCTCCCTGTAGCTTACCTCTACGTTTCTCCGAATTTCGAACATCTTGCACCATTTTACATTGTCGAGCGCTTTTTCCAGGTGGATAAATCCTATAAACGTGTCTTGATTTTTCCTTAGTCTTTCTTCCATTATTAACCGCAACGTCAGAATCGCTTCTCTTGCGTCTTTACTTTTCCTAAAGCCAAACTCATTGTTATTTAGTGCATCCTCAATTTTCTTTTCCATTCTTCTGTATATTGTTCTTGTAAGCAACTTGGATGAAGGAACTGTTAACCTGATTGTGCGATAATCCTAGCACTTTTCAGTTCTTGCAGTCTTCGAAATTTTGTGGATGATATTTTTCTGGAAGTCTGATGGTATGCCGCCAGACTCATACAGTCTACACACAAACGTTAATAGTCGTTTTGATGCCAGTTCTCCCATTGATTTTAGAAATTCTGATGGAATATTATCTATCCCTTCTGCCTTATTCCATCTTAAGTCCTCCAAAGCTCTCTTAAATGCTGATTCTAATAGTGGATCCCCTATCGCCGGCCGTTGTGACCGAGCGGTTCTAGGCGCTTCAGTCTGCACCCGCGCGACCGCTACGGTCGCAGGTTCGAATCCTGCCTCGGGCATGGATGTGTGTGATGTCCTTAGGTTAGTTAGGTTTAAGTAGTTCTAAGTTCTAGGGGACTGATGACCTCAGATGTTAAGTCCCATAGTGCTCAGAGCCATTTGAACCATTTTTTAGATCCCCTATCTCTTCTAAATCGACTCCTGTTTCTTCTTCTATCACATCAGACAAATCGTTCCCCCCGTAGAGGCCTTCAATGTACTCATTCAACCTATCCACTCTCTCCTCTCCATTTAACAGTGGAATTCACATTGTACCCTTAATGGTAGCACTCTTGCTTTTAATTTCACTGAAGGTCATTTTAGCTTTCCTATAAACTGAGTCAGTCCTTCTGATAATCATTTCTATTTCGATTTCTTCACATTTTTCCTGGAGCCATTCCGTTTTAGCTTCCCTGCAGTTCCTATTTATTTCATTCCTCAGTGACTTATAATAGGGTATCCCTGACTTTCCCTGAACATTTTTGTACTTTCTTCTTTTGTACTTACTTCTGAAATATTTCTTCCGTTACTCGTGGTTTCTTTGGAGTTACCTTCTTTGCAACGTAACTTTTTCTTTCCAGTTACTATGACTGCCCTCTTTAGAGATGTCCATACCACTTCAACTGTACTGCCTACTGAGCTACTCTTTATTGCTGTATTTACAACCTTAGCGAACTTCAAGCCTATCGCTTCATTGCTTAGTACTTCCGTATTCCACTTCTTTGCATATTGATTCTTCCTGACCAACCTGTTAAACTTCAGCCTACTCGTCATCACTACTAGATTGTAGTCTGAGTGTGTATCTGCTCCTGGATATGCCTTACAATCCGGTATCTGATTCCGGAATCTCTGTCTGACCATGGAAATGAGCGTTTGGCGTCACTGGCCGGGAGGCCCCTGACGGGGCAGGTCCGGCTGCCTTGGTGCAGGTCTTATTACATTCGACGCCACATTGGGCGACCTGCGCGCCGGATGGGGATGAAATAATGATGAAGACAACGCAACACCCAGCCCCTGAGCGGGGTGGCGGAGGCAAGGTGGGCAGGGGTCGCAACCCGAGGCCTGGCCACGGTGTGTCCTCCCTCCCATCCTGGGAATGTGCTACAAAGGATGCAGTTGGTGTATTATTGCGATTGTTTTTTATTTTATTCATTTATTTCTAATTTTTTTTATTTCTCTTGTATTTTTTTAACAGTAAGTAACTGAAAACTAGTAAGTACACTCGTTGCGTCGAGTTGCGGACGCACATAACTAAAAACATGCTTATAGTTGTAGCAAAAGGCATAAAGAAAGAGAGCAACGTGCGGGATTAAGGAAGCCATGAAACAAAACCTAAGGGTGGAATTCGTACCACCACTAACCGGTGCTACATTTTGCACGGGATGGGAAACAAAACCTGCGAAGAACTTTTCGCTCCGGGTACAAAAAGAGGAAATGGGTCAAATACTGCTATAAGCTATAGAGTGCGAGGGTTCACCACGAAACTCTCCATCTGCTGTATCATCCAGGTATGACTTCTCGTAATGACCAAGTAGATCCCACGTTGTACCGTGTAGTGTTCTATCATCGTCTTGTAATTTTAGCTTCTCTTACCCGTGATGTTCCAGCTACGTGGAGGGTCGTGGAACGCACTCCACAAATAATTGAAAAAATATTGTCGATACTTTGGGTTACGGAGGATCTTGCAGTGTCGTTCCTGCAGATGGTTCCAAAAGTCTAAAGTGTCCTTAGTGGCGTCTTGAAACAAATAATGCACCGCAAGTCCACGAAGTCACGTCATGGCATTAGTTTTCATGCTTGGGTAATAAGTCTCATCCGGGAATAAGATAGTCTTGGGGTCGATATGATTCGGCGTTACTCGAAGGAAGTATGCTGACATTTGCCTCACTAAGTGCCACACAGCCATAGACGCGCCGGCGGGGTCAGGGATTTACTCTGCCTCGTGATGACTGGGTGTTGTGTGATGTCCTTAGGTTAGTTAGGTTTAAGTAGTTCTACGTTCTAGGGGACTGATGACCATAGTGCTCAGAGCCATTTGAACCATTTCGTAGACTCGCCGCAGCTAAGACGGTGTTCATCGTTGTCTTGAACGCCACAGCTCGTGCACGTGGGTGAGTCTACCATGTGGATCGCATGTAGCCTTGATCTGGTCACCTGCTTGCCATTGACAGTGATATACCACATCGCTGTGACGTCAGTGTCCAGTGTTACGTGGTGAATTGTCTTCCACACTACTCGCCAGTTGACGTTCGGGTGCTGCCTCTCCACGTCGTTATCGGGTAGTCTACGTTGCAGGACCCGATAAACCGTCTTTGCCGTCGCCAGTTGAGTCGCTGGTAAGGCAAATCGAACGTAACTGAGTTCGAGGTAAAATACACCAATGTAGAAGAGCGAGGAGGGGACGTGGTGTATCGGCACAGGTGGCAACAGGTCGTGCGGTGCTAGTTCTTCTATTAACAAACTCGTCAGACTGTCCGGACGGCGGTGCCATAGTTTGACTAATGTGCTCACAAATAGGGCGACCGCTCTGTCATGAACGTGATAAACGCTAAGCCCTTCCTGATCCGGGGGAGGGGTGGGAGTCACATATTTGATCTTGAAAGGCATTCCAGAACTGACGAAGGACCCAAAAGCCGCAAGTATACGGCGAGCTAACACCACCGGTAAAGGTAATATCTGGGCGATGTGCGGAACATGTGACGATATATGTGTGTTGACATACTGGGTCCGTTGGACGATGTCCAGGGCTCGTAGGTGGTTGTTGGCAATCCCTGCCCGAACATTTCGAAAAGGCCGTCGAAAGTTTTGAGCAGCGGTTCGTCGTATATCGTCTGTAAAATCAATGCCGAGACATTTCAAAGTATCTTTGAGCTGTAAGGGGGTGACACTGTCCTCAGACAATCCGACCTCGATGTTCATCGCCACCGATTTTGCGACTTTGATACGGCTACCAGTGGCCATGCTGTATTTCGCTATCCAATTCAGTGCGCTAGCGGTGTCGTCGCCGTTGCGGATGACAATCACCAGGTCGTCAGCGTACGCTTTACATCGGAAAGTGTGGCCTCGTAACGTTTTACCCGTTAGTCGCTGGCGCAGGCCCCATAGGAGTGGTTCCATGGCCACAGCGTAAAGTAAAGTGGACAGAGGGCAGCCTTGGCGTATCGATCGAGAAATGGTGAGGGGCTGCGTAGGTCGGCCGTTGACGATCACCTTGGATGTCGCGCCACGGAGTAGTCGCATGACGACAATGACGAATGGCTGTGGGTACCGCATATGTTGGAGGACCGCTTCCAAATAGTCGTGGTCCACTCCGTCGAAAGCTTGACTGAAATCGATTGCAGCCAGTGCACCCTTCAGACGTCATGCCCTCGCCAGTGAGATCAAGTCACGATATTCACTGAGTGCTGCTTGAATATTATTGTCGCCTCCTAATGACGTTTGATCGGGTGAGATAACGTTTCGTAAGGTCTGGTGTATCCGCGCCGCCAACAGTCGAGAAAAGATCTTAAAGTCGCAGTTCAATAGCGTCAACGGGCGGTAGTCCTGCAGCCGTGAGCCACCGAACGGTTTGTGAATAGGAATAATCATCCCTTCCACAAGGGCCGCAGGGAACGGCGCTTTCGGGGATAGTAGTTCGTGACAGATGTCCGTTCATCGGGTGTCTAATAAATATTGAAAAGTACGGTAAAATTCCAAGGGGAGGCCATCAGGACCCGGAGACTTGTTGACAGCTCCTGTTTTGATGGCGTCGATCACTTCTTCTTCCGTAATTTCTTCCATCGAGGCCGCTTCCATTGTAGGGGTGACGGTGCCGTAAATTGTCTGAGAGACGTCCTCCAGTGCTGTCGAATCAAGGGTCTGAGCGGAGTAGAGCTGGGAATAATGTTCATAGAACGCTGTGTTTATATCTTGTTGGAATGTGAGGCGGCGACCGTCCTCCGTGTCGAAGAAGCGTATCAGCGCTCGTTGGCGTCGTTTACGTTCACGAAGTACGTGGAACATCGACGGGCGTTCGCTCGATATCCGATCGTACGTCCTCGAGCGGATGACCGCCCCCTCAAGGTGGCGCCGCATATTAGCGATGATCTGAGCCTTAGCACGGTGGAACGCCGTTTGTCGTTCCGGAGACGGCGCCATAGCATTGCGGTCACAGTTACCTGAAGTAAGAGTCGAGTGTATGTCTACGCTAAGCAGCGTGGTCGCGACCGTAGGTTATAAACGTTCGCCTCAGGGTCGGTTTGGCGCAGTCCAACCACCAGGGATATGCACGGAGGCGATTTTCACACGAATGCCACGTATCCTCAACGGCTTGGCGGCAATCCGGGTAGACAGGTGAGCGATGTTTAATTTCCACGGGCTGCGGCTTCTACACATTTGTTGCCGCCGCAGGGTGACGGCACAAATGTAAGCTGAGTGGTCTGAGAAAGCTGCAGGCCACAGTTCCGCATCCTGTGTTCCAGCGGCGAGCGAGCGTGAGACATAAATCCGATCGATGCGACTGGAAGAGTGACTCGTGAAGTGTGTGAATCCCGGTCGGTGGCCGTGAAGATGTTCCCAAGTGTCCACCATCTGCAGGTCTCGAATTAGCGTCTCGAGTTCCGGGCACGGATTATATCGTGGGAGTTGGTCTCTGGGCGCCAGTACGCAATTGTAGTCACCTCCAAACACCAGATGGTCGTGGCGGCCTTGGAAGAGCGGGGCGACGTCTTCCGCAAAGAATCGTGAACGTTCGCGACGTTTGTCCGTCCCGGAAGGTGCGTAGATATTGATAAGGCGGACACCCAGTACTGTGAGTGCCATTCCTCTTGCCCCAGGCAGAAACAGGATATCGTCCGCCTCTACTCCTTCCGGAAGAAGTACAGCGACACCGCTGCCTGTGGGGGAAGCTGGAGAGACGCAAGCTTCGTAACAGTACATGCCTGGGAAATCATCGACGTACACTTCCTGGAGAAGGGCTATATCGATGGAAGCAGAATACAACATATCCTGAAGCAAGGATAACTTAGCGCGCGTCCGTGTAGTTTTGATGTTTATAGTCGCAACGCGATAAGTTTGAGGTCTATCCATAGCGCCCGTGTTGGCCATCAATACCCTTGTAAGGCTGTCTCGTCACTGTATCTGATGGCGGGAAAAGAACACCACTGGTGAGGTTAATTCCCCCGCATGTCGTCCGACACAATGGGCAAGGAATTCTCCTCACTGTCGTCCGCCCAGTTGCCATGAAATACCATCGGCTGTTGGTGGCTGTTTGTGGCTGCTGCGGCACTCGGTGCTGGCTCCATCAGCTCTACTGGCTAGGAATCGGCAGCGGCTGTCTGCTTGTGATCCTGCTGTTCTGTGGGGTTGGACGGACTGAAGCCGTCACCATGGCGATCTGTTGGGTGGGATGTTACTCCGGTCTCTGTACCGCCGGTACCGTCGTCGGAGTGTCCACAGTCCATGTGAGACGATCGCTGCAAACATTCGTCCGATGGAACACGCCGCCGTCTCTTATGTTTCCGCGGGGAACGCTGTTTACGGACGTGTGTTTCAGTATCCGAATGTGGGTGGATTTCTTCAGCTGCTCCGGCGTCAGGAAGAAAAGCCGCTGTCGGCACAACCCGTGGGTCAATGTCCATACTGAGGGCGCCCTTGTAGAGGCAACATCCGGTACTGAAGAATCCATCATGGTCTCGATATCGGGGGTGGCTATCGGACTAATGTGGTCAGCCCGTGCAACCTCGGCATAATGGAGAGGAAGGGTCGTCACCGTAGAAGGAGTCATAGATTCACCTGTCGGGATTTGAGTTAGCCGTCGTCGGAGACAATCCGACCGGCCGTGCCCTTCTTCGCTGACCGTCATACATAATGATCGCCCTACATCCGCCGATGACAAGATGTGATGTTACATGTTTGGTCAGTTCAAATTTGATCTGTCGTACACCGTTAAGAATCGAGTACGTTGTAAAGGTGGTCCATTTTTCGGCCATATGGCTGACCACTCTGCCGTAAGGCTGGATAACCGCAGTGACTACGTCCGGTGGCACTTCGAAAGGGAGTTCGAAGACGCGTATCGTACGGAGGCCAAGCCCCGCGTGATCGATAGGGACCGCCCCAATATGGCCATCAGAATGTTTGAATTTAAGATCGTTCGCATGTGCGCGCACGATTCTGTTGCACACCTCGTCACTTACTAACTTGACGTAGACAACACTGCTCGTGATAGAGAGATAGATACCAATTATGTCCCGCGGTTCAATTTTAACGTCGTCACGTAGAAAACGTTCCACTTCAAAAGCTCGCGGTCGTGCATGATCGAGTTGAAAACTGATCTTGACGGTAGTTTGTCTGTATGAATGTGCCATGTTGCGTCGGTAGTGATGGACTCTAAACTAGCGACAACGAAGTAGTAAACAATTACGGGCACTCGCGACCGCGCGGACGGGACGTAAACAAGACGTCCTCGCCGCAGCGCTGCGGAAAGCAGACTGACCATTCAAAAACCTAACTAACCTAAGGACATCACACACATCCATGCAGGCAGGATTCGAACCTGCGACCGTAGCAGTCGCGCGGTTCCGGACTGAGCGCCTAGAACCGCTAGACCACCGCGGCCGGCCTGACTATTCAGCCATCGGGACGGAATGTCTGACCATGGTGTAATATAACTTAAATCTTGCCGTATCTCCCGGCCTTTTTCTAGTATTTCTAAGTATACCTCCTCCTCTTGTGATTCTTGAACAGTATAATCGCTATTACTAGCTGAAATTTATTACCGAACTCATTTAGTATTTTTCCTCTCTCATTCCTTGTCCCTAGCCCATACTCTCCTGTAACCTTTTCTTCTGCTCCTTCCCCTACAACTGCATTCCTGTCCTCCATGAATATTAGATTTTCTTCTCGCTCTGTGTACTGTATTACCCTTTCAGTATCCTCATGTACTTCTTCTCTCTCTTCATCTTCAACTTGCAACGTCGGCATTTATACCTGAATTATTGTTGTTGGTTTTTTGTCGATTCTGATAAGAACAATTCTACAACTGAAATGTTCACAGTAACACACTTTCTGCCCTACCTTCCTATTTATAACGAATCCCACTCCATTATAACATTTTCTGCTGCTGTTGATATTAGCCTATATTCGTCTTTCCATTTCACTTTACTGACCCCTGCTACATCTAGATTGAGCCTTTATACTTCCCTTTTTGGATTTTCTAGCTTCCCTACCATGTTTAAGAATCTGATACTCCATTTTCCGACTCCTGGTAACACTATCCTTCCGTTGGTTATTCAATATTTTTCTCATGGTCACCTCCCACTTGGCAGTCCCCTCCTGGAGATCCCAATGGGGGCCCATTCTGGAATCTTTTGCCACAGGAGAGATCATGGTGACACTTTTCAATTACAAGGAACGTGTCCTGTGGATACAAGTTAAGTGTATTTAATGCAGTGGTTTCTGTTGCCCTCTGCATCCTCATGCCGTTGATCACTGCTCATTCTTCCACCTTTAGTGGCAGTTTCCCACCCTAAGGACAAGTGAGTGCCCTGAATCTCTGTCCACTCCTCCGCCGTCTTCGACAAGGCCATTGGTAGAATGTGGGTAAAATCTTATGCCAGAAGTCTTATGCTGATTATTAATCAAACTTTAAGCAGTGGTGGGTTTCGAACCCGGGACCGAGAACGTTTCGATTACATAACGAGTGCCTAAGCGTTGCTCCTCAAGCGTTCATAATATTTAATTGTAATTACAGTGATAATTACGTGGGTGGTTTCCAAGGACGACAACATTAGGCATGCAGGGCGAGTGTCGGAGGTAGCCTGTGGCCGGAATGAATCAGCATTTCTGCCTTAACACTTTCACGACTGGTGAGTACAAAGAAAAGTTCTAGACGTCCGGCTAGTCAGTTCTTATAGCCGAAAAGAGAACTAACATCAATATGTGTTGGGCTGTCTACAGGATCGTGGGTGTTGCATGTATTCTCCATGTAAAATTGAGCGATTCAGCATCGATCACTGACAAGTGTTGGCGCTGGACCTATTGATAATATCTGAATTCCTACCATTCCATTCATCCCTGGATGCCCTCCATTTCTAGGATGGTGCACTTTGGCATGCATGCATGTATGTCCACAGCTGTGGCATTTTTCTCCGGCCTCTGAACATTGGTGGTGCCAGTGTATGATGGAAGAGGTGTGCTGTGTGTGGACATCTGGGAGGCGTGTGGGCTATATGTATGAGTGTTTTCAGCGATCTCAGGCATCTATCCATGACAACTACTAAGATTTTGGTTTTGTGCTTCTCAATACACTGCAGTGTGCTCTGTCTTGTAGTGTCCTATCATGTGGTAGACTCTTTCCTCCTCCTTCTTCATCCTGATGTATCTGAGAGAACAAATTTAAGGATTCAATGGTGCTTTATAAAATACACTTAGCAGATCTGTAACGGTCGGGAATTCCACAGCCTTGATGGTTTAAATTCACACCAAAATTTGAAATTACAGCTATCATTTTATACAGCACCACTTCCCACTGAGACATCAAATTTATTGTTTACAATAGTGGTTCTGCGAGCACACAGATCAATCCAACCTCTCTGCAAATAGTTAAAGCACATACCTCGCAACTGACCTGAAATTTGAAATTCTCAGCTGCGTTCAACTTAATGAACTTCCTTTCAAACGATGTAACTGTGCCATTACCAGTTAACTGGAGGCAAGGGAGGGAAAAATATCTGGAAGAGTTTGGAAACTGAGGAGTTGCGGGGTAGAATCCCACCAAATATACCAGACCCAGTATCCACCAATAGGATGCAAGGAAAATCTGTCCCACACAGAGGGCAATAATTTAGTTAATTAATTAGTCAATCAGTCTGATAGTGTGAGGGAATATTTCCAAGACTTCCACAGCTGGTGGTTTACCATGTGTCCACTACTTCGTACATGACAAAAGAGGGGTTAGTACGGCACATCACAGATGCTCGCTGGGCATGAAATAGCAACCTGAGACAGAGAGAGAGAGAGAGAGAGAGAAAGAGAGAGAGGCAGAGAGAGAGAGAGAGAGAGAGAGAGGAGAGAGAGAGATAATGTGTTTCGACAGCAATTTCTCATGTATCGAGTATCAAAGGGTTGCCGCTAACTGATGCTTTCTTCGGAGGTTAGCACGACTTGTGGCTGGCGCTGTGGCAGCCGACAGTGGTTGAGGGGTCGAGCAAGTATAATGCAGTCTCTTGGTTCATGGTGCAGCCAGGCGAAGCGGTTGGGGTGTGGACGTGCAATGCACTGCAGTAGATGCAAAAGATTTTTAACAGTGTAATTGCATGGCCCCCTTCACTATCTAATGAAAAAGCGATCAATTTAATTATTTCTTTTCGATGTATTGTACAAAACCTGCGTCTTCCCAAACAGCAGGGAATAATGAACAACATAGATCCAGCCCCTGAAAACTGAATTTTATAAATAACCAATATACCCTCTGTGTGTAATTGAATTCCCTGTCAAGAGATTCTTTCTTTTCAGCACAGATACGCCAATTTCCAGGTGGGGGTGGAGACAGGGCAACTCTAGGATTTAGCAGAGGGGTGAAGTTAATTAATTGATCAATTTAATTAATTAGTCAATCAAATTTATAGAGTGGGATGGAGCTATTCGAACAACCTGAAACAGGTCATGAATACAATAGGCTATTTCTTATGAATTTTTTCCATCAATTTAATAAATTACAGAATTAATTTTATATCAAAAGTGGTCAAGGGTTTCTGGGATTTCTCAAAGTGGTTGGTGGCAAAGTAAAGTAACCCAGAAACCCTAGTCAAAAGAACACAAAATTCGAAAAGTAGCGCAGAAACTGTCAGGAAAGGGGGTAAACCCATGACATTATGAGGGGGTGGAGGTGATCAATTAATTAATTTGATATCAGTCTGATATAAAGTGGCATATAATAATATATTAAGGATCTGTCAGTCAGAAGAGAACAGTAGGTTAAGAGCCGAAGCGGGGCAGAGCAATAGGTTTGCCCCAGAATGTATGCATGACCATGATGTAGGCAACCCATACTGGAAAAGTGTGCTAGAACGAAGTTTGCCCTACTGGTCACAGACACCCAAAAAGATTTATAAATAAAAATGTAGCAATAATAAAGAAAAAATACACTGCTGTAAGTATGTTAGATGTACTGCTGCTTCCATTGCTAGTGTGTGTTATGTTGTCACTGGTGTAAGCTGTGCACAGCTGGGGGTTCTTGAGCTTATCAGAATGTGCAAATGTTATTGTTTCGCCGACTGTATAAATAATTTTTTGCTAGTTTTCACGGAGGATTAAGAATTGGAAGTGTTAGCAGACTTACTTATGAGCAATGGTTAATGCAAACGATACTGGAGGTTAATAAAATGAATTCTGTGTTAGCAGGGCTTATTTGTGATGTAATCCAATATCGTAAATGATCTCGGAGCACACATATTTCAGTGATGCATTAATAAATATCAACCTTTATTAGTCTTAACAAGCCGTTCTACAACGAATTGAGTATTTACTGTCAATTAAAGGCTGCCTGTCTCCACATTCTCTGTCATAAGAGGGGTGGTTTGTTACTTTTTTTTTTTTTAAAACAAAACGGATTCGATAATTAAAGTTTCGAATTATACAGTGAAAGAAGTAATGATTCACATTAGTTTTTCAGAAATGATTTGAGGCTCATGGCATGTCTGAATTTCGGTTTGAAAAGTTAGAAATGAAATGAAACTTCCTGGCAGATTGAAACTGTGTGCCGTACCGAGACTCGAACTCGGGACCTCTGCCTTTTGCGGGCAAGTGTTCTACCATCTGACCTACCCAAGCACGACTCACGCCCCGTCCTCACAGCTTTACTTCCGCCAGTACCTCGTCTCCTACTTTCCAAACTTCAAAGAAGCTCTCCTGCGAAACTTGCAGAACTAGCACTCCTGGAAGAAATGATATTGCGGAGACATGGCTTAGCCACAGCCTGGGGGATGTTTCCAGAATGAGATTTTCACTCTGCAACGGAAAGTGCGCTGATATGAAACTTCCTGGTAGAGCACTTGCCCGTGAAAGGCAAACGTCCCGAGTTCAAGTCTCGGTCCGGCACACAGTTTTAATCCGCCAGGAAGTTTCATTCCAGAGCACATTCCGCTGCAGAGTGAAAATCTCATTCTGAAGAAATGAAATGTTTTTGTAATACAGATCATTCTGACTTAAATAATGTTGATATATGACGTCACACAGTGTAAGAGATAGGACTTATCTTCTTGCATTGTCTGACTAAAGAATCGGTTCATCTCGCTAGCTTACAATTTGATATGTAACTCGAATTTCATGTATAATTCTTCACTCTCAGAAGTGAAAATCACATCGAACGCCAGAAAAAAGTTGAGTGGGGGAAAGAGAGAAATAATTGTCTGGATTGCTACTGGAGATGTAACTCAAGAACCTATAGTTGTAAACGGTTAAATGCTTGTTAAGATAAATGTAATTGGTGACGCAGCGTCTTGGGAGTGATCGCGAGTTGCCCAGCGAAACTTTGACGTACAAGAAACGGCCCGATGCTGCGCGATGGTACCTCGGCGGGGACCACGAGAAATACGGGACTGCAACGAACTTATGACGTCACACTGGTCGGCTTGTCCGCCACACTTCGCGAACGTTCAGCTCCGTGCAGAGCCCTCGGGAAAAAATATGTAATTGAAAAGGTACCCACTAAAGATCTTAACTTTGTCTCGTGCTATCGCTGAGCTAGCATACATTTAAACGCGCTGTCAAGAATTATTAAACTCGTCTGAAATAGTTTCCCGCTCGCCGCCAGAGACGATTGCTGGCAATCATAACACCAGCAGAGTCACTTGCTTCGACGTATGCGCCACGGGCTATCCTTTTCGTGTGAGCTGCCCACACTATTACGCCGTGCGGCTGAAGAAGACCGCTTCATTGTGTCAACCTAAGCAGCATTTGCATCCGTCCGCCTTGCAGCTAGTCGTCGTGCGGTTGTGCTTGCCTGCACACGTGTCTCCCCTCTTGCGCGCGGTGGCCCGTGTGCACAACTCTAGGGCATGCGTGACTTTGCACCGGTGCATGCACCTCCTTGCCACTTCCTGCAACGACCACGTGCGCTTAGTGCGCAAGGAAGTCGCACAGGTGTAAGCGCAACTTAATGCTCATATAGAACAGCTCAAATAAATTACAACCTGTGTTGGAGTTATCGGTGGGGATCAGTTCTGGTCTGCATCGAACTGTTGTGTGGCTGTCTTGACTGCTGTAAGACACACAGGTGCCGAGAAGGGAGAGATAACTGTCCTCCATAACTAGAGATCCGTGCGGATCGGTGAATCGAAATCCACATCCGCACTTTACACGAAAGTCCCTTCTCTGTATCCGCGTCCGCATCTGTGGGCATTAAAATACCGCTGGAACTCTGACAGCAGGATTTCCCAACGACCTACATTTTCATCTGATACTGCAGAATTTTGAAATGTGCTTCTACAGAAGAATGCTGAAGATTAGATGGGTAGATCACGCAACTAATGAGGAGGTATTGAATAGAATTGGGGAGGAGAGGAGTTTGTGGCACAACTTGACAAGAAGAAGGGACCGGTTGGTAGGACATGTTCTGAGGCATCAGGGGATCACAAATTTAGCATTGGAGGGCAGCGTGGAGGGTAAAAACCGTAGAGGGAGACCAAGAGATGAATACACTAAGCAGATTCAGAAGGATGTAGGTTGCAGTAGGTACTGGGAGATGAAGAAGCTTGCACAGGATAGAGTAGCATAGAGAGCTGCATCAAACCAGTCTCAGGACTGAAGACCACAACAACAACAACAACAACAACAATACCTAGAACGTGCGATATAGTCCTCCATATTCTTCGTACATTCCGTAAGATACTACCTTTGTTATAATTACTGAAAGAATATTTGTGAAACTTTCTGCACAACATTTATGCAAAATTGGGACGTGAAATGAAGTCGTGATGCAACTTGTCCTCATATCTTGTGTATCGTTAGAAGTTAGTCATTACTCCATCTACGAAATGCACGTTGATTCACCTTAATGTTAAATCATGTTAATGTGCTACATTGCGCAGTGTAATAAGCGTTTCATTGTGGTCTTGTAAACGTATTTAACAAAAACATTGACACATTCATTGATTTTGCCTACAGCATTATTAATGTCATATGTGATACGCCAACAGGAATCGGATCATGAAGCGACGATTTCAATGTATGAAGCGTCCTAGAGCAGTCTTTAATTAGCTTTGTTGAAGCTTTCGCTAATTGCGCGATTGTTAAAGTAAACGAAACAGGAACGATTCTAACGGTGAAGCTGATGCTGGTATAACGGAAACAAGGTGCACTTGTAATTCTGATGAAAACCAGGAAGATGTCGCCATCTTTAGCCCGTGACAGATGTCAACAACTCATTTACCCTCTCCAGGACGCTACCCATTCAAGCCAATATAGTGGCACTCCGTCCGGTATGGTTAAAATGGTTTTGAATCAATAATATATTTTACTATCAATCGCTGGCTATGGAAACAGACAAAAATCTTAGTACTTACACAGACCTTTAACTTTGTACCACAATGTAATTCTTACTACAGAAATCGCGAATATACGAGCTGGTATCCACAGACTTCTGTCAGTTGCGTTACACCTCCAAAATTGGTCTTTATGCGTCCATCGCTGCGAGCGTCGAGTTGTTGACAGTCCATACGTCATCGTCTTGACTCAAAAACATCGTCGATAACGATACGCTGGTCAGGTGAATAGCGTGCAAACTCTGTAAATTATCTTAAATGACATCATCTTCGCTATCGACTGTGCTATGTATTACAATTCTCACGATTGCAATTTCGATCTTAGGTGTTTTTCAAGTGGTTATGTGTGCTGAAGACACAGCAGTTGTCAACATTATAAAATGAATAAAAAGCTTTGAGCCTCGACTTCAGCGTTGGAGGCTCACATCCTTATATTCATTTTATTAATGTTGACAACTACTGTGTTTTCAGTAACTTTATCCACTTAAAAAAGACCCAACTGCAGTCGTAGAAATCGTAGTAAATAGTACAGTCGATGACGATTATGACATTATGTAAAAATTCTGCGGGACTACAATTATTGCTTTGCGGGTGCTGTCTAAGCTTTAAATTCGTTTTTTTTTCTTTTTTTTACGAACAAATTCCAAATTCCACTATACAAGTATTGTAAACAGCTGATGTCCGATACCTGTACCAGAGCTTAACAGAACACGTGTCACTTCAGATCACAGTTCTTTGCGCATTAGAGTTGGACTAATGTGCTGGTGGGTTATCATACAGTTTTAACTCGACAGTATATTTTAATGAATTAAATAAATCTTTGGTAACAAGACTGTGACATAAAAAAGATTAGAACACATTCCAGCGGATTAAACTAACACGTCAGTTGTACTGCGAATGAAATACTGTAGCCGTTAAAAACCTATTTCCAGCATCTATTCTGCTTTTGAAATAAAAAGAGCAAATATTTATAGCGTTAGTACGAGCACAAGAATGGCATTCGCGATGTAGCTAACAGTACAGGCTCATTATAGTTGTTTAAGTTTGCACAACATGACATTAAGGTGGAGCTCACGTTGGAGGCCACATATTTGTTACTCCGCATTCTGCCTTTAGACAGGTTTAGCTATAAAGGATGACGCAAAAAAGAGTAACTCGTCGGTTATACAACATTTTCCAGCTCACGTGTATCCTACTCATAATGTGTCAGCTTTGCATTTTCCTATATTTTTAATCTCGCCGTGTGATAGTGATAAGGTGTGTTGCCATCGTTGTCATTAGAAATTCGCAAACATATTCAAATTAACCGTTACGAAATATAAGACAAGCTAATTGGGTAATTCTCAAGTACATATTGTTAACGTCTATAAATTTCCCATACAACGCTGTTCCGATAAATGGTTGTGTAATTATTGTTTTCCAGCAATACATTTCTCCAAAGGGCATTTTACATCGATCAGTCAGCTTAAGGAAATTACATCATCCATACAGACATCTGTAGTTTACAACACCAGAACGCAAAGGACCAGAACAGGAATTTCACAATTGTAGAGGTGCTCTTGTCTTCTAAATAGTGTTTCCTTGTTTGCGTTTTTCTATTCCTCTCACGTAAGTGCGGTCGGTCAGTACCGTTGGGCCTCTCGAGCCTGTTCGGACAGAGTTTAGTTTAAGTGTATCACATGCATAAAATTGCTACAATAAATTAAGAGTCTCTTCTGTGATCTTTTGCTTTCTCATTGTGTCGATTATCTAGGGACAGGTATGATGCATCTTTGGGAATTCCTTGATCATGATATGCAGCACGTGGCTAAATATTTTCCTGTTATTGGCAATCTACCCTGTTCGGTAATATTCCCTTTCAATATAGGGCACGTATTCGGAGAACGTAGCATCTCTGTTCACAGTAATGTAGGTGGCTGTGTGTCCGAAAAATGGCTCTGAGCACTATGGGACTCAACTTCTGAGGTCATTAGTCCCCTAGAACTTAGAACTAGTTAAACTCAACTAACCTAAGGACATCACAAACATCCATGCCCGAGGCAGGATTCGAACCTGCGACCGTAGCGGTCTTGCGGTTCCAGGTTGCAGCGCCTTTAACCGCACGGCCACTTCAGCCGGCGCTGTGTGTCCGACCCTCCATAGAGCTTCACTGTGTTTCGTAACTGGGTGTCAGGCTGCATCAGTTCAGACCGCGAGCGTTCGTCCTATCAGCGATGGCTTCTCTATGGCTGAGAAAATTCCACATGTCCTGCGCTGCTCCACAAAGAAATCTGTTCTCGGGCGAATCAACGTTTCCGCAGGTGTGGCTGGCGGCTGTTGCCAGGAGGTGGATTCTGTGCAGTTTGTCGTTCGTAGGGGTTTTGTCTTTGGCAGTCAGGTACCAGCGTGAGCGAATCCGTGAACGTCTGGTGAAAATTTCGCCACAACACTGTCCAGTTCACCTGCGGTTTCCCTTCTTCAACGGAGTTTTCAAGTGCTGTCTTTCTCAGCATTTTGTATGTCATCTTGTTTAGAAGCCGTGAGCTGTTTGATTTGCTGACCCGCACATAACTAAATTCAAGAACGTATTTCCGGACGTGCTGGTATTCAGGAGCAATCGTCGCAGGGTGGCGTTAGGGTAGTTGGTGTCATCCCGAGTGAAAGACTACGAAGAAGGCATGCGCACTAACGCTGTAGTTCTTATCTCATTCGGTTAATTTGGAGCGTCGCGCTTTGGTGTCGATTGCTGGCTAGTGCAAGGCCGCCCCTCAAGGGAGGCAAGGTGAATGCCGTGAACAGAACTTTAAAGAAGTTACCACTGAGAACAAAACCAGCTGAATGCGCGATGAATATTCATCGCCAAAGCACTAGGAGTGGACGTACTTGGGTCATGCACCACATTTTGCCTGCGGTGGATACATGAGCTAGTAGGAAAGACACACACTACTGTAGTCTATTTTATGACGCCTACTGTGAGTAGCGTTACTCAAACCAACGCGGCTGGAAATCAGGTGCATCCGCTGTTGCGACGTCAACGAACAACGTGCCGTATTTCTTCATTGAACAGAGTGCTTTCCTGTGCAGCTAACTTTGTTAATCACGTGTGGTATGAACAATGCAGCGCTATGCCGCGACTGGGAAGTGTTCCATATAGGCCACTGGCACATTCTGAACGTAATACAGTAACTTATTCTTGCGATTTAAAATGGTTCAAATGGCTCTGAGCACCATGGCACTTAACTTCTGAGGTCATCAGTCCCCTAGACTTAGAGCTACTTAAACCTAACTAACCTAAGGACATCACACACATCCATGCCCGAGGCAGGATTCGAACCTGGGACCGTAGCACCCGCGTGGTCCCGTACTGAAGCGCCTAGAACCGCTCGATCACAGCGGTAGGATTTAAAGAAAATTGGTGCACTTACGTTTTTAGCTACCCCATTTCTCTCATGAGTAACGTTCCTTGTCGTACTCAAATTTCTCTGCTCTATTTTTGATTTTATTCGCTAATCCTCCGACTCGTTTGATCCTGCCCATTATCATTTTGTACTTTCAGTTGATTCTCTGTCTGGCAGATTCTACCTCTAATCCTTGCATCTCTAAGTAACTACTGCATTCTACCTCTAATCCTTGCATTTATAAATAACTACTGGATCACTAACACTGTTAACGTGCCACAGGTGCCTACGACTTTAATAATAACGGCAAAATACATAAAATGTTTTAGTACAACAATAATGTGTTTGCATCCGTATTTAGTACATCCATTTAGCCTACTTTATCTAGTTGGCCACCTAACCTGAAGTCTTTCCATTGCCTCACTCCTCAGCCTGTTCCATTGGTCTCTGTTGCTGGTAATATTCTTGTAGGTTCCAAGATCTCCAGGTCTTTCTTGACTCCATCCATCCACATCGATTTCGGTCCACCAAGTGGTCTCGGCATCTGGCAGCTTCCCTTCTAGCACTGCCTTCACCATCCTTTCTTGTTTTCTCAGTACATGTCCAGATAATCAAATCTTCTACGCTTCGTTATACATGTGACATCTGATTCATTAAACACTGTGCATGTTTCCGGTTTTTTCTTGTTCTAAAAGTTCTGTTTCCTGACACGAATCCAAGGATTTTTCTTGAGTCCTTGTTTTCGATTATCATAATTTTTCTACCCATCTTCTTGCTCAGTGTCCATGTTTCAATCCCATACATTAATATCAGCCGCAGAATTGTCTTGTACATGCGGAGTTTTGTTCAACTTATTAGCAGTTTGTTGCTGAATAATTTGCCCATTGAGACTACATACATCGGGTTAATTATCTCTTCCTCCATATTGTTGTTTGCATTGTCACTGCGTCCTAGATATCTGAAGGATAAAGTCATCTTAAATTTCCGTTTCCTCTTCATAGTTTCGTGATACAATCATACACTCTTTCTTATCTTCGTTTACCCCTGGATCGACTTTTTGTTCCTCCTCTACTAGTAATTAAGTTCCTATTATTTCATCTTCCTACTCTGCTATAACGATAATATCACTTGACCACCTACTTTCATGCTTCTTCCAGTCGAGGACACTCTTTCTAGGGCTGTTTACAACGTCAAGTTAAACAGGGTGCGAGAATTTCTGTCTCACTGTTTGACACCTATTTCCCTTAATATTTAATTTTCTCACTGCACGTTGTAGTCAGCCTGAATAGTTTCGAAGGTATTCCTTATTCTTTCATTATCCTTCATATTCTTCATCTGTTAACCGTATCATAGGCTTTCTTGAAATATATAAATAGCCAGAATGCCTTCTTATCATATCCGCACATCTTTCCAATTACTTGTCTGAGAATCATATCTAGTCCATATTTGATGTGCCTTTCCGAAACCCGGCCTGGTGATTTTCAAGGTTTTCCTCTATAAATGGAACTAGCCCTTTAACAGAATGCGCGCAAAGATCTTCTATACGTTATGTGTCAATGAGATTCCGCTGTAGTTCTCGCACCTGATTCTTTTTACTTTTCTACGTCCTGGGCATATTATTGGTTGTTGCCATTCATTAGGCATCTTTTTTTTGTTAATCCAAAAGTGCTGAATCATTCTACACAACGCTTTTCAGAAAGCAGCTCCACCTTGTTTCAGCATTTTTATTGTCATGTCGTCGGTCTCCAGAGCCTCATTGTTTTTCGTTTGGTTTAGAATTTCATCCATTTTCCTCATTATAGGCTCTCCTACTCTTTGATGGGTTCCTCCAGAGCTCTTGGTTTCCTCAGTCATGTCTTTTCCTGCATGGATATTCAAAACTTCTTCGGAATAGAACTTCTGCAATTTCGTGCCCTCTTCTCGTCCATCCACCAAGTCAATGTTATTGTTTACCATCGCTGCAAATTTTGATTCGTGCCCTGTCTTGAAATATCTTGTACCAGTACATGTGTAGATTTCTCTTACATTGTTCTTCCTTCTGTCTTTTCAGTCTTTTCTAGTTCCTTGCTGATGAATTGCTTCTTTTCCCACTACTCCGAGTATCCTTCTCTAGACTGTGGGGTGTCATTATCTAGCATCCTCTGCTGGTACTCATTTCTATTTTTTATCACCTCTTTGCACTCCTCATTGAAACATATTATACCCCTCTCTCTCCTTTCCTGCATCGTTAGGTGTTGCTGCATAGTCTCGGTCACAATGGATTTGAATGTTCCTCGGATTTTTTTCTTCCTCGTCCTCTTCTCTTTTCTTTCTCCTTATTATTTCAGTTCTTCCAGAATATGAAATCGATTCTGTAGCTTCTATTAGGTATTTTCGATCAGTCTTTTCACTGGTTTGACGCAGCCGTCCAGGAATTCCTCTCCTGTTCCATCCTCTTCATCTCAGAGAAGCACTTGCAACCTACGTTCTCAATTATTTACTGGATGTATTCCAATGTATGCATTCCCCAACAGTTTTTACCCTCTACAACTCTTTCTACTACCAAGGAAATTATTCCCTGATGTCTAAACAGGTGTCCTATCATCCTGTCTCTTTTTCTTGTCGGGTTTCCCATATATTCCTTTCGTCGCAGATTCTACAAACGCCCTCTTCATTCTTTAGCTTATCAGCCCCACGTCTCAAATGCTTCGATTCTCTTTTGTTCCGGTTTTACCACAGTCCATGTTTCACTACCATACAATGCTATGCTGCAAACTTGTATTCTAAGAAATTTCTTTCTCAAATTAAATCTTATGTTTGATACTAGTAGACTTCTGCTGCCGTAGAATGCCCTTTTTGCGGGTGCTAGTCTACTTTTTATGTCCTCCTTGCTCCGTCCATCAAAGGTTAATTCCGTAATTTCGTCTACTTCGTGATCTCCAGTTTTGATGTTAAGTTTCTCACTGTTCTCATTTCTGCTACTTCTCACTACTTCTACCTTTCTTCGATTTGCTCTCAATCCATATTCTGCACTCATTAGCCTGTTCATTCCATTCAACAGATCCTGTAATTCTTCTTCACATTCTCTGAGGATGGCAATGTCATCAGCGAATCTTATCACTGATATACTTTCACGCAGAATTTTAATCCCGCACTTGAATCTTCCTTTTATTTCCGTCATTGCTTCTTCGTTGTATGGATTGAGCAATAGAGTGAGAGACTTCATATCTGTCTTTAATTCCTTTTTAATCTGGGATCGTTATTGGGCTCCCACTCTTGTTGTTCCTTCTAGGTTCTTGTACTTATTACATGTAACCTCTTCCTTATAGGTTACCCCTGTTATTCTCAGAATTTCAAACATCTTGCACCATTTTAAATTGTCGAATGCTTTTTCTAGATAGACATCTAGGCAACGGCCTTGCCGTAGTGGATATACCGATTCCCGTGAGACCACTGAAGTTAAGCCCTGTTGGGCGTGGTCGGCACTTGGATGGGTGGCCATCGAGGCCACCATGTGCTGTTGCCATTTTTCGGGGTGCACTCAGCCTCGTGATGCCAATTGAGGAGCTACTCGACCGAATAGTAGCGGCTTCGGTCAATAATACCATCATAACGACCGGGAGAGCGGTGTGCTGACCCCATGCCCCTCCTATCCGCATTCTGCTTGGCGGATGACACGGCGGTCGGATGGTCCCGATGGGCCACTTGTGGCCTGTAGACCGAGTGTTTTTTTTTCCAGATCGACAAATCCTATAAATGTGTCTTGATTTTTCTTCAGTCTTGCTTCCATTATGAACCGCAACGCCAGATCTGCGTCTATGGTTTCTTTACCTTTCATAAAGCCTGACTGATAATCACCTAAAACATTCGCAGTTTTATTTTTCATTCTTCTGTATATTATCCTCGAGAGCAACTTGAATTCATGAACTGTTAGTTGATTGTGCAATAATTCTCGCGCTTGTCGTCTCTTGCAACCTTCGAAATTGTATGGATGATATTCCCCCCCCCCCCCCCCCCCCCTCAATGATTTTAGAAATTTTGCTGGTATGTTATCTATCCCTTCTACCTTATTCGATCTTAGGTCGTGCAAAGCTTTTTAAAATTCTGATTCTAGTGCTGAATCCCCTATCTATTCTATGGCGACTCCTGTTTTTTCTTCTATCACGTGTCAGCAAGTGTTCCCCCGCATAGAGGCCTTCAGTGTACTATTTCCATCTGTCCCCTCTCTCTCTGCATTTACCAATGGAATTCACATAGCACTCGTCATGTTACCGCCCTTGCTTTTAATTTCACCGAAGTTTCTTTGATCTTTCTATATGCTGACTCAGTCTTGCCGATCATAATTTCTTTCTTGATTTCTTCACATTTTTCATGTAGCCATTTCTCTTTATCTTCCCTGCACCTACTATATATTTCATTTCTAAGTGGCTTGTATTTCTAAATTTCTGTCTTCCTCTAAACATTTTTGTACATCCTTCTTTCATCGATCAATTGAAGTATTCTTTCTGTTACTAACTGTTTTTTCGCAGTTACCTTCTTTATATCTATGTTTTTCTTTCCAACTTCTTAAGATGCCCTGTTTAGAGTGTCCATTCCCCTTCAACTGAGCTGTCTGCTGGGCTATTCCTTATCGCAGCCTTAGAGAATTTCAAGCGTTTCTCTTCATTCCTTAGTACTTCTGTACCTCTCTTCTTGGCGAATTGATTCTTCCTGACTAATGTCTTAAAATTCAGCCTACTCTTCATCACTACTATATCGTTATCTGAATCTACATCTGCTCCTGGGGTACGCCTTACAATACAGTATCTGATTTCGGAATCTCTGACTGACCATGATGTATTCTGACTGAAATCTTCCCGAATCCCCTGGCCTTTTTCAAGTATACCGTCTCCTCTTGTGATTCTTGATCAGAGTATTCGCTATCACTAGCTGAAATTTATTACAGAACTCAGTTAGTCTTTCTCCTCTCTCATTCCTTGTTCGAAGCCCATATTCTCCCCTAACCATTTCTTCTACTCCTTCGCCCCACCCGCATTCCATTTCCCCATAATTATTAAATTTTCGTCTCCCTTTACGCACTGAATTACCCGTTCAATATCCTCGCGTACTTTCTCTGTCTCTTGATCTTCGACTTGCGCCATCGGCATGTATACCTGAACTATCGTTGTCGGTGCTGGTTTGCTGCCGATTCTGATGAGAACCACCCATACCACTGAACTGTTGACAGTAAATCACTCTCTGCCCTGCCTTCCTATTCACAACGAATCGTACTCCTGTTATACCATTTTCTGCTGCTGCTGAAATTACCCTATACTCACCTGACCAGTTAGTATTCGCTTCTTATTTCCTGATTTCCCAATAGAAATAATCTATTTTTCTTTATAGCATGCTGGCTCCTGTCATTTTTTCGTGTTATTCTTTGTTTTGCTTTAATTAGTACCAAATTGTAATCACTTCCGATTTCTGCTGCTCATACTCCTTTGACATCCTCGATTTCGCTTACATGTCTTCCGACCAACAATATGTCGTCAAACTGGTTCTCCTTCCCGCAGCATTCCTTTTATTTCTTTACTTGCTCAGCATTTACAAAAGAATCGTCAGACATATGATTAACTAAAATATTCTTATAGATTTATATTGAATTATAGTACTTTTTAACTGTGTTGTTATAATACTATACAATATAACAAATATTTGAGAGCCAACTATGGCTTAGTCAGAGAGTTTATGGATATCCTTCACTTCTCCCTCATAGTCACGCACTTCATACACAAGTAATTGTCACTTCAAACACAATAAATAGCCCGCTAATTGGATTGATTCAGGACTGTGCAATAGGCCTCATTTGTTCGTCAGTTGCTTACATCTACCAACACACGTTCAGAGTTGTCCATAATTTCATCGGGAGGTTGAAAAATGTTCAAATAGCTCCAAGCACTATGGAAATTAACATCTGAGGTCATCAGTACCCTAGACGTAGAACTACTTAAACCTAACTAACCTAAGGACATCACACACATCAATGCCCGAGGCAGGATTCGAACCTGCGACCGTAGCAGTAGCGTGGTTCCGGACTGAACTGCCTAGAACCGCTCGGCCACAGCGGCCAGCTCGAGAGGTTGAATTCACCGATGTTCTTGGTGGGGTCGAGCATCAGATTTCGGTTCAGATGTCTACTTACAATCCATAATTCTTTCCAAGCTGTCTTTGAGGGTAAGTCTTGCAGTTTTTTGCCGCTTTTCCTTGAAGCAGACGTAGACTTAAGTCTGTCTGGGGGGGGAGGGGGGGGGGAGTCTTGGTGTATAGAGAGTTCTGCGTTGTCTAGGATTTTTCTGTATGCTCTTTTGGCTAACTGTGATCACCAAAATTCAGTGGTTTCTGTGTTTGCAAAGACGGAGAGATGGGGAGCCAAGCACGTGCGGTAGCCGTAAGTGTTCCATAGATTATCCGCGTTGTGTCCTTCAGTTCTACGCGTGCTCTTCTCGTCCTGATCGGTGAACTGTATTGAGCCATGCTGTAGACAAGCGCTAGTGCTGAAGACCTCATTGTGCTCGTTCCATAACTTCCAGCCAGTTTCGACAGGATAGCGCTGTTTTATATCTGCCAGATGTGAGTTACAGGTTAGAGTGTGCTCTCATTTAATTCCAAAATTTTTAGGCTTATGCTCATGCCTGATGCGTTGACGATTCATACAGTTGTGGTTTTCTATTTCTGTCTCTGGTGTTAATGTGTATTATGGTGATGGTTGTTTTTTTTAGGTTTTGGATGTAGCTAGAAGTTGGTGTAGAAGATGTTCAGTGCTTCTACGGCTGCATACAGTATTTTGTCGAGGTGTTTAAAATTTATACTTTGACACGCGATGGCCAAGTCGTCCGCGTACGCAAATTTACACGAATTGACGTCTGGCATGTCAGCAAAGTATAGGTTGGAAACAATGGGTGCTAGTACAGAACACTGCCGTAGGCCGTTACTCAAAACCTCACTCTTGCTATTCGTGCCAGGAAGCGAAACCTTAATTTTCCTGTGTGTTAACATGTTGTTAAGTAACCTATAAATCTGCTCACATTTGATAATTTTGTCAGCTTAGGCAGTAGCCCCTCAATTCATACTTTATCATTTCGCAGCCCTGTTTTCATGTCGTTTTGGATGCCTTTCTCAGTATAGAATATGAGAGATAACACATGATAGCAACAGTTTGTATCTGCTCGAGAAACTTCTTGGTACGTGGGAAGGCTGGCTTCGGTGTGTAGAGTTACTGTAGTCAATAATATTTTTTTGTAATTTGTTTTAGGAGGAACATAGCAAGGATATTGGTCTGAAGGTCTTTGTGTTATCTTTAGTCTGCCCGTGTTTCAGCAGCGCGACGGCTTTTGCTTCTTTCCAAATCTTACGGAATGCGCACGGTCTGATGCATTCATTGCAGAATTTGGCCAATCACCTTACTCCTGAAATTCCAAATTCAAGAATTCTAGTTGGAGCTCTTCAGGTTCGGCTGCTTTTTTTTTTTTATTCCTAATTGTTTCCTCTATGCGGCAACATTGTACTGAAGATCTCAAAGTAATTTTCATTTGCAAATGTTACCAGTCTTACAGCACTATCATCAGATGAGTAGGATGTACGGTCCACTCACATATCTATTAACAGATTTATCACCAGCTTTTGCATTTGCATGTTACCATCATAAAAACCAAGAAACGTGTTCATCCAAAAATTTGAGAAGAACATGTATCACGCAATTAATTTAAGAACTATAACTGTAACAACCTCTCACACCTTCGACAACGTCATAATTTACACAATATAAAATCGAGCGGTGCACTCACTATTACCAGTATTTAATTTAGCATTGCGACCGTGAATACAGCTGTCTGTGTGAGCCAGTAACTGTGGGGAATGTAGTTTCTTTTAGCCGTTTCCATGTACATTCTGGAAGTCAGTCCTATTTTTCTTTTTTTTCCCATTAGTGAAGGGTCTTTCCATATCTGTCCTCCCTTAATCAACTTCCAGTAGTTTTCGACTTCTGTTTACGAGCCGTGGCGGATTTCTTTTTAAATGCATCCTCATTATATCAAAAACTGCTCGTTTTTCGCCTTGCAGCGTCTTACTATGGCCAGCGTTCCGTCAAGTACACTTAAAATGTGACGACTGCAATCCATTCCGGATTTAATTTTCGTTCCTGCTCACCTTTTTCCTTTATTAATTCAACAATAGCGAGTTTTAAATGGAAAAATCGTTCCAGCTCTGTCTCTTGACTTAACTAATGTACGAGGATATGCAGTCAGAAACACTCTGTAAAACTTCTGAGGGTGTTGCAGGAGAAACTGTGCTGATATGTAACTGGTCAGAAAAAAATTCGATTTGATGATCCGTTTCCCACTTATTTAGCGTTGTAGTTAGTCAATCAGGTCGTCGGGCATGGGAATTGAAGCTTTTGCAGGCGCTAAAATGCGGTAATTGGCAGAGATGTGTGGGTCCGAGAGTTATGACTTGTCCAGATGCTCGGTACCTGTTAAAATGTGCCTTTTTCAGAAGTGGTACATTTAAGCTAGAAAGCCACCTTTGGCGACACCGTTGAATCGAAAATGGCGTAATGTATCGAATTTTTCTTTCTTAACAGTTTTTCTTTTCAGCACAGCCTAGCCTGCAACACCCTTACAAGCTTTTTAGACTGTTCTGACTGTGCTGTACAAAGTCTTCACGTTCTTCGTTCAGTCACATCGAAAAGCGTTGCAACTGCCAGTCGAATAATGCGTGTCACTTCAGAAAATTTACTATTCGTTCCACCAATGTTATTACGTGCTCCAAGCCTGAAAATTTAGCACAAAGCGCTTCCTGATGTTCAGAACAAAGAACCCCGCTTATCGATCATTATAATTTGTTGATATCTCATCGTCAACTAAGTCTTTAAATTCGTTCTGCATGGTGTTGTAATTTCGCTCCATAGCAAATTTACGATTCCTGTTGATTATGCTACTGTATATCACGTAACTGATATTGAGAATTCTTATCCTCCTCTTCTATCATTGCTATTCATTTTTAAAGCCTTGTGACGGTATATCGCTAGTATGCCTCTATTTGTGCAAACAGCCCCTAGACACTGTGAACAAGAAGCAAAGGGTAAAAAGCGCTAACGTCACGATTCTGCCAGAACGAAGAGAATCGTGCCTTCCGAAAAATGCCGCACCGCAGTGCTAAATGAAATATCGCTCTGTATCGAGTACTTCCGGGAAGAAGCGAGCAAAGCCGAGACAGACCGAGCCTCGGTGCACAAGTGGCCCGTACATTGTGTTCCGGTGCAGTTTGGCACGCTGCGACTGATCCTGCACTGCTGGGACAGCGTAACAAACCGCGATACAGACTGTTACCACATAAACTGTATATTGCGGGCTTTCAAAAAATAAAGATGAATTGAGGTGCGGTGGCCCTCAACTACGTATCCTCCGACTCAGAGTTGACATATTGAAAATTTTGGCTGGTTTCGTTGTCTAGGGGCTGGGATACGTAGTTGCCGCATTACAGGCCATATACTGCTGAGTCTACAGTATACAATATGACTATACACGTGAATCGAATGGCCGAAGGTTTCAATCATTCGGCAATTGCGAATTGTGAAAGTAACAAAAATTTATAATAGAAAGTCTGCAATTAAATAAACTCTGCAGGTACTGTATTAACGATGAATACGATAGTAGAAGTACTTTTGAGAATGCGGTATATTTCTGTAAAACACTTATTGGTGTTGATGGTCCAGCAGTTAAATAAAATATAAGTTGAAAACAGGGAAACGACAGATTCCTACATCAAGTAATTAGTTATGAACAACAACAACATAGCTCGCGATGTATTCACTTCTGAACGCCTACTACGTCTTCACTGCAGAAGCCACGGAAATCACACAAGAGCACTCCAAAATATTTTTATCCTCCGCGACCACGCGCTAACTGCTCCGCTGTCCGAGTCTTTCCGGCAACAGTGCGTCCGTCGCGGCGTCGCGCCCAGCTCTCCTCGTGTTCTGTCCGACTGTCCCTCACGCCGCACTGTTCCAAACTGCCTCGTGTCCTCTCCGGAAACGATGCTCCTCCCCAACCTCCATACGTCTCTCTTAGTAACGAGCTCTGTGATTGGCTAGAGCGCTCCCTCATGTCTGCAAACCAACGCACACTCACAAATATTTTAAAACACATTCGAAATACTGGATTTACATTTAAATAACTTGAAATTAATAAATATTCTATGGCTGGGCCATAAACACGCTCTAACAGATATTAGTAAATAAATAAACTACAGTAAAACTTCGTTAACACGAATCCGAAGGGACCGAAAAATCAGGAGTTCGTGTTAAAAAAATTCGTGTTAAGTGAAAAACACAGATTTTAATAAGTATACATGTACAGCAGTACACTAATGTGTGATGCACTGCACTATCAATCACGTTATTGTAAACTTATAACACTATAATGTGATTGTAAAATTACAAGTACTCACAAATTATGTACGTTACTTTCTTTGAAAAAATCCGGTCATGGTTCGCTGACGTTCATGGGAACGATCAAATTTTGTAATTTCACAACCAATTGTAATGATGGCGTCCGTAAACCCAGCAGTGACGTCGGATGTTGAAGCGAACCGTTCTAAACAGTCCAAGGCTGTAAACATCTCCTGACGGGTAGGTGGAATGGTATCTGTATTCTCTTTGTGGTGTCACCGCCAGACACCACACTTGCTAGGTGGTAGCTTTAAATCGGCCGCGGTCCACTAGTACATGTCGGACCCGCGTGTCGCCACTGTCAGGGATCGCAGACCGAGCGCCACCACAAGGCAGGTCTCGAGATACGGACTAGCACTCGCCCCAGTTGTACGGACGACTTTGCTAGCGACTACACGGACGAAGCATAGCTCATTAGCCGAGCCAATAGTTAGAATAGCCTTCAGCTAAGTCAATGGCTACGACCTAGCAAGGCGCCATTAGTAACATTGCATGTATCTAAAGAGTCTCACTTGTATCGCCACAATCTCCAGATGTACCAAAAGGATGGATTAAAGTTAAGTATTCCAGAAGCTACGTACTTTTCTTTATAGCATTCATTACGCATCCTGTTTCAGACCTCACGCACCCTGTTTTAGCTTAGCACGTGCCTTTCAGCTTCCTCTCATTGTGTCTAGGCTGTCTTGTCTAGACACAACACTCTTCCTCTTCACTTTCTTCTGATGGCCTTCTTGCACCTCGTTCACAGCTTTTGGCACATCCGATTCCACAGAAGCACATACGGCGACATCGTCGTCTACACTAATTAATTCTTCGAAACTAATCCCAGGGTTCGCAACGTCCTGCAGAACTGTCCATTCATTAGGTGAAGTGGCATCTTCTAACTCGTGGACATCTTCAGTGTTGCTATGTCTCCAAGCTCTGTTAAAGTACTTCCCTATGTGATGTGGCGATACTGAGTTCCGGGTTGCTGCGATGGCTTTCATTGTGTCAAGCAGATTCCAATTTGGGGTTGCACTATTGTTTTCAGCAGCACGAATTGCAAGTCCCTTACGATAAGCTCTATTTATGAGAGAGATTATGCCTTGGTCCAAAGGCGGAAGGCGGCTTGTGGCGTTTGGTGAAAAAGACTTAACCTTAATGTTGGGTAGGTTCAAATCCTGAACTTTATGGGCGGTACATCTGTCCAATGAGCAACCATTCGACTGTTGAAACGAAGAAGCCACTTGCGAAATGATGGGCCATCAATCCAACCTTTCTTGTGGTGAGAGTAGATGCAAGGTAAAGTGTCCATATTTATTTTTTTAAAACAACGTGGTTTCTCGGATTTACCGATAACCCAGGGACGAAACTTCTCACTGCCGTCAGCATTACAGCACAGTACAACAGTCACACGTTGTTTGCTTCGTGCTCCACGGTGTCTCCTATCACCTTTTATCCCCAGGGTGTGATTTGGAGAAAGATTGTAGAAAAATCCAGTTTCATCCAAGTTAAACACGTCACACGAGGCATACTTTTCCCTCACTCGGTTGAATTCATGCAACCAGCTGTTCTCACTTTCTTCATCAACTTTATTTGCTTCACCACAAATTTGTACAGATGAAACTGAATGTCTCTTTTGGAACCGATACAACCAACCAGCAGAACAACGGAAGTCTTCGATGTCCATATCTTAAGCAATATCATTTGCTTTTGACTGAATCACAGGGCCAGTTAATGGTATGTTAGGTGCACGCATATGATTGAACCATTCTAGCAGTAACGTCTCGATGTCTTCATACTTGGCGGTACGAAGTCGTTTGGATTTGTTTCCAGAACCTGATGCCACAACATTAATAATTTTTTCTCGATTCTTAATAATCGTAGATAAAGTACATTTACGTATTCCAAACTGCTCTGCAATTGCTGTTTTCTTGGTACTAAGGTCCACTTCATATAGAATCTTAAGCTTTAACTGCACATTTAGAGCTGTCTGTTTCCTCTTTGCCATTTTCGCGTGCTACGGTACCGGTTATAACTATAGTTTTTATTCAGTATTCCAACTCGATACCGATAAGACTAACAGAATACCTGTCAAATTTCGCACTGAGTACATTCCTAAATGCTGCTGCACACATTATTGAATGTCTTACAATGTACAGTATACGCTGATTGTTGAGGTGATAATCGCGGCTACCGACCTACAATACGTTAAAAACGAGTCAACAAGAAGTATAATTAGCTTTGTAGCTACATTTCCTACATTCATTTCGGAAAAAAAATTACGCTTTAGAATACTCTAAGGTCGGAAGTTTGTGTTACAGTGAAATTTAATTACGCTAGGAACTGAAACAGAGTTCGTAATTCACCTTGACCGAAATTCGTGTTAACCGATAAAGCATACCATAAGAACTGATGTATTCCTGGTGGGACCAATAATTTTTTCGCGTTAACCGCGGGTTCGTCTTATGCGAGTTCGCGCTAACGAGGTTATACTGTAGTTAGATAAACGTGTATAAAAGCTATAGAACAGAAGATAGCCAGTAGCCTAATGTCTCTGTGCTTTCTAAAACACAGTAAATATTTAACCAATTTCTTCATGAATAGTGTGGTGTCACCGCCAGACACCACACTTGCTAGGTGGTAGCTTTAAATCGGCCGCGGTCCATTAGTACATGTCGGACCCGCGTGTCGCCACTGTCAGGGATCGCAGACCGAGCGCCACCACAAGGCACGTGCGTCTCGCGGGCCCCGAGGAATCGCGTCATGACGTCATCAGTAAGGCTGAAAGCGTGACAGCGCTGCCTGGTGACTAGACCTGTAAACAACTCTGTTGACGTAAGTGACGTCACACGTTGGCCACAGCGTTTGTACAGACTTGCCATCAGCTATTGTTTTGGAACGTCAAATCAATCCAGATTGTTTGAATGAGTTTCCATTAACAGAATTAAATGTAGAAAGAAGGTTTGAATGCGAATAATCTGGATTATGGTGACATAATAATCCGCAGCGTAGTCAAAGTTACACATTAGAGTCTTAAGTGATTGATTGAAGCCAACTGATAACAAATTATTGGTCGAAAGGCAGAGTGATTTATAGCATAACACATATTACGCATTGAGGACAATGTGTATAAATGTTTTTAACGCATTAACTGCAGCTTACCAATGTAGGCTAACTACCACTGAAACGTTTGCAGCACGAATTTGTCTTTGAACCCATACCAGCAGTAGCAAGTGCGGAAAAACGAATCAAATATGGTAAAGAATACGTAGTGGAACGCCCATTGCATTTTTCCAGTTTGTGTACGATATCTGTAAATAATATGCATCAAAACACGTCGGATGATTGTTCATTTTCTAATATATGTTTTTTGGGGATGACCCAATAGTTTTATTTTTTTATTATGAGAAATGAATTAAATGTGGGAAAGTGCATTTAAATACGCCGCAAACAAATATTAGGCAAAGCCACACGTCTGTCTGTTATCACAACCGTTATTTCTCATCCGCTGTGTTCCACAACTGTCGACGAAATTATCGCTTTTCAACCTAATGTAGACCTCAGACTATGCTACAAATAAAGTTATTACTCCAGCCAAGGTTTCTAGGAAAAAAGGGGGAAGGGGCCGAAATCCAGTATAGTGCTCTAGCCCAGATATGTGCTCTTGCCCAGTGTGTGTTACCGATATGCTTAAATTTTGATCGCTGTTTTTCTATAAACAAATAGCTATATGCCAATCACATCTCCCTGTATGTAGTTTATGTGATCTTAAGATAAAAAGAGCTCAATGAGGGAATATTAATAGATCCAAGCAGTAAGCCTACTGACATCTCCAAATTGTAAGACTGCTGTAGATGCAAGTCACTGATTGTCAGAGTGTATCAGTGGGACAAAACATTTGAAGTAAATCACAAAGCTTAGGTTAGTTCAACTATTACTTCTTAATGTAGTAGGCAGTCATAATTTTCTTCCGTATTTTGATCTACATACATACTACACAAGCAACCAAATGGTACCTGGTGGAGGGTACCTTGTACCACTACAAATCATTTTCTTTCCTGTTCCACTCGCAAACAGAGAGAGGGAAGAAAGGCTATCTACCATCCGAGCCCAGATTTCTCATGCCTTCTAAATTTCCTCAATAGTGTTGTACAAAAAGAACATTATTTTCCCTCCGGGGATTCTCACATGTGTTTGCCAAGCATCTTCATTATACTCACACATAGTTTGAAACTACTGGTAACCTATATAGCATCCAGACTCTGAGTTGCTTCAATGTGTTGCTTAAATCTGACCTGGATCTCAAACATTGGTGCAGTACTCATGAATGTGTCATAATTGTTCTATACGGGTGGTGTAAGTGATCTTCCCCTCATTTCCAGCCACAAACTATATTCATCTTCCCAGAGGAAGGAAGTAACAACCCTGAAAGCTAGAAAGGTTTTTTTTTTTTAAGTGCTGTTTTTCTCTCATACTTTGTACAAGTCATTTCATAATTTTACAATGAGTACTGTCAGCTGTACATATAATGGTAACATTAAAATCCTATTAATTTGAACCTTAGTGTTAACATTAACTAGCAATTGCATTCGTGAGTCGAAACATTATGTTTAATTATAATTATAGAAGGAGAAGCTAATAAAATATTTTTTTTTACTTTGTATTTTTTTTATTACCTTAGGATTTTCAGTTTTCTGCTTGATGTCTAGCAGCAACCTGTTAAAGACTTTCAATCAGAATGCGATATTCCATTCTGAATCGTAGGCAGGGATGTATAGTCTACATGGACATTGTTTTTACTTCCAATATTTTGCAAGTTCATTTCACTGATCAGAGTAAAATTACCCCTATTATGAACAACAAATACTATTAGGGAGTAAATATGTTGACATGCAAGTGAAAGACTCCGAAGGGCCCTGAAAAGACTTCCGTAAGAAGCTGCGCTATCAATTTTACACAATAATTTTACTCACATGGATAAAAAGTTTTGTTAACTTGCCACATCAGATTTGAATAAAATCGCAAGCTTTTCATAGCAGCCTCCATCACCGTCACCAGTAATGGTACTGGTGTGGTGTACTGCAGCAGCACATTAAAAGTGAAGCTTCCTGGCAGATTAAAACTGTGTGCCAGACCGAGACTTGAACTCGGGACCTTTGCCTTTCACGAGCAAGTGCTCTACCATCTGAGCTACCGAAGAACGGCTCACACTCGGTACTCACAGCTTTACTTCTGCCAGTATCTCGTCTCCTACCTTCCAAACTTTACAGAAGCTCTCCTGCGAACCTTGCAGAACTAGCACTCCTGAAAGAAAGGATATAGCGGAGACATGGCTTAGCCACAGCCTGGGGGATGTTTCTCATTCTGGAAACATTAAAAGTGTTTCAATTGAACTGATTCTGCATTATTTCTCTTGCTCATGTCCTTGACATTAATGCTACCAAGTTGTGTTCTTGTACAGTAATTAGTTTCCATGTTATAACATGTTAAATATAGAAAGTTTAACTGTAACCAAGCAGTAGTTTTCTTTGATGACAATATCAGTTCCAGTGCACAACTGAATTTCAAAATCTGTCTTGTGGGGTGAAAATCCATTACTGCTGCTATCTTGTGCTGACAATGAGATGACTTTCATAGAAATACTAAATTATTTCATTTGTAATACAGTTTCATAGTTTTTGTAGTTGCTCATGACCTTTACACTTGCATGCAATAGATGTAGCATCAGCATACAGAACTATCCTTGAATTTGGGGAGCAGTATTTTGTCATTTACATAAATCGACAAAAGAAAGTATCCCAGTACTAAGTCCTGGGTACCCTGTATTACATATCAGTAATTTTAGATCAGTGTATGCCACTCGCCATTCTTAAGAGTGAAAACTTATTTGTGTTAGATAAGGTTTTATTAAACTGTGAACAATTATCAGCATTATTACCCAGCCGTTTTCCCAGAGTATTTACTATCTCTCTCTACAAGCAATTGATAGAGATTAGCTTTCCCATCTATAGCTTATCGCAGAAAGTTCAGTAACACCTTCAACATGTAAGGAATTGAGCACCAACTATTGGCACTTTTGCAACATCACCATAAGGTTTGATATCCCTACTGAAAGACGAGCAGAAATTTTTTGTTAATTGGTGCATAATAAGGTTCTTTTTTGGTATACCAGTGCTCAGTAATAACTGAAACATCTGGTTTATTAAAACATGCTATTATGTCCAAATCATTGTGCTTATTTCCTAGGCTCGTAAAGTTTTGGAGGATGATCTTTGTTCGCAGGTTGCATAGTCACCACATGTTTTTTTTTTTCTTTTTTTTGTTTGTAACCATAAATATCCTCATTAAGTAAATCAGATGTACTTGTCAAACTGGGAAGAGGACACAAAAAGGTCACACATGTACAAAATAATAATAAAAGGAAAGATTCAAAACGAGTTTCTTACAGCAAAATGTAAAACTTAATTGTTTTTGGATATATTACTTAGTTATATCCTTCATTCAAAAACTTAAGAAGGCTGTTAGTTTAGTGTCTTCAAGGCATAATGCTGTTTCACTGAGCATCGCAACAATCAAGCCTGAGATAGTAGTGTACTATGATACTACCTATGAAGAAATTGATGCACTGGATGTGAAGTGCACTGTTTAGTCTACCCAGCAGGTGTTCCAGAAGATGGCCCTGCACTATTCTATAGCATCATGAATATTTGTGTGGTATATACATTAGTGATATATTCATCACTGACAGAAAATTTAATAATCACATTTTTCCTTCAAGTTTCTGGAATGGCAGTTGAGATCATATCTGAAGAGACAGCTATCAACCCACACTTTCAGCATAAAGTAGGACTACAATTATCAGAATTCTGAAATGTGGATCTAGTAAACCTAGAGTTGCTCTAGGAAAATAAGTAAGATGTGACATGTGTCCCATATCAAAGATGAGAAAATGAAAGGTTGCTGTATTAGTTATAGCACACAAATATGCAGTGTCTAAGAAGTGTGAAATGACTGTGTTCAAAGCTATGTAGACTTCTTTAATTCCTGGTTTAAGTAACTCACATTATTTCATTGCTGTTTTTCCTGCTGCCATCCATTAATACCAGAATGTCAACAACTACTTTGTTACTTTAAAATCTTCAACATGTTCACTGTGGCTGACACAAAGGTCAATAAGAGCTACTAGCCACGAGCTTTTAAGTGTCAGCTGCAGTGAATGTGCAAAACAAGAAAATTTTTGCAATTTAATTTAAAGTCCTATTCAGCTTCCTTTTTCAGGCGTGTTTATTTTTAAATACTAAAACTAATGAGAGTTTCATTACAAGACCCCTAATTTTGAAATCTGGATGACATCATCCCAGCACTGCAACAAAATATGCACCATACACAACAGGTTCAATGCAATCTCTCCTCTCCACAAATTTGCACCTCAGATGTGTTATATGTCATATATATGTTATACATCATATAATACTACAGTTAATTTTCCATATATCTGAGCAAAACGAGTTATTGTGTGTCCATGTTTATCTCATCTAGGCATTGCATCTTTCCCTTAACTTCAGTGTGCTTTACAATAAAATTTGTGTGAAAAGTTTTCTGTGTAAATTACCTATTCTACAGCTAATGCTTGTGTAACCCAGTGTGCCATTCAGGTGGGTTTACTGGTGTGTCAATATAATTGTCAGGTTTGGTTTGAAAGGGGTTCTTGAAATATATTCCCACATAAATTTTTATCTATTCTCGGTTGCAAAATATATTACACACTGTCAGTGCCATTTCAATGCAAAGATTTTAAATCATGCTGGGGAATATACCAATAATACAGTTGCAGCATACCTCAGAAATTTAATTTTAGTTGTTTCAACCAATGACAATTACGGACCAAGTCTTGCACTGCCCTGTTTTGTGTATTAACCCGTTGGCTGGCATGAAGGTGCCGGTGGTCACAGCAGATTGCTCTGCTGGGGCCAGCACTGATCTCATGGTAACAACCAGGTATCAGCAATTTTACACTTTAATCTTAACGAGGAAAAATATTTACTTATATTTGATATCCCTTACCATTTCAAGACAATTTTTCGGTTTGCGGTATTTTTATTTAAATGCCTACAAAGTTATTCATGAATTCAGTTTTACATACATATTTAACATAGTATATTTAACTGTGTAAAGGATAATTCCTGAAACAGTAATTAGCATTCTAGCTGTAGCTTTTTAGCCAAGGCTGTACAGATGCATATACTTCACACTAGTTCCTAAACGACTGCTTAACACATTGACTACCATGCCGCTGACAGCAGAGCAGCACACTTAATGCTGTATTCCAGACCTAATCATGTCAGGGCCAAGAAATGCAGAAGATAATCTCTCAGGGAGTACTATAATCTAATAATGTAAAATTATAACTACAAAGGCCATTTCCAATTATGTCTACCAAGCAAATTATGCTTTGAGTCAGTGATTTCTTTTGCCATAACTGAATAGTGAAAACGCATGCCAGAGGATGGTGAATATTTATACTTTGCCTGTGAGAAGCAGCTATGCACATAGTCCAATTTAGGTTGAAATTATCACCTGGGTATTTTAATTAAATTTGGTCTACTATAAGCAACATGATAAAGGAATCAAAAGAAAGACACACGCAGAATTAATTTCTTTATTAACAATGCTCGGATTTCCACATCACCATAGAGGTACCAAGCTGGATGCGTTACTCGTTTTTTTTACATGGCGAGTTTCCCCAGTAGGCCTATAAACCATGAAACAGACAAAAAAAGCTACTTCTCGTTGTCTTCTCTTCCTTGGACTTTCACTTCAGAAACTCTGAAACATCCATTACAAAAACGCATTACACCACTCACAAACCTGGATTCAGTCACTGCAATGCATATCTATTTTACTGTCAAAAATACTGACTATGATCAATGATTAATTGTGAACAATCAAAAGTTTTCAAATGTGCAGGTTACTGTTAGAATACAGTTACTACACAATTTTTGATCAGGAAAAAGTTACGATGATTGCAAATTAAATATCGAAGCCATTTGTTATGAGAATACGCCGTTACCACAAATAATCCACATAGATGCATCGAAAGAAACTTTACTGAGTAACATAATGCATCAGAATACTATAGGCACAAAGAATGAAATTTCTGTAGATTTACCATACATTTTACTTTTCTTACGCATGATAAGATTACTAACGGAAGTTACTTACCGTCCATTGTCTGGAATATAAACTATCCTTTCTCGTCTGCAAACACGTGCTTTTGCAGCAAGTATTATCAATTTTTTTCCTAGACTGAAAAGCTTTAACGCACACAAATCCCGCCATCATACACAAATCCACAAGGCATCAGCATGCCATGTTCAAAGAATATCCGCGTTTCGAAAACTACCAGCGATATTGGCTTGCATGAAAGACGACGTCATGCCATGATATGACGTCATGATTCCTCGGGGCCCGCGAGACGCTTCTCCACAAGGCAGGTCAGGAGAGACTGACGGGCACTCGCCCCAGTTGTACGGACGACTTTGCTAGCGACTACACTGACGAAGCCTCGCTCATTTGCAGAGCAGATAGTTAGAATAGCCTTCAGCTAAGTCAATGGCTACGACCTAGCAAGGCGCCATTAGTAACATTGCATGTATCTAAAGAGTCTCACTTGTATCGCCACAATCTCCAGATGTACCAAAAAGGATGGATTAAAGTTAAGTATTCCAGAAGCTACGTACTTTTCTTTATAGCATTCATTACGTATCCTGTTTCAGACCTCACGCCATCCTGCTTTAACTTAGCGCGTGCCTTTCGGCTTCCTCTCATTGTGTCTAGGCTGTCTTGTCTAGACACAACAAATAGTATACATATCGAATATAAACAAAGACATAGACGAATAAATATATTTATAAGCATGCTGCTACCGTTCTTCTGTGTAACTGTGGAGTACTTATGGCCTGACGAGATCAATAGTAATCAGCCACTTTGACCTCCACTAACTCATGTACTATTCAAGTTACATGCCTGTAATTCATACCAATATAGATTTACACTAATCGCTTTCTAAAGACACACCGATCGACGAAATCGGATGAACGGTTTAGATTTTGGAAATTCGTTGCTGGGTGTTACTTGTATTATTTACTGTCTGATACTAAACTTTAAACTATTAAAGATACTGAAAAACTGATTACACCATCAGAATCGTAGTGCAAATAATAGTAATGTACATGTTTCTTTTTGAGGTATCATGATTCGTCTGGCTAATATTAATTTCTATACAAGCTGTGAAAAGTCTGCCATGATGGCTTCACAAAGTCCGCCATCTTTGTCACTCTCGGCATACAAGTGTCTTCCATCGACACGGAGTCACCAAGGAATTCCCAGCCACGTGCTCGCTGGACCACGCGCTGGCGCTACCCCTGTTGTTCAGCCGGCGTTCGGCACCACGTGGCTGCTGCCAGTCCGCGGACCGCCGAGAGGCCCCTGCGCCGCCACGCCAACTCCGAACTTGGGATATTTCCAGGGCGCCACAACTCGCCCCTTACCTCACAGTATGTTGGAGGTAAAAGTACGGAACGTACTCTGAACATGGGTCAGGACGTTTACACTCACTTGCACCAATAAGGGGTATGTAGATCCACTCACAATTGCTGCTGGGATTATTCGTGCTGCTCTTCTTTGTATTCATTTGATGTCCTCTCCGAAACCTATTTGATGTGGGTACCACACAAGTAAACAATATTCCAGAGAGGATCGTACAAGTGCTTTGTAAGCAACCTCCTACGTGGACTGATGGTATCTTCGTGGTATCCTACCAAATCTGCCACCTGCATTACCCACGAATGTGCCTATGTCATCATTTCATTTTATATTCCCATTTGTGTGAGTAGATTAACTTTAATAGTGACTCACTGTCTTTGTAGTCATAAGATATCACGACTTTTCTGTTCTGTGAAGAATAGAATTTTAATTTTCTAAAATTTTAATACAAATTGCCATCAATAGCACCACTTTACAATTTTATCAAGATGTTTTTCCGCCAACTTGCATAAAATCTCCATTGTGCTGTTTCCACAATGTGTTCTGTGACACAAAATTGGTTTGACTATGAACAAAGAGCGTTTAAAAGAGCGTACAAAGTTAAGTGATTGTGATCTAAATAACATTTTATTGTGACACAAGAAGGCTAATGACAATATGTCAATTGGCAGAACATTAAAACAATATTTTTGTAGCTTTTTCCGGCACTATTTCATCATAGATATCTAATCATATGCGAAAAGTCAAAGGTCACAACCCTCCACTTCGTTCAGCATCAGTCCCGAATTTTAGATTGGTCAGCTGAAAGTATGGTTGATTACGATTCATATTTCAGAGCATTAGTAGTAAAATGATGAAAGAATACGAGCGCCAGTCCTATGACGGACGGTTTGTTTTTGAACCAATGTTTTATAATCAGAACTACACTCCCGGAAATTGAAATAAGAACACCGTGAATTCATTGTCCCAGGAAGGGGAAACTTTATTGACACATTCCTGGAGTCAGATACATCACATGATCACACTGACAGAACCACAGGCACATAGACACAGGCAACAGAGCATGCACAATGTCGGCACTAGTACAGTGTATATCCACCTTTCGCAGCAATGCAGGCTGCTATTCTCCCATGGAGACGATCGTAGAGATGCTGGATGTAGTCCTGTGGGACGGCTTGCCATGCCATTTCCACCTGGCGCCTCAGTTGGACCAGCGTTCGTGCTGGACGTGCAGACCGCGTGAGACGACGCTTCATCTAGTCCCAAACATGCTCAATGGGGGACAGATCCGGAGATCTTGCTGGCCAGGGTAGTTGACTTACACCTTCTAGAGCACGTTGGGTGGCACGGGATACATGCGGACGTGCATTGTCCTGTTGGAACAGCAAGTTCCCTTGCCGGTCTAGGAATGGTAGAACGATGGGTTCGATGACGGTTTGGATGTACCGTGCACTATTCAGTGTCCCCTCGACGATCACCAGTGGTGTACGGCCAGTGTAGGAGATCGCTCCCCACACCATGATGCCGGGTGTTGGCCCTGTGTGCCTCGGTCGTATGCAGTCCTGATTGTGGCGCTCACCTGCACGGCGCCAAACACGCATACGACCATCATTGGCACCAAGGCAGAAGCGACTCTCATCGCTGAAGACGACACGTCTCCATTCGTCCCTCCATTCACGCCTGTCGCGACACCACTGGAGGCGGGCTGCACGATGTTGGGGCGTGAGCGGAAGACGGCCTAACGGTGTGCGGGACCGTAGCCCAGCTTCATGGAGACGGTTGCGAATGCTCCTCGCCGATACCCCAGGAGCAACAGTGTCCCTAATTTGCTGGGAAGTGGCGGTGCGGTCCCCTACGGCACTGCGTAGGATCCTACGGTCTTGGCGTGCATCCGTGCGTCGCTGCGGTCCGGTCCCAGGTCGACGGGCACGTGCACCTTCCGCCGATCACTGGCGACAACATTGATGTACTGTGGAGACCTCACGCCCCACGTGTTGAGCAATTCGGCGGTACGTCCACCCGGCCTCCCGCATGCCCACTATACGCCCTCGCTCAAAGTCCGTCAACTGCACATACGGTTCACGTCCACGCTGTCACGGCATGCTACGAGTGTTAAGACTGCGATGGAGCTCCGTATGCCACGGCAAACTGGCTGACACTGACGGCGGCGGTGCACAAATGCTGCGCAGCTAGCGCCATTCGACGGCCAACACCGCGGTTCCTGGTGTGTCCGCTGTGCCGTGAGTGTGATCATTGCTTGTACAGCCCTCTCGCAGTGTCCGGAGCAAGTATGGTGGGTCTGACACACCGGTGTCAATGTGTTCTTTTTTCCATTTCCAGGAGTGTATGTTCCCATAACAATTAGTAACACTCATTATGATGACGTCTGCTATTAGTCGAGCAGAGTCAAATTTTCTTCTTGGAGGATAATATAATTTAGTTAAGACTCAGTTTTGATTCATAGAATTTGAGTTACTAGATGTAGAGGGAATAGAATGACAAATGACTGAATAACTGCTGTATGTAATACGATAACATTGAACTTTTGTGACCTCACTGTAGCTCTTCCTATGACAAATGCTAACAAACAAATCTCCTCAGATATTTAAATATCATCAATAGCATTCCTTCATTGAAATAAGGGCTTCAGATAAACAAGAGGTTGGTTGGTTGGTTTTGGGGAAGGAGAACAGACAGCGAGGTCATCGGTCTCATCGGATTAGGGAAGGATGGGGAAGGAAGTCGGCCGTGCCCTTTGAAAGGAACCATCCCGGCATTTGCCTGGAGCGATTTAGGGAAATCACGGAAAACCTAAATCAGGATGGCCGGACGCGGGATTGAACCGTCGTCCTCCCGAATGCGAGTCCAGTGTCTAACCACTGCGCCACCTCGCTCGGTATAAACAAGAGAACTCTTCTACAACACTTGAATACTATAGCCAAGACATCGATACAAACATAGTAACCACAACAATCTAATTCAAAAATATAAACATAAACTTCTGAAAGTTGACAAATGAAAACATAAAATTCTGAAAGTTTCCAGACTATTTTCTTTTAAATAGTTGTTACAGCTATTAATTTCAAAACTTCATATATTTCGTTATGAAATTTTGTATTTACTAGTTTAATTACACCGAACAGGCCTTGGAAGGCCCAACGGCATAGACCTTCCGCTGTGTCATCCTCTGCTGATAGGCGACACTGGATGTGGATATGGGAGGTCATGGGGTCAGCACACCTCACTCCTGGCCGTCGTCACTCTTAGTGACTGCAGCCGCTACTTCTCAATCAAATAGCCCTTCCATTGGCCTCACAAGGGCTGAGTGCATGCCGCTTGCCAACAGCGCTCAGCAGACTCAGGGTAGTTTAATTACTTGAAATAATCTGAAATTTCAAACTGGGGCAGATACTACATGTATTTACTCGCAATGTTAATGACATTCGGTAATTACAGCTACATGACATTTGATACTTACAGCCACAGAAAGCATCTTGATACTTGGACTATAGGACATCAGGAATTATATCGTAATAATCACTGTAATACAGTTACATTGCCTAGGGAAATTATATTGTTCATGTTATGAAAAACATTGGCAAATCGTTTACACAGATACAAGTCTGCAGTGGTTTGGTATTACAGATTTCATTGCCGCAGATGCTCAGCTGCAACGAGGTTCCGCTCTTCCACAATATGATGGTTGGTTTTGTGATGTGAGCGTGGGGTTGATCTGCTATTCTGTTATTCTGCGCAACGGATTAATCTGAGATGTACCCTTTACCCTGTGGCTCCTGCAAGATGCAATTTCCACCCCCACACTACTACAAAAGTCAGACAGACACTCCTAACGTCCTAAAGAGAAATGCCTGAAAAACTTTCAGCAATAAATATCTTCTGGAGTCGTCCGCTGTGAGGAAATGACACAAAAATTCGCAAAATTTCTTACATAACTAGTGGGATACTCGGGTACTGGAGTAGTGTTAGTTAGTGTAAGAAAAACATGATACTAATGAAAATTATTATTTATTTTGCATAAATTCTGAGAAATCACAATGGCACTTTTAGTTATGAATTGAACAAGTTATTTCCTGGATCTTTCCGGAATGTGAAGTTATCTCTCAAGGATAGGATTCGCTAATGAAATTTGTATACAAAGTTTAAGATTGTTATTGACTTGGCAGAATGGCTGAGAGGCGCGCCTACTCCACTTGAATAATTATCCTTTAGAATGTTGCTAAATACGGTCAAGGCTGTCGCGTGTGAAATTCAGTGAAGTGTACTGTTGCGGAGGAAATATGGGGCTCGCAATAGCTGTAGCGCACAATACCGTAAGCTGTGATGACTGCTGTCTGCACCGCTCACTGGTGACAAATAAGATAACTCTCGTTCTATCTGGATTGACCTTCACCAATCAAACTCCCCCTACGCCTTGATGAAGTCGAGAATTCCTATTCGCCCCTAGTCTAACTATTGACGTGGTACATCGGTCAGATAACGAGTCCACCAAGATGCCACTGAAAAATTCGCTCGCAGCCGTTTAACTATAACTCTGTCCATTCACACCGCACAATAAGTGTGTCGGCCAACACAGTGAACAACGCTTAATCGCAAGGACTCAATATAGAGTCGCACTTCGATTCGCTCTCGACAGAGGTGCTCTCCCAGTGAAGTACTGAGGAGAGACTTGTTCCTCGCTCCAAGAGCGACAGCAGAACGGCTCCTCTCCACGTCAGACGTGAAGGGGTATATCTTTCAGTCTCTTCCATTACTCCTTCAGCTCAAGGCGTCAGAAATATCGTCTGCCAATCAGCATTGCTCTTTTAAAACGGGAGAATGACGTTTCGTTTAAGGTGACCAATCCGGAAATCTGTAGTATCGGCATTTGGCGTTAGCTGTCTCCCTGTGAAAATCTCTGAAACTGCGTGCTATGTGTAAAGAACGCATAGGTTGGATGGTTCCACACAAAGTAGCCGAATCTGCTTTTAAGCCAAACACAGGGTCGTTCCCCCTTTCACTCAGGCACACGCTGTCTGCTCCACGGGCGGCCGAAGTTGACTCATCCTCCGAAGGGACCGGCCTTCCGGTGTGTGGTCTGCCTCTTTCGATCTAAAAGTTCCCGTGACCGTCGTGTCTGGAATGTATGTGTGTACACCAGCCTCGAGTATTTCAACTCCAGTGTGCGCTTGTTATTTGCATATCATTTACATGAATTCATACAACATTGACTTTATCTTATCGAGTTCAGGTTCGAATGAAGCGTCTTGATGTGCGGAATATGATTGTGAGGGTGGAATATGTAAGCAATGAAGGTCAGGAGACAGCGACGTCTTACAGTGATGCTAATAATCCTGGTGTGGCTTGCTCGTTTCTTTTGGTTTCTGTGCGATCAAAACGCCTTTTACCGTCTTCCCTACCATCCGACTAGAAGAACCTCACCTGATTATCTGCTGCTCTACGGACTGTGATGACATTGGTGGTCCACATGGACAGGGACAGCACGACCAAAACTACCGAATTAACATTGACAAACTCTTGAGGCTGGTTTCTCGCAACGGAAACCTATTATTTGCATCTTAAACACAGTCGGATTTTCTATGAGCGTTCTACCGCGAATAACTTGATAGGAACTGAGGGTATCTCTGCTTGGTGGTGAAAACGATCACATGAAGCGCAGAATGGCGAATACCACGATACGAGTGCTGATCGCGAAATAAAGCCAGCTATGTATTGACATGAACTGAACCTACCAAGTGTTGCAACGAACTGAGCCTGAGAGGGCGATTCTCAGAAGTTTTGTAAACTCGGATCCTCTCACACTGTATGCTTCCTCGAAGAACAAAAGGTCCCTTCTGCCAAAATGCTGACAGCCGCTTAGACTTTCAGCCGAGGGACAATTCGGCCCGACCACGCACACACAGGTTGGCTTTCCTGGGGTGCCGCCAGACACCTGGCCTTCGGAGAAGCTGGTGTCCCTGCGCGCAGCCGTCGTCTTGGCGTATTTCTTTGAAACCAGTGGCCGCTGGATCCCGTTGGATCTTATGCAGTTCTACGCCATTTTGAGGAATTTATGAATTAACTGATAAGTGAATCCAGAAATTTATCTGTTCCCACCATTTGATAGTCCTGTACAAAATTATTTTCAAAGCGCAACCAAGAGAAGCACAACTTACTTTTAATAAAGTGGTGTGCATCTCTGTGCCTGTTACCACTGAATTCGTAATTGTATAAGCAGCCCGAATTGTGATTGGAACAGTAGTTTTAATTTTATTTTTCTCCCTTTTGTGGTATTGGTTCAGGGCCGGATCTCTGTAGTGACTTAGGCATGTGCTTTACACGCACTTGGAAAGTCTCTGTATTATACTGGCACTGCTGATTGTTACTACTTGGCAGGCCTCTCCCTCTAAAACATGTCTGAACTTCATAATCAATAATGAATCCACTATAGCCCTAGTATCCTGTACTGTAACGCACAACAAGACCTTTCTGCTCTCGTGTGTGCTGTGACAGATCCATAGCTTTGGTGCTTACCTCTCGTAGTTCCAACACCACTTCTTTCGACGGACCGTTACTAACCGATTACAAATATTTGATACGATACTATTTCCATGACATTGCCAGACTATCTACACCATAGTTTTATAAATAGTTTTCATTTATAGTAAAAAACTGATGTTTTAACATACACACATTTCATATTTGTTTCAAAATGTTAAAATGATTACATTTTAATTATTAAAAACCAAAAATTGTGTAATTGCATGTGTGAAAGGAAAAACCGAAAATATTTCAGTTGTGATACCTTATAATGTCACAAGTCTTTTTATTACTATTTTGTGCCAAGTCACTTATACGCAGCAAGAACCATGAACAGCAAGGATTTTAACATACTTCTCTGGGATATGTCAGTAGTTATGAGGATTGCCCAGAAAGTAATGCACCGCATTTCTTTTCTCAGCCGAAAACAATGCTACGAATGCGAAACGTTACGTATGTATTGTTTGTAGTCTCCTGAGCGAGCGCGCCAAGTTTCCTCCACTTCCGACAGATAGCGAAGCTGCAGGACAGTTTCAAAATGGCGCCTGTAGGTGATGCGCTTTACAAGCAACGTGCCGACATTGAATTTCCCACTGCAGGGAAAGAAACTGTGGGGAACGTTCACAAACGCTTGTCCATAGTCTGTGGAACATCTGCTGTCGACAGAAGTACAGTTAGTAGTTGCTGGTCACGGGGTGAGGTCATCAGAAGGCGGTTCGGTGGAGCTCCACGATTTACAGCGGTCGGGGAGACCATCCACAGCTGTCACACCTGACATGTTGCAACGAACTGATGTGTTCATTCGCGAGGACAGGCGCACTACGACTCGGCAGTTGGCGCTGCATCTATCAGTCAGCAAATGAGGTGTGGATGCTATTATCCGCTCTCTTGGATAGTCAAAAGTGTGTGCAAGATGGGACCTGCGGTGTTTAATGGTGGATGACAAATCACACAGAAAAAAACATTTGTCTTGATTTGTTGCCACGTTTTGAACCTGAGGGTAAGGCATTCTTGTCCCAGATTGTGACAGGTGATGAATCCTGGGTTTACCATTTTGAGTGCGAAACACAACGACAGTTGATGGAATGGCGCATTTCCCGCTCCCCACAGAAGAAACCATTCAAAGCAACTACTTCCGCCGGCAAGGTCGTGATCACCGTGTTCTGGGAGTGCGAAGGTGTGAGTCTCATTGATGTGAAGCCAACAGGCGGTACCATTAGCTCAGAAGTATATGTCAACACTTTAACAAAACTCAAAACGCACTTACGGTGACTTTGGCGCCACAGCAACCCAGATGTTTCGCTGCAACACGATAACGCTCGGTCCCACACAAGTCTGAGGACTGCTGGACGCATCGGAAAACAGGATTGGACAGTTTTAATCCATCCCTACAGCCCTGCCCTAGTCCCCTCGGACTTTCACTTGTTTAGGCCACTAAGGGATGCCATTCATGGAAGACATTTTGAGGACGATGAGGAGGTGACTCACACAGTGAAGCATTGGCGATGGACCAAGGCCGTAGAACGGGATGGAGAATACATGAAAAAATAAAGTGTGTAGATACAATACCATTCTTTCGTGTGTGTAATCGTCATTATGTGCAATAAAGAAATGTCGAAGGAAAAAATGCAGTGCATTACTTTCTGGGCAACTCTCATACTTTCACATATGTCGATAACTCTCTGTCCAAATTAACATGATGGTCTTCCTTAACAAGAAATGGAGTTACAAATTATCCTTGATACTCCATATAAAGATGAAGACAGCACTGGCAACGAGAACCTCAGGAACTTACCAAGGAAGCCAGCAGTATTACTCACAACGAGTATCAACAGTTGCTTACTGCTGGGATACTTCCCTGCGTGCTGAAAATTGGCCAGGGTAGAGCCCATACCAAAATCAAGAAATGACCTTTCCCAACCGCAAATTTATGAAGCGATAAGTTTGCCATCGACAGTAGGTAAGATAGTTAAGAGAGTGATACGGAGTGGAATTCACAATGTCGTTATCACTTAAGACGTCGTAAGATTTTAATGAGAAAAATTCAATCATCGGAATTTCTAAGGAGTTAGAAAAAGCCTACAATAATGAATGGCGTCAGAACTTAACAGTCAAGTTGCGACAAAATACACCGGGTCGGATTGCTACATTATGACCCTCAACAGCTCCCTGGAAGGAAGAAGTCTCTACTTTCGTATAGACGACTAACAGATAGCAGCAACTCCGGCTGCCGCGAGAATCCCTCAGGGCTGCGTTTTATAGGCGCTTCGTTCCACTGTTTATATAAACGATGTTCCAACAGTCCACTAGTATCCGTCAGATTATTTTCTGACGACGCAGCATTCCTTACAACTGGAAAGAAGCCGGTACGAATCATAGTAAGCATGCAACGTCAACTAGGCGTCATCGAACACTAGGCGCAAGACAACAAAACCAAAGTGAATCCGACCAAGGCGAGGGCACCCAACCGATCCCTTGGTCGCCCACGGTCATGTACTTAGAAATCAGTCTCGACAGACATACAACAGAGACGAACACAGCACTCAGTGCGTACATGTTTCGTTTACACATCTTTCCACAGCTACACGACTCCCACACTGCTGCAACAGCAAATAATGAATAAATATATCCCATCTGATGATGAATCGCTAGGCGGTTCGAAACCGGTAACAGAATAATAAAAATTGAGGAAGAAAACAAAAGACGACTGGCTGCAGTAATTTCAAGAACTCTTTATGAAATGAAGCAACAAGTTTACTGTTACCAGTCACCGTTTTATTTATTTCCACGACGCTTTTCAAAGGTTTAAACCTCCATCATCGGGTGGATTTACATTAGTTAGTATGACATTTGTGTGTGTGTGTGTGTGTGTGTGTGTGTGTGTGTGTGTGTGTGTGTGTTGTGTTACGATTTTTTGGAGGAACTTGTGGCACTGCCTAGTGGAGAAACAAGACACTATTTCAGAACATGGTTTTGGATATCTTCTGACAAAAAATTAAACTGATATCTAATGGTAAACATAAAATAAGTAAACTAGAGTACCTCCAGTGGTCACAGGTTCATTTCCCTGTCGTAACACATCACATGTATACTGTCACAATCATTTGTAAACAAATATGGTGCCTGGAATCTGCTGGGTGCAAGGTTCGTATAGCAGAAGACATAATCGCAAAGTGCAAAGAATACACATCGTACCAACATTATTACAGAACATTTGTTTGAAGCATTTGGAGGTGTTTGTTTTGAGGTGTCGAATATATGTGTGTGTACTTCAGGTGGTATATAAATCCAATTTTGACAAGTTAAAGCAGCTAAACCTTCGTACTCGTTTATACAATCAGGTGAAATGTTAAAATGGCTTAAACTTCATACATGTTAATAACAATCAGGTGAAATGTTACAGACTTGAAGTACAATAATCATATTGGCTACAGCAGTAAAATCATACATAGATGACACTGTTTGATTGGGATTAATATACAGATGTGAGAGGCTGGAGGCATAAGAAGAGGAAGAGAGAGAGAAAGTGAGAGAGAGAGGGGGGGGGGGGGGGGTGGAAAGAGTGATTATTTGAGAGCAAACATTTACATGGCAACGGGTCTTAAGATTACATGTTCCATATATTAGTTGCCTAAAGGTTGGGGTAATACATTGGTTAATGCTATAAAATATGCAGATAGATATACAATTTGTGCCAGTAGTTGATGTACATACAGTTTCAAGCTGACAAAGGCACAAGCTGTTGGTGTGATGAATTGTCTGTAAATGAGGTCAATCTCTTGTACTCTTGGCGGCTGTCAATACTTATGGTAAATATTAAGGTGTGTGTGTGTGTGTGCGTGTGTGTGTGTGTGTGCGCGTGGGCATTTTTAAGAGTGTAGGCAGTTGCTAAAAACATAGATGAGACTACTGTAAATATTGTCATTTTTGTCATTTAAGATGGATTCTGGTTGTTTCGTTTGGTGTTTGTATATTGGGGTGTTTCGAAGATGTCTAGTTTTCTGCCTTTTGGTTGGATGTGTAGGATGCTAATACTTGTGTTGTTAACATGGTGTTTTGTTTCATGCAGGTGGGTAGTGTTTCGAGGATGTCTAGTTTTCTGCCTTTTGGTTGGATGTGTAGGATGCTAATACTTGTGTTGTTAACATGGTGTTTTGTTTCATGCAGGTGGGTAGCTATTGCTGATGTGTGGTATTTTTTGTTTTTTAGTGCTACCATGTGTTCCTTGAATCTAATCTCAAATGATCTGCCTGTCTGGTCCATGTAGAAGCAGTCACAGTCCAAACAACTCTTTATTCATCACAGTCGCAATGATCATCATCCACAATGGATAAAGGTTTTGTTCATAGTTTATACACCAGCGAATTACAATTATAAGGCCTCCAATGGCATGTCACTTACAAAATAAGTACAGAATATCCCGTTTGCATCATACACTAACAATACCAGATTGGTGGCAACTTCAAATTGGAACCATCTGCAATCGTAAATTTTACAAGGATTTCGTAATCTAAGGTTAAAGATGTTTCTCCACAACACCTACTTTTTTCTGTGACTTGGAACGATTCTTAAACCGAAAAATTATTAGTCAGTTGTACAGAAAAATGAGTAAATAGCCAAACAATTATTTTTTAAAAAATATTTATTGTACTTTTGTTGAGCTGATACGTTCTAAATCATGTCGTTTATCGCGAATAAGACATATGGAATACCTAACTAGCTAGAAAATTTTTGTGCATAATGCTAGCAGCGAATACAAGAGAATGCATGTCTGCTCTTCCAGCAACCCCCACGAAAAGTACTACGTTACAGTGCGTTTATACGGAATTACAAACGGCAGTGATCAAGCTATCTATAGAAGTACCGAGTGCAATTACACCGTGCTACAAGTTGACAACACAAGCAATGAGTCGCGGCCAACGTTTACTGATGACGAGCGTAGAAAACAACGTCATATCTCACAGCAGGTTTGGGATGTTACTCGCCAATATCGTTAGGGACGGGCTACTCGGTCAGATAGATGGCTGGAAGTTGGAGAAAGGAATTTGGCGTTGCGTTTACAAGGAATAGTCCGGAATTCCATTTCAAGAGAGTTAAATAATTCACGAAAAACATAGGCGCAGCTGTCACATATGAAATTATAAAAGTTTCAAAGCTTGCACAGAATCACCATCATCGCTTTCAATAGATTTACGATACATTTAGACAACACACGTGCATATAGCAAAACGGAAATAGCCGCTTGTGTGTTTTTCGGAGCAAGTATGTTGGCAAGTGAACTTTCAAAAATTACACGTGTTACAGCAGTGAATACAATGTTGTGAAGAATACTTCTGAGGGCTATTTCCGTATGCAGAACAACGCTTGCAGAATTTTAGATATCAATACTAGGATTTTAAATACAGTTTTAACTAAAAATAAGGAGGATTAAGACAGGTCAATGTCTCCTGTAAATGTAGGTAGGCAAAGTAAAAAAAAAATTAAATAAATAAAATTATATAAAGTGTAAATTAAGTGTGAATGGCCAGACAATAATTTTGTCCTTGCTCGTCTCGATTACGAATCGACAATTTTTACCTTTTAGCATTTTAAATCGGTTCAACAGAGTTGTAAATCCCAAGGCTGGGGCGGTGTAGGTCTCCACTATTTACTTTCAGCCAGGACAGCCAATTCGGTAGGGTATGCAAGAGGAGGCCAGTGAATTTGAAACAGTACAACATTAACTGATGGGAACCTCCTGACTGGTTATCAGAGAGTGCCTATTACTCGTACTGGACTGATTCTAGCACCACCTCGTGTTCCAAAAACCTTTAATACGTCGAGAGGTACCACACGTTCCATGCACGGCTTTTGACGATGATGGTGTGAAGTGGATAGTGTCGGAAACCAGTATCTGGTGTAGCGTAAATAAAATTTGATATAATATGTTAGGAAATGAAATGAGCGTATAGTATCGTTGGCCGGGAGACCCCATTCGGGGAAGTTCGGCTGCCAAATGCAAGTCTTATTTCATTCTACGGATGAAATAATAATAAGGACAATACAACACACAGTCCACGAGAGGCGAAAATCTCCAACCCTGCCGGGAATCAAACCTAGGCCCTCTTGCAGGAAAAGCGAGCACGTTACCACCCAGCTGAGCAGATGGACGGAATATTTACATGTGTATGTTTTAAACGTGTTTAAAGTATTGGGAATGCTTACGATCGTAGCTGCCGTCTCACGTGCCAGTAGTTTTCATTATCTCCCTTCAGCCTTCTCAGAAGCTGACTTGCGGAGAACAGGAAAGACTCTACAGTTACCATATGTAGTGACTGACCGAGCAAGGTGATATCCTCGTATGGTATGAGATCTATTACGTGCTGAAGCTTGCATAATGAGACCTGATATTGATCGCTTAATGTTCACTAAAAGTCACGCACAGGAGATTCTTTACAGATATATTTTTCTTAAATCTACAATTTATCAGAGAAACAGAATAGCAAGATACAGATAAAATTTTATACAAGAGAAAATAGGAACAATAAGGGAAAAATAGAAACAATTACGAAATTCACTTCACACAAGGACACATAGAAGAAACACTGTACGTAGTTGATAAATTGTAGATTTAAGAAAAATATATCTGTATAGTATCTCATGTGTGAGACATATAGTGAACATTAAGCGATTAGTATCAAGCCTCCTTACGCAAGCTTCAGCTCGTAAAAAATCTCGTATCTTACTAGGATATCACCTTGCTAGGTCAGTCAGTGCATATCGTAATTGTAGAGTCTTTCCTGTTTTCTGCAAGCCAGCTTCTGAGAAGGCCGAAGGGAGATGATGAAAGCTACTGTGCACGTGACTGCAGCTGCAATCGTAAGCATTCCCAAAACTGTCATTATCTAGAAATTTCCAAATTAGTTCCAAACTTTAACACATAAGGAGGCCTTTATCTAACCGAACAAAAGTAAATACGAAACATGTTGTTATGTAAGTTTAATTTTAATATAAAACAAGCACTTCCGTCTTAAGATTATTATATTATTAGAAGGCAGCCCAAATTTTAATCTTCTTTTCATCAATTTTCAGATTGTAATGGACATCTTCCAAATTCCATGCTAAAGGAAATATGTGGTCTAATTTGCTGAACGGCCCTTATAGCTTTGGGCACACAGAATTTATATAAATACACTGACGAGCACACCCTGAGGGCGAAATAAACTTCGCATGATGTGTCACTGTCAAGGAACAAAGCTCGATTAAACTAGGATCATACACAGACGGTAACTGAAAGAAACACGCAGTGAGGCGAAATGACGAATTCAAGGACAATAAGTTATTCTAGTGTTTTTTTGTGTGTCAAGTGTAAGTTTTATAGCCTGTTTAGAGGAGGCTACAAATAGCGATACACTTCATGCTAGAGCCATGCACATTCCGTATGTGGACCGCTCACTTATATCAGTAGTAACTCATTCACTGCCAATGTCGCTGGCCAGTTGCTGTGTAACAAAAGGACGCCTTCACTCCAGGGGGCCGGTAGATGGCTCCAAGTGGCAATTTATGGATGTGCACAGCATACTTGGGTAGCCGTGTTGGTGGAGCTATGTATAGTTCCGGGTCTGCTGTTACCGTGGACTTCTTGTCGTCCTTGTGGGCTGAACATCTCGTGAAGTCGGCAGCCTGGTTCGGGGTGTGTGTTGTTGTCACTGGAGGCCGGGTGGTATTCAGACTGTCAGCCAACCAACCATTTCGAGGAATCAGACTTGGCTTGGGAATCTCTCTCACCTCAGGACGGTGGATTTGGTGGTGAGCGCCCATTTCCAAGTACTAAACAAGTGTTGCGGCACCAAGCACCGAGGTTATCTTTCTAATTTGTGGACGATTTTCCTGATATACTGCAGGGAGCATTTGCGCCGGCTTAGTTCTATACTAGGGCAGCTCTAACCGTTTTTGGCCACCTTTCGTGACTGGAAGTGAATGTGAATTAATCATTAAATTTACTATTTGAAACTGTGGGATTCGATTGTCGTACTGTTGAGAAGCGTAGCTTGTTGGTGTCTGCAAACGTTACGCTTTAATATATTCTCTAAAGAGCTACATGCTCGAGTAATTGCCCTAAAACTTACGTGGTGTTTGTATTTCTTATGCTCACCACCCTTGCTCTACTCGTTGGTGCTTGTATTTTCTTGTTTTGTCGATACTAGTATTAATGCAGTGTTGTATGTTGTAAGGCAACAAATGGTCATTTGATAATTATTATTGTGATGAATTCAGAGGGAACCAGGAAGCTGGCCTTGCTGAATGGTTCTTTGTGCTCCGAGTGGAACTAAGTTCACAACTTGTCAAACAGCAGGCCAGCTAATTTCTTGTATACATTTTAATATGAGTTGTTTTGCCGCGCGGGATTAGCCGAGCGGTCTCAGGCGCTGGAGTCATGGACTGTGCGGCTGGTCCCCGCGGAGGTTCGCGTCCTCCCTCGGGCATGGGTGTGTGTGTGTTGTCCTTAGGATAATTTAGGTTAAGTAGTGTGTAAGCTTAGGGACTGATGACCTTAGCAGTTAAGTCCAATAAGATTTCACACACATTTTTGAACATAAGTTGTTTACTGTTACACCGCATTCGAGTGTGCTCGTCTCTTGTGCTGTTATCACGCTGCGTGCTTATTTATCTCCCTCTGCTGCATCAGTGGGCTCAAGCTGATGTGTCAGGCTGATGTATTTAGCGTCTGTATTTCTGTCAGTAGACAGCCGTCAATTGTTTTAGTTGTCATTTCCTCTAGTTGAGTATTTAATTGCCTCAAGGCGGATCTATTTTAATTCCAATTCCATCTTGTAGTGCTCCCAAATAATTTTATAACTTCCTTAATAACCTGAGTGAGTGCTACTAATCTTAATTATTCATGGTCATTGATGTCAAATCCTTTGCCAAACCTATTTGTGAAAACCTTTGATGGGTCGCTATTGGTATATTTCTAAATTTGCCAACTGCTGTTGGTATATTGCTACATTTGCCAGCTTTCAGTGGGTCTCACCTGTATCTAAGTTCAGTACTACGTGTGTTCTCAACATTTTTACAGGCTTCACTTACCACGAACAATTGATTGGCCTTGGTAGGTGAATGCAATTGCGTTAAAAGAAACAGGTGGCCTGTTCGTCTGTATTATAGGCACTTTTTTTAAAAATTTTGACAGGCCTTCTTGCATTATAGTGAAATATTCCTTAAGAAGCTGATTCGGCCTAGGCCTCTATTATTATTATTACTATTAATGTCGTTATCGCTTGACCTGAAGCTCTTGGTTGCAAACCAGCTCCCTAGCAATTCAGTGAAAACAGAACGTCGTTACGTTTCAGTGGCGGTGTATGTATATACACGGTGGTCCATTGATAGTGACCGGGCCACGAAATAAGCATCAAACGAAAAACCTACAAAGAAAGAAACTTGTCTAGCGTGAAGGGGGAAACCAGATAGTGCTATGCTTGGCACGCTAGATGGCGCTGCCATAGGTCAAACGGATATCAACTGCGTTTTTTTAAATAGTAACTCCCATTTTTCATTACATATTCGTATAGTACGTAAAGAAACATGAATGTTTCAGCTGGACCATTTTTTTCGCTTTGTGATGGATGGCGCTGCAATAGTCACAAACGTATAAGTACGTGATATCACCTAACATTCCGCCAGTGCGGACGGTATTTGCTTCGTGCTGCATTACCCGTGTTAAAATGGACCGTTAACCATTTGCGGAAAAGGTCGATATCGTGTTCATGTATGGCTATGTGATCAAAATGCCGAACGGGAGTGTGCTATGTATGCTGCTCGGAATCCTGGACGACATCATCCAAGTGTCCGGACCGTTCGCCGGGTAGTTACTTCATGTAAGGAAACAGGAAACCACGTCAACCACGACCTGCAACAAATGATGATGCCCAAGTAGTGTTTTAGCTGCTTAATCCGTACATCAGTAGCAGACAAATTGCACGAGGATCGGGAATCTCAAAAACGTCGGTGTTGAGAATGCTACATCAACATCTATTGCACCGTACCATATGCCTATGCACCAGGAATTGCATGGCGACGACTTTGAACGTCGTGTACAGTTCTGCCACTGGGCACAAGAGAAATTACGGGACGACGACAGATTTTTTGCGCGCGTTCTATTTAGCGACGAAGCGTCATTCACCAACAGCGGTAACGTAAACCGGCATAATACGCACTATTTGGCAACGGAAAATCCACTATGGCTGCGACAAGTGGTACATCAGCGACCTTGGCGGGTTAATGTATGGTGCGGCATTATGGGAGGGCAATACGTGTAACGACATTCCTCTCAACAGTGAGTATTTCGCCTTCCGTAATGTTCGCACTTACACTGGCAATGCGCTGACGCACATTGTCAGGGAGGGTAATAGGACCCCATTTTATCGACGGCAATCTAAATGGTGCAATGTGTGCTGATTTCCTACGTAATGTTCTACCGATTTTACTAGAAGATGGCCGGCCGAAGTGGCCGTGCGGTTAAAGGCGCTGCAGCCTGCAACCGCAAGACCGCTACGGCCGCAGGTTCGAATCCTGCCTCGGGCATGGATGTTTGTGATGTCCTTAGGTTAGTTAGGTTTAACTAGTTCTAAGTTCTAGGGGACTAATGACCTCAGCAGTTGAGTCCCATAGTGCTCAGAGCCATTTGAACCATTTTTTTACTACAAGATGTTTCACTGCATGACAGAATGGCGATGTACTTCCAACATAATGGATGTCCAGCACATAGCTCACGTGCGGTTGAAGCGGTATTGAATAGCATATTTCATGACAGGTGGATTGGTCATCGAAGCACCATACCATGGCCCGCACGTTCACCGGATCTGACGTACCCGGATTTCTTTCTGTGGGGCAAGTTGAAAGATATTTGCTACATCGATCCACCGACAACGGCTGACATGCGGCAGCGCATTGCCAGTGCAAGTGCGAACATTACGGAAGGCGAAATACTCACTGTTGAGAGGAATGTCGTTACACGTATTGCCAAATGCATTGAGGTTGACGAACATCATTTTGAGCATTTATTGCATTAAAGTGGTATTTACAGGTAATCATGCTGTAACAGCATGCGTTCTCAGAAATGATAAGTTCACAAAGGTATATGTATCACATTGGAACAACCGAAATAAAATGATCAAACGTACCTACGTTCTGTATTTTAATTTAAAAAACCCATCTGTTACCAACTGTTCGTCTAAAATTGTGACCCATATGTCTGTGACTATTACAGCGCCATCTATCACAAACCGAAAAAAGTGGTCCAACTAAAACATTCATATTTCTTTACGTACTACACGAATATGTAATAGAAAATGGGAGTTCCTATTTTAAAAAACGCAGTTGATTTCCGTTTCACATATGGCAGCGCCATATAGTGGGCCAAGCATAGCGCCATCTGGTTTCCCCCTTCAAGCTAGACAAGTTACGTTCTTTGTAGTGTTTTTCGTTTGGCGCTTATTTCGTGAGATATTTGGCCCGGTCACGATCAATGGACCACCCTGTATATATGCTTATGGGCATCTAATGACTAGGTTTTCAGCATCCTTGCACTCATTAAAACAGACGAATGTGGATAAAATTTTTGAAATTGTTGCACACAGTGAGGAAGAAATCTATGAAATGACGCTCATTTACTCAGTCGCACCTCACTCGCATTGAGCCATACAATCAATCTCACACGCCTAAAGACAACCGAAAAAGGGTGGATGTGCTACACCTGGCATTAGAAAAGATCTAAAACCATAAAAGAATTAACGGAAGGACATATAAAGAATGTTAAGTGGCTGACCACTTTCTTTTCTTTTCTATTTTTTTTAAATAAAGGGGGTGCCCGTTACCCTGTTACAATATTAAGAACACCTCCCTAAAATTTTCAGAAATAAGTTAGGCAAATCACAAGACATTGTAAATCTCACCACATTTGTTTAAGCATCACTTAAAATAGAGGGCAGATCTGCCGGGAAACCTGCCGCTGCCTTTCGTGTGAAAATAAAGCACAGTCAAGTAAAATGTGCTGGAGCAAGAAGCCGTATGTCATAGGGCTGTAGCCTACGCGAAGACGAGTAAGGAGGGTCTCATCCACCTTCGTAGCGGAAAGGAAGTACAGCACTGCCACGTAGTTGGCTTTACTAGACGCAGAGACGCAGCTTATCATCAGTCACTTCCAGCCACTCTTCTTCCGTCGACACCTGACTCTGTACCTCAACAGCGAGGAGCTAGCTTGCAGGGGATACTACACTTGAAACAACTGAGGATCGCTGCATGCCTCCTTGGCTGCTATATCCGTCGTATACACACATCAAAATGTGCACCACCTCGGTTCCGAGAGTTCCGGAACCTGTACAGAAAATTGGAATAGAGATCAAAATAAACATCATTTCTGCCCTTTTTATTTCTCATGAAAACCACACACTGCATGTGTTACCACCACGCAGTGAGACCTTCAGTGGTGGTGGTCCAGATTGCTGTACACACCGGTACCTGTAATACCCAGTAGCACGTCCTCTTGCATTGATGGATGCCCGTATTCGTCGTGGCATACTATCCACAAGTTCATCAAGGCACTGTTGACCCAGATTGTCCCACTGCTCAACGGCGATTCGGCGAAGACACCTCAGAGTGGCAGGTGGCTCAATTCGTCCATAAACAGCCCTTTTCAATCTATCCCAGGTATGTTCGATAAGGTTCATGTCTGAAGAACATGCTGGCCACTCTAGTCGAGCGATTTCGTTATCCCGAATGAGGTCATTCACAAGATGTGCACGATTGGGGCGCGAATTGTCGTCCATGAAGACGAATGCCTCGCCAATATGCTGCCGATATAGCTGCACTATCGGTCGGAGGATGGATGTATCGCACAGCCGTTACGGCGCCTTCCTTGACCACCAGCGGCGTACGTCAGCTCCATATAAACAGCAAGGAACCTCCACCTTGCTACAGTCGCTGGACAGTGTGTCTTAAGGCGTTCAACCTGACCGTGTTGCCTCCACACAGTTCTCTGACGATTGTCTGGTTGAAGGCATATGCGACACTCATCGGTGAAGACAACGTGATGCCAATCCTGAGCGCTCCATTCAGTATGTTGTTGGACCCATCTGTACCGCGATGCATGGTGTCGTGGTTGCAAAGATGGACCCCGCCCTGAGCGTCGGGAGTGAAGTTGGGCATCAGGCGGACTATTGCGTTCAGTTTGAGCCACGACGTCCAGTGACTGCACGAAAAGCATTATTCAACATGGTGGCGTTGCTGTCATGGTTCCTCCGAGCGTTAATCCATAGGTAGCGGTCATCCACTGCAGTAGTAGCCCTTGGGCGGCCTGAGCGAGGCATGTCTTCAACAGTTCCTGTCTTTCTGTATATCCTGCATGTCCGAACAACATCGCTTTGGTTCACTCCGAGACGCCTGGACCCTTGTTAAGAGCCCTTCCTGGAACAAAGTAACAATGCGGACGCGATCAAACTGCGGTATTGGCTACAGACAGCACGAGCCGTGTACTTCCTTCCTGGTGGAATGACTGGAACTGATTGGCTGTCGGACGTCCGCAGTCTAATAGACGCTGCTCATTTTACATCTTTGGCCGGTTTCGTGGCATCTCTGAAGAGTCAAAGGGACTGTGTCTGTGATACAATATCCACAGTCAACGTCTATCATCAGATGTTCTGGGAAGTGTGGTGACGCAAAACTTTTTTTGGTGTGTGTAGTTTTCCTGCAATACCCTTGTGCCCTGGTATGCAGCAGGAAGACACCTCCTTCCCCAGCAGCTGTAGCTGTAGGAGGACGTTCTGGCTTGCTGGACTACTTAATCCTTTGGGTACTATCGTTACAGAGAAGAAAGGCCTCCCAGGGAGTCAGAACAGTCAACGAATTTAACACTCGCAGAACGTCTCTTCGGGACCAGTGACAGCAATATCACATACAGTGCTGCGGCGAATACATTAGTGTCTCGAGGCAGTCGGACTTTGAGGACACGAGCAGGGAAAACAACAGAGCAACCAATGGAGTCTCCCCGTTTCGACCCATCCTTAACGATAACTGTAAAATTATCGTGCTGAGTTAAAATGACAGAAAATAAAGCATTACAAGCAAATGTAGAAGTGTAATCTCTCCTGTACTGCACTAAATCTAAAACCATCCTGGGTCTTGGCACCAACCATGATGGGAGACCGTTAAATCTCTGGATTTGGGGCTGTACATGCTTCACACCAAGAGACTCCAGCACACTCTGGATGTGGACCGCAAATGGCAATTTTGCTCGTGGACGACTGGAGAAAAGGCGTTCCAGAAGTGAACGAGCAACAGTGTGGTATTCAGGTGAAGTCAGAGCTGAGAACAACTCTCAGGCTGCAGGCTGGTGTAGGAGCTTGCACAGATTATGAAACTCCGCAGAAAGGCCAGGCCTCTTTCAGGGGTTGGTCTACCGTTCATGTGCTTTGAGTGCACTACCGTGAACCATGAACCAGGGCGCACATTTTTGGACCCAGAGAGTAATGTGTCATTGTTGGATTCGGATATTAAGACAAAGTTTCTGTTGTTTGTAAGCTGCACGGTGTGCAGAGGTCACATACGTGATATCGAATGTTAAATGGGAAGGCATTGCCTGTTGTGGAGAAGGTTCTTCCACATCTTAGCATCCAGGAGATGTCCTGGCCTATAGATCTGCCATAATAGAAAAACTAAGCGCGGATGTGCATCTTGCGTGCGATTTTCTCCAGCAAACCAGATGTGTGTTACATTACATAGATAGGATCTTCATGTTTAAATTTACGCCAAGTGAGAAGTATGTTTTATGTAAACATAGGTGCTATCGTGAGGTGTGTTCCGTGAAAGCCAACCAGTTCTAAATTTCTCATATAGGCTCAGTGAACTGGCGGGCTCTGTTGGAAGTTTTAGGATGATTTCGGAGGTACTGGCAAATAGGCTGGGGCGGCCGATAAGCTGCAGCGGAAGATTTTGCTCACAGATCAGGTTCCAGTTCGACAGTCTCCCTACCGCTTGTCACCACCTAAATGAGGGAATTCAGGAAAATTATTGACGAACTTTAGGCTTATGGAGCAATCCGGCCTTCAGTATCGCCTGTTTTCTTGATACTCAAACCCAGTGGGAATGGAGACCAACCAGCGGTGGACTACTGGATCTTCAATTGCTTCAGATGGCTTTCCAGCACCCAGTACTTTACCTTATGCCACCTGAACAAGGCCTACCACAAGTACGTCTTGTGGAGAAGTCTAAGCCACTGACAGGGTTTTGCAAAGTTGGAGGCTCTTCAAGTATAATTCAAGTACGACTGTGTTCCATTTTGGTTTTCTGCGGGGGCAGTCATACTAACGCCACAGATTCCGTTCTTTTTCACCTCATATTTCGTTATAACTACTTGGAAGATATGGTGGCTTATAGTAAAACATATAAATGACGCTTGCATTATACAGGGCAAGTCCTTCGCTGTATATGTGAATTGGGGCTAATCATAAAACAATCTAAAATCAGCTAAATGGAAAGGATATTTCGTTTCTGGGTAATATAGTGACTGGCTTGAGTGCACCATAATCTGACCAAGGCTATTCATCTTTCCCCAGACGGAAGAACAAGAGGTATATAGCCAGATTCACAAAAATGGCTAAGTTTTTTCTCAAATTCAATCCCACTTTTGCCCATTTTGCTGCCCCCCTCAGCCAGATATAGTGGAGGGAGAATGATTCCTATGGGGTGAAATGCAGCGGGCATCCTTCGGTGCTTTGATAGCAGCCTTCGCTAGTGTGCCAGTCCTGGCCATGCCTGATTTAAGTGGAGAATTTATTGTGCAGACAGATGCATCTAATTTGGGTGTCACAGCCATGCTCCTCCAAGAGAAGGGAGAAAAGAGAAAGCCTATCAGGTACAGGTCCAAATCATTATCCGCCACAGAGAGCCAGTACTCTGTGTACGGATTAGAGGCGTTAGCATGTTATTTGTGTTGGAACGTTTCTTGAGTAGACGCCATATCATATAGAGATTGACAACAAGGTATTGTCATGGTTTTAGTTAGACCGTGGAAGAGAGGGAGAATAGCCAGGTGGGCTGTGACGCTCTCAGCGTTCCGTTTTGGAGTTAAACATATAAAATTAATGAATAGCCGTGTGGTTGATGCCCTTAATCGAATATTTCAGCATGAGGACGAGGTAGAGGTTCTTCTACAAAGCGCCGAGGAACCTGCGTGTGTGAGAGTAATCCTTGTAGAGATTGAGGTTTAGCGGAGAATGAGGATGCTGAACCTTTGTTACAGGATGTAAAGCAAAACAGAAGGTATAGAGGTGAGGGGATGTTCTGCTGTCACACCAGCTATGACGGGAAGAACAAATTCTACCTGTCACAGGAGCTAATCTTTCCCGTATAAGGTATTGTCATCATTCTTTATGTGTAGGACGCCTAAGAGCACTTTAAAATTGTCAAGAAAATTAAAGAACATCCCATCCGACCTACGTTAATCGTGAACAGTGTCAAGAGTGCAAGAGAGATTAGCCCAACCCCCAACACCTGATAGGCCGGCCGGAACGGCCGAGCGCTTCTAGGCTCTTCAGTCTGGAACCGCGCTGCTGCTAAGATCGCAGGTTCGAATCCTATCTCGGGCATGGATGTGTGTGTTGTCCTTAGGTTAGTTAGGTTTAAGTAGTTATTAGTTCCAGGGGACTGATGACCTCAGATGTTAATTCCCATACTGCTTAGAGCCATTTGAACCATTTGAGCACCTGATAGGACAGAGAAGCCAATGAACAAGGTTTTCATTGATTATCTAGGCGCCTACACCACACTGAACCAGGCGACATGACTCCTTCACTCGATTCATTTAGCTTCTGCCATGCAGGTCACGTACCTCTAGCGTAACGGTTGAGCATCTCAATCACTTTTTTTTTCAGTTTTTGGGTCATGTCAAAACTGCCAGCGGCAGTGTCAGATCTGTGAAGACGATAATTGTTTCCAATGTTAAGTATTTTACGTGCTCAAGTTTTAATAAATTACTAATAATTTGTGTGTATCCGTAGTATCTACTGGACCTCCCCCGGAAGTAATCACATATATCACATTATATCACGCAAATAACTCTAAAACTAGGGAGATAGCCTGGGGCTACAATACTTGTTTATCGAATTCGAAATTGCTGCACATAGCTGGAAATGGGCACTCGCCATACAGTCCACAGTCCTGAGGTGAGACGGATTCGCACGTCACGTTTGCTTACTCCAAACGGTTGAGAAGGTGACAGTTTGAATTCCAACCAGTGTCTCTGTGCCAACAACACACCCCAAGTCAGGTTGCTGACTTCAAGTGATTTTCAGCCTCCAGGAATGTTAACACGTATGTGGAACAGCTGGTCCCCATCTGCTGACAAGACTATCGGAGTTTGCGTGTGTGTGTGTGTGTGTGTGTGTGTGTGTGTGTGTGTGCATGCATCTGTGTACCAGGTGAGCCAAAGTACTACATTGCATTAAGGCTGGACTTTTGGGACGTCTGGGTACAGATATTTATAGAAGCTTTATTCAGACGTAAGCAGGTGGGAGGGCTTGTAGCCCGTAACCCTGCTAAAGGAGTTGGTTTTCTTTGGATCCAGTTATTGGGGGGGGGGGGGGGGGGGAGAGGCGGGAGGGGGGGAGGCTCGCTGAATGTACAAGTGAACCGCACTTGATGCCACGGTTGATGAGCGATAGTGCCAGTACATTCCAGGTGTCGGATAGTGTGTTTGAGTTCATCAACCCTATGCATTGCATATGTGATGTGATCGGAGACGCGTGAGATGTTCATTTCGGTCTGAAGGTGGGCAGTCCGGGCCCATGTAGAGGTTCCTAAGATGAGGCGGGTCACATATAAGTAATTTACCTCATTCACCCATGCAAGTTCTTCTTTGTGAAGAGTAAACCTATCCCTCAAGTTGGGGCGTTTGCGAGTGAAGAGGAAAGTCTTCATTTTGTCGGCGTTAAGACAAATGTGATTATCTGATGCCCACTGTTCTGTCGACTACTTGAGTATGCGGGGCACGTCCATATATTGCCACTCGTCGCTGCCACCCTGCCCATGGAAGGGAAGGCGTCCTTCAATTACCTAACAACTGGTGAGAGACATTCACCTGCTGTCGATATAAGCTAGCGGCCCCTATATGGAACGTACACAGCCAAATGGTATTTTATTTTTTAATGTTATTTTATCTTTATTTGGTTTTTAATGTTTTTGTGATACAGTCGCGAAAATATTTCTCAATGACATAACTAGTTCCGACCAGCCAGTAGTCATCTTCAGACTTAAGGCAGATGTTGCATGTGGTTTGTTACAGCATGTGCCTTTAGTCTGAAGATGACTGATGGCTGGTCTAAACCAGTTACGGAATTCTGAAGCTCATGTGACCTTCGCGAGAAAATATAAAGAAATAAAAGAACGTGATTCAATTACTCAATCTCAGATCATTTTTTCCAAAGTGATAAATTTTCTGAGTGCATTAGGGACTCGAAGAAATGTCTCATATAATGAATATTAAGTTTCCTTTAATTTACGTCTATGGTCACAAACTTTTTGTTAACAGATTACCGGTTGCAGTCTTTAATGACAATCATCAGATCTGTTTCATAAAAACAAAGTCCTAATGTACTGCAGCCATAGTGGCATCGTCAAATGTTAAATGCGGAATCAGCACCAGCATCGTCAAATACATATAAAGAACATCACATGCACGAGTCATGTTGTCAGTAGTACTACTGTTTGAAACACTGCAGTACATTAGGACTTTGTTTTTATGAAACAGATCTGATGATGGCCATTAAAGACCGAAACCGGTAATCTGTTAACAAAACGTTTGTGATCATAGACGTAAATTAAAGGAAACTTATTACATATACGGGTTACTGTTTTTTCGCGACGATGTCGCAGCTTGTGATAATGAATATTCACATAATCATGAGCAAGGAGCCTACAACTGCAGCGAGTGCGACTAGGATGTCTGTAAGGTACGACATTTCCTAGAATGCAATGGAATTTTGTGCAGGACTCGTCCGGGAGCGGAAAAGGCTTCGTGACGTCATCTACATCTACATCCATACTCCGCAAGCCACCCGACGGTGTGTGGCGGAGGGTACCTTGAGTATCTCTATCGGTTCTCCCTTCTATTCCAGTCTCGTATTGTTCGCGAAAAGAAGGATTGACGGTATGCTTCTGTGTGGGCTCCAATCTCTCTGATTTTATCCTCATGGTCTCTTCGCGAGATATACGTAGGAGGGAGCAATATACTGCTTGACTCCTCGGTGAAGGTATGTTCTCGAAACTTCAACAAAAGCCCGTACCGAACTACTGAGCGTCTCTCCTGCAGAGTCTTCCACTGGAGTTTATCTGTTATCACCGTAACGCTTTCGCGATTACTAAATAATCCTGTAACGAAGCGCGCTGCTCTCCGTTGGATCTTTTCTATCTCTTCTATCAACCCTATCTGGTACGGATCCCACAATGCTGAGCAGTATTCAAGCAGTGGGCGAACAAGCGTATTGTAACCTACTTCCTTTGTTTTCGGATTGCATATCCTTAGGATTCTTCCAGTGAATCTCAGTGTGGCATCTGCTTTACCAACGATCAACTTTATATGATCATTCCATTTTAAATCACTCCTAATGCGTACGCCCAGATAATTTATGGAATTAACTGCTTCCAGTTGCTGACCTGCTATATCATAGCTAAATGATAAGGGATCTTTCTTTCTATGTATTCGCAGCACATTACACTTGTCTACATTGAGATTGAATTGCAATTCCCTGCACCATGCGTCAATTCGCTGCAGATTCTCCTGCATTTCAGTACAATTTTCCATTGTTACAACCTCTCGATACACCACAGCATCATCTGAAAAAAGCCTCAGTGAACTTCCGATGTCATCCACAAGGTCATTTATGTATATTGTGAATAGCAACGGTCCTATGACACTCCCCTGCGGCACACCTAAAATCACTCTTACTTCGGAAGACTTCTCTCCATTGAGAATGGCATGCTGCATTCTGTTATCTAGGAACTCTTCAATCCAATCACACAATTGGTCTGATAGTCCATATGCTCTTACTTTGTTCATTAAACGACTGTGGGGAACTGTATCGAACGCCTTGCAGAAGTCAAGAAACACGGCATCTACTTGGGAACCCGTGTCTGTGGCCCTCTGAGTCTCGTGGACGAATAGCGCGAGCCGGGTTTCACACGATCGTCTTTTTCAAAACCCATGCTGGTTCCTACAGAGTAGATTTCTAGTCTCCAGAAAAGTCATTATACTCGAACATACTACGTGTTCCAAAATTCCACAACTGATCGACGTTAGAGATATAGGTCTATAGTTCTTCACATCTGTTCGACGTCCCTTATTGAAAACGGGGATGACCTGTGCCCTTTTCCAATCCTATGGAACGCTACGCTCTTCTAGAGACCTAGGGTACACCGCTGCAAGAAGGGGGCAAGTTCCTTCGCGTACTCTGTGTAAAATCGACCTGTTATCCCATCAGGTCCAGCGGCCTTTCCTCTTTTGAGCGATTTTAATTGTTTCTCTATCCCTCTGTCGTCTATTTCGGTATCTACCATTTTGTCATCTGTGCGACAATCTAGAGAAGGAACTACAGTGCAGTCTTCCTCTGTGAAACAGCTTTGAAAAAAGACATTTAGTATTTCGGCCTTTAGTGTGTCATCCTCTGTTTCAGTACCATTTTGGTCACAGAGTGTCTGGACATTTTGTTTTGATCCACCTACCGCTTTGACATAAGACCAAAATTTCTTAGGATTTTCTGCCAAGTCAGTACATAGAACTTTACTTTCGAATTCATTGAAAGCCTCTCGCATAGCCCTCCTCACACTACATTTCGCTTCGCGTAATTTTTGTTTGTCTGCAAGCTTTGGCTATGTTTATGTTTGCTGTGAAGTTCCCTTTGCTTCCGCAGCAGTTTTCTAACTCGGTTGATGTACCACGGTGGCTCTTTTCCATCTCTTACGATCTTGCTTGGCACATGATCATATAACGCATATTGTACGATGGTTTTGAACTTTGTCCACCGACCCTCACCACTATCTGTACTTGAGACAAAACTTTTGTGTTGAGCCGTCAGGTACTCTGTAATCTGCTTTTTGTCACTTTTGCTAAACAGAAAAATCTTCCTACCTTTTTAAATATTTCTATTTACGGCTGAAATCATCGATGCCGTAACCGCTTTATGATCGCTGATTCCCTGTTCTGCGTTAACTGTTTCAAATAGTTGGGGTCTGCTTGTCACCAGAAGTCTAATATGTTGTCGCCACGAGTCGGTTCTCTGCTTAACTGCTCAAGGTAGTTTTCAGATAAAGCACTTAAAAAAATTTCGCTGCATTCTTTGTCCCTGCCACCCGTTATGAACGTTTGGGTCTCCCAGTCTATATCCGGCAAATTAAAATCTCATCCCAGAACTATAACATGGTGGGGAAATGTTCTCGAAATATTTTCCGAATTATCCTTCAGGTGCTCAGCCACAACAGCTGCTGAGCCAGGGGGCCTATAGAAACATCCAGTTACCATGTCTGAGCCTGCTTTAACCGTGACCTTCACCCAAATTATTTCACATTTCGGATCTCCGTCAATTTCCTTCGATACTATTGCACTTCTTATCGCTATAAACACGCCTCCCCTTCACTGTCCAGCCTGTCTCTACGGTATACATTCCAATCTGAGTTTAGGATTTCATTACTGTTTACGTCTGGTTTCAGCCAACTTTATGTCCCTAGTACTATATGGGCGCTGTGACCGTTTATTAATGAGAGCAGTTCTAGGACTTCTATAGACGCTCCTGCAGTTTACTATTAGCACATTATTACTGTTATTCCCTGTTGCATTTTGCCTATTCCTACCTTGCCGCGTCCCAGGAGGCGTCTTGTCGGGCCTAGGGAGGGAATTATCTAACTTAAAAAACCCACATGTGCACTCCACACGTACTCCGCTACCCTTGTAGCCGCTTCCGGCGTGTAGTGCACGCCTGACCTATTCAGGGGGACCCTACATTTCTCCACCCGATAGCGGAGATCGAGAAATTTGCACCCCAGATCTCCGCAGAATCGTCTGAACCTCTGGTTTAAGCATTCTACTCGGCTTCAAACCAGAGGACCTCGATCTGTTCTGGGAACGATACGACAAATAGTTAGCTCAGATTCCACCCCGCGAGCGAGGCTTTCCGCCTTCACCAATTCCGCCAACCGCCTGTACGAACTGAGGATGACCTCTGAACCCAGACGGCAGGAGTCATTGGTGCCGACATGAGCAACAATTTGCAGTCGGGTGCACCCAGTGCTCTCTATCGCCGCCGGCAGGGCCTCCTCCACATCTCGGATGAGACCCCCCCAGCAAGCAGACAGAGTGAACACTGGCCTTCTTCCCCGATCTTTCCGCTATTTCCCTAGGGGGCTCCATCACCCGCCTAACGTTGGAGCTCTCAATAACTAATAAACCCCTCCCACCGTGTCACAAAGGCTACCGGTCAGTTGTCGCAGGTTCTGCTTTATGGCTCTACACTACACCCCATAGGTTGCAGGTGAGTTCAGTCTGATTGAATGTAGCGAATATGTTTCCATTTAACTAACTTTATTAATGGCTGATCCTCTATCTAGTTAAATGAAGCACTTTTTTAAACTTGACACTTTAAAGTTGCCAAACAGACATACTTTTTTATCATTCCTGGAGTACCTTTAGTTCGTTATTGACCTTGTTAATCGCTGGTGTAAGACAGTTCTGGTAACGTGATTTCCTCTGCACTTTTTTCTTCCAGTACAAGCTGTTTCTGATTTATCTGTTAGAACTACCCTCACAGCTGATATTACAGAAAAAGAAGTATTGCTAATAAAGAGAAAGAGCTAATAACCAGTGCGAAATGGGGAATTACAGTGTGTCTCAGATCTGTCAGGACTGCTTGACTCTCTCGTGGTGAGTTGTGGCGTTACGATCCTCAGTGATTCAACAACAGTCGTACAGGAGGTCAAAGTGCAGCAGGCGCCCTGGCTGCTGTTGTAACGGTACATGTCTGACACTTGTTGGAAAATGGCGGTGGGGTGGCGAGGCAACATCAAGGTTTTTGAGTCCTCCATAGTTTGTGCGCGAGAATTCATCGAATTCGACCCTAATACCGAGAGACAGGTCCTGGTCACTCGTACACGACAATTACCCACTAAATCTACAGAGTGAAGACGGTGTGCGAATTTTCGGCCAGCAAAAAGCGTCACAGTCCTGGATCACCCACGGTATTCGCCGAATTTGGCCACAGCTGACTTCTTATTGTTCCGCGAACTGAATTTGGCAATGAAAGGACTCAATTACAATGTATTTGAGGACATACAAGAAACTTCTACTGCAGTATTAAATTTAATTCCAAAAAAGGGCTATAGTGTCTGTTTGAAAACACTTTTAAAGCGATTTTAGCTGTATATACTAAGGGGATACTTCTTGGAGTAAATACAGTGACTTTGTGAGCATAATCCATGACTTTTGCTTTTCACGGCCACAGTCCTAACGGAACTGGGACACATTGTGTAGAAAGATGAACAGAAAGGAGAAAGAAGGAATTTGTCATTATCATAAAAATATGTGGAGGAGGCGACAAATAATTTGAGTGATGAAACTTCCTGGCAGATTAAAACTGTGTGCCCGACCGAGACTCGAATTCGGGACCTTTGCCTCTCGCGGGCAAGTGCTCTACCATTTGAGCTACCGAAGCACGACTCACGCCTGGTACTCACAGCTTTACTTCTGCCAGTATCTCGTCTCCTACCTTCCAAACTTAAAACCTCCCGAGTTCGAGTCTCGGTCGGGCACACAGTTTTAATCTGCCAGGAAGTTTCATACCAGCGCACACTCCGCTGCAGAGTGAAAATCTCATTCTGGAAACCTCCCCCAGGCTGTGGCTAAGCCATGTCTCCGCAGTATCCTTTCTTTCAGGAGTGCTGGTTCTGCAAGATTCGCAGGAGAGCTTCTGTTAAGTTTGGAAGGTAGGAGACGAGATACTGGCAGAAGTAAAGCTGTGAGTACCGGGCGTGAGTCGTGCTTCGGTAGCTCAGATGGTAGAGCACTTGCCCGCGAAAGGCAAAGGTCCCGAGTTCAAGTCTCGGTCGGGCACACACTTTTAATCTGCCAGGAAGTTTCATATCAGCGCACACTCCGCTGCAGAGTGAAAATCTCATTCTGGAATTAGAGTAATATTAAATAATTTCAGTCGTCGGGTACTCTACGTCCAGTTTCCTTTCACATTAGTTTTAAGAGGCTCTTGAATCAGTCAACACAATACTAGGGTATTTCTTATATCACCACTAGTACGATAGGAGATTATTTATTTCAAGGTTCTGCTACCAGTCACTTTTTATTTTATGCTTAATCTAATGTAATGCAACGCGTTTCGAACATGTTCTGTTCATCTTCAGGCGTTTATACATACATACATAGATAGAGAAACGTTACTTAAAAATAAACAGTCTTAAACTAGATTAATCTAGAACACTTTGTCCATTGTTTTTTACTGTAGCTGCTGGTGTGGTATTTGGTTGGAAGGAGGGGGGCAGTGCATGGCTAGAAATCGAAATCAGTGATGTCTTCTGCTGGTTTCTTCTTTGTGGTTGACTATGTCACAACAGATAAAAAATAAACTGAACAAACAACATCAAACTACATTCACAACTGACAGTGCCCCAGCAGTCAAATATGTAAAAATGACATATCTTGGAACAGTATCTGACAAATTAGCACGACTATTCAAAAACACAGAAGTAAAAATCAGCTTCAGCACCAACAACAACCTAAGTAGGAAGCTTATTCACAATATAAAACCACCAGATACAAGTCTTGATGCATCTGGCATATATAAAATTACCTGCAGCCAATGTAATAAATGTTATATCGGCCAAACAGACAGAAATTTCAAAACCCGATTCAAAGAACATTTAGTCTGCTACAGACTTGATAAATGTAACAAATCAGCAGTAGCAACTCACATTAAAGACACAGGCCACCCTTTGAAAATCGAAGACAACCTCAAAACTTTACACAAAATAGGAAAAAGTAAAAGAATGGATATCATGGAAGAAATGGAAATTTTCGTACATAACACAAAACATGGAGATAAGTGCTCAGAGCTATTTGAACCATTTTGAACCAAAAACTCAAAATTCTTCAACAGTCTTAAGCCAGTTCTAACTCAATAGATTCGAGGTAAGTCAATGTATATAATTGACTAGAAATCTGTCAATACCAAGAATATCGATACAAGACCTCGATAATCGATACAGACTCAGATGCTACAGTCCGCCATTTTGTGGTGTCTGTATAACATCGGAGCAATTTGTACAGTGAATTACATTGGCAATCAGTGACAAAATATAATGTGCAATTGTCTAATGTCAACCAACAGCTCCACCATTACACCAGTGATGCAAGTGAAGCAGCAAGATGATGAAATTTTAAGTGATCAACTGTCATATAAAAGCCTTTCACACCACTTTCGTAACACATAACTGATGCAAACCTATCTGCATCCTATACAGGCTGTGACATACATAGTCAACGACAAAGAAGAAAACCAGCAGAGGACATCACTGATTTCGATTTCTATCCATACATTGCCCCCCTACTTCCAACCAAAAGCCACGCCAGCAGCTACAGTAAAAAACAATGGACTGTGTGTTCTAGATTGATCTAGTTTAAGACTGTTTATTTTTAAGTAACGTTTCTCTATGTATGTACAGGGTGGCGCACTAAATGTGTTACCATTTTGTTTTTGAATATAAACTCTATTGTCAATACAGTGTGAAAGGAACATATACTACAATGAAGAGCCGTCCTTGGAGATTTGTTCTAGTCAGCACGTGCTTAATTTGTCCACCATTTAGTTTCCTAACTTCCTTAAAACGAACACTGAAGTTAGTGATTACCCTACGGCACATTTCTACCGTAATTTCACTGTAAGCTTGAAGAATAAGTCTTCTGAGCTCCATTAAATCACGTGGACGTTTCAGGAAAATTTTTTCCTATAGGTACCCCCCAAAGAAAAAAGTCACATGGATTAAGGTCTGGACTATTGGGGGACCAATTTTGTCCGTCATTGAAGCAACCTGGAGACCCGAGTGAAATGATCCGCATGTCGAAATGCTCGTGTAAAAACTCCAACACAGTGCTTGCGGTATGTGGCCTTGTTTCATCTTGCATGAACCACTGCGTGTTGAAGGGTAAGGCAGTAGCAAGAAGCTGTGGAATGAAGCTATTGCGAAGCATGCTCAAATAACGCTCGCTGTTCACAGTTTCTTCAAAGAAAAAGGGTCCAATAAGTCCGTGACTGGAAATTGGTGCCCACACTGTAATCCTCAGAGCATAATTTTGTCGCTCATGAAGCACTTGTGGGTTTTCAGTGGCCCAAAAGCGTACATTTTGTTTGTTAACCACACCGTCTAAATGAAAATGCTCCTCGTCTGAAAACGAAACGTTGTTGAGAGTTTCTTCCCTATCCTCCCCCCACTGAGCTAACACTAGTCTCTGCTGCTTGTGTTCTTCAGTGAGCTTTTGAGCACATGTCAATCATTATGGATACATATGGAGGTCACTTTTAAGCATGCGTTGAACGGAGCGTCTGGATATTCCCAGTTACATTGCTGCCTTTCTACACGATTTCCCGGGATTTCTCTGTACAGCAACTCGTACCGCTTCAATATTCTTCGGCAAACAAACAGGCTTAGGCCGAGGTCGCTTTCGCTTCCAATACTGTTCCTTCCTGTACAAATTTATCGTACAACCTGTGGATGGTCTTCTTGCAAGGGACCCAAAGTGTGTTTAACTGTTGTCGAAAACGCCTCTGAGTCACAACAAGGCTTTTCGTTTCATGAAAAAGTAACACAATTGCCGATCGTTGCTGTGTCGTCAGTCTTCCATTCTCAGCCATTGCTGCTTACTAGTCTCCTAGCGGCAGTATCGTGAATTACATGTCATTTCGTAACTCATTTGTTTTTTCAAGCTCTGCTGGTACTGCTGTAGAGATCCCAGCGGATATCTAATGTGCGTCGTAAATTGTGAAAGAAACAATTGGTAACACATTTCGTGCGCCACCCTGTATGTATGTAGAGGAAAGGTGCCTATTATGCGATAGTTCCCTAATATGAGACACCACAACTGTGCTCATGTTAGGGGTTGCACTCTGGAGGAGAGTTTCTTAAACACGTCTATTGCGTGCCAGACGACGACACAGCGAGCAGGACGCCATAGTTGAGCCGGACACAGTACTTATAGGTTGATAAAAAATTTCTTGTGTTTGGAGTTTCTGCGACATCGGTGTTGAGACAATATTTCAGCTTAAAGGTGAGTGGATATTACTGCACTCTTTTATTGTTGTTATTTGTAACGGTATTACCTGTAAGTACTGACAATTGGGTTCATTTTCCAACAAACGTTGTTAGCAAGTGTGTGATTCTTTGTGTAAGATGGCGATATTCCTAATATGCGATAGTATAGGGATCCAAATACGCGACAATAACGCATATTACGATACCTATCGCATATTGGGGTAACTCGTTCTCTCACGAATTTTTATATGTAATTTACGCAATACTATCATGATATAACAATATTTCATCAATTATTGTCGTAAAATTTCGGCAACTGCGTTTATTTTAATTCGATTAAATTATCATAAACGGGGATTACTTTGACTAGTCTTATGATCAGAAAATGGAATGTTTTCTGGAACTTGATGGATGGTGCTCCTGCAGGATCAATATCAGCTTGTCATCCAAGTGGCTGGATACAAACTCACATTTTTACTCAGTGGTTTGATTATTTTGTGAGTCATGTAAAGCCATCTTCAGATGACACTGTCATTTTGATTCTTGATGAGCATTATTCCAACACAAAGAATCTCGATGTGTTAGATAAAGCACGTGAAAATACTGTTCATATTGTATGTTTGCCACCTCACTCAACGCATAAAATGCAGCCACTTGCCGCCCGATTTATGGGGCCTTTGAAAACCTACTATTCCCAAGAGATAGAAACGTGGTTGGCAAGTAACCCAGGTCGTGTTATCACCCCATTATTAATAGCCAAGTTATTTGGGGCAGCTTACAACCGAGCAGTAAAAATGGAAGCATCTGTGAATGCCTTCAGAAAAACAGGTCTCATCCCATGCAACAGAAACATCTTTAGGGAACATGAATTTTCAATTCATCGCCGTGCTAACGCTCTTCAAGAAGGAGATGCCAAAAACGAAAATGAAACAACTGATGGTGATGGTCAAGCTGTCGGCCCGGCAGACATCAGACCCCTCCCACACATCACAAAACCACCTGGAGTTAGTCAAATAGGTCAAACATCATGTTCGTGCTCTGCTGCGTTACTAACTTCAACTCCTTATGTGAAGCAATTGCAAGAATCTAAACAGAAGAAATCAGAGGCTGAAGCTAAGAAAGCAGCGAGAAAGTTATTTGGGGAGAAGAGTGGAAAATCTTCCAGTCTTAGACCTAAAGCAGAAGAATCGTCTAGTGACTCGGCATCCGATGTCCATCTTGATGACAGTGGGGATTCAGACAGCAGTGATGACGATGACGCAGAGTGTCTGTTCTGTACTGGGCGCTTTTCTGAAGGCAAACACGGGGAGAAATGAGCACAGTGCAAGAAATGTTATCGCCGGGCTCGTGAAGATTGCGGTGTCACAGGAGACAATTATGTTTGCCCCGGGTGTCGTAAATATAAACCTAAGCAGTGTGAAATGAGTGAAGGATAATAGAAGTGAATGAACATGTAAAAATTGTGTATTCATAAGTCATTATTATGTAATAAAATAATTAAAGCAAAATATTATTACTGTCTCATATTAGGAAACCTTGAACTCATTTCTATGAAATGTGAAAGATTGTTTATTGTTGCAAATACGATAATTGTATGATAAAATTAAATAATGTAGCCATGTATGGAAGTGAAACATGGACGATAAACAGTTTGGACAAGAAGAGAATAGAAGCTTTCGAAATGTGGTGCTACAGAAGAATGCTGAAGATTAGATGGGTAGATCACATAACTAATGAGGAGGTATTGAACAGAATTGGGGAGAAGAGGAGTTTGTGGCACAACTTGACTAGAAGAAGGTGTAGCACAACTTGACTAGAAGAAGGGATCGGTTGGTAGGACATGTTCTGAGGTATCAAGGGATCACCAATTTAGTACTGGAGGGCTGCGTGGAGGGTAAATATCGTAGAGGGAGACCAAGAGATGAATACACTAAGCAGATTCAGAAGGATGTGGGTTGAAGAAGCTTGCACAGGATAGGGGAGCATGGAGAGCTGCTTCAAACCAGTCTCAGGACTGAAGACCACAACAACAAGATCTTATTAGCATCGTAAAAAATACAGTTGCACTTACTTTTAGGTCTTTTAAATGGGTTTACAAATGTGTGTCTCCTATTAGGCACCTTTCCTCTATAAACGCCTGAAGATGAACGGAACATGTTCGAAACGCGTTCGATTATGTTAGATTAAGCATAAAATAAAAAAGTGATTGGTAGCAGAAACTTGAAATAAATAATTATCCCACACAGTCGCGGTACACAATCATAGCCATTATGGCTGAAAATAATTACGATAGGAGATGTTTTTGAGATGCAGTCACCATTTCAGACTCGACAACAGATCCGGAGACAACTGGGCTTCGGAAACGACGACAGAGTGAGCGTGCACTGAACAGTTGTGGTGGCAGCGTGGGGCGTCAGAGCGTGGTTCGCGCGTGCAGGCACGCGTTGCCGGCCTGCGCGTGGGCGATTCGCGTCACGCTCTGCCACGTGCCGCCCCTGCCCGGCCTTCGCCGCAGCCGCAGCCGCAGCCGCGGGCGCCGCCAATTCTCGCCCTGGGGCCTCCGCGAGCTCGTTACCTGCGCCGTTGTGCAACGGGCGGCTGCCAGCGCTCCGTAATGGCTTCCCTCAGAGCGCACTCCACTAACTTCTACGTGCTCCGTCAGCTGGGCCTCACTGCGCTCCGTTAGCTCGGAAAGTGCTTCCAGCCAGCGAGTCATCGAGAATCTGCCGACACCTCTCTCT